>NC_042616.1:216946821-217613546 GCF_901001135.1 Rhinatrema bivittatum
TATACTTTCATCTGGCTATAGATATATAGAGATAAAGAAATAATTATTTCCAAATATATGAACACACTGTGGGCACATATTCACAACAGCTTGTACATGAAAGGGTCCTGTCTTCAAACTAGGTACAGCAGCTTCTTAATCATATTACTTTCAAGAAAGATAAAAAAGAAGTCCAACCTGATAGATGCGTTTATCAGGAGCAGAGATTTCAAAACAGCAATCTTTCTTTGTATCCTTCCGAAGGGTATTATTCATTTTGACTGTGTATCCATCTATAGCAAATTCACCTTTCTGCTGTTTGTCTGTCAGAGATAAAACCAAAGCTAGAAATCCTTCATTTATCATGGCAAATGTAAATGTTTAATTGAGCTATGGAGTATTTAAGCTTTCCATATAGCATCTCGGTCAAATTACTAATTCTACTCAGAAGTCTAGATTTTCTTTGAAATTTGCTAAATATTACCCAAGATGTTTTCAAGACTGACTTATAAATCATAAAATACAATATAAATAATAGAACATCACATTTTTTTCAAAATAGCCTTATTTTTACTTTTTGCAAAGGCACATTCATTTTTTTCTTTAATGTATAAGTGCATGTCATTAGGAAGCCTTCAGGGAGATATGTGCAGATGTTGGACCTATTTGGTTAGGTAGTGCTTGTTACAAATACTCTTACCTAGGGAAAGCCAGGAACTGGAACATGGAACATTTAGAAAACCAATGGCAGAACCTGTCAATCTGCAATACTTCATCACCAAGTAGCTCCCTACTCCTTAAAAATGTTTTGCAATGTAAAATTGCATAAGAATAATGTGTAATCTCATTCTCTTCCCAAATACTGTATATAATCTAAAGCTAGAAATAAAATGAAATGGCACAGCAAAATATTCTAGTGTTGCTCCTATCTTTCATGTTATGAGACACAAAACCTTTTTATTGAAGATAATTTTGAATGCCATTATTTCATATAACCTAAAATATAAGGGAAATGGTGTTGGATTACTAGCAAGCCTTGAAAGAATTTCTAGAGTTTAACACGTGGCTTTCCAAACGTTTCCTATTCACCTACAAAACTAAATAAACACCAGGATAAGTGACATTAATCACTCAGAAAGCACAGACTTTGAATAATGTCAATGTATGTCTCCAGTGGGGTGTCAGCAAGCTGGGAAAGCCAGTGACCACCTTCAAGGTGGTTGCCCGGTTTACTCAATCATCCACCCCAGAGGAAAGGTAAAAGAAAAAAAGTGAAGTCAAGTAACTTTTTATACATTTTTGTTAGGCAATTAAAAAGTATGAATTATGCAGGATTTAGCAAAGACACACTGTTCACACCACTATCCCCTGTAATGTTACCAAATTTGTGCGCTGTGATGTCTCAAAACAAACAAACCCCAACATCAGCTGATGTTTCGGCCTGCCCTGCATCAGGGGGAACAAAACTTATCTTAGGAGTTTACAGCCAGTCAAGTTTTCAGGATTCCACAATGTACTGAATGAGCAGAATATAAATTGATGGAAATAAAAATAAATAAAATGAGATTCAAGTACTGGGTCTCCAATTTATGCAAATTTATCTCAAGCATATTCATTGTGGATATCCTGAACACCCAACTGGGTGTGGAGACATCAGTATAGGTTTAGGAAGCCCTGGTTTAACACAGTGCCCTAGAACTTCTAAAGGTGATGGATTTTTTTTTAAATTTATTATTTATTGAATTTTCAAAATATATTTCACAAAGTATCCTCTTTGCTACAGAAACATGATACAGCAAATAAGCAACAATATTAAAAGGAAAAAACAAAGGAAAAAAGAATACATTTCCCATACTACTCATTGTATTCATTAGACCCCAATCTGAGGGGGAGGCAGACTTAAATCAAGGAGAGTATAAGAAACAAATACTTGAAATGACATAGCATAACACGGCTACATACATTTACGTCAGAACATTGATTCCAGCAGATGGTATCATTATCCTTGATTCAATGAACTTTTTAAGCTGTTCCAGTGCAAGAAATACAAAATTATCTCCCCTAAACTTGACCAGACATTTGCACGGGTATCTTAAGAAAAAGGACACCCCTAAGGCCAGGGTTTCCTGCCCCAAGGCTAAGAAACCCTTATTTTTTGGGTAATCAGGTTGTCCCATAAATAAGACATTAGATTTCTTAAAGTACTTTTTCATAACTGCATTCAAGTCACTATCAGTTAAGAAAGTAACCAGTAGCGTAGCTCTGCTACTTCATAGTTGGAAGACTCCAAATAATCTGTAAGGTTATTCAAATCGACAGCCTGTGCCTGTACTTGAAATCTTGAACCAGATGGTAAAAAATATACTTTATCCAAGGGGGGGATCAGTTCAGAAGAAAATTCAAGAATCTGAAGGAAATATCTCCTTAGAGTGAAACGTGGCAATTCCCCCACCACCCTTGGAAAATTTAGAAGACGCAGGTTTAGGTGTCTCACCTTGTTTTCAACGTACTCATTTCTTCTATTCAAGATATCACCATCCTGAATTAGAGAGCTTTGTACTCCTTTAATTGCTTTCATCTCTTCTTCTATATGTTTACATTTTTCCTGATTTTCCTGGTTTTGAAGCTGGCTGTTCTTACAAACTATTTCTAGCTGCTGTGATAGTGTACAAATCTTGAGAGAGCAATCAGAAATAGCATTACCCATATTTATAACAAGGTCCCAGATTGAATCAAGAGTAACTATGACTGGTTTCTGGATCAATGCGAAGGTTTTCTTTGGCTCCAACAGCCTCTCACCTTCTACACCACCGCTTGCTGCATTAGATATTTCGTCAAGGGAGAGCACTCCTGGTCCACCCGTTGCAGTTTCCAGCCCCTCTGGAGTGGAATAATTCCCCGCAGAAGCTCCCTCGGTGTTGGGAACAAGAGAAACCATACCGGGACTCTGCCCGACAAGCTGCTGCAGCCCCCCCTGCTCCAACGGTGGAGGTCTGACGTCAAGCGGGCTCAGGGACACCTCCTCCGAGGCTGGGGTGAGTTCTCCTCCACTCACCTCAGCAGCCGGAACTCCTGGCCCTGAAAGTGAAACCGTTGCCAGGCATTGCGCGATCGTTTGCTGCCCGGAGAAAGGAGGGGGTTCCGAGGGAAAGATTTTTACTTTCCCCTTTCTTTTCGCCAGCATTTTAAAGGTAATATCGCAGAAACAAAGTTAGAAGAAAAGCGCTGAGCAGAGCAATGCCGGCGTTAGGCTGCCATCTTGATTCCTCCCCCATGCATCACCAAAGGTGATGGATTTTAAATGTCATAGTGAACAACTATAATGAAGTGCAGTATACCTGAAGAACAACTCATATGAGAGATAAAGATGTGGAGCAATTTCTCCTTACAAATTAATTAAAATAAATAATTTCAGTAGCTTCAGAAACTGCACAGCTTAACATTAAACACACATACTATGTGGACTATGCACAAAAACTTGTTCTAGAAAAGTCTAAGCATGTATACAATAAAGATTTTAGAGTACACACTGTGAAGCCGATGTACTCAGCTGTACGCAGTTTTGCAAAGTCTGTTTCACACAAACTGCATGCATGCGCACAGTTTTACCCTTTGATGCGCAAAGTGGCCTTTACAAATAGAAAAGTTACATAAGTAGTGTGCTAATATTAAAGCAACAGAACTGCAGGGCTTACGAGATAAGGAGATGGCACGGTGGGTTATAGAAACATAGAAATGACGGCAGAAGAAGACCAAACGGCCCATCCAGTCTGCTCAGCAAGCCTTCGCACTCTTTTTTTTTTCTCTCCTCTCTCATACTTATAAATAGTAAATAGACATAAATAGTTCCTTCACTGTCTGTTTCATCTGTATTATATATCAGCTTTAGTTCTAGGTTAATTTACTAATTCCTCTATCCCTTCAAACTTGCATATTACATTCGCATCTCCAAGTTGTTGCTCCCTGTTTTATGTAACAGATTTCTCTGTTCCCCCTGTTCGATGTAAACCGGCATGATGTCTCTGACGAATGACAGTAAAGAAAAGCCTTAAATAAATAAATCTGTTACTCTTGGCCCTTAGTAACCTTTTGGTTCTGTATCCCTTCCACCCCAGCCATAATGCAGAGAGCAGTGTTGGAACTGCATCTAAGTGGATATCTAGCTTAATTAGTTAGGGATAGTAACCGCTGCAATAAGCAAGCTACACCCATGCTTGTTTACCCAGTCTATGTAGTTTAGTCCTTGTTGGTTGTTGTCTGTATATAGATTCACTTTTCCTCATTCCCCCCTGCCATTGAAGCAGAGAGCTGTGCTGGATATGCGTGAAGTATCAGACTTTCTCCCTTGCCATTGAAGCAGAGAGCTATGCTGGATAGGCATTGAAAGTGAAGTATAGGCTTATTTGGTTAGGAATAGTAACCGCCGTAACCAGCAAGCTACTCCCCGCATTTTTTGTGAATGGAAATCCTTTTTTTTTTTTTCCCCACATTACCTTTTGCCATTGAAGCTTAGAGCAATGTTGGAGTCGCATTAACTGTGTATATGTTTACTGAATAAGGGTATTATCTCCAGGTAGTAGCCGTCATTGGTATTATCTCCAGGTAGTAGCCGTCATTCCCCCGAGCCACCCACTCTTCATACACATCCTCTAGACCAGTGGTTCTCAACCTTTTTTTGGCCAGGACACACCTGACAGATAGTTCTCACATGCGTGACACACTGAACATGTGACCATCACGGGGCTAGATGTAAGAGTACAGTTTGCATCCACGGGAACATCCCTGACCCATAATAATGGATATAAAGCAGAATTATGACATTCCCCATACAACTCACCCTACAAAAAAGATATTCTGGTTCTGGTGTCATCTCAGTAACAGCAACTCAAACTCCTACTTCCAGGCTCAATAGCCCTACATATGAAAAGACAGCAGTTTACCACCTCTTGAGAAAACACAACAAATAAGACGGATACAAACGCTTACATGCTAGTAAAATATCTCATCTCGGTAACAGACACAGAACCAACCTAACATACTCCCAGGATCTGTAGTAATGCACATAAACTAATCCGCACACAGTTATACCTGTATTATGGAATACACTCAAACAGGAGCAACCCTATCTATGAAAAGGCAACACTACAAATATTAAATCAGGCCCTAAAAACCAATACACCTCTTATTAGGAAAACAGAACTAGCAAGCTGCTATAGATCCCCACACAGAAATAATTGTAAAACTATACTAATAAGCAGAATAAATGTTTTAAAACAGCTATGAACAGAATAACATCCAACAATTAAAAACTCATAAAACTATTAAAAATTCTCCAAATGCCAATAAAATATTTCAAAAAAGCAAACACATCATATAATATTAAATAATTAAAATGGCAGTCAATCAAGAAAAATAAACTTAAAAAGCCACCTTTACTTACTCCCTCCAGCAGCTCTCCTACTCCTCTGCCATGCAAGCCGTAGCACACACCAGAAGCAGCAGTAGAGGCTAAGCTCTATACTCATGGTCCTCTTCCTTAGGGCCCATGTCTCTCACACACACACCATACCAGTCATGCATGCCCCCATGACCAGTTTCTGTCTCTCACACACCATCTCCCAGTCTTTGATACACATACCAGTCACCTTCCCAAACAGTTTCTCTCATGCCATACACACACACAGGCTTCCCACTCCCGTGTTCTACTTACATATATGGGCTTCTCATTCTCATAATCACTTTCTCTGTCACACACACACACACACACACACACACTCACTAGTTTCTCACTTCCATGCTTGTTTTCTCCACATGCACAGGCTTCTCATTCCCATAATCACTTTCTTTCTCTCACACACATACACAAACACACACCAGTCACCTGATCTCTCTCATGCATAAACAAACACACACAGAGGCTTCCCACTGCCATGTTCTCTTTCAGATATACAGGCTTCTCCCTCCCATGCTGTGTCTCATACACACCAAGGTTTCTCACTCCCATGCTTACTCTTTACATGCACAGGCTTTCATTCCCATAATCAAGCTGAAAAGTCCTAACCTCTTTAGTCTTTCCTCATAGGGGAGCTGTTCCATTCCCTTTATCATTTTGGTCGCCCTTCTCTGTACCTTCTCCATCACAACTATATCTTTTTTGAGATGTGGTGACCAGAATTGTACACAGTATTCGAGGTGCGGTCTCACCGTGGAGCGATACAGAGGCATTATGACATTTTCCATTTTATTCACCATTCCCTTTCTAATAATTCCCAACATTCTGTTTGCTTTCTTGACTGCCGCAGCACACTGAACTGATGATTTCAATGTGTTATCCACTATGATACCCAGATCTCTTTCTTGGGTGGTAGCTCCTAATATGGAACCCAACATTGTGTAACTATAGCGTGGGTTATTTTTCCCTATATGCATCACCTTGCACTTATCAACATTAAATTTCATCTGCCATTTGGATGCCCAATTTTCCAGTCTCAGAAGGTCTTCCTGCAATTCATCACAATCTGCTTGTGATTTAACTACTCTGAACAATTTTGTATAGACTGCAAATTTGATTACCTCACTCCTCGTATTTCTTTCCAGATCATTTATAAATATATTGAAAAGTATGGGTCCCAATACAGATCCCTGAGGCACTCCACTGCCCACTCCCTTCCACTGAGAAAATTGTCCATTTAATCCTACTCTGTTTCCTGTCTTTTAGCCAGCTTTTAGCCAGCTTCTTGTCTTTTAGCCAGCTTCACATGCTACAAAAACTTAAACCTCTGCTTCATCTTAATGACTTTTGCACAATCCTCCAAGCCACTATTTTATCCAAAATGGATTATTGCAATGCCATCCTCCTAGGCCTCCCAAAAAATGCCCTCCAGCCCCTTCGGATGTTCCAGAACTCTGCTGCACGTATCCTCACCAATGCCCACCGATATGATCACATCACCCCTGTCCTCAAACACCTACATTGGTTGCCAATCACATCACGGATTATGTGCAAAGCCCTCACCATCGTTCATAAACCTATTCACAACCATGACATGCCCTGGTTCAAAGAGCACCTCTGATTTTGTACCCTTGACAGACCTACTAGAACACAACACCGTGCGACGCTGCACACGCCCTCGCCTAAACTGACAAAACTCAAGTCTACCAAAGAACGTGCTCTCTCCATCGCTGGGCCTGCCCTTTGGAACAAGATTTCCCCTAGTCTTCGCCAGGAACTGTGCCTAAAGAAATTCAAACAGAACCTCAAGACCTGGCTTTTTAAACAGGCCTACTCCTGAACCAACTCTCTCTATACCCTCCCTTTTCCTCACCGCCTCTCTGTAAACACCCCTCGTAATTTCACCTTTAATACATAATCTCAATACCCCATAATGACTTCCTCCCTGTATGTACATCCCCCCCTCCCTCAAGTCACAGTGAACTTTTCCTGAACATGTTTATCTTCCTGTACATATCCCTCAGGCCATTGCAACTCGACATCTAAGATCACTCACTCAAAATCTCCTAGACATTCCCTCACCACGACAGGCCAGATTAGACATAACCAGAAAGAGAGCATTTTCAGTAGCAGGACCATCTCTTTGGAACTCTCTACCCAACCCTCTCCGTCTAATATCGAACCCTCATCACTTCAAAAAAGCTCTGAAAACATACTTTTTTCAACATGCATTTAATAACTCCTCTAAGTATTCTTCCAACAAAACTGAAGTTCCCACCTCGTCAACTCCATCCATTTGACACATACTACCCCAATTCTGCTCACTTGACACATATTACCTTAATTTTTCATTCAATCATTTTTCATTCCCTTCATTTTTCAGGATATACTTATCTGACAACTCATCACTTCTTCCCTCCCCCCTCTCGCCTTTTTACCTTTCTTATTCTGTTTACCATGGCACGCTACTATTATTATTATTATTGTTTTATTTCTTAATTAAGAATTTTATTTTAAGCTAGTAATTATCTAGCTATTTAACTAAATTTATGTATTTTTATTTAATTTAATTTGTACTTTATTTTTATCTTATTTTAAACTATTGTAAACTGTTTTGATAAAATTTTATTTTAAAAAGCGGTATATAAATACCTTTAAATAAATAAAATAAATAAAACTCATTTATTTTTGTATAATACTATTCGCCATCCCCTCCCATGCCTTTAATATATACCCTTTCTACATAGTTATTTATTTTACTGTTATATTTTATCCTGTTGCTACTTTTGGTTACCTGTTTTATTGTAAAATGTTTTGCTGCATTAAGTTACCTGTAAACCGAGGTGATGCTCCCAACGTAACTCGGTATATAAAAATGCTTAAATAAATAAATAAATATACGTTACAAGATGCATAAGAAATAAAGAGAGATAATCAAATAAGCAATACACCAAAAAAAGGGCTTAACAGTCTAAGCAGCAGTAGAATTTACAATCATGATTGAAATATTATTGGGGGACATGGGAAGAGGTTACCAGCCTACGGCCCTCTAAGAAAAATTTCAATTACTCAGGCAGAAAAAAGAAAAACTTTTATTGCCATTCTTGATGATACATTTTTACGGATAACGAAGTACAAAACAGAAACCTAAGGATACAACATCTTGTCTTAAGGTAAGAAAGCCCTCTCTCTTTACTTGAATAGCTTGAGCAAGGTCTGGAAATATCTTAATTTAACCATGAAAAGAAACAGAGAATTTATGGAAATAATTCCACATAACATTGCTTACAACAACAGAGGAAATAAAGGAGACTAAAAGAGTACTCCTATTCAAAACATCGAGAGTAGAATTTTCAAGAAAATTGGTCAAGTTAGTTTGAAAGTCTATAGTCGAAACCGCAGGAGTTCTTTTTGGAAGAAAATAATTGTTAACAGCAGGTATTTGTTCTGAATCAAACATCAATACCTCCTGAAATATTTTTTTTTAAGGTGACAAACAGAATTCCCCCTATCACTTTGGGAAAATTCAAGAGGCGTAGGTTTAAATGTTTCATGTTATTTTCCAAAACTTCAATGCATCTAGAGATAGCATTGCGATCACTCACTATTGCAATGCTGAGCTCCTGAATTAATTGAGCACTATCTTCAACTTTAGTAATTTTAGCATTAATTTCAGTTACTTGATCCCGAAATTCTGATGATTTTTTATGACAATTAGCGGAGAAAAGGTTCATCTTAACTTTAAGATAACTCCCAAAGCCACCAACTAAATCCCAAATAACCTCCAAAGTTACTCCCTCTGGCTGAGATGGTAAAATAAATGACTCACCCCTATTGGCATTTTGAACTTCCTGGGGAATACCAGGTGTAGAAGATCATGCCACCGGCTCCACACACAGTGGACCAGCCAAGGAGGGGGTAAGGGGGAAGCTCCCATCCGCTTCCCCACTGATTTCAATGGAAGAAGGTGAATCAATTGAGAGCGTCAGGATATGGGTGAATGACCCATCCAATGCGGGAATATTTGGCGCGTCATTGCCATGCGCTGAGGACCCACACATCTGATCATCTCTCCACGTTGGTGTATCCCGGAGCTCCAGGCTCAGGGAAACCATCTGCCGGTGTTCTTTTCAAAGGATAATTGAAAAGAACACCATGGGCAGGAGCAGCAAAACAACACAGCCTCCTGAATGCCACTATCTTGCCTCTCCCACATCCTTTTCTGTACCTTCTGAAGGATCTTATGAACTGAGACTGCTGTATTCTTCTTAGGAGGCTCCATGAACTAGAAGATGTCCAATTTCTTGTTTCAGCCTCCTTTAGCAAAGAAAATGCAATGGCTTCAGGCATTCTCTATACAAAACCAGCAAAGAAGCAGTCCTCTGGTGGGGACTTCCTTCTTTCTGGAGGAGAGGGGTAAAAAGGGAGACCTGTCTATTCCTGTTCTTCACAGATACCACCAGATTTATAACCATATCCCCAGGAGTACTCTGAGTCACACCCCAATTGGTACACCAATGGAGAATAGCCAGAAGGTGCCCCTCCCACAAACATAGCCTCAGAGAATGGAGTGTTTGCTGGGGCTTGGAACCAGAGGAATTCCTGTGCCTTGAGAAAGCTTCCTCCCCTAATGGCCTGGAGATGACCATCAGGGTAGCCACCATTGATTTAGATTCCCCTCTGGAAACTAGCACTGGCAGTGGTGATGGACTAGCAGGCAGCTGGATAGGCTTGAGCTGTGGCTAGACTTTAGTTTCTGTTTGCCCCGATGACCTTGATGCTATGGTCCTCAGACTGCGTAGCCTTGTCCAAGGCCTGCTGGATCTTCCTGTCTAGCTACTCCTCAAAGATTGCAAATGCTAAAGCAGACTGGGGAGACAGGAGGAGTGGTCACATCTTCCAGGGAAACCAGAGGTGTATTAATGGCTAATACCTGGACCCAACCCTCAGAGACTGGTTCAGATCCTGGGACTGCTTCAAGGCAGAGCTCTCCCCTCTGTGGGACCATTACGGGGGATTCAAGCTGCAGACAGAATGTCTCAATCCTAGAATCATGAACCATTGGAGAAAGATGTCTGTGCTTCTTCGCCTTCACTCAATGCTGTGCATCAGAACTTCTTGATGCCAGAGTCAAAGAGGTGGAATTAGATGCCTTTTTCAAGAAGGATGAGGCAGGTGAAGGCCCCTCTCCCTGGTCATGCCTGATTTCAACGGAGTATGATGTCCCCTTGATGCCAATGCATCACCAGCAACCAGTTCAGCTCCTGGGTCCTTCGATGTCAGTGCCAATGGGATAGTCTTTCAGGGCCTGAAGTGTTTGTCCATCAGCTCCAGATGGGTCCATTGTCCTTTAAGGAAGATGGTCACACACAAGTGACACTCCTGGAAGTCATGCGATGCTCCCAGACACAGGATACATCTATCATGGGGCTCCATGACAGACATAAACTTGGTACAATGAATGCAACACTAGAAGCCACTGATTTGCTTCTAGTGTCGAACTCAATGACCAGGGGTGGTCAATGTTCTTTGCTGCACTGGCCAACACCCTAACCAGGAGGAAGGAATGGAAAGGAAACTTAGAAAAATGACAAAAAAAGCTACCTAAGACTAAGAGGAAAGCAACAAGGTCATGGAGCCGTGGGTGGATTAATGGATTCAGGACCAGTGGGTTATGCACCTCTACCAGCAGATGGAGACAGAGCAAACTAACATCACAGTACATATAGTCCTGTAGTGACATCAGCCTGCCAGTATTCTCTTCAAAATCAACTGTGGACAGACCAGCAAAAACTTGATTAAAAACAATCATTTCTGTACTCAACCAACAAGAAACACTGAACTCAGGCAAGAACATATGCATATTAGTCTAGGGACTGGTGAACACTTACCAGTAATCCCCTGGAACACAGCCACACAGGAGGACTATAACAATCATTTGGCAGTCAAGGGTGGGAAACTGAATCCACCTAACCACCTTAAGGAAAAGGAAATTATCAGGTAAGTGGTGATTTCTCATTTCCTAGCATGTGGATACATGGATTCAGGACCAGTGGGATGTACTCAAGCTATTCCTGAATAGTGTGGGAGGCTGCCCACGGTCTAGCCAACACTACACGTACAAAGGCAGCGTCCTCCCGTGCCTGCACATCCAGACGATAATATCTGGAAAAGGTGTGTAAGGAGGATTATGTTGCAGCTCAGAAAATGTCGATGGGTGACAAAAATCTAACCTCCGCCCATGACATTGCCTGAGTCCTATTGGAATGAGCCCTAACCTAAGTAGGCAATGGCTTGTCAGCATCCACATATGTGGCCATGACCACCTCCTTAATCCAGCAAGCTATTGTAGCC
The DNA here is from genome assembly GCF_901001135.1 of Rhinatrema bivittatum. Lineage (NCBI taxonomy): Eukaryota > Metazoa > Chordata > Amphibia > Gymnophiona > Rhinatrematidae > Rhinatrema > Rhinatrema bivittatum. Next base: position 216,958,607 of record NC_042616.1, read on the forward strand.
CGCAAAACTGGTTTGCCCTGTTTTCCTCCACCATGAAGGACAAACAGACGATCTGTCTTTCGGAAAAGTTTAGAAACCTCCAGATATCTCACAACATGTTTCTTGAAATCCAAGGGATGCAATAGGCGATATTCTTCTGCTTCTCTTTCCTTATCTGATGAAAGCAAGGAAATAGACTGATTCAAGTGAAAATCCGAGATCACTTTAGGCAAGAATGAAGGAACAGCACGCAGCTGTATTGTTCCTGGAGTCACCCGAAGGAACAGTTCCCGGCAGCTTGGAAATTCGATGCGCAGAACAGATTGCCACCAGAAATACTGCTTTCAAGGTCAATAACTGCAAGGAAAGGCTTTACAGTGGTCAAAATGTAAGGCCCGCCAAGAAATCAAACACCAGGTTAAAACTCTACATTGGAACCAGTACCCGCAACGGAGGATGAAGATGTTTCACTCTCCTCAAGAAATGAGCCACATCAGGATGAGACGATAAGGATTCACCAGGTCCCTGAAATAGGCAAGAGCCGCAACATGTACCATCAAGGAATTAAGGGCCAACCCTTTATTTAACCTATCCTACAAAAATTCCAAAATGAGTGGGATCTTAATCAAATGAGGAAGAACAACTTGATCCTCACACCAAGCCTCAAACACTCGCTCAAACATAGACTAATGAAGTGGAGAACTTTCGAGCTCATTGCAAGGTGGCAATCAGTAGAATATCCACACTTCAGCAACTGAGCCCTCTCAAGAGCTATACCGTAAGACAAAACAGAGTCAGATCTTCGTGAAGGACAGGCCCCTGCTGCAACAGATTCATGTGTGGTGGAAGACAAAGGGGGTTCTCTATCAGGAATCTTCACAGATCTGTATTCCATGGTCTTCCGGGCCAGTCTTGTGCCACCAGGAGCAGCAACCCCCCTGTGGCCTTCAATCTTCCAAACTATTCTGCCCAACGTGGGCCACAGGAGAAAAGCATACAGCAGTTTTTTTTCCGGCCAGACCTGCACGAGAGCACTGATACCCAAGGACTTCAGATCTCTCGTGCAACTGAAGAATTGAGGAACTTTCACGTTGCAAGAAGTCACAAGCAGGTATAAAAACAGAAGGCCCCAGTGATCTAATAACAGCTGGAACATCTCGCTCGACAATACCCATTTTCCTGGGTCCAGACTCTACCTGCTGAGAAAGCCTGCTCTTACATTGTCTTTTCCTGCAATGTGTGATGCTGAAATCACCTGAAGATGCATTTCCGCCCATTCTATAAGTTGGTCTATCTCCTGCGATACCTGCTGATTCTTGGTTCCTCTCTGCCGACTGATGTAAACACCGGTTGTTGTGTGGTCTGACATTATTTGGACCACTCGACCCTGCTGTCTGCAACTGAACTGCAAGTATACCAGCTGGACTGCCCAGGCTTCCAGCTGATTGATGTTCCAGAGAGACCTCTGCATTCCACCACTTTTGTGCCTTTAGTTCCTGACAGTGAGCTCCCCAACCTTGGAGGCTCACATCCATTGAGTTCTAACCAGTCTGGCAATGTTAGGGAAACTCCCTTTCTCAGACGGTCTGCTTGCAACCACCACTGGAGGTGAGAGCAGATTTCCATCGGCAGGTGAAGCCAAATCAAATAGTCCTGAGACTGTGGGTTCCAAAGAGACAGCAGGGAACACTGAAGTGGATGCAGATGTGCTCTCATCCATGGCACCACTTTCAGAGTTGCTGCCATCAACATGAGTACCTGTAGATAGGACCACACTGTCGGATGTATAGTGCTCACCAAGAGATGCACCTGAGCCAATTTTTGAATACAAGCTTCTGGAAGAAAAACTTTGCCTTGCATTGTTGAATCACACACTCAGATACTCCAACGACTTAGCTGGCTGAGGACTGCTCCTGGCTAGGTTCGCCACTCAACTGAGCTCCTGTAACAGGGAGATAACAATGCGGATCACCTGACGGCTCTCTTCCATAGACCTGGCCCGAATCAACCAGTTGTCCAAATACGGGTGTATTAGTATCCCATCCTTTCTCAGTTCTGCCACTACCACTACCACAATCTTGGAAAAAGTTCTGGAAGCGGTGGCCAGGCAGCACCTGAAACTGATAGTGGTACTCCAACACTGCAAAACACAGGAAAAATTGGTGCTCCACTAGGTTAGGAATATGGAAGTAAGCCTCAAACAGACCCAAAGAAGTCAGGAATTCCCCCAACTGCATGGCCATTATTACTGAGCGCAATGTTTCCATGTGAAAATGAGTCACCCGCAAATGACGGTTGACTCCTTTGAGATCCAGGATGGTATGAAAGGAGCCACCCTTCTTGAGCACAACAAAATAAATGGAATATCGACCTGTATTTTATTGTGCTGTGGGTACTGGAACCACAACCCTCAGACTGAGAAGCCTTCACAATGTACACTCTACCACCTGCCTCTTCTGCAGGGAGTGACAGGGAGACACTATGAACACATCCCAAGAAAAAATGCGAAATCCCAGTGCACATCCTTCTAGTATCACTTCCAGGACCCACTGATCAGACGTGATCTTGACCCACCACTGATAAAAGAGAGAGAGGCATCCGCCTATCTTCTCTTCCCGGGGGTGGGTCAGCAAACCTTCATTGGGAGGCTGGACTACCCGAGCCCCCGCCCGGGCTGTCTTGAATGAAAGGACTGAGACCTGCCAAAAGGCTGAGTCCTCTGAAAGGTCGTCTCTCTGTAGGGACGAAAACGCTTGGAACCTCTGAGACAACCCCTCATACCAAAGGGGCGCTGTAACTGCTTCTTATTCTCCAGCAACCGAGGAACTGGAGATTTACCCTATTGCTGGCCAGCTTCTCCAACTCGCTCCGAAACAAGAGCAAACCTTTAAAAGTCAATTTTGTAAGATTAGCTTTGGAGGTCACATTGGCTGACAATTCCTCAGCCATAACTGTCAACTGGCTGCTATTACCAAAGCCACTCCTCTGAATGAGGTGTAGACCAAATCGCAGCCCACATCTGCTAAAAAGGCAGCGGTGGTTCCATAACTGCCCTTAAAGACACCCCAGAATCATCAACCTCCTGAGAGAGAAGCAAACAAGAGCGAGCCACCAGGGAACAACAGAAAGCTATTTGCAAAGTCATTGCCACTGCTTCAAGTGCTTGCTTAAGGATGGCCTCAGTTCTCCTAACTTGCCCATCCTTCAAGGCCTCACCTCCCTCCACAGGGATAGTTGTCCATTTAGAGACGGCACAAACAAGTGCATCCAATTTCAGAAAACACAAACGCTCTCTCACCACTGGATCCAGGGGGTATAGGCCTTCCAAGGTCCAACCCCCTTTAAAATTTGCCTCTGGGGCGTCTCAATCAATTCTTAAATGGCCTCCATAACCGGAAAAAAAACCAAAAGGCTTTACGCAAAGATACCAAAAAGGGATTTTTCTTTGGCTCAGACATGGAATCTGCTCCAGGAACTCCCAGCATTTTCAATGTCTGGGAAATCAGGGCCAACAATTCATCTCTATGAAAGAACCACAACATAGTCCTAATACAGTTCTAATCCCAGAGGAATTTCCCATCCTCCAGGGAGTCAGGATTTGCTTCATCATCTGTGCCCTCCGGATTCCTGTCAGGAGCACCTGCAGCTCAAGGAGTACTTCAGTGCTTAAACGTAGTACCAGAAGAGGGAGAGGCCACCGCCTGAGGGACTAACCCAACAGAATTGGATGGGGCTGAGGACTGTGACTGAAGAAAGAATTACAATCCCTGAAAAAGTTCTACCCAAGAAAAGTCAGAAGGATCCATGCAAAAACCAGGATGTAAAGACTAAAGACCTGGTTATTTATGAAAGCCTTTCCAGACAACAATCAAACCCAAAATCAATATAATTAACTCAGAACACCCTTCAGGATAATCAACAGTTTTGACAATCCCATCAATTGTACAATCCCTTTTAAACTGGCAGGCTTTCCCAGTTATTCTTCACTGTTAAATTACTATCTCCTTTTCTTCTGTTCCAAGTTGTAATATGTCCCTCTTTTATTGTAACTGCAATTTTCCCTTCTTTTAGCACTTGTTAATGTTTTTTATCACTTTATTGTTGTTCACTCCTTGTTATTTGTAAACCGGCATGATGCGATTCCCTTCGCGAATGCCGGTATAGAAAAAACTCAAATAAATAAATAAATAAATGTACCTGTGCTGTACACCTACTGAGCTGCCATCCCCTGCTGAGAAAACCAGTCAAGAGAGTTCCAATATCAGGCATTTCTCCTGACCCATCTTTATCCATAACCTCATCAGGCTGGGAAGAATCAGAGGAAGATAATTCTCCCTGAGCCTCTAAACAGCGCTGATACAAGTTAGAGGGCACACCAGGCTGAGACGCCCGATTATGACAGGCGGTGCACAAGGCAAGGCGCTTAGGTTTCTTGCTATAGGCACCATCATATATTATTCTTTTTATATATACGTCCAAAATTTAGGCATCCAAATTTTTAGGAATCTCAACTTCAGTACACAAACGAGCACCCAATTTGTGCGTACAGGATAAGCGCGCGTGCAAGCCGGACGACACTTATCCTGGACGCCCAAGCTGACTCTCAATTAAGTGTCAAAAACATTGATGCATACTGAGATGCACCACTGAGCCATCATCCTATAGAGGGCAGTCGAACACGCAAGCTAAAGCACGCAAAACACTGTCGCGGCCTACGACGCGGCACGCAGTGGAAAAGCCTCAGAGCAGGGCCTAGTCAAAAGAGGCTGCTCAACCTGTCAGGCTGCCCCCTGAACCTGCTTCGGTGTGGGACGAATGTTGGAACAGTGTGCCAAGCTCGGAGACCGGGGAAGGGGAATCCCTAAAACAACCCTCCTTCACTGTCTCTATAAGGTATCTTTTTTTTTTTTTAAACTTCCCTGAACGCAGCCCTTCTCGGCTGAGTACAAAGACTGTCTTCCAGCTGTGGGGGGAGAGGGCATCTGCCTTCACTACCCACACACAGCTTCCTGCACCCACTGCCTTTAAGCTGTACAATCAGCTAAGTCCATGCTGGCTGAAACACCAACTACTGGACCAAGGCACTCATCTGAGGGACTACAGAAATCACCTCAAAAATTCTCAACTGGGAGAGGCACCATTTGGTATCATTACAGGACAGTGGGGTTTTTCTTTTTTAAAATTCTCCTTCTAAAATCTGAAGCAATCCCCAGTAGGGAGATGCCTGTCCACCATCTGCTGGAGACTGAGAATATTGGCTGGCTGATGTCACTGCAGGACTATATATACTGTGATGTCAGTTTGTTCCATCTCCATCTGCTGGTAAAGGTGCCTAACCTACTGGTCCTGAATCCATCTATCCACATACTAGAAAACTGCCAATTACTGAAAAACAACGCAGACTGAGCAGGAAAATTAGGAACCATGTCTAGTAGACAACCAGGAAAGTGTGGAAATCACGAGGAGGGATTTAGCGAAGCTTTAGCAAATGATCTAAAATCTGGCAGCTAAGATTTAGAATGCAAGGTCATGCACTTGGGCTGCAAAAACAAGGGAATGATAAAGTATAAAGTGAAATTATTCTAATTAGAAAACAAGAGCAGGATATGAGCAGGATCTTTATTATATCCGATAGCCAAATTGTTATTTTTCCTGAAGTCTAGGACCCTCATTTTAGAATGAACCACCATTGCCTGGGGGTGGTGGAGGGTGGGCATGGTAGCATATAAATATTGAAAAAGGTGGATGACGGAATGGAACCTTGTGGAACACCATGGAAGGATGCGTGTGGGTTTTGAGTGCCATTCCCAGTGTTATGGTTTAGGTGTGTAGAAAACCCTGGTGTTTCTCTTTAGACAATTAAGAAAATAACTCAGACAATCTGTCAGCAGTCAACCACTTTCCTTTTATTTAGGAATGGGTACACAGAGGCTTGCTACTATCAAAAAAATCCACAGAGCAATGCCTGGCTACGCAGATACAATGCAGGCTTAAATACATCTTTTAACTTCTGCTTTTTACAAATAAGATAAAAAAAAGTGAGATTTAACCTATAAGGTGAAGGATTGAGAATGGTCCTATAAGATGTCAGTTCCTATACCCTTTTAGTAATTATTCTCTGTTCATTGGTTAACAAAACGCGGAATTGTAGTACTTTGCTTATTAATATTCATTAATCACAGGTGCAGCGAGACTTATGCAATCCTAACGATTTCCTTAGCAGTAAACAACTTGGCTAATTAGTTATTTCTTACTTTATGCCTACGTGCTTGCAGCATAGCCTTGTCACATGTCCAGCCTTAAAGCAGTTTCGGCATTATTTAATTATATGGCTAAATGAGGAACTTAAGCTATTTCTAACTGTGTAGTTCTGGCCTTGTCAGTCCCAATGCATCAATTCAATTGAGATCTTAACCATAGATTCCCTCTAGATCTGACAGGTGCCATCATAGAGGAAAGAAATGAACCATTCACACTAGAGCTGTTTACTCAGGCGAGAAGGAGATTGTGGTCTACTGTGTTGAAAACTACTGAAAGATCTAGGAATATTATTAGGGCTGACAGTCCATAGTTTAGACAGAGTCCATCCACCAGGTTTATTAGTGTTCTTTCTATGCTGTGGTGTGGCCAGAAACTAGATTGAAGGGATCTAGGGCATTAGTAGTCAAAGAGATATAGTAGCACCATCTTTTCAATTATGTTGCTTAAGAAAGGGAGGGTAGCAAGAGGGCGGTAGTTGTTCCAGTCATTTGGATCAAAGTTGTTTTTTTCAGTATAGGTCATTCTATCATTCTGACAGTTTGGGAGGTGAATCTCTGCAAGTGATGCATTGGTGATAGTCTGGATATGGTGTAGTAGTTCAGATTTGGCTTATTTGATTAGCCATGATTGGCACGTGTCTATACAGGTAGTAGTTGTGAGGGTGGGAAGAAGGGAGTCCATAACTTCCAGCAATTGGCTAAAACTTTGCAAGGTGTCAGGTGGTGTAGTTTGTTATTTTTGTGTTGGGCCTTTCATTTGTGTCCTATCTAGTTTGAATTGGATGCATGCAATCTTTTCTGTGACGAGTACAACTAATTTATTTCACTGGGCTCAGTTGTGAGGGAGGGGAGCAGGAAGGGTGTAGGTTCTTAGGAGATTATTGTTTGCAATAGTTTTCTGGATGAGTTTTCTGTATAATTGATTGCATTTGTGTAATAGTCTTTTTGCTTTTGTGATGGCATTGCAGTAGAATGTCTCATGTCATCTGCATTTGGCTCTGTCTGCATGGGATTTTGTTTTCCATTTGCGTTCCAATTTCCTGGCAGTTTTTGTTAGTTCTTTTAAGTCCAATGAGTACCAGGGTCGGTTTGGGGTTTTTGATATGGGTGGTTTTCCAGGGCACCAAGGCCGCTTGATCATTTTATTGGAAAGCAGGGAGTGTGCATGTGTGTTGTGGGAATCCCTTAGGGTAAGACTTCCTCTCAGTATTAAATGTCCATGTGCTACCCTTCTATGCATGCTGATATTTAATATTCACACCAAGGTGGGTGTTAAATGTTAGGTGTTATCAGATATATGCAAAATAGAATATGGGAGAAAGCATACCATGCTATTTTACATGCACCTGCTAAATCTTAATTCACATATGATCTCTATTTACAAGCAGGTTATGTATTAATTTCAGCACATACCATTTAATATCATTGGGGACGCAGATGCATGCTAAGGCCTTACAGGTAAATTTTCAAAGGAGTTATGCATTTAAATAAAAAAAATAGTATCATAGCAATTTTCAAAGGCTATTAACCCATGTTAAGTGTACTTAATGCAGGTAAAACCCATTGACAATTGATATTGTAGCAATTTTCAAATGCCCTCTTATACGGGTAAAGTGCAGTTACACATGTAAAACCCAGTTTTAAGTCTGCAAATGCATTTGCAAATCAGGTCCTTAGTGTATAGCACTGTGCAGGCTAACTATAGTGCATAGGCCCCCTATATGTAAGTAGGCTTGTCTTACATTGATAAGTAGAACAATGTGCTTCTCAGTTTTTTAAAAGACCGATTCAATTTTTGCTTTAAAAAATATCCAATCAATATACAAAATGATTCTCAAGGTCCTGATACTTATGAATTTAAAAAATATAGAACAAGTTTTGTTAGACACAGACAACATACAATTAATTTAAGTTGACAAATAGGATAATTATCCTTTGTTTAGGAGGTAGTATCTCAAATTACAGAACCAAATAATATGATGTCCTAGAACAGAGACATACACCAATGAGGTTTCTTGCACTTACCACCCCCAAGAAAAACATACATATCTCACTGGGGTATATATGAACTGAGACATTACATGAAGACAGTATTGGGATAAAATTAGGAGTCCAGTGATTCAATTTTAGCACCATGCAGCGTTGAATGATGAATGATAAATTGGCCCCAGTATGTTTACCCAGGAGATTGTGATTTTATAGGAAAAGCTGGGTAGGATGACACACATTCACATGTTAAGCAAACACAGAATAAACAATTCATGCAAAATACATAAAATATAGTTTTATCCCTTAACATTCATTCACTTTAGTAGGACTACATTAATAACTAGTATGATCCAACTATCAACATATTAAAATAGTAATTTTGTTCCCCCCTCAAGTAAAATTTGTGGACACACAGACATATATTAGGAATAATAACAAACTAGGTTAACCAAGTTCATTTTTAATTAAATTCACTTCAGCCCAGAAATGTTATTGTTCTTTCACTTATGACCTCAAGGGAACGATGAAACAGAATATATTAATTTAGCATTCGCTAGTGCTGGATGTTTATCAAACCTTAGGGAGATAGCACACAGATGGAATAAACAAAATACTAGGTTAAGGCATCCAAAACAGTAAGTCAAAATGAAAAATCAAACTTTTACAACATTCCTTGTATTAGTTATAGAAAAAAACCCTTTGTTTTAGATGGAATAATAATATAATAACTTTACTTGAATACAAAAAACAAATTGGACAGTTTTGTCCATTACACAGTGCTCTTTAATAGCTATTTTTTGGCTGGGGTTTTTTTTTTTTTTTTTTTTAATAATTTGGACAATTTTCAAAGGTAGGTATATTGGCTACTGAAAATTCCCTTCACTAAATCCCATTAAAAGTATGCATAGGGTTCAACAGCATGTGTACTTTTAGCAGAGTTGAAGGGAGTCTTTTCTAGGGATGTAGTTTTGGGTGGGATAAACAACTGATTTTCAAGTCTACACATGTTTTCCAGCAAATATCTGCCTGCAAAAAAAAGCAGATGCAAAATCCACAGGTCGTTTGTAGCTGTGGATACTTTTCAAAGGGAAACTATACATGTAATTTTCCTTTGAAGATTAGATACAAGTTCCGTGAGTACAAAGTACCCACAGACTTTGCATCTAGGCGGGTTGTTTGAAAATTGCCCTGATATAATTAAAGGAAATGAAAATAATATAAACACTAGGAATAATGAGCAAAATGATTGTTATATTTTTAGTACAGAAACCTTACAGTAAAATTTTCAAGACCTTGGGGGTCAATTCACCCTCAGTGATTTTGGCCTCCAAAAGTCAGATAGCAGCCAAACATCAGCCTTTCCTGAATATCTAACTGGTGTAATAGGGGTATTTGGTCAATATTCAGATGGATTTGAAACTCTCGAAAAAAAGATGTTTCACAAGGACCTAATAAAAGATATTTGTAATGAGGAGGAGGCAGATACAGTCCATGCTTGCCATTATCTGCCATGCCTTCAGTCCTGCTCACAACTAACAATTAATTCCCACTTTTGCCAGATATGCAGCTTTTATTTGCCACCTGTAAGTCTCTACCCTGAATAGATTTACTCTTGCTTAGAGCAAGTCCCTGACACACTATTTTCGCTTACTTAATCCAACTCCATTAAAATATAAACCAGAAAAAGATTCAGGAAAAAGTTTTTGAAAGTCCCATTTCAGTGCAAAAGGGAAGACAACTAAAAATCACAAAATGAGTTGTGGGGGTGGGGGATGAAGTTATGCTTTGTCACTGAAAGAGGTCATGGAGAACGGACAGTTCAAACCTACTATTCCACTCAGAGATTGTTCCAAATAGAAGTAGGATATGAATGTGTGGACTGAAGTCCATGTTGCTGCTTTGCATATCTCTTCAATGTGAATATACCTTAGGTGGTCAAATGACATCATCACATCTTTAATATTATGGATATTGACATGCCACTTTAAGGTCAGACCCAACAAAACATAAAGCAGAGTTGCTTACCTGTAACAGGTGTTCTCCTAGGGCAGCAGGATGTTAGTCTTCACACATGGGTGACATCATCAGATGGAGCCCGGCACAGAAAAATGTCAAAGTTTCTATCCATGCAGGGTCCCTCTTCAGTATTATATCGTTTTTGAGAAAAATAAAATAAACCCAAAAAAGAAAACAACTCTGCGGGGAGGGGATGGGTTTCATGAGGACTAACATTCTGCTGCCTAGGAGAACACCAGTTACAGTTAAGCAACTCTGCTTTCTCTTAGGACAAGCAGGATGGTAGTCCTCACAAATGGGTGAATACCTAGCTACCAGCTGCTCCCAAACAGCAGCAAAATTGACTGACATCCAACCAGGTGCTAATGGGCACAACAATCCTTTGGGGTTATAAATATATTGATGTATTTTGGCAGCGTAGTAGTCACATTTGGTTTTTTAAATGGCAAGGCGGTATGTGTGTAAGAATGATTTGTAGGCGGTGGAGTGTTGTTGGGTTGGGTCTTTACACCAGGCTCTCTCTTTAAGTCTAAGGTTGTTTTTCATATGGTGCAGTTCTGTGGTGTACCATGGTTTGTTGTGTGGGGGTGTAGTGTGTTGCTTGCGGGTGATGAGAAGGCATAAGTTGTTGGCTATGTTGAGGGTGAGGTTATCCCAGGAGCTGAGTGCAGCTTCGGGTGAGGAGCAGTCTAATTTGCTTAGGGATTCGGAGAGTGCGGTGATAATATCTTCGGACGAACAGGGTTTACGGAAGAAGGAGTTGTTTTGAGGAGGATTACAAGTGGTGGTGGTGGCGCTTATGGTAAGGTGGGTCTCAATAAGTGAGTGGTCAGACCAAGGGACAGGGGTGCAAGAGGCGGGAGATGGTGTGTGGATGCAAGAGTTGATGAAAATGAGGTCTAGGTTGTGCCCCGCTTTATGTGTGGGGGTGGATATGATTTGGGTGAAGCCTAGGGCCTGTAGGGCAGCAAGGAATGTTTCACACGATGGTGAAAGGGGTATGGAATCTGGTGCAATAACTAGGATGCATGCCTGAAGGTCCTGGGTGGCCTGACGCCACTGGGCGAGCAAAGTCCACTGTGTTCTGCGCATGTGTAGCCGAGCAAATGGCATGACATGAACAGTCGCTGCTATGTGCCCCAAGAGACACAGGAACTTGTGTGCAGAGGCTCGATGGCTCAGAGAGATCGCCGCGTCAGGGACACCAGGGCTGGCGCTCTGTTCTGGGGCAAAAAAGCCTTGCCCTGGGCCATGTCTAACCTGGCCCCAATGAAGTCCTGCGTCAGGATGGAACCATCTGGGACTTTGGGTAGTTGATCAGAAACCCCAATGTCTCCAGGATCCGGATGGTAGATTGGAAAGACTAACGCCCCCTGCCTGATGTCTGTTTTGATGAGCCAATCGTCCAGGCAGGGGAAGAAATGCACTCGTCACATCCTGAGATTCACTCCCACTACCGTCAGGCACATCGTAAAGACGCGTGGTGCGGATGCAAGGCGAAAGGTTGCACCCAATATTGAAAGTGCTCTTCTCCCACCAGGAAATGGAGGTACTTTTGATGAATGCGAGAAATATGAGCATACCCGTCTTTTAGGTTGAGGGAACAAAGCCAGTTCCCACTCCTCAGGAGAGAGATTAGGGCACCCAAGGAAACCATTTTGAACCTTTCTCTTACAAGAAACCTGTTCAAAGCCCTGAGGTCCAAGATAGGATGAAGACCCCCATTTTCATGGGAATCAGGAAATGCCTCGCGTAAAACCCACTGCTTCTCTGATCTGGTGGGACAGGCTTGACCGCTTGGGCCATTAAGAAGGTGGAGAGCTCTACTCGAAATACCTGCTGGTTCATTGAAAATCTCCAAGAGGGGCATGGAGGGGATTCCAGAGGGGCCTGCTGGAAGTTTAATCTGTTACCCCTAATCAACAATGGATAGGGACCCATTGATCCGAACTGACTGAGAGCCAACAGTAGACAGCCTCCAACTGGGGGGGGGGGGGGGGGGGAATCGTTCATCGCGGGTACTGATTGCTGGCTCAAGCTCCCTCGCAGCCAATCAAAACCCCGTAGTGGGGCTCTGCTGTGGGGCTGGTGGTTGCAGAGGGTGTGAGGCTGCCTCATTTGTGGTTTAACTGGCACACGTTGAGGCCTTGTCCTACTAGCTGAAGTATAATACTTCCTCGAGCGGTAAAAGGGGCACCTTGAACTTTGCCGTCATGGCCTTTTGCCCGTGGACTGTGGGTCCAAGGAGGTTGCAGATAGATGTTGAAGGATTTCATGGTAATCCTTAAGGTGTGCTACCATCTCCTTCATCTTCTCTCAGAAGAGATTTTCCCCTGTACAAGGGAGGTCAGCAATACGCTCTTGCACTTCTGGCCGGAGGTTGGAAGCCTGGAGCTAGGCCAAGTATCAAGCTCCAGGCTTCCAACCTCTGGCCAGAAGTGCAAGAGCGTATTGCTGACCTCCCTTGTAAAGGGGAAAATCTCTTCTGAGAGAAGATCAAGGAGCTGGTAACATGCAATCTGGGCTGCCATCCTGGAACCTTGGAAGACCTTCCTTCCTAAAGCGTTCAGGATGCTGTGATCATGACTTGGAGGAGCCAAAGCATGGGGCCGCAACCTTTTTGCCTTCTTTAAGGCGGATTCCACATCTACCGACTGGTGCGGAAGCTGTCAGTGTTCAAATCCCGTGGTGGGTTGCATCAAGTAGACTACACCCATTTTTCGGTTTAGTGGAGGGATGGAAATGGGATGCTCCCACAAGTGGACAATCAGATTTTTGAAGATGTCGTGTACCGGTATTACAACAACCTCCTTTGGGGCGTCTACAAATTGGAGGACCGCTAGCATCTTATGCCTGGAATCTTGCTCAGTCAAGAGCTGAAAAGGCTGCGATTCAGCCATGGCCTCACGAATCCAGCAAAGTTAAGACTTCCGGTGGAGACTTACGCCTCGCCTCTGGAGGGGAGGGTTTGGAGGGCAAATCCTCGGAGTCCTCCATAGAAGACGGGGACGCCTCATCCTCCAAAGGATCGTAGGAGGCATCCTCCTCACTGTGTGTGCCTGGGGCCCCCAATGAGCTCTTGTGCCGAGACCCCCAAAGGCCTCAGGAGCCCCGATGGTAGAGTCTGGGGCACTGCTAGCACTGTTGGAACCGAAGGGTACTCAGACCTTGGCGGTGCCACGGGGACTGGGATCACCAGGGAAACTTGTGGCCCCCAAAGCACCAAGACTGAAGGACCCGGGAGAGGTACAGTTGAACGGGGTGTCGGTTGTGAGGGCGGCACAACCAATCCCATTGGCCCCCCTCAATCACTGGGATAGTCTCCAATGTAGACCACCCCAAAGTCCCCTGTGGCAGTGAAAGTGCCCGGGGCATCGGGAGAGGCTGCATCGGCAAAACACTTGGCAGCAAATCCAGCCGCTCTAGTAAAGGTCCAAGCACTGATGAAACGGGCTCTAGCGGCGGAAGCACTGGCGGCTCGATGCCCTGCAGGGCCTGGCTGACTGCCAGTCCCACACAGCGCTCCAACTCCTCCTTGAATGCTGACGAGGATAGGACAGCTTGAGGAGGAGGCAGAGAAACCAGATCTGCCCCGGAGCCCTGAGGGGGATCGGTGCCCACCACCGGAACTGGTAGGGATCACCTCGGTCCCTCAGGTTCGATGGAAGGTGATGCTCCTTTAGTCCAGAGGCAGCTTGGTCGGTGCCTTCCCAATTCTGAAACCATGCAACAATGGTGATCGATGGCGATGTTTTCTTCATTTCTCCCGATGCTCGGCCCAGTCTTTCCCTGGCGCGGAGGTGGATGATGAGGAGACGGACCTGGAACGAGAAGAAACCAACATCGGACTGTTGCAGCGATCAGTAGCTCCGGTTACATGGAGCGTATATTGTAGAGCTTTCACAAACTTATCTGAATTTTTTAAGGCATGGCTCATACAAGAGGGGTTTCATCTCGAATCAGCTGGCAGGGTTTGCTTTCTTTTCCAAGTCCATGGATGGGGCGACCCAACTAAGAGTTTCTTGGTAGAAAAAAAAAAAAGATGCTGGACGGGTAGGCTAGAAAGACAGGGCCACGGCTTGATGCAAGGTGCGCAATCACTCATGACCTGCTCATTTGTTTATGGTAGTTCTACCATCCATTTGCGAGTCCAATTTCGAAGTCAAGCTGCTCCGAGCCACTTATTTGATATGCAAGTAAGCGAGCTGGTGGCCACTTCTAAAAAAGACAGGTGTTACCAAGGTACACTAATGCAGAACGTCAAGTTCTCTGATCATTTTGTCCAAATTATTATTCAAAGATAAAAAACAGACCAGGCTGCTCAGGGTGCAAGGTTATGCTTGAAGTACACAGCGTCACATTTTACTTGTCTCATGCAGAACTTGCTGGATTTCTTGGCACTGCAATTGGAGGGCAGCGGATTCCTATTGATTCACACTGACCTTCTCCTACTTACCAGATACCAGTTCTCGGCTGTTTTGGCTTTGACCAGCATAAGGTGTAATGCCAATGACTTCAGGACCCATTTGTTTAGGATAGAATCGGCCACCAGCGCAGCTCAGGCTGGGTTGCACATCGACACCATACAAAGAATTAGCAGATGGAGGTCTGTTGCAGTATACAGTTATATTAGGACAAACCATGCATAAATGTCTAACCTTTCTTTTATTCTTCTCTTCACAGATTTATCCCAAAGGCAAAGAATTATTTGGATTGTTGGACACTCCTTTGTTCACTGGGCAGCCAAAAGGGTTTTAGTTTGCTTGTATGAGTCACTTTGGGACTGGCTGTGCATGTTTTATGGATGCGGGAAAGAAGAATGTCCTGGGACCAGCTCCTGCCTTTCCTGCAACTCAAGGAGGATACGTTTGCCAAGCCAGATGTCATAGTAATACATCTCGGAGGCAATGACCTAGGGACCTGGTCATGCGTGCAACTAATTCGTCACATAAAAAATGACTTGAACGAGTTAGTTTCCAGGTTTCCCATTACACTTTTTATGTTGTCCGATATTATTCTTTGGATAAAATGGAAGGATAGTAAAATATGGAAGAGGGAGTGCATAAAGATCAACCAACAGGTGGGTGGCAGATATCGCATGAGTGGGCGGACGACCCATGTGAAGGCCTGTATAGGCTTGAACGAATTCATCTTTCAGATACTGGTTACAATCTTTTCAATAATGTTATACAGAAGGCTCTGGAATGTTTTTTCAGGCGAAGAGGCAGCAGCTTTAGGTGGGAGCATGAGGCAAGTGTCATTACCTCATAGCGGTGGCGGGTACACGAGCCAGTGGGCCGATTTCGCTGGCCTTGGGTGGGCCCCCTTGCTTGGAGGTCACGGCAGGGGGCCAAGCATGAAGGGCTGTCTTGCAAGGAAAACACGAAGGACAGCACCGGGCGGACACGGTTGGTGTCAAAAGTGAGAAAGTTGGCTCGTGCAGGGAATTTTTACATTAAATAATGTTTACAATAAAGCTGCAGCCTCTTCACCCAATTATGGTGTCTATTTCCTTTGCTGAGGGGTGTTCTGGGACAGGGCAGGTGTGGCTACTGGCGATTATAGAAATCTCGACGTTATGGCAATTGTTAATTAGTTTAATACAGGAAGTTAATATAGCACATGGACTAGAAGACTGGCTATTTCTTCTGGATTCATTCAAAAATCCAACCTTGGTTTTGACTGGATGGCAGTGTGGAGTTTTGAGCTGCTCCGCAGGCAATAGTAATTCATGGAGTACTGATTTCTGGGGCGAGAATGCTCTTGAAAGTGCCACTTCTGAGAAAAATGTTGCTTCCTCTGACAGTCATGTTGAAACCTCTGAGAGGTTCCTTGAAGATGGAAGCTAAATGCTCTGGTAGATCTTGACAAAGTCCACAGTTTCCTTCATCTTTTTTTCAACTAAGTCTTTGTCTGAGCATGGTATGTCTGCATGGTACTCCAGCACATCTTTCATGAAGCCTAACATCCAAGAATATGAGTACAGAGGTACTGCTAGAAACCTAGCAGATGTTCCTTGGAAGACTGGTGTGGCTTGGCCTTGAATTGGATAAAACTCTAGGTAAGGCTGTTTCAGTGCATAAGCAGTCTGAAGCATGTCTGATCTCTCAGAGTCAAGTCTTTTGAGTGCCATGTTAACTTGTGGAGGGAGAGCCTGATATGTCCCAACTCCTGGGATTAAGGCATCAAACTGGCTAAGGGCCACTTCAATGGGGCCTGACAAACAGTGAAACTCTGGGCCTTCCACTTGGACTTTAAGGCTAGCTTTAAGTTGGACTTACTCATACTGGACAGGTAGATATGGAGCCTCCTGCTGGTTCTTTACCACTGTTGGCTACAACTTGATGTACATGATGTGATATCATGGCCACTACTGGCTACAACTTGGTGTATATAATGTGAAATCATGGCTGTTCCCAGATTTCGTAATGCTCAATGTAATTATCTGTGAAGGAAATCTTCTGTAAGCAATTAGGCACCTCTTGAAGCTTATGGTTTGATTCATAAACATAGTGAAGACAATCAGTGATGCAAAAGAAGACATTTTCACAGGAAAATTAATGGAGGAAAAAAATATTCCAGCCTGGCTTCTTACACTAAACATAGGTTTGTACAGGGAAAATGCTACTACTTAGTGATGGAAAAAGAATCAACTGAGCATCTGTGGGTTTGGCAATACATAGGAAACAACCATGCATGCCTAGAAAGCTCTGGAAACACCCTTGCATTGTTACATGACAGTCACATGATCCATATTTATGGCTCCATTACATATGCTTGTCACCACAGAAATATAGAATATGCACTATAAAATATTTCATGTCATATGAATAGTTACATGGAATATATGTATTTAATTTCTATAATGACTAAATTATGAATCTGTCAGATGGATATATGCACCTACATAGTAAGAGATAAACTCTCTTTCATTCCAACAACCACAGTGCAGATTTTCCCACCATCTGTTCTAGTTCTCCAGTGGTTTCTTGACTCTGTCACAGTAGGATGGTGGCTGCAGGGGAGAGGAATAAAATCATAGCTTCATGGTACATTCACTAAGACATCTGTTGGCATGTGTATTTTTATTTATTTTTGCCCATCTTCAAGTTCAACCGTATGGAAACTGCACTGAAGGATTATAAAATACATTATCTATGCTGATGAGTTAAACTTTGCATGTTGAAGCAGAGGTGAGATTAGCACATTGAATTTTATAATGATTATACAGTTTACTGAATAGGAGACAAACTGATACAATTCAGTGTGGATAGAAAACAACAAAAAAGAGGTCCTGATGGTTTCCAAAATTCAACATTGTTTACTGATTTTTTCCTACCACTATAGCTTCTTCTAGCAAGACATATTTAATAAAAAAAAATATAGAACATATCTATGAAATGTTTTATATTCCTTATGTGCAGTATTGTGTATTTTCTCAAACTATAATAAAATATGTTAATTAGGGTCCGCAGTTCATACATTAGCTTACATAAATAAAGTATAACAATACAAGTCCTAAACACTTTGCTTGAATACCTCTGGGCATACTGTATGTATGTCTAGTGATTATAGAAATGGAAAGAAGTATGTTAATAATCCAGATGAAAATATCTGGAAAAAATAAGGAACTTACATGACCTGCAAAACTAATATCTAATGCATGGTTCACATTGAGGATAATTCACCTCTGACAGCAAACAGCCAAAAAGCAGGACATTCCTAATATTTCCTATTCTAAAAAACTATATATATATATTTCACCACTATTTGCTATGTTTTGACATTTCCAAAAAGATATACATAGCATCCTGAAAATAGATATTTGCCTTGAAGTAGGAGATGGTGCCAGTCTATACCCTCCAACTTAGGGCTTGCTGCCACCCATAAACAGTTATTCAGCCATTGCTTTTGTACTTTTTGTTTGCTTCTTCGAGCTCTCCACTCCAAATGAATTTATTCCAGCCGAGAGCAGGAGTAATTCTAGGCAGCCTGCTTCCCAAGCAAATATCTTTCACTATTTCCTATATGATAAAAATTTCATTTTTAATTTTCTTTTCCTCCCATAGAAAACTCGGGCAGCCAGCTATTCACAGAGGGGTAGATTTTAAAAGGTTGCACGCAGGTGTTATAAAATCTGGAGTCGGCGCGCGCAAGGGGGTGCACAATTGTGCGCCGAGCCGCACAGCCTTCCCCCTAACCTGACCTTCCCACCCCTTCCCCTAACCATTCCCCCCCAGCCCTACTCTAACCCCCCCCAAAATTTTTGTTTTACCTTTTGCTCCTTGCCTCCGCAAGTTGCGCGCGCTGGCCGATCGCCGGCACGCAATCTCTGACACAGCAGCAAATGGCAGCTGTGCTAGGAGCCGCTGATCCCGCTCCCGCCCCAGCCACTTTTTGCAAGCTCCGGGACTTATGTGCATCCCGGGCCTTTACGTGTGCCGCCGGGGCCTTTTGAAAATAGGCCTTACGCGCGTAACCTTTTAAAAATCCGGCCCATACTATTTCCTTTTATTTTATTTCACAACCCTGGAAAAGTAAAACAACATTGGCAGCCTCAGTGAATTCACCTGCCCTCAACCCTTAACCCTCACATCCACCCATAGTGGATAATACATTGAAATTGTCGGCCCAGTGTGCTGTGGCGGTCAAATATTGGGAATTATTAGGAAGGGAATGGAAAATAAAACAGAGGATGTCATAATGCCTCTGTATTGCTCTATGGTGAGACAGAACCTTGAATACTGTGTGAAATTCTAGTCACCGCATCTCAAAAAGTATATAGCTGCAGTGGAGAAAGTGCAGAGAAGGGCGACCAAAATGATATGGGGCATGGAATGACTGCCCTAAGAGGAAAGGATAAAGAAGTTAGGGCTGTTCAGTTTGGAGAAGAGACAAATGAGGAGGGATTTAACAGAAATCTACAAAATCATGAAAGGACTTGAACAAGTTAATATATATCAGTTATTTACTCTCTCAGATAATAGAAGGACCAGGGGGCACTCCATGAAGTTAGCACGAAGCTCATTTAAAATAAATTGAAGAAAATTATTTTTCACTCAGCGAATAGTTAAGCTCTGAAATTCATTGCCAGGGGATGTGGTTTCAGCAGTTAGTGTTACTGGATCTAAAAAAAGGTTTGGATAAGTTCCTAGAGGTTAAATCTATAAACTATTATTACAGTAATTAATAAACAATAGTAGCTTGTGATCTATCTAATGTTTGGGTACTTGCTAGGCACATGTGACTTGGATTGGCCACTGTTGGAAACAGGATTCTGGGCTTGATGGACCCTTGGTCTGACCCAGTATGGCAATTTCTTATGTTCATACAATGAAATGCCATGAGATACTAATTGGAGGAAACAGACCACAGCTTTATTAATACTAACATTGACTACTAAATGCCCCTACCTAAGCTGGTCCAATCAATGTCAATCCCAACAGATCCCCTTATCACTGTCTGCCTTACCTAAGTGTTTACAAGCAAGGGGGTCTTGCTACCCAGGCATGTTATGCCCCCTACTGTAATTCATCATATCACCCCAAAGGACATTTTGTTGCCACGTGCTTTGCAGTCACGTCCAAGATGCACACCAGCCCGGGTACCCCGCCACCGGTATGAGGCAGTGGAACACTTGCCTCATGCAACCCCTCCCCAACTTCACTGCTTCCTAAGTTCAGCTGCTAACATGCTCCCTTTTCTAAAGTTTCCTGTAATGCATTGTTGAAAAGGTCCTGCCCAATGTCAGACAGATATATCCTATTGGATCTGTAAAATCCTTCGCATAAAGCATCAGCCCATTCGTGTTTAATCTGCCCCAATTCTAAATGAATGTGTCCCATACCCGTTAGGGTCCAATTCCACATGCATTAATGCAGCTCGCAATACCGCTGACAATTGGAATCAGGTTAAGGGCACACTGTTGGCATGAAAAAGTAAGTGTGCACTGCCTCCTGGCCTTCCATTCAGATAGATGCTTACATTACAGGCACACTGTATGCCCCCCCCCGGCGAAAACATCAAGAAAGAAGCGGGCTCTATCCACAGCAGGCCCTCACCAATGGAATGCTCTCCCTCCAGACCTACGCCTTGAATCATGCCACACGACTTTCAAAAAAAAACTTAAGACTTGGCTCTTCATCCAAGCTTTCACTGACACTTAATACCTGCCCTGGTCTCAATTTACAGTCTCACCCTTCCCCAGTGTTCCCTACTTCCTCTTTGTGCCCTTAACGCCAATCCCTTCCTATTCCTTAATGCCATTCCCCTCCTACTCCAAAATGACATACCTATTTCACTTGCATATGTCTGTTGCTTGTTGATTCCCGCCTATCTATGCTTCGAGGCGGTCTGTTGCTTGTTGATTGTATATTCCCACCTATCTATGCTTCGAGGCGGTCCTCTGGACTGGTTTTTCAGTTGTCCGCTGTTCATTACATCCTACCCTTATGCCTGCTCCCAGCTTGGTTCCCACTTGTTTATATACCTTTTGTTCCAGTTCTAATATTCCACTGTATTAGTTGCACCAGTTACACCAGTTGCTCCATTTGTACCAGTTTTTAGTTTGTTTCTACTATTTTTCCCCACTGTTCCATGTACTGCCTTTGAGCAAAGTTTACTGTTTACTGTAAACCGAGGTGATCTGTATCTCATACAGGAACCGCTGTATATAAAAATAAAAAATAAATAAATAAAATTTCTGACTGGGCACATGACTTGCAACCCAACTGATTCAAACATACCTCTTTACCAGCCTGGTCTGTCTTGGATCTATGCAGTAGAATATAAGAACATAAGAAAATGCCATACTGGGTCCATCAAAATGCCATACTGGGTCCATCAAGCCCAGCATCCTGCTTCCAACAGTGGCCAATCCAGGCCACAAGAACCTGGCAAGTACCCAAAAACTAAGTCTATTCCATGTTACCATTGCTAATGGCAGTGGCTATTCTCTAGGTGAACTTAATAGCAGATAATGGACTTCTCCTCCAAGAACTTATCCAATCCTTTTTTAAACACAGCTATACTAACTGCACTGACCACATCCTCTGGCAACAAATTCCAGAGTTTAATTGTGCGTTGCGTAAAAAAGAACTTTCTCCGATTAGTTTTAAAAGTGCCCCATGCTAACTTCATGGAGTGCCCCCTAGTCTTTCTACTATCCGAAAGAGTAAATAACCGATTCACATCTACTCGTTCTAGACCTCTCATGATTTTAAACACCTCTATCATATCCCCCTCAGTCGTCTCTTCTCCAAGTTGAAAAGTCCTAAACTCTTTAGTCTTTCCTCGTAGTGAAGTTGTTCCATTCCCCTTATCATTTTGGTAGCCCTTCTTTGTACCTTCTCCATCGCAATTATATCTTTTTTGAGATGCAGCGACCAGAATTGTACACAGTATTCAAGGTGCGGTCTCACCATGGAGCGATACAGAGGCATTATGACATTTTCTGTTTTATTCACCATTCCCTTTCTAATAATTCCCAACATTCTGTTTGCTTTTTTGACTGCCGCAGCACACTGAACTGACGATTTCAATGTGTTATCCACTATGACACCTAGATCTCTTTCTTGGGTTGTAGCACCTAATATGGAACCCAACATTGTGTAATTATAGCATGGGTTATTTTTCCCTATATGCATATAGGCTACTTGGTCCTTCACTTGCACATTATGCATAAGGATGCCATTGAAACTGAAATCATTCTTGGATGCAGCCACTAACTCGCCCACCCGCAAGGCCTCCAAAAATGCCAGAGAAAATGATGCATGGAATAAGTTAATCTTGAACCCTGACTCACAAACCACCTGGAGCATATGCCAAAGACAGATGAGCAATTTGTGGGTTATGGGGAGACTCGAATCCCACATGGGTTCAATCTTCCTCACTCAACAGGTCAGCATCTTCCTGACCATAAAACTCTTCACAGGGTCCCCCCACCCCTTTGCCTTAGAAAAGAAAGCCAACCTACCAGTTGGTTAGCTGCCACTTCCCTTGATAACCCTGCATCCCTTACCCAGGCGACATATTTAACAATGACTATCTTGCACTGAGCCCTCCACCCATCCATGCTCTTTCAAGTAACTCTGCACCCTGTCATATCCTCTGTAGTAGAATGACCATGTGCTGGGGGCAACTGATCTCTTTAGTAGGTTCATTTGGTCGAGCTCCAATCTCCCACAACTGGTCCGATATTGGAATGCCTGCTACGTCTACTCCTGGGACCTGCTGTCAAAATAAATCCCATTTAGCTCTGCACAGTGAATGTGCAATAACATTACTAGCTCAGGCACATGTTTTGCCTGCATGGTCATATTCAGTTGCAGCCACTGCAAACCCACTTCCCTCAGTAAGTCAGCAACCAGGAGCAATGTACAGACTGCCTGTTAATCACGTCAACCACTACTTGATGTCACATCAGAATATTACCCTTCTATCCCACAGCCGATGGCACCATAGCACTAAGGGATAGAGAGTCATAGTTGCATGCTAGATAACTATCGGGGAAGGGGATTTGAGTTTTCCAGAACCCCCTGATGTACTTCTCTTAGCGCACAGTATTGCTGGGTGTGACGCAAAACAAATGGAGCAAGCATGCCAAAATGTGCAGTCCTGAAACATGCATGTTGATTTATTTTAACTCTAGCAGACACCATTGTTGCTATTGACAGCATGTGCTGAGCTAGTCCTGGGAGTAGGATTGTTACCCTGTTTCCACATCAGCCTATTGCTAACCCCAGCATTACTTGCTTAATTTATCATCCATTTTAGCCACAATCCTATGACCTGTGTACTCCATGTCATAAAACGAGGCTCTTCCATTTTGTCTTTGAATCTTGTCATAGTTCAGCCTTGCCCATTCCTTGCAATCCCTGTAAACTTCTAAAATGGTGTCAGCATAACTTAACATTGGACTATTTTGTGAAGGGTCTTCCTGTCCTATTACACTGATCATTCTAAAGGAAGCTCAGGTCCAGTTGATTATATTCCTAGGTACCTTTTTTTCTGTACCTACTTCCTCATTGCCCTTCTCCTTCCTATTAATTCCTTGCTTTCTTCTACCAGCTATAATACGAAATATATCAATATAACTCCTCCTTTTAATCTTTTTTCTCAGTGATTTTAGAACACTTTCCTATAGCTACGACAAATTGGTTAAAGCTGAGGGTGCCCTACTCGCTTCCAATGTGTCAGCTGCGGGCCGAACTGGACTCTCATCTGAGGAGACGTCTGAGTCAGCACCATCAGCTGAGTTGCTTGCACTGGATCTTGACTTGCCCCTTCACCCCTTCTTCTATCCCCCCCCTTTCCACAATGTCCGCTCCCCCACCCCCGCCAATGCAGCGGTTGCCTCCATGGTCACCTACAGACTCACCTTTCCTGCTGTGTGTAATGCATTCCTGCTGCTGTCCGCTCTCCTTTGCAAGTCAGACATTTCCTGAGGATGCTCCTCACATGCAGGGACCACTGCTGCTTCATGTGCTATGCAGGTATAAGAGCTGCCCATGATTGGTGAGCACTGGTATACGCATGAGCCTCTATCACCTGTGATTCAGTTGCAGCACCAAGAATGTCTCCCGGCATGCTCAATACTGGCCCTAATGGCATACCCCCACTGGGCCAGCTTGGCACCGGTGCCAACTATTGGGTCCAATGATTGGGATAACTGTGGTATCCCTTGTGGGGGGCCAGCATATGCAGGGAGGCCCTACTGGAACAACCTGTTGTTCATCACCAGGGAGAAATTAGCAAAGTGAGGGTAGACACCATAGTGAAACCTTGCACATGTTGGGGACCTCACCTGTCACCCACGCAGCCCGGTCTCCATTGCTGTGCATAGTATCTATGGTTGGTGCCACACTGGCCCAGGGAGTCCAGAAACGTGCTACAATAGACCCATGTCTTGTCAATTGTCCCACTTATTGAACACCAAATGCCCCCTATCTGCAACTGCCTCTGTGCTCCCTGACTGCTCTGCTGCTTGCGGTGGTAAGATCCGTGTCTCTGAGGAACTGTAGCTGCACCACCATCTCCATTCTGCTGCCATGTCTGTGCCTGCCCTCTGCTGGATTTCCTTGCCTTGACCTCTCTGTGCTTTGCCTCCGGGTCCTCCCTTGGTCTTGGTCCATCCTCTTCCTGGTGTTTCAGACATTCCTCTCAAACTAGCACCTGATCGCAGTCTACGGCTCTGATCTCAGTTTGCCATCACTTGACTGTGACTCCTTCCACCTATTCGGCCTGAATCTTTACTCCATTCTGGAACCCTTGCCCTTCCCTGCGACTACGCTGTATGCCAAAATCCTTACTCCTTTCTGGTGGCCTGCCCTTTTCTGTGACAGGCTATATGCAATAAAGTCACCTGCGCTCGTTGTTGTCTCTTGCTGACATTGGCTTCCCCGATCGCTCTCATTTCCCGGCTCACTGGTCTCAGCTCATATGCCTGTCTACACCGTGGCTGCCGCTCTTTAGGTTGCCTGATCTTTCCTTGATGCTGTCGTGAACCTCGGGGTCCTGTCGAGTATGTCCGCCGCTGTTGCACGTCAACCGTGCCTTGCTCAACCTGCCTCCTAGCACCAATTTGGGGCATCTCCGACCATTGTTTCAGGTAAGCCGCCTCCATCCACACAGCCACTGCCTTTGTGAGCTACTGTGATAAACTCCAAACTGCCGCTGCCAGCTTACAAAGCCGTCACTTGCTCAAATATGGTGATTTCTGCTGAACCTTTAAATTTAAAATTGCCCCTGCCAATGTTGTGATGTTTGCCTCCTTTCCAGCCATGCTCGATGTCCGGTGCCGACCCCCCCCCTTCCAAGTGCGTCATGGTACATGCAACACGCAAAGGGGGTGTGGGAGACAGCAAAGGAAGGGGCCTGATGCCAACTAAGCCCTTGCTGGAGTTGTCTGCGAAGCACCATGTTATTGGAGTGTTCCCATGCATTTGGCTTGGGGGACTCCCATAAATGAATGTGGAAAGTTTATAAAGTCCCAACCTGGTGCTGTTTCCCCCTGTTTGAAAGAGAGCATCTTTTATCTAGCCTAAAAGTGGTCTGAGAGGACCAGCTGGAGCAAAGGGAGGTGATCACATGGCATAACCCATGTTCAAGCCTCACAATTAACTGTATTCTGTATAAAAGAGGCTCAAAGAATGTGGCGCTTTTCTTTTCACTTGGGATAGCTAAGATGGCTACAGATCTGAGGTCAATCCAAAGGGAAAAAAATCTTCTAATGAAATAAAATACTAACAAAACATTCACTGTGAATAATTTAATACATTTATGTATACATAGAAACACAGAAAAAGACCAAATGGTCCATCCAGTCTGAGCTGCAAGCTCATGGTAGCATTGGCTGTGCCATACAGGTCTCCCCCATAATGGTAGCATCTGCCGCACCATACAAGTCTCTCCCATATTTAGTTTCCCAAACCGTCAAAGTTGGGCCCTTGTTGGTTGATGTCTGAGTCCAAGTCTTCATTACCTCTTGCCATTGAAGCAGAGAGCAATGTTGGAGTTGCATCATAAGAATATGTCTTATTGGTTAAGGGTAGCAACAGCTGCATCAGCAAGTTTCCCCTATGCTTATTCGTTTTCCCAGACCGTAAAATTGTTGGTTGCTCTCTAAAATTAATTCCCCTCTTCCTCTTTTCCC
The DNA here is from genome assembly GCF_901001135.1 of Rhinatrema bivittatum. NCBI lineage: Eukaryota > Metazoa > Chordata > Amphibia > Gymnophiona > Rhinatrematidae > Rhinatrema > Rhinatrema bivittatum. The sequence goes on from NC_042616.1 coordinate 216,984,503, forward strand.
CCTGCTGTTAATGCAGAGAGCAATAATGGAGTTGCATCAACAGTAAGAAGGCTTATTGGTTAAGGGTAGTAACCGCCACACCAGCAAGTTATTTATTTATTTATTTATTGTTTTTGTTATACCGAGTTTCATGATAGGCATCACATCAACCCGGTTTACAAATAACTAGGAGTGTAAAGCATAACGTAACGTAAAAAACAATATTTTCAATAAGAACCTTGAACTTTAAATACAGTGAATCAGAAAAAGGGAGAGGGAAAGTTACAAAAAACAAGGAAAATAAACTTGGGATGGAAGGGGAGAAATTGAACAGCACAATATTTACATTTCAGCCTATTGATACATTAGAATAGCAAGTGAAAAAATAAGACTATGAAACGGTACATAGGTAATCAAATGAATAAATATGACAGTTGTGAATGGTAATAGTATGATAAATATTCAGCAGGAATTAGTGAGAGAGGGTTTGAGGTTGGTTGATTCGTGTTTACACCCCCATGCACTCTTTTCCTCGTTTCCATCCTTTAGTGTTTTGGGAACAACTGTATTTATCCCATGCCCCTTTGAAATCTTCACAGAGGGTATGATGAATCCCTTGAATGCCCTTCCGGAGGCGGTTGTGAAGACAAAATCGGTGAAAGATACCCTAACACTGCCAAAATTAGTGTCGTATGAACACTGGGGATGATCGAGCTCCAATGGTATCGCACTGTATTCAATACAATCATACTTTTCAAGATCTTTTATGGACCATACTTCAACATGTATCCCCCTCCACCACATGGTGGAGACCTTAGAGCTCTTCTGCACCGCCGAGAAACCTGGATTTATAAACTTAATACTCTTGTCCAGTTGGTCTTAATGATAAAATAGAATGGCATCTGTTATGACTTTTTGCACTATTTGTATTTGTCCCCTTGCTCTTTAGTCTTTCGTGTACATTATATTATGAGTGGTTTGTTTGTTTTTCTTGGGTTGTTTTTGTTTTTATTTAAGGGGCTAGCCATTACATTGCTTCTTTAGGCCCCCTTTTCCTCTTCTCTTTTGTTGTCCTAAATGTTATTTATTTTGTTTCCTCCCCCCCCCCCCTTTTTTATATAGTAATTGGCAGTGTATATACATTTTATGGACAGCGACTGTAGTGTTTGTTTTTCAATTTTTTATCTCTTTGCCTTCTTTGCAAAAATCAAAAAGGGGAATATTGGACTGTACACTGGGTGGATCTTAATTTGTTCACTCAACTTTCAGAATGACTGATGATTCAGGTTGGATATTGTTTTTGACAAAGAACTACTCCTCCCCTTTTTCTGTCCTCTCTGTCCTTCCTTAACGAGTTATAACCCGGTATGGCCATATCTCAATCATGAGAATCTGTGAACCATGTCTCCGTAACAGCAACAATGTCCAAGTCTGCCTCCTCCATTAGGGCTTGCAGGTCTGGGATTTTATTACCCAGACTATGAGCATCTGCGCTCATAGCGTTCCAGCTTCTCTCCTTCAGATTACTGCTCTTCTCGGACTTCTTTTGTGCCTTATTCAGCTGACTTTTGGTATCCCCTTCACCCATTTCCTTGAGATTTGGGGGTGACCTTCCAATTTCCTTCTGCATAGGATTTGAATTTATCTAAACCTTTGTTCCTTATACCAAGTTTTGAGCCATGCATTGAATTATCTATATGGGTTAGCCTCTCATTCACCTTTTCATGAACAGGTAACACTTCTGAAAAGGCAATAGACTTTGCCATCTGACTGATCTGCTTTGCCAGAGTCTGTAAATTTCTCTGATTCACTTGGATGTTGTTTCTAGCAAGGTCATTGGTTCCCTGATCGATGTAATAACAACAGAGTCCTTACTTTCCTCTTGGATTGCATTGACTATCTGAATAGCATTTCTACCAGCTGATGATCCTGGAAGGCTTTTAACTATAGTATTTCCCTTGAAAAGAGTTCCCATATGAATGCCTTTGATGACTGAGTCACCCAGCACAATGAGCTTTTTCTTATGTTTTTTGGTTGTATAATTGAATTTCTGCATGCATTGGATTTCTTCATTCCTTTCAGATACCATTTCAATCTCCATCACTAGAGTTTCTTCATTATTTAAGACAGAGAAGGTGTTTTGTACTTGTGTCACTTGAGAGTGTGTGTGTCTCTGCCTCACAGGTCTTATTCTACCAGAGCCCATTGTATGCCATTTGTTATTGGGTTCCTGTATGCTCTGTGTAAGTTGGGGGGGGGGGGGGGGGGGTGACATGTGGGCTGCACAACTGTGAAGAATGGGTATCTTTGGGGCAAAGGTCTTATTCTACCTGAGTCCACTGTAAACCACTTTTTAATGGGCTTTTGCATTTTCTGTGGCAAAAGGGAAATGATTCCTGAATTCTGTAGTGGGTGAGGATTTTTTTTGGTGGTTTCTGATACTTTCTTTATTGCAGCTAATTCATCCTTAAGGTGAGCCAACTCCTTATACAAATGAATTCTCTGTCAGCTCAAGCTTTATTTTAAATATAGAATGGGAAAAACCCTCAGAAAAACAGGCAACAACAAATTCAAAGCTTGAATTAACACAGAATACATAGTAACATAGTAAAGACAGCAGAAAAAGACCAAATGGTCCATCCAGTCTAACAAGAAAGCTTCTTATGATATTAACTGCCACTCCATGCAGGTTACCCCCAAGTCTTATGTTAAGACTAGTAATATCAAAAAATCAAAACTAAGCAACTGTCAAATCCATAACAAAATTACGGCTAGCAACAATTTTTACAGAGTGAACAGCCTTCCTGATCATTCATACAATGCTGCTGCTTGAACACACTTTGCTTTTGGACTTGGCCTTAAAAGCAGTCCTGCACTTTTTGTCCATAATATCTGCATATCAGTACCCTAGACTGTAAAAGTCAGGGCCCAGCTTTGGTTGCCATCTGAATCCAATTCCCCTGTTCTTCCACTATCTCCCCACCCCCACTCAGTTGAAGTGGAGAGCGATGCTGCTGTTGTGTCAAAATCATGTAAGCTAATTGGTTAAGGGTAGCAATCCCCATGGCTTCCTTTAGAGGTAGCAGCTGCTGCTCTATGCTGATACCCCCATGCATCCTTTTCTTAATCTCCAACTTTTGCCTTTAGGGATCCACAATGTTTATTCTCATGCCTTTTTGAATTAGTTTATTGCTTTTGTCTTCTTCACCTCCTCCGGAAGGAAGACATATTTCCTGCTGTTGGTTCTAAGTCGTCTCCCCTGTAGGTTCATTTAATGACCCCTAGTTCTACTGTTTGGTTTCCTCTGGAAAAGATTCAAGGAACATGCATCATTAAAGCCATTCAGGTATCTGAAGGTCTGTATCAAATAATGAAGGTCTGTAGTTTATATAAATTCACTGTGAAAAACTTAATACATTTGTATTCATAAATGCATTAAGTTTTTCACAATGAATTCTATGCATTTCAGATATACATCAGGGACCTGAAAAATAAATTTACTCTTTTCTGCCCACAGAGGATATGCTGAGCTTTCCTCTGAAGAAAATTTCATCCATAGCCAATTTAGAGGAATGGACAGAGACAGCACCAGAGTACATACAGGCTGATCATAGTCTAATTTCCCAACTCTGTGACAAGTTGTGTGGTCTTCTGTCTAGTCCACCATCACAGTTGTCTGTTAATGTGGAATTCATGACCACTCTGTACTATCTGGATACCAGTTTCTTACAGCGGGTGGCAGAAGACAACTGGCATCAGTCAATCCTCAGTCTCCAAATGTGTCACATTTTCTGGAGGCTATGGTAGCCTACATGTCCAACTATGTCCAGTACTCCATAATAAACAGAAGAGGAGAGGAGCACAAAAGTTTATTTCCCCAATGTCATAAGGGATACAGGCTGTACTTTTATAGGCTTAGTTCCTCCAAGCAGCCAGGATGTCATCTACTGAAACCCTAAGCAATGCAACAGTATGAACATCCAGAACTGCTGTGAATATTGCTTATTAGTGTAAGATGTGGTGGCAAGTTTCCCGGTACCTGCCATGATGCTATATAAGGCAGTGTTGCCCAATTCCTTATTAGAGGCACATCTAACAAGTTGGATTTTCAGGATCCCCATAATGAATATGTCTAAGATAGATTGCATACATTGGAGACCCAGTACATTAAGGTAGGACCACTTCAATAACTACATGTGTGCTTGAGATTCAGGAGGGAGTGAGCTTTACTGTAACCTTGGTAACCTTGTGAGGTGCCAATGACGTCTTTATAATTTCTTGCATTTGCTGGTAAGACATATGAATTCTGTGATTGTATGTGATAACTGATAACTCTCATGTGATAACTCTCATGAGCGCCTGGCTTCTAGCATCCTTCAGGCATGCTCCATTGCTCTGAGTGTAGTTATGGCTTGCTTAAAAGCAGTTTTCAGGTGATCATTCACATTGGAGGCTTCCTAAGTCTTGCATTTGTGAAGGTGAGCACATTGTGGTGTGCTGTCTGGCATACAATATTTAAATCTGTCAACATCTTCCCTGGCTTGAGGATGAAGATGGGTGAAAGGAAGAGATAGGCATTAATGAGGAAGCTTAGGAGGAAGAAAGGTTCGCTGTGGGTGACACATTGTATAGAGCTCATGTGTCCTAGAAGATGCTAAGAGGAGTCTGGGTAGTGTGTTGGATGAGAAAACTGAAGAGAAATTACTGTGTAAATAGTATTTACAGTGTTCTGCTGTTCTCTTTTTCAGGAATTTCTCTTTGGAGAGTACACCTTGGTGTCCCCATGAAGAGGCAGATATGGACATTTTCATTCTGCCTCTATTTTTTGAATGCTGGTCCAGCATGGTTTAAATGTTCTAGAGCTGTCAGGTCAAACTAGCATTGGAAAAGTGGAGTGATGGTGCATCCTGAAAATCATGGAAAGCAGAGTTGCTTACCTGTAACAGCAGGATGTTAGTCCTCATACACAGGTGACATCATCAGATGGAGCCTAATGTGGAAAACTTATGTCAAAGTTTCAGGAAACTTGACGAGGCACACTGAGCATGCCCTATACCATATATCCACACAGGGTCCCTCTTCAGTCTCGTAACAGAATTACAATTACATAAAATAATAAAAAAATAGGAGAAACCCAACATCCTGCTGTTCTCATAGAATATCAGTTACAGGTAAGCAATTCTGCTTTCTCTGAGGACAAGCAGGATGGTAGTCCTCACACATGGGTGAATCCCTAACTACAGGCTGTTCCCCAACAGTCCGGGGACGCCGTCCTAACTACAGGGGACGCCGCCCTAACTACAGGCTGTTCCCCAACAGTCCGGGGACGCCGTCCTCTCCGGCGTCCCCGGACTGGCTTGGGCGCTACCTCCCGCCATGCTCTGGTTGTACCATAGGGCGCGTGCACCGCGCAGCCCTTCTTATTTCCTACTTGGCGCGAACCTCCGGGGCGTCCCCCCGTGATGACGTCAAGATGCCGGGATATTTAAAGCCTACAATGTTTCCTAACCTTTGAGTTAGCAAGGGGGTTATCCTATTGGAATCCTACGGATGGGATTCGCTCTCCATACCCAGCTACTCTGCCTCTCCAATCTCTACTGGACTCTCTAACGCTAACTGGGTACCCGCTCCTCGGGAGCCTCACTTGCCTTCCAGGTCGCTATCAGGAAACTGGTACTCGCTCCTCGAGGGCCCATGTTCCTACCCCCTTGTCCAAGGAATAATTGTGGGGTATGAAGGCTTGATTCAACCTGTCCGCCATCATGTTCTTCGTTCCAGCCAGGTACATGGCTCTAAGCACCATCCCGTGGGACAGGGCCCAGGACCAGACCTGGACCACTTTCTGACACAGGAGGTACGATCCCTTGCATCCCTGCTTGTTGCCATACTACATGTGGAGGTGAGCTGCCATCACACCCAGGCATTTTGTGAAGACCCATGGGGCGGACACAAGCCCGAACGGTAACACTCGATACTGGAAGTGCTGTTTCCCCATCACAAATCAGAGATAATTCCTATGACCGGGGGAAGATCTCAATATGGGTGTATGCGTCCTTTAGGTTGAGGGAGCATAGCTAGTCCTCTTTTTACAAAAAGGAGATCAAGGTGCTCAGGGAAACTATCTTGAACTTTTTTTTTTTTTTAGAAGCTTGTTCAAGGCCCTCAGGTCTAGGATGGGATGGAGTCCTATTGTTTTCTTTGGAATCAGGAAGTACCTGGAGTAGAATCCCCGCCTTCTTTACCCAGGTAGTACAGACTCAACCGCTCTGGCTAATAAGAGGGAGGAGAGCTCCACTTGTAGCACTTCCTAATGTGCTACAGGCCCCCAAAATGGGTACAGAGGGCCATTTGGTGGGACACCCAGTAGATTTAATTGCTACCTCTGGCAGACGCTGGACAAAACCCACTGGTCCAAGGTTACACTGGCCACCAGTTCACAAAAAACTGCAACCTATCCCTGACCGGAGGGTCCATCATCCCGGGTATGGATAACTGGCTTAAGCTTCCTACAGCCCTGTCAAAACCCCATCCCCGGAGTAGACTGAGGAACTAGTTGGGGCTTGGGAACTCTGCTGCTTGGAATGGCTGCAGGAGCTGTTTTTAGTGTTGACAGGATAGAGAGGTGGAGGATATTACTTCCTTTAGCAAAAATAGTTCCTAGGCCCCATCCTCGATGGCTTCCTGGATGAGGACGATGGGTTTGGAGTGCTGGTGGAGAGTTGTTGGAGGGATTCATGATAGTCCTGGAGTTGTGCCACAGCATCCTTCACTCTATCTCTGAAGAGATTCTTTCCAGTGCACAGCACATCAGCGAGTTTCTCCTGTATACCTCTGGTCTGAGATCCGAGGATCGCAGCCATGCAAGTTTGCGGGCACTGATTCCCGCTGCAGTGACCCTCCATGCCATTTTGAAAACATTGTAGGTTGCATGGACCTTGTGTTTTCCATACTCCAAACCCTTGTGCACCAGTGACACAAGCGTGTCTTGCTGCTGTTGAGGCAGCTGCTTCCAGATGTTCTGCGAGTATTGGTTCATATAGAGCTGGTAGGCAATGATGTGGGCAATAAGCATGGTGCCTTGGAACACCTTCCTCCCAAGAACATCCAACGCTCTGTGATCCTTCCCCGGAGGTGCTAAGGAATGGGTCCAAGGGCGCTAGGCCCTCTTGAAGGTGGATTCAACTGCCACCAATTGGTGGGATAGTTGACGCTTATCGAATCCAGCAGCCTTTTGGACGATGTAAACCCCGTCTGCCTTCTTATTCATGGCAGGCACTGTGAGAGGGTTTTCCCAAATCATCAGCAGCAACTCTAAGGATCTCGTGTACCTGGACCACCACAATCTCCTTAGGAGGCTCCATGAACTGGAGAACCTCAAGCATTTTGTGCCTGATGTCTTCAGTCAAAAGCTGGAATGGGATGGTCTCTGCCATCACCCTGACAAACTCTGCAAAGGTTAAGTCCTCAGGCGGGGACTTCCTTCACTCCTCTGGAACAGTAGGGTCTAATGGGAGACCATTTGAATCCTTGGAGGATGATTCAGTCTGATCATCCCTCCAGGTGTCATGGGGACCTTCATCCTCATTGTATACCACAGGGGATGGAGCCCTAGATGCTCGGCTGATGTCCAGAGGTTCAGGCACTGATGACGCTGGACAGGTGACCACTGGCTGAGGCCAGAATTTCCTCAGAGAAGGATCTGGTGATGACCACCATATCGGTAGGGGGAGGCCTCGGTACTATCACAGGAACTGATGCCAGCTGGGTTGGTAAAGCACCAATGAGCACATAGAGCTTCTCCAGGAATGGTACAAGCATGGCTGACACTGGCACCGGTGCTGTCGGTGCCTTGGGACTGAAGCCCTGCAGCACTTGCTCCACTGGTAGCTGGAATCGATGATCTAGCTCTTCCTCAAATGTTGCCGATGCCAACACTAACTGGGAGGATGGAGGGGTGGCCAGATCTTCCTCAGAGCCGCGAGGGGGACTGGCAACTTTCACAAAGACCAGTGAAGACCATCGTGGACCACGGGCATTGATGGAGGTTTGGTGCTCCTCGCCATGGGGTCGCTTTGGGGGCATCACAGCAAAAGCTGGTGCATCCCTGTGCCCAGCACTGTGCATCAAGAAGGGACTGGCGCTGATGTTTCTTGGACTTCCCACAATGCTCAGCCCGGTCTTTCCCCAGTGCCAAGGTTGAGGACGAGGAACCCAATGTCCTTGGCCTGGAGGAGACAGACAGCAATGGGTCTCCGGCACCCCTATCCACCAGCAATATCGACAGAACCGACGGTTCCATCGATGTTGATGGTGTGGTGTCCATTGGTGTGGCTCCGATTTCCTCCGATGCCACCTATGGCTCGGAATTCTTCGATCCAAAGAAGTTGTTCATTTTGCCAAGTCAAAGTTGACATCCTTTCGAAGTTATCTGGGCACACAAGCAGCATCCCCAGACATTATGCGATGCCCCCAGGCAGAGGATGCAAACCTCATGAGGATCAGTAATTGACATGTTTCTCGGGCACTGGGTATATCGGCGGAAACCAGACGCGGCCATAATGGGGGGAAACAAACAGGAAAAACACAGAACAATGACGGCGGGGTTCAATGAAAGATGGGCACCAGTCACCGCTGACATGGGGGGAACCAACCGCGAGAGGAAACTTAGCCTAACTCCGAAAATCCTGACTGGGGGGACTACAGAGAGGCACTGAGAGGGACCTAGCGACAGACCGAAGCAAAACAGCGAAAAACCAAAAAAATGAAGTTTTACATAGGCAAAAAGCCAAAAGTTTTAGAGCTCAATCATACCGCGAAGCTCAATCATACCGCGAATCATACAGCTCCATGAAAAAAGACTGAAGAGGGACCCTTTGTGGACATTTGGTATTGGGCATGCTGGGCATGCTCAGTGGGCCTGCTTGTCCTCGGAGAAAGTTATTTGACCATTTGAGTAAGGCATATTATTTCTTTATTCCCAGGGCAGCTTTTAATCCAAAGAAATGATGCCAGAGAATAGGTTTGTATAAATGTTTGAAAAGATTGCAGCACTGGATATTTTTGGTATCTTTCCAAACTAATAATGGTAACGTTAGCACTATAAATATCATGTTTTCATCTGTGTTGAAGAGCTCTTGTTTTTCCATTAATTCCTATGGGACTAGGACAAATAACTATTTTAAAGAATATGCAAATTAGGCTGTATGGTGATTGAAGTACAAGCAGGTGTTTTCAGCTTCTTGCCTTTCATCAGTGCTTACCTTGTGACTCTGAGATTTCTCCTCCTTTTCTATAGGGATTTGACATCGCAAGAGTGATTCTCCATATTGAAAAAGTGATAATGAGACTCTGATAATGTATTTTGTGGCTCAGAACTTGGCAGGTATGATTTCTTCATAGGGAGGATAACTTGCAAACAATTGTACATGGTAGCATATTCAGTATGATGTTGATATTCAGCCGTGGAGCGGCTAGTTAAATTAACCGGATATAGCTATCCGGCTAACTCAATATGGATATGCAGCGGCACAGCTGTACCGCTGAATATCCCCAGCTATCTTAAAGTTAGCTGGGTAGGTATGTCCTGACAAGTTTAGCACAGCCCTACAGTGTGACCAAAGTTAGCCACATAACTTATACAGCTAACTCTGGCACACCCACCCCTGGAAAGCCCCTGACTTATGTGGCTAAATTCTAGCCACATAGAGCCGCATATGGCTTTGAATATAGCTAGCTAGCCATTTAGATGGATAACTTTTCAGTTACCCATTTAAATGGTTTTTGAATATCAACCTCTATATAACTGTAAGGTTGCAGGTAGTTTTACCATGGTATTTTATAACCTACGTGTATTACATATATGTTTATTATAAAATATGCGTATCTTTACTGATCAGTTTGACTGATGTGGAAGAATTTGTTTTAAACAAAAGACTATCATTCATTCCCACTTAAGTTCATAACCAGTTTCAATTTCGGTGTGAATGTTTCAGGTTTATTTGCAAATTGCAATGCAAAGTTTTTTTTCCAGTAAGAATCCATCCACAACAACCAATATTGCTTTGGTTAAAAATGCATCCACTTGATGTCTTTCAGGTCCTATTGATCCATTTATCTACACATTCCAACAGATGGTTATAAAGGATATTGAACACCTACAGAAGACCCCAAGAAGCAAATACTTTAACACCACAAAAGAAGAAATGCAAGCTATTAAAAATTTATCTATGAGAGAAGACATCATTAAACCTGCTGATAAGGGTGGGGGTGTTGTAGTGTTGAGCCGGGATCAATATGTCAGAGAAGCACAGACAACTACATAATTTACTGGCTTATCATTTACTGCAGAACAATCCTACTGCAGAAATACAGGAGGAGGTTAAACAAGTGTTGACAGAGGGATTTGCGATTTTATTTATTTATTTTTTTAAGAGAAAAAGGAGAAATACTTTCGAATCCGAGAATGTCTCAGGATACTGATTTTATACCTGGTGCCAAAAATACATAAATATATAACTACACCCCCCCCCCGGGTAGCCAATCATTTCAGCAAAGGAATCTGTGCTTGCACCTATTGCAAGCTGCCCGACGTCTTCACTCCGCCCTCTTTACCTCTGTGACGACTCCCTCCAGGTCTGAAGGACTGCTGGCTGCCGCGGTGTCTCCCTGCCATCTCTCTCCGGCATCCCCGGGCCGGCTCAACGCTGCAGATCTGCCATGTTGCCTGAAGCCTAGGGCGCACGCGCTCTGAGTGAAGTACCAGCAAGGGTGCGAACCTCAGGGACATCCCCCTGAGTTGATGTCATCCGCTTCCGATATTTAAAGGTCTCTGATATTGCTACTAGTTGAGTTAGCAAGGGCTAGGTGGGCTAAGGTTCAGATTGGGTTCCCTCCTAAGCTACTCTGCCTCCTCGGACTTACCAGAGGTACCCGCTCCTCGGGGGCTCACTCTCTTTGCCTTTCAGGTTACAGACAGGAACCGGTACTCGCTCCTCGAGGGCCTCGTCCCTGACTATATGCTGTTTCTCTTCTGCCTGGAAGTCATCATTATCTACACCATTGTGAGTTACCATCGCTCTCTCAGAGCTTTCCCTGGAACCAGGTACTCGCTCCTCGAGGGCCTATCCTTTCCAGCTCCTGAGCATCTTGAGACCAATATGTGAGTGTTGTCATCTAGTTCTGTTCATGAACTCTGTATACCCTGCCAACTCATTGTCTACAGTTTCTCAACAGCTCAGCCATCCAGGGATCACTGTTACAGTACCTGAGTGACTTCAGCCCTACCGGGCACTTCAGCTCACTACTGCCACCTCTGGTGGTTTCAAGTTCTGTTTAATAACAGAACTAGTGTGTCTCTGTCTCCATACTCTAAGCCTAGCCGGTGGTCCCTCTCGGGATCTTCCCCTGGGGGCGTGGTCATCTGCCACCGGCCCAAGAATCCACTTACTACTATCTCCAGCAGTCTATAACAACAGATTGCTAAATCCACCTACGGAATACATCAGATTGACACTGCTATCTGATTGCTCCTCCCATCAGCATAGCAGACCATGACACAAGCTTTATGGATCATATTTTTAAAACACTTTGTGCCATTAGCAACTTTATACATAAAAAATACAACCCATATACTGCAATCTGTAAGCCAAGTTTAAGTCATATTGGCATACATTCTAATGACTATGGACATTGAGTCACTATATACCATAATTCCCCAAGAACAAGCATTGGAATGCATACAAGAGGTTCTCAGCAAGAACCCACTTCCACAGCAGATACCTACATCATTCATTCTAGACCTAGCCAAGTTAGCATTCAACATCTATGTCTCATCTTTTGAAGAAAAATACATTTATTCTAGTAAATGGTGGGAGTCAATCCAGTGTTGGAAGTGATATATAGATTTTGTATTTGTTTAATATAGAGGGGGTCTGCATCATCATTGAAAGAATTCCAACAATGGTTAAATCAATTAATCACACTGTTAAGACTCATGCTGACATTTAATTTGGAGGCCATTTCATTTCTTGCCACACAGATCTAGAAGAAACCACATTTGTTCACAACACTCTATAGGAAACTCAATGAAAGAAACAATCTGCTCCTGTTTGCCGTTTTCATCCTAGTCATTTAAAAGGAAATCCACCTGTGGACCAATTCTTCCATTATGTTCTGAAATTCAGGACTTTAAATACCATGCAAAAGTCATGGCTCAGCGATTTTTGGAACGGGGGTATCCGTTGTCATCTATAAAGCGTGCATACCACCAAGCTCTATGCAGTAATCGAGAATTATTAATGATGGCTGCAACAAGAGAAGATTCAGACCAACAAATTTGCATTGTGAGACATTCCACGTTGGCTCCCCAGATATGTAACATCATTAAAAAATATTGGCACATACTACAAAATCATTTGGTATTAGGGGCAGATCTGATATCTGATGTTTGCCTTTTGAAAAGGAGATAACATCAAGGAAAAGGTAGCTCAATCTTTCTTACAATCTTCTTATGTTGACTACAATATGAAACAGTTCCCTGGGTGTGGGGACAGATGCCAAATGTGTTTGCAAAAATGGGCCACCAATAATGCAATATCATCAACTGGTCAACAAATTAAGGATCTATACAACTAGTCATTTCAAGCCATGTTTATCATCTATTTGATTATCTCCCCTTGCAACCTGTGGTATACTGGAAAAACAAAAAAAAAATTTGGACTTGCTTGATTGAGTACAGAAGTTGCATAAAAGCAATTGTTTTACATTGCTTGGAGAAACAACATTCTTTTGAATACCTTAAATGGTCTATATTGGACCATGTACATGCAGATTGATGGGGAAGGGACAGGGTGAAAATGTTGAGCAAAAAGGAACAATCATGGAGTTTTCGGCTCAACACAGTACATCCTGGTAGGCTACATTCAGAAATTGTCACATGCTTATTGAAACTAGTTCCATTCATTCTCAATAAGACATAAATCTTTGGTACCAATTCAACACTGACTTAACGTTGTGCGTCATATGATCTAGTATAAAAAGGAGAAGTTTACGTCGCTATTCTTTTAGATGAAATAATGAGATAGCGTCTATACTGTCTGGTGTAGTTTGGACTTTAAGGTAATATTTTATGAACCAAATGTGAATCACGACAGTGTGCAATTTGTGTTCCCTTGTATGTACATTTAACTTTGCAGCTGAAAATGCTGGAAAATTAGCAACAACTTCAGCCATATGCCCCTGAAGCAGCATTAAGCGAAACATGGTGCTATGTCGGGCTGGCTTTCTGTTCATGTAATGCAAAGACAATGTAGAAGATCACCTACTAAAGATTTGAACTCAAGGGCAGTAAGGTTCTCTTTACGTTTACCTGCATATACTTGAAAAATGTTTTAAAAATCTGATTCGGTAGGGTGATGGATAGGACTATAATTGACCCAAGGCATAAAAACTAAAGAAGCATGGGCATTATGAATAGTCCTACCACCATATACAAATATTTGGCTCATTAAAGTTTTTTGGGCTCCAGTTTTTATATAAATATATCTTTCAGAAGAAATTTATTGAAATATAAGTGAGTGTTGTTTGTTCAATCTATCTTTATCCTGCAACATTTTTATTTATTTATTAGTTTTTTTGTATACCAGCATTCATGTAGAACATATGTCGGTTTACATTAATGGGCAAATATCAGTTAAAACATTTGCAATTCAAAATTGGCACTCTAAAATATAATTATATAAATTTCAACATGTCATAAAATCTCTTAAATAAGCGACTAAAATCAATACTTAAAATTGAAATCATAAAAACATAAAAACAAAACAAGTGGAATCAAATTCAGATATCATTATTGAAAGGCTTGGTTAAAAAGCCATGTTTTTAACTCCTTTTTTAAAGGCTTTAATGTCGGATTCCATCCTCAAGTGCGGTGACAGGGAATTCCATAGGTTAGGCCCAGCAATGGATAATGCTTTTTCACGGACATGTTCAAGTGGGCGGATTTCAGTGATGGAATTGGAAGGAGACCAGAATTAGTTGATCTTGTCATTCATGATGGAATATGGAAATGTAGGGCTGCATTTATGTGCATTGAATGTGTGTACTTTTCCTATTTTAAAAATATATGTGCTTATCTTTTCCAATTGAAAATAAAGTGGGATTTATACACGTAAGTCAGTATATTTTAAAAACTGCGCACATATTAATCAGTTTTATCAATTAATTCATCAGTTTGCCCAGTCCTTCTCCAGGTCATTGAGACCCTCCTGGTTTTTCAGCCTGAACTCTCACCTGGTCAACAGTACACAAAAAACATGTTTAATATCACCTACGCAAGATAATTAATAGGTGTAAAATTACATACGTCTGTAAGTGTCTTTTAAAATAGCAACTTACACAGTAAATACCAGTCCTGCCCCAGAATGCCCCTAGACTGCCCCCTTTTTTCACATGTATAAGTGTATGCAAAAATACATGCTTACGTTTGAGGTCTATAAAATAGAATTTGCGAAAGTGGATGCTATTTACATGCGCATATGCTAATTTTTAAGCATGCAAGTCCTTGAAAATTTAGAGACTGAAACATCATTGCGTTTCAGTCTCTCCCTCCAACTGGGAGCAGCTGTAACCTGCCACAGGTCACATTATAACTGTACTTCCTGCTTCTACACTGCAGATCGTCCAGAGAAAGTGTACTCCCGCTCTCAGCATTCAACCAGCATCAGACAACAACCTCCCAGCACCCAGCTTTCAACCAGCATCAGACAACAATCTCCCAGCACTCAGCATTCAACCAGCATCAGACAACTACCTCCCAGCACTCAGCATTCAACCAGCATCAGACAACAACCTCCCAGCACTCAGCAATCAACCAGCATCAGACAACTACCTCCCAGCACTCAGCTCAACCAGCATCAGACAACAACCTCCCAGCACTCAGCATTCAACCAGCATCAGACAACAACCTCCCAGCACTCAGCATTCAACCAGCATCGTCCTATTTCAAACATCCACTTACAGTAATCGATTCTTCTAGAACAAACACATTCACCATGATCACCTCCCACATTCCAGTTCTAAAATACTCTAACTTCTCCACCAATATAATGAGAACGAAGACCGTTAACTCATACTACAAATCTCTCATTCCTATTATGACTTCCCCCTTCACTCAAATGATGGGATTAATGACGTTCTCCATCCTTCTTCTGAACACACAATCACTACTAAAAAAAGCCACACTATTAGGTGATATCCTTACTGATGAGTCCCCTGACATATGTGCAATAACAGAGACCTGGCTCAAAAGCACTGACGTCTCCATAATAAACCAACTACCAACAGACTTATACGATATGTTCTCCATTCCGAGACCTAAAAAGAAAGGAGGGGGTCTTCTACTAGCTGCAAAAAAGAAATTCAATCTCTCCCTGCAACCCAGCTTACCCCCACACAAGATTGAAATTGGTCTATTTAAATCAAAAGATCTTCAAATTTGTTTAATCTATGCACCCCCAGGCATACTGGAAAAAAACCCTTCGCCCCTTGCGGAATATATTACAAAACACATTGACATCAACATACCCGCCATCATCCTAGGAGATTTAAACCTCCATTTTGACCGCTCCCCTCTAACACCAGCATGTGAAGCCATACGCTCTACACTTAATGCCATCGGATTTAAACAAATTGTTTCAGGCCCAACTCACAATGCAGGCCATACCCTGGATGTGATTTTCACGAACTCTCTAATCCTCTCTGACCACCCCCAATGCACCCCCATACCTTGGTCAGACCACTACCGAGTAGACACTCACTGCACATTCAACTGTTATCACCATGCGACACACCCTAAAAAAAGAATTATAGAATTCAGAAAAAAAATGCCAAATGGAAGACATCATTGAGGCGCTCACAGAAGATCTCCAGAAATTAGATCTCACTGATGCCAACTCGGCCTGTTTCACTTGGCATCAAATCACCAGCTGCATAGCTAATAGACTCTGCCCCCTACAAACAAAAGAGATCAGCACAGATAAGAAAGATAAAAAACCATGGTACACCACGGACCTTAGAAATAAGAAATGCGAACTCCGTAAACTGGAAAAGAGGTGGCGTAGGAACCAAGACTCAACACATCTACAAAAATACAAATCCCTACTCCACAAATATCGGAAAACAACTGATGAAGCCAAAAAAAAACTTCTACACAGCAAAAATTCATCAATACCAGTTCAATCCGCGCGCACTCTTCCAATATGTTTCTAACATAATTTCCCCCCCAATAAACATCAACCCTGATAATGAAGATAAAAATAAATGTGAGAAACTAGCCTCCTATTTCCACGACAAGATTGCTAATATCATGGCTCGCTTTACCTCTCCTTCTCAGCCGGTATCCTTATTGCCCACAAGCTCCATGAGCTCATCACCCACACTCTCAAATTTCGAAACCTCAACTGCATCAGAAATTGAAGCAATTCTAAAAAAAAATCAAACCTGCCTTGCACCCCATTGATATCATGCCAACAATGCCTTGCCATTCCTACTAGGATTGCCCCTTCTATTTCTAACATCATCAACAAATCCATAAAGGATGGTGTTTTTCCTACGCAACTCAAACACGCAATAATAAAGCCCACACTCAAAAAATCTGACCTGGATCCCTCTGAACCTGCCAACTATCGGCCAGTCTCGAACCTCCCGTTATTGTCTAAAATCTTAGAGAAAGTCATTAACAAACAACTTACAGACTTTCTAGCCGAAAATCGATTACTCTTCCCTTCACAATATGGTTTCCGGAAGAACCATAGCACGGAAACTCTGCTTGTGTCCCTCTCAGACTCTATACTAAAAACCCTAGATACTGGTCACTCTTATTTACTGGCGCTACTTGATATCTCCTCTGTGTTTGACACTGTCAACCACAATACCCTGCTTTCTCTCCTCTCACAAATTGGCATCACTGGCACCGCCTTATGCTGGATCCAATCGTTCCTGAAAGACAGGACATACAGTGTCAAGATGGGACACCAAACCTCGAAACCCAGAAATCTATCTCAAGGTGTTCCGCAAGGTTCCTCTCTATCATCAACTCTATTCAGCGTTTACCTATCTCCTCTTTGTCGACTTCTGGTGAAACTGGATCTCCGTCATTTCATATACGCCGATGATGTACAGATCCTCATCCCCATCTATGATTCACTCGCTAATGCCATGAAAACCTGGGATTCAGCCCTTGCTGAAATAAAACATCTTCTCACAGAAAACTGTCTTGCTATAAACACTACCAAGACAGAACTCCTCATCATCACGCCACACAAGAACACCTCCGCTAACACCACACCTATATCAACATCAGACCATCCCCATTTGCAGCAAGTCCGCAGCCTTGGCGTTATGATTGATAATCACTTTTCTTTAAAGAATTTCATCTCGGCCACAATCAAAAATGGTTTCTTCAAGCTACATACGCTAAAAAGAATTAAACCTCTCTTACACCCACAGGACTTCCGGACTGTGTTACAAGCCACAATTCTGCCGAAACTAGACTACTGTAACGCATTACTACTAGGTCTCCCGAAAAACGCTATTCAACCATTGCAGATGCTACAAAACTCTGCTGCTCGCTTACTCACCAATACTCGCCGACAGGAACACATCACTCCAGCTCTCATGTTCCTGCACTGGCTTCCTGTAGCATACAGGATTACATTTAAAGTTCTCGCCCTCATTCATAAATCAATACATAACCAAGAGATGCAATGGTTTTCTGATCAGTTTATATTCCGTACATCTAATAGACCTATAAGAAATATCCACCAAGCCAAACTTGACTCTCCCCCTATTAAACACATCAAACACGTGACCACAAGAGACCGTTCTTTCTCCATAGCTGGTATCAACATCTGGAATAAAATGCCCATGGACTTGCGTCTCGAATCCTGCCATAAAACATTCAAAAAAAACCTCAAAACTTGGTTGTTCGAACAAGCTTTCACACTATGATCATCGATTAACCTGAAATGCCGTTTTCTTGTTTACGTTTCACTAGGTTCCTGTTACTATTCTCTCCCTTATGTTTGATTCAATCTGCTAATTTATCTGTTCCCCATTTACGCCTGCTATCCCTATTTGCAATATTTGAGACTTGACATTAACTATTGGAATAGGCCTGTAGCAGGTTAATCGCATATATTGCTCTTCTGCTTCGTTATTGAATTAGAATATGCATTTGTTCTTAATAGTTTAAGTAGTTATATTAGGCACTCCTGAATTTCGTTATTTATGTAAAGCCTGTTGCTTTCAATTGTTTACTTCCTGTAAAGCCTGTTGCTAATTTATTGTTCACTGTAAACCGAGGTGATGTATATCTTTACGTGCCGCGGTATATAAAAATCACTAAATAATAATAATAATAACCCCTATATGCTCATTTGTGTGCAGTTTTTGGCTATTCAGGCACCCGAACTGAGCCCTATTCTCCTCCAGGAATAAATTGCAATAGCTTTTATTTGCCAGTTGACCTGAATTAGGTATTTTCTTCCGGATAGCTCCTGGTGGTGAAATGGGCAAATTGATCATCTTGACTTTTTTCATCCTTATTTTGTACAATATATTTCTATGAGTTAAAGCAAGCGGCATGAGCAGGGGTTGTAACCTTTGAAAAAAGAAAGACCAAAAGGAAAACAAATTTGGAACCAAATGCATTTTAATGATGGAAAAGCCTCTTACCTTTATCGCTTCCATAATAGTAGAAAACAGTTTTACTCAGAGCACACCAACGTTTTTGCCATTCAGACCCAAAAAAGCTGTGATCTGCAATTAAAATACAATCAGGGTTACATTAAGATATTCCATCACCTAACAAAATATACAGCTGCATCTGCTGCTCTTCTTTGTGATCCCCTTTTATCTGACACTTCTGTATAAGGATAAGAAAATAGAATGCTAATTTATTTGTAACATTTGTTAATCGCTTTCCAGCTTTACAATAAAATCTTTCAAAGCAATGTACATGTTATCAACTGAAAAATAAAACAAATTCAAATTAACATAAAAATAACATATAAAACACAATACACAAATTATTCAGTACTGCCATCATTGTTTGTCCCTGCCTGATGAACTGTCTACCTTCACCTTCAACATCATCACTCATACCTTGACCCATAGGGCCAGAGTTGCATCAGAGCAAGTCAAATCAAACAATTCCCAGAGATTAATATGGAAGCTCAGAAACCATCAGCCAGGTTTTTACTTTATGCCGAAACCACATCAAGTCAGTTTCCTCTCTAACTGACAGAGGAGATCATTCCATAATTTGGGCACTGTCATTGAAAATGATCGATTTTGCAATTTAACATGTCAGTATGTTTTAATCAACGGAATTTGAAGTTGATGACAGCTAAAATTTCCTATGGGACATATGTGGTGGACCCAATCCCTGCAAGATTTTAAAAGTAAGCCCCAAAACTCTGAATTTATTCTAACACCTCACCGGCAACCAGTCAAATTTCAGAAGAGGAGGAACAGCTGATTTCCATCTGGAGGTACTCATCACAATTTTTGTGGCCATATTTTGTACTACTTGGAGCTTCCAAATTAAGCTACCAGGAAGCCCCCAATAAACGACATTACAGTAGTCCAATACCACTATAACTAGAGCATAGACTACTGATTTCAAAGCTTGAGAGCTCAAAAAAGATTTCAGTTGCAGCACTAGTCTCAATCTATCATAGGTCATTCGGATCACTTATATGCTCTTTTCTTTTAGCACTATAAGAAATAACAGTAGGTTTAAAAAAATACTGTGGGTACAGAAAATAGAACAACCCCCCCCCCCCTAAATTTTGAAACATCAGCAATGAAAAACAATTGCACACCCTCTACCCCATTACATAAACAGGTCAATGAAACAACTGAACATTCATTATATTAGTGTTCATTGGGAAAGCTCTAGATGAGTCTTCTGACTCTATATATGATGCAAATTTTATGCCTGCCCCAATGTGGCTCACTGCAGCCACTTGTCATTAGAGACAGCAAAATTGCTCACCCAGAATAGATATTGTCTTATAACAGCACTGCAACAAACCAGATGGATGTGTCATGAGACTTCATCTAATCCTGGCAAAGATGACATCTTCTAAAGCTTTATAGGAAATCTTTCAAGCTTTTGTAGGTGTTTTCCATGTGCCGCCAGTCCTGCTGATTTTCAGTTTAGCACACGGCTAAACTACTTAATGAATTGTAGAAAATAACTCCCTACAGGGAGGTGGTTAGTCTTAGCGGCTCATTGTACTGCAGTCAGAGGATATCTATTGTGGGTATATAATTTTACTTTCTTTGATGACAATAAGTCACACAGATAGCATTCCCTAGCTGCTATCTTTAAATGAAAGGGGGAAGATGAAACAAGAATAAATGCCAATGGGTAAAAACATGAAAAAAAGGTATTTGTAGAAAAGAATTCCATTTTGTTTGTTGGATGTAGTATAATTCATATTAAACAGAAACCAATAGAAATGGGATATAGGAGGAGAGAGTTGGGCTCCACAATGCAAATTAGCCTGTATAATGGTCAGTCCAAATTTAGCATCTCAACAGGAGGCTGCATCTAGGTAGTAATGATTGGTGAAATGTGTGGACTGAATGCCACATTGCGGTTTTGTGAATCTTGTCTAAGGAAGCAGAATTTAGATTGGCAACCAGTTTCACTAAGACCCTGACCACACAGGTTTTTATGTGTCTTTCTAAGATCAAACCTTTCTGGGTTTGATGAGACATACAGTTTTCTACCCAATTAGAAATTGTGTTTTTTTAGCATTACAAATACTGGACTGTTGAGATGAAAAGAAAAAAAAGAAGCTGGGAGGACTTTCTAAGAGCTATACTGTGTGCCAAATAGAAGGCAACACAATCTCATGTACTCATATGAAGTGCTAACTTCTCAATTGTGCTTATTTCGGCAAGGGAAGAATGTGGGAAGAATGATTGGCTGATTAAGATGGAGGTCGAACATCTTAGGCAGAAACCTGGAATGGGTGAAAAGTATGACTGTGTTCTGATGGATCTTAGTCTAAGGTGAATAAGTCACAAAGACCTGGAGTCCACTTACTCTGTGGGCTGAAGTGAACACAAAAACAAAATGTTTATGTTTAGAATTGTTTGATTAATCATAATTACATTTGTAAAGCAAAGCAATGACAGAAGAGTATATAAGCTCAAAACAGGGCTTCAACAACTGGGTTAGAACAACACAGATGTTTCATGACACTCTAGCAGGATTCAATTGCAGCAAGCCTGCATAGAATTGACAATGACCAGAAACGCAGGCAACTACACAGCCATGTCTATCTGGCAGGCTGCGGTGTTAGAATTCATTTGCAGCTAGGTTTACAGAAGCGTGCACATAGCTGGGTGTGTCTGGCAGGCTATCATTCAAAAAGGCCACGTGTTCCTAGGAGACTGGATGTTTGGGTCAACAGCCACCTTAAGAAATGTTATCATACAAGTAGTTATACTATTTGGCTGGTACCTGAGATGTATATCCTTGGCACTGTGGACAGGAATAACTGAACAGACTGAAATGGTCAATTGGTCTTTCTTTGCTGTTACCTGCAATTTATTTATTTACATAGTTTTATATTCCCCCTTCTCCATAAATTGTTCTAGGGGAAGGGATTATAATAAACACCCAAAGTATAAAACCAATACACATATAAAACAATAAAATGAGAGAATTAGTTAAAAGCATGATTAAAAAGATAAGAGGTAGATTTTGAAAGCATTGCTCACGCAAAAACAGCCACAAACACGCGTAACCCCAAATGTTGCCAAGACAACGTGCACATGTTGCTTGAATAACTTTGCTACTGCTCCTCATGAGAGAGAGATGGTTAGAGAGGTACCACTCTAGAGGGGCACTTTGAAACAGGGTGGGTTTTTGAGAGGTGGGTGTTAGACACATTCATAGGTATTCACAGTAAAACTGACATCAGTAGAGAATTATAGTCCTTATAAGTGATGAAAAGTCTAACAAGACGAGTTGATTTGTACACTGCAGTGCTAGCTGCATTGTACAAATTTACTCATTTTCATCACTTCGTTAAGACGTTGTCTCATAAATGAAACAATATCAAACTGTGATCTGTCTGTGTCATTTGTAAAATACCCTTAATGTACACATTTTTCTGCCAAGCATTTGCATATAACATGTCAAGAGTATGACCTGCCCTATGAGCAGGTACCATAATTAACTGGGACATTTTAGTTGTTTCCATTGCAGTTAACAGTTCCTTGGCATATGAGGAGGTCAGATCCTCAGTATATATATTAAAATCACCCAATTATCATCATCTAATCATACATTAAATGTAAGTTGACTAATCTTCCGTCAACTTAGTAATGTCTGCCATTATTAATCCTGGAGAGAAATATATTAGGCATACTATCCAGGACATTATATGAAACACCAGTGTTTCAGCATGTTGCAAAGGCTTCAACTTTAATTACTTGTGTTTTAAAGAAGATTTGTAAATCATTAGTATTCCACCTCCCCTCTTCCCAGATCTAGGGCAATGGTTATAGATGAAACCTAGGGGACAGATTAAATTTAAAGATATCAAGTTATAATCCTGTAACCATCAGTAACCAGTAATATATCCAAGTTGTAATCCAGAATTTCATTTTGAAGATATTGTTCCTTTTTCTTTGCAGATCTGGAATTAATATAACCTATCTGCAAATCTTCAGTGCTCTTTACTGGTGATGTCTACTGAAGCTTCTGTTTTAGCATAACTAGTTGTCAGTTTGGGAATTTATACCCCTTACTTTTATTTACTCCTACATATTTACCCCTACCTTGTACTACTGGAATGGAATAAAGCAAACTAAGATAAAGCATAAAAATCACAAGTAATTTAGGAAACATTTTCAAGATAGTGGGGATTTGACCCAAAAAGCTTAATACACCATAATTATTAGTGTCAATAATTATCAATCAAGCATTCACCAAGATAAAATTGAGTCCAGAAACTGTCAGTGATTCTCAGTGGTCCACAAAGAGACACATAAAGGGGCAGGCCCTTCAGTGAGGCCTGCCAGCAGAGGCCCAACTGCATATTTCCCTCTTTTGTGCAAGGCAGCCAGTGATGCTAATTGACTTCGATACTGGTAGACGGGACTCACATTCTTGCCAGAAGATCAGGAAGCAAGCAACAGGCTGATTTAAATACCCTTTCTGCAGGCACAGCAAGCATAGCAACTCCCAATGCAAAGTGCAAATGTTGTAAACTGCTCTATGCTTCAATTCCCACGGGTCTCCTCTTTTGTGCAAGGCAGCCATTAACACTGATTGACATTGATACTATGTTACTATGTAACAAAGAGGCTCAGAAGAAAGCAAAGTTGCTTACCAATAAACCAGGGTTCTCGGTACATTACAGGATACATGAGCGATAATCAGTTTTATGTCATCTGGCAGCACTGAGAAGGACTCAGCTCTCATAGCTGAGAGGTATTTGAGTATTAACAGTAGTTCCTACACATGGTCACTACCTCATGAGCCCCTCAATTTTTTTTCAGAGCTTTAAGCTTTAGCTGAATAGTCGACTCACTAGAGAGGTGGATGGGTAATAAACATATGGCTGATTTAACCTGCTGTCTACAGAGAATCCTGGTTACAAGTAAGATACTTTGCTCTCTTCATCACAAGCAGGATTAAATGAGCCATAACCAGCAGGGAGTCCTAAGCTGAGGGCTGCATGATGGAGCAACATGGACACTACCAGTGGAAAGTTTCTTTGGACCAACATGGGGTTGGACAGCAATCGTACATGAACGTGTGGATTGACGATCAAGTAGCAGCACTGCATATGTATTCAATGGAAGTGGCCCTCAAATGAGCAAATTAAGTCACCATGGCTCGTACCTGATGAGCTTTGACAGAGTATATGATCTGTAAATCAGTCAGAGTATAGCAATGCGCTAAAAAGTCCAACTGCCCTTGCCAATCTGTTGGGATCAAAGGACACAAACAGTTAAGATACTTCACGGTGAGCTTGAATCCTCTTGAGATAATATGATAGGGTCTCTTACAGTCCAAGAAGTGAACAGCCAGCTATCCTTCATGAGCACGTGGTCTTGTAAAAAATACGGACAGCACAACTGACCGATAAGGAATGTAGATATTACTTTAAGAAGGAACCTAAGGTTAGTGTGTGGAACAACTCTGCTGTGAAAAAAATTAAAGTATGGCAAATAAGAAACCAGCGCCTGCAACTCATTCACTCCCTAAGTCAAGGTGACATCTATAAGGAACAACACTTTTCAGGTAAGGAACTTCAGGTCCACCGACTTCAGAGGTTCGAAGGAAGGAAACTTAAAACTGAGCAAGGACCACACTGAGGCCCCAAAGCACTGAATGTTTATTGACAGGAGGCTTGGATTGCCTCAGTCCTATCATGAACTTTGAAATTAAAGGTTGAAGAGACATAAAAAATCTATTTACCCACTGGTGATAAGTCACAATGGCGCTGAGATATACTTTGACTGAAGAGGTGCTGAGGTCTGATGAGGAGAGATTTTGAAGGTCACCTCTTGAACCACAAGAGAAGAGGTCCAAATGACGACTCAAGATGCAGAGAACCTCTCCACATGAAACTTTAAGACCTATTAGTGGAAGATTTTGTAGCTGAGATTCGAATGTCCCCTACATCTTTAAAAATGAATAAGGAAGATAATGCATTCAATATCCATGCCATGAGGCCAAGGGCCAAGAATGGAAGATTGGTGGCAGAGTTTTCCATCCTCAAGGGTGATGAGCATTGGAGCTATCTCCAATTAGATAGGAAGCTGAAATGACATACTGAAGAGATATGGGTATCATATCTCAAGTAGCCAAGCTGGGGCTATAGCCTTCACCCTGTCCAGCAACAGTCCTGGCAATGAGTGGAATTGGAGGGTGTGCGTATAGCACACCGACACTAATTTAGCATGAAAGTATCAGGAACTAATCTGAAAATTCTTGGTTTTATGGAACAGAACCAAATGACCTTATAGTTGTCATTCGACAAACAGGTTAAATACCAGTGTTCCCTCATCAGAGGAACAGGTCATTCACAACCTCCTGATCTAGACAGCATTCATGAGCCGGTCCGCCAGCATATTCCAAATGCCTGGTAAATAGGTCACTTGGAGGTATGAATTGTGACGACAAACCCACGATTAGATCCATAGGGGTTTTTTGCAGAGGGCAGAAGAGCCAATACCTCCTTACTTGTTTATAAAAAAAACAAAAAACATGGCCATCTGATTGTCCATTTGGATCAAGATTCGCATGTTCAAGTACAGGTGGGAGAAAATGGTTAGTGCATCTAGGATGGCCCACTGTTCCATCAGGGTGACCTGCTGATAACTTTCCATTCAAAGTCCTACCCCCTAGGCCCACAAAAGACTGGTGTATGCTTCCCACCCTCTACTGGAGGTGCTGGTAGACAGAAGAACCTGATGCATTGGGACATGCAATGGAAGTCGTACTGCCAGAATCTCCAGGTTTATCCACCACTACAGAGAGGTTTGAATCTTGGAGTCACTGATATCTGACAAGACAATGGTTGGAGCAACTGATCTCACAAATGCTGGAGAGCCCACTGGAAGCCCCATATATGAAGGTGTGTAAGAGGGACCACATGAACTGCCCCCACCATATGATCTAACAGGAAAAGGACTGACCTTGCTGATATACAGTCCTGATGTTCAAGGTACCTCATGAAGCCCATGAGAATCCTTGGTTCTTTTGATAGACAGAACAGCTTTCTCCTAAAGTAAGTTGACTTGGGTCCCTATGAACTGGATCCTTTGGGATGGAAGTACCCAAGTTGGACTTTTTAAAGTTGATAATGAATCCCAGGGACTGGAGAAGCTGAATCATTGAGTGAAAGGATTTCAGAATGCATCACTAACCAATCATCCAGGTATGTGAACATGGACTCCTCTGTTTCTACAGCTATGCTACTACCACCACCAGATACTTCATGAATATCCTTGCCACAGCCGAGAAGCTTAACAGGAGTCTTCTACCACAAACCTGAGGAATTTCTAATGTGTGGAGAGAATGAGAATATGAGCATAAGCATCCTTCAGATCCAGACTACACAACCAGTCCTTCAGCTTAATGAATGGCAAAACTGTCTGGAGTGAATTCATTTTTAACCTCTTGTGGATCAGCAACTTGTTTAGGTTTTACAAATGCAAAATGGTTCTTAGCCCTCCCAACTTCTTGGGAATTAAATACCAAGAGTAGAAACCTGTGCCACAAATCCATGGAGGGATAGACTCTATGGCTTTTTGAAGTAGCAGGGATGTTATCTCCAACTGAAATTGAGCCAACAGGGTGGGGTCAGAACTGAATATCAACCTTCACTAAATTGGAGGAGGGCATAAGAAGCACAAGTGGCAACCAGACTCCACAATTCTCAGGACCCACTTGTTCTTTGTAAAGCAGCCTAGTTCAAGCAGGAAAGACTGAACTCTTCCCCCCACTGAGTGAGGGTGGTATCAGAGGTGTCAAAAGCTTACCCCATGTTTAAGCTGCAGTTGCTGTTGAGCCTTAGGCCGACATCTTTCTCTTTGTCGAATTCTAGTGGGAAGCAGCTCAGTATGGGAAGGTGGGGCTTGATATCTCTGAAAAGAGTGGCATTTCCTTTGATGAAAGATTTTCTTGCATTAGAAGTACTGGTCTCTGGTTGTAGCAGACTGGTCACTCGGCACAATAGTTAAAGACTGCTAAATAAACTGAAGTTCCTTAATTAGCACTACCGTCTTTTGTACCCTGTCCTGAAACAGATTCTCCCCAGTGCATGGGACATCCAATAGGTAATAGTAAAGAACTTCCAAGAACCTGCTCACTTGGAGCCAAGTGAGCCTCCTGGTTCCAATGGAAACGAAGTTCTAGCCACAGTGTTGAAGGCTTCATGACGTGGATCAGATTCATTGCTTTCCACACCCTTCTGCATCCCCCAAAGTGCACTGGAGCTCAGATAAATGAGGATTTCCCCAGATCGCCAGTTCTGTTGTTTAATACACTCATGCATGCTCTGCACCATGAACAGTTGGTAGGCCTAAGCATTAATGCCTGGAAGACCTTCTTTCTGAAGATATAGGTGCCCAGGGGAGGGGGGTCACATGATGTGGTGAGCCGGAGAAGACGCTCTTCAGAAGGATCCAGCTGCCACACTCTCAAATCTACTGGCTTCACTTGCTATTTACCTGCTGATTTAGCAAATCTTACACCCCCAACCACAGCACATGTCAATAGTTAATTTTAACACGAGTGAGAAAAAAAAACTGTGTAATTATGATGTATAAATCAATACTTAATTCAAAAGAACATCATAAATAGTAGCTGTTATCTGGAATGTGATACCTCATATAGTATGGGTCTCTCTATATTTAGTAGAGGGTACTCACTAGAAAGATGTCAGGTATAAAGCGATTAACCATAATTTTAAAAAACGGTATTGACGCTCCTTGACCTTTTTTTTTATAATCATTGGTATCAACATTCAAATTTTACGTGCTGGCTTTGCAATTTTTTTGGAAATGCATGCTGGCTTTGCAAGTTTTTTTAAAGAATTTTCTTTCTTTTTGTTATATATGAAGACAGATCACTTATCTGTTCTTAGTGTAAGGAGGTGACAGCTTTATCAACACCGGCACTAGTCACCTTAATTACCGTGAACAATGGTGGATTTTTACCCTTGCAACAGAAGCTCCAGCGGGACTCAATGATAACATCGAGTGGTCATCATTACTTTAGCCTGTGATTGGTTTACGTAGTTTCCTACCTTCATCTGATTGGTCTGCTTAAATACTAAATCTTTTCCTTTAAATAAAGCGCGGCAAGCTAATGGCGGATCCTGCTTTACTTCAAAGCTGTGATCATGCTGAAAGCGTTTATATGATGGGACAGACTTCAAAATGTATGCTTACAGAGTCGGGTGACCGTCATTTTGGTATTGTATAATTGAATACGTTTGTTAATTAACTGAAATTTGATTTTTGTCACAGACACCGCCGCAACACTATACCCCTGAAGAAGTCCACGAAACACGGACGTGTCGGGTTCATGCCGGTGTTGATAAAGCTGTCACCTCCTTACGCTAAGCACAGATAAGTGATCTGTCTTCATATATAACAAAAAGAAAGAAAATTCTTTAAAAAACTTGCAAAGCCAGCATGCATTTCCAAAAAAATTGCAAAGCCAGCACGTAAAATTAGAATGTTGATACCAATGATTATAAAAAAAAGGTCATTGAGCATCAATACCGTTTTTTAAAATTATGGTTAATCGCTTTATACCTGACATCTTTCTAGTGAGTACCCTCTACTAAATATAGAGAGACTCATACTATATGAGGTATCACATTCCAGATAACAGCTACTATTTATGATGTTCTTTTGAATTACATAGTTAATTTTATGCAATGTTCCCTGCAATAAATGGCCTCCAGGAGAGATAAAAAAAAAGAGGGACAAAGTGAGAGGTTCTGAACCTAAAATGGCAGCGGCAGCGGTCGGGCCCGAGCTCTCAGCACCAGCGGCAATCACTGTGGCAGAGATAAAAAGCAAGTTTGCTTACCATAAATGGTGTTTTCCATAGATAGATTAATTAGCCATGCAGTCTGGGTACGTCTTCTGTGCCACTAGGTGGCGGAGCTCTCTAAGTCTAGTAAAGTCTTTCAGCTAGGTACTCCCTCTTGTATCTTCCCGGGTTTGCCTGAGGCTCCTCAGTCCGTATCAAAGCAAGTTAGTATGCCATGTTGGAACTGTCCGGGGAGGCGGGAGGGTAGCATGGCTAATTCATCTGCTATCTATGGAAAACACCATTTACGGTAAGCAAACTTGCTTTTTTTCTCATAGATAAGCAGCTGAATTAGCCATGCTGTCTGGGAGTCCCCAGCTGTCGTATTGAGCGGAGATATAATTGTAGCTTGTTTATTGTTGTGCTCAATACGGGAAAATACAGGCGGACAGTTCTTATGAAGGCATTTTATGTGTAGAACATGTGCTCTTCTGTAGTATAGTCTGGTTCATGTGCGCATCGTCTGCAGTCTGATTGTCTAAACAAGTAATGGGATGTGAAAGTATGCAGAGATGACCACGTCGTCGCTTTACAGATGTCTATGAGAGGCACTTCATGGATGTGAGTGATCGATGCGGCCATTGCACGAACCTAATGCACCTTAGGTGTTGATGATAAATGTTCTGAACGTTTCTGGTAGCAGAACTGTATGCAATTGGATAGCCAGGAAGATAAAGTTTGCTTTGTCACTGGAAGTCCTGATGCATTTGGATTAAAGGAGAGGAAGAGTTGTGAGGGTCTGTTAGGTGTGTGGGTGCGCTGTTTATAAAAGGCAAGCACATGTTTACAGTTCAGGGTGTGGAGTTTTTGCTCATTGTCATTGGCATGAGGTTTTGGATAAAAAGTGGGTAATGTGATGGTTTGGTTTAAGTGAAAACTGGAAACCACCTTTGGTAGAAAACTTGGGTGTGTGCATAATGTCACCTTGTCATGATAAAATTGTAGGTATGGAAGATAGTGAACTAAGGCTTGAAGCTTACTAACCCGTCTAGCAGATGTTAGGGCAGTCAAGAAGAGAACTTTCCAGGAGAAGTATCTCATGTGACAAGAGTCCATTGGTTCAAAGGGTGGTACCATTAGTTGTTCTATGACTATGTTGATGTCCCAGGGCACTGGCGGTTTTTTAATTGGGGCGCATAAGCGCAATACCCCTTTCATGAATCTGAATATGAGAGATTGACAGGATATGGGCTCATCATTCAAAGGAGTATGATAAGCTGCTATAGCACTTAAATGCACTCGTAAAGAGGCTGTCACTAGGCCTTTTGTGTAGAGTAGATGAAGGTAGGAGAGAAGGCATTCTGGTGGGCAGGTAAATGGGTCAATACCTTTCGTTATGCACCAGGCAGCATAGCGTGACCACTTTCTTTGGTAGTTGAGTCTAGTGGACAGTGCTCTAGAGGAGATAAAATGTCCTGAAGTAGAGGAGCAATATTTAAGTTTTTGAAAGTGAGCCGCTCAATCTCCATGCCGTGAGGTGCAGGGAGGAATGTAGTGGGTGAAGGAGTGATCCATTCTCCTGTGTAAGTAGTTGAGGGTTGTTGCCCAAAGGAATAGGGTCCATTATTGATAGTTGTATGAGATAGCTGTACCAGGGTTGTCTTGGCCAGGCTGGTGCTATGAGAATCAACTGTGCTTTGTCTTCGATGCATCGTTGAACTGTGCGAGAAATTAGTGGTGTTGGAGGAAACGCATACAGTAGGCCTCGAGACCAGGGTATGAGGAAAGCGTCCGGAGCTAGTCGGAAAGTGCTTAGGGTCACTAAGCAGAAGGCATCTACTTTTTTGTTGCGTTCTGTCGCGAACAGATCGGTGCAGGAGAGACCCCATATGGAGAATACGTGATCCGCTGTCTCCTGATGTAGTTACCATTCGTTGGGGTGAAATATCCTGCTCAATTTGTCCGCTCTGGAGTTGTTGACTCTTGGCAAGTAAGTTGCTTGTAGGTGAATGGATCTGTTGTGTGCCCATTCCAGGATCTGTTGTCTCTTTGCACAGGTTCCCTGAACCTGACCCTCCTTCTTTGTTTATGTAAAACATTGTGACCTGATTGTCTGTGTGAATCATTATTGCTTGCCCTTTTAAGAAGTGTTCGAAGGGCAGTTCATACCGCTCGGAGCTCCAATATGTTTATGTGGTAGTTGTGTTCCATCGTGGACTATACCCCCCCCCCCCCCGGAGTTTGAAGATGGTTCAGAGGAGCTCCCCAGCCCATGGGAGAGGTATCTGTGGTGAGTATTACTTGATGTCGAGGGGGGTATAGGGGCGATCCCATAGACAATGTTGATGGTAGCAGCCACCATTATAGGTCTTTCTTCATGCTGACCGTTATGTGTACAGGGGTCAACAATGGATGCAGGAACTGAGTTCATTGATGCTTGAGGCCCCATTTAAGGTGGCGGATGTGTAAACGAGAATGCGGAATTACATAAATGGAAGCTGCCATGTCTCCCAGAATTGTCATAATTTGGTGGGCTGGGACAGTTGTGGTGTGTAGAAGGGTTGAAGACAATGTGCGAATAGCAAGTGCCCTTGTGTGCGGAAGGAATGCTTTGTCCTGAATGGTGTCTATATAGGCTCCGATGAACTGCAAGGTTTGCATCGATTGAAGGTTTGACTTCTCGTAGTTGATCAGGAGACCTAGATTGTCGAAGCAAGAAATCGTGCAAAGTAAGTTCTTGCGCAGGAAAGACTGGTTGGGTGCTACTAAGAGCCAGTCGTCCAGGGTAAGGAAATATTTGAATCCCTTGACGACGAAGTGTACCACCGCTACTGCTAGACATTTGGTGAATACCCTGGGGGCGGAAGATAGGCCAAATGGCAGGACCTTGTATTGGAAATGCCGGTTGTTCATCTGAAAACAAAGGTAACACCAGGAATTGGGATGATTTGGTATATGGGCATATGCATCCTTCAAGTCCAGTGAACACATTCAATCTTTGGGCTAAAGAAAAGGTAGGATGGACTTGAGAGAAGTCATTCTGAATTTCTCTTTGTGAATGTATGTTGAGCGCACGTAGATCTAGAATTGGGCGCATTCTTGGGAATGAGGAAGTATTGGGAATAGAAACCGGTGTGTGGTGTCATGGAAAGTAGTTACCGAATGCAGTTTTGCTGGAGAAGAATGTTTACTTCCCGTAGGAGAGGGCCTTTGTGCGCTGCTCGATGTTTATGTGGAACTAGGTGTGGTATGGTTGGAACTGATGTAAAATGAAGAGAATAATCTTCTTTTATTATTGTGAGAACTCATTGATCAGATGTGATTGTGGACCATGCTGGGAGGAATTTCGTCAATCTTTCTATGATGAAAATGATGGCACTGTGTTAAGAGCCAAGGAGCTATCTATTGGTCTGCACTGGTAAGGTTCTACACCGAGACCAGGGCATCCAGATAAAACAAGTGAGGTAATCAAATTTGCAGATGATACAAAATTGTTCAGAGTAGTTAAATCACAAGCAGATTGGGATAAATTGCAGGAAGACCTTGTGAGGTTGGAAAATTGGGCATCAAAATGGCAGATGAAATTTAATGTGGATGAGTGCAAGGTGATGCATATAGGGAAAAATAACCCATGCTATAGTTACACAATTTTAGGTTCCATATTAGGTGCTACCACCCAAGAAAGAGATCTAGGCGTCATAGTGGATAACATATTGAAATCGTTGGTTCAGTGTGCTGCGGCAGTCAAAAAACAGAATGTTGGGAATTATTAGAAAGGGAATGGTGAATAAAACGGAAAATGTCATAATGCCTCTGCATCGCTCCATGGTGAGACGCACCTTGAATACTGTGTACAATTCTGGTCGCCGCATCTCAAAAAAGATTTAATTGCAATGGAGAAGGTACAGAGAAGGGCAACCAAAATGATAAGGGGAATGGAACAGCTCCCCTATGAGGAAAGACTAAAGAGGTTAGGACTTTTCAGCTTGGAGAAGAGACGGCTGAGGGGGGATATGATAGAGGTGTTTAAAATCATGAGAGGTCTAGAACGGGTAGATGTGAATCGGTTTTTTACTCTTTCAGATAATAGAAAGACTAGGGGGCATTCCATGAAGTTAGCATTTAGCACATTTAAAACTAATTGGAGAAAGTTCTTTTCACTCTTTTTCACTCAACGCACAATTAAACTCTGGAATTTGTTGCCAGAAGATGTGGTTAGTGCAGTTAGTATAGCTGTGTTTAAAAAAGGATTGGATAAGTTCTTGGAGAAGAAGTCCATTACCTGCTATTAATTAAGTTGACTTAAATAATAACCACTGCTATTACTAGCAACGGTAACATGGAATAGACTTAGTTTTTGGGTACTTGCCGGGTTCTTATGGCCTGGATTGGCCACTGTTGGAAACAGGATGCTGGGCTTGATGGACCCTTGGTCTGACCCAGTATGGCATGTTCTTATGTTCTTAATAAGCTGCCTGATACCATAGAGGCTCTCTGTGCCATGGAAGACGAAGTGCAACCAAAACAAAATTAGATTGTGTCAGGAAATACTTTAATTAAAGGTAAAAACCAGTGCCCGACTCTGCGAGTTTCGCCCATATGTGCTGCGTCAGAGGTTATGCACAATAGCTCAGAGCACAATCTGTAAACCGATTAACATCTCAGTATACCGGTATGCTACGTTGTATCGGCTTCCATGTTGTTTTCTGGACCATGGAAGATGAAGCCACCTGCAATCCCTCATCAAGGAGAGTAAAGGTGTTCATCCTGACGTCAAGTCAGAGCCTGTTCCAGTGAAGCCCTGCGTCATTGGTGCCAATTTCTGCGTAAAGGGAAATCGCCCTGGAGGGGACAGTGCCAGCAGAACTTCCAAATGCCTAGGTGCTCTTCTCAGTGCCTCCACTGGCACTTTAGGCTTCCATGCCAAATGCAAACTCTAACCTGTGATGGATCTGGAAACTGGAGCCTATTGGAGAGGGGGTTAGCCTTCCCTGTCCATATGCAGGAAGAAAAGGAGACCAATTCCCAGTGTGATTTCCAATGCTTCCTACAGTTCTGGGAGGGGGAACGGCTGCACTGCCAGCCCTTGTGCAAAGCCTTCACGGCCTTATCCAAGGCTGACTTCAGCAGATTTTTCCTCTTCCAGGTGCAGATGGAGATATCGTTCCACACTTGGGGCAATTTGGAGGAGTATGGTCTGAACCCAAGTAGTGGTAGTACTTGCTGTGGGTATCAATGACAGACATACACAACCCATATCTACAGATCTTGAACCCAACTGCAAATTTCTTGGCCTTTGGTTTCTCCATCTTCTTTCTTCAAATTTTTTCTTGTTTTTTTTTTAATCTGTAGAACTTAAAAATTCTTTTGAGGGGCCGACAAGGCTCTTGGATCATATAAAATTAAGAGCTGAGATTTCCTGTAGGGTTTAAATCTTTCCAAGTAAAACAGTAGAGCTCTTCCCTAGTATAAGTTATGGAGGATTCTTGTGCTTTGTTAGAATGAAGTCTTAGAAAAAACATTGATTCAAATGGAACTGAGAAATTACCTTAGGCAAATAATGTTTTGTTTTGTTTTTAGTTTTTTAGTTTAAACTTTTTATTGCCTTTGAGCACAGTAACCAATGAAAAGAAACAAGCAATTTGCATGGGGGCCATAAATTTCTTACATATTTTTATATATATTACTAATTGACTACTACACTGTACCACAGTGGACTCATTTATATATATGAGAGAACATTATTCAGGGAAAACAATTTTCAAATTACACCATATTGAGGATCAATATCCATATAAATTCCTACAATAAAATAATAAATGTGAACAAGTACCCACTTCCAACTTACGTAATCAGCATTCATTATCTGCTTTAGTGGTGAGTTTCCTAACTTTTACAGAAATCCAAATAACTCTATGTATTATAAAATATAGATTAGGTAATGGAAATAGAAAATGAAACCTACAAAATTTATCCCAAGATTGAGCCCACTAGTTATTCTCTAATTCCATATCTAGTTGTTTTTCATTCTGTTCTTAAATATCTGTGTATACAGCATATATATCACTAGAGTCTGGAGTTCACTTACTCTTAATGCTGAAGTTACTACTAATAAAAATAGCACCTTCCAAGTTAAGAATTTTATGTCAGTTGTTGCCATAAGCTCGAAAGGCAAAACCATAAGTCATGAAAGTACTAGATTAAGGTCTCATTGTATAGGTGGATATTGTTATTGAACTGGAGGGTGTAGATTGAGGCCTTTGATTAATTTAGCCACAAAAGAGAGGCAACATACTGGAAGGCTACCTATTACATGGTGGTATGCTGTCATTACACTCAAATGGCAGCATTCTCAAATAGCTACTAAAGTGATTAGTGATCTTCATTATAAAGCATATGTGGACAAAGATCAAAATATGTACACCTAGAAGAAAGTGAGATAAGGGAGATATGATAGAGACATTTACATATCTCAAAGGTTTTCATGCACAGGAGGCAAGCCTCTTTCAATGAAAAGGAGGCTCTAGAACGAAGGGTCATAGGATGAGGGTGAAAGGGGATAGACTCAGGACTAATATTAGGAAATATTTCTTTACAGAGAGGCTGGTGGGTGAATGGAATGGCAAAAACAGTAACTGAACTTAAGAAAGCATGGGATAAATACAAAGGATCTCTAAAGGAGTAATGAGAATTATAAAACTAAATTAATTGTGTGATGGGAAGACTAGATGGGCCATATGGTCTTTTTCTGCCATTATGTTTCTATGTAAATGTAATCTTAGAGGATTAGACTTTAAATCTGATTTTGAAAGGTCAAGTAGATAATGCGGGATAGATGAAGTTGAACATTCAAAGCGGTCCCAATTCCAAAATGTGCACCAAATAGAGAACCTTTTCCGTTTAAAGTTATAGGAACGCCTTCTGTCTGGTCTTCTGGTTACTAGTAGTATATTCTTCACATCTGAGGACAACTACATGGCTTACACTAATCTGCATTCAATATCCATGCTGAGAGCAGTAGAGACTGAAGGGTAGGATGAAGAAGAGTACCTTTGAACTGCATTAGAATATTGGGGCAGATTGGATGATGCACTGGCTGGGTGAGTGCTAGCCTTTGAAGCCATGGAAACCATTATCTAGCATGGCCAGAAGGAGGCAATTAGTATGATTATTTTATCCTTTCTTAGTCTGTATATTGTTTTGGCTTTTAGGAGTATTGGTGGCTAAGCATAAGAACATAAGAAGTGCCAAACCAGGTCTGACCAAGGTCCATCGAGTCCAACATACTGTCTGTCAAGGGTCCATTACAAAAAGTAGATCCAATTTCTTTTTCCTCTCTCCCATATGACAAGTAATTTTACTCTTAATTATACCTTCCACCATTTTGCCAAACACATATGACAGGCTCACTGGTCTTTAATTACTCAGGTCTACCCGGAGCTCTTGTTGAAAATTTGTGTTTCTTTTGCTACCATCCAGTTCTCAGATATACAGGCAGATTTGAATAACTTACAGATAACCAGCAGTAGGTGTGAAATTTCATGTTTGAGTTCCTTTAGAACTCTGGGGTGAATACCATCAGGTCCTGGTAATTTGCTACTATTAATTTGTCAAATTGCTCAAACACTTATTCCCGATTCGTACTGATTTGATTCAGTTCCTCTGAATCATCACCTAAAAAAATAGCTCCAGGTGTGGACTATCTCCCCATCATTCTCCTCTGTAAATAATGAAGTGAAAAATTAATTCATTTTTTTCAGCTATAATCTTATTCTCCCCAAACACTCCTTTCATACCCTGGTCATCCAGTGACCTGAGTCACTTGCAGTTTTTATTGTTTCTAATATACTTGAAAAGGTTTATATTATTTTCTTTTCCCAAGTCTCTCCTCACAGTCTGCTTTCTTAGTGTTTTTCATCTAATTTAGCAATAAGAACTTAAGAACATGCCATACTGGGTCAGACCAATGGTCCATCAAGCCCAGTATCCTGTTTCCAACAGTGGCCAATCCAGGCCATAAGAACCTGGCAAGGACCCAAAAACTAAGTCTATTTCATGTTGCCATTGCTGGTAATAGCAGTGGCTATTTTCTAAGTCAACTTAATTAATAGACGGTAATGGACTTCTCCTCCAAGAACTTATCCAATCCTTTTTTAAACACAGCTATACTTACTGAACTAACCACGTCCTCTGGCAACAAATTCCAGAATTTAATTGTGCGTTGAGTGAAGAAGAACTTTCTCCGATTAGTTTTAAATGTGCCACATGCTAACTTCATGGAGTGCCCCCTAGTCTTTCTATTATCTGAAAGACTAAATAACTGATTCACATCTACCCGTTCTAGACCTCTCATGATTTTAAACACCTCTATCATATCCCCCCTCAACCGTCTCTTCTCCATGCTGAAAAGTCCTAACCTCTTTAGTCTTTCCTCATAGGAGAGCTGTTCCATTCCCTTTATCATTTTGGTCGCCCTTCTCTGTACCTTCTCCATCACAATTATATCTTTATTGAGATGCAGCAACCAGAATTGTACACAGTATTCAAGGAGCGGTCTCACCATGGAGCGATACAGAGGCATTATGACATTTTCCGTTTTATTCACCATTTCCTTCCTAATAATTCCCAGCATTCTGTTTGCTTTTTTGACTGCCGCAGCACACTGAACCAACGATTTCAATGTGTTATCCACTATGACGCCTAGATCTCTTTCTTGGGTGGTAGCACCTGATATGGAACCTAACATTATGGGCCTCATTTTCTAAAGTATCGCAGGCCTGCGATACTTTAGAAGATGAGGGGCGGGGGCCGAAACGGGGGGCGGGCCTGCGCTAGCTGGCAGCAATCGCTCTGTCGCGGTGCAATCGCTGCCGATTTCGCACCCAATAGCACCACCATAGGAGGTGCGGCTATTGGGAGCGAAATAGGCAGCGAAAAGGCACCTACCTTTTCGCTGTCTGCGGCGTCGGCGCAGAGTCGGCCCCAGTGACGCCCCGACTCTTCCTCTTCCGGGGCCGACTCCGCCCCGACTCCTCCCCCATCCTGGTATCGCACGTGATAAGGGACTTTTTGCGTGCGAAAGGTCCCTTATCACATGCGAGCGGCTTGGAAAATGAGGCCCCATGTAACTATAGCATGGGTTATTTCTCCCTATATGCATCACCTTGCACTTATCCACATTAAATTTCATCTGCCATTTCAATGTTTCCAGTCTCACAAGGTCTTCCTGCAATTTATCACAATGGTTGTTTTCTTTATTAGGCCCTGTTTTCCATTTTTTTAAAAGATGCCTTTTTGGCTTTGATATCGTCTTCACAGTACCGTTTAGCTATGCTGGCTTGTGTGTGTTCCTCTTTTGACCTTTTCTTTATTTGCGCAATACATTTTACCTTGGTTTTCAAAATTGTGGGTTTTTTTTTTTAATTTTTACTTATGAATTTTCACTATACAAGAATTTTACCAAAATATCTTGTCAGAAATTTCAGAACATGTACATCAATATTTATTAACAAGAAATTAAACTGATGTCAAATGGTCTTCTAACCACAGGAAAAAAGAGAATCCTTTCCTAGCTGAAAAGGAGCAGAATATCAAATATGAAATTAAACACATTAGCAATGTACCATCTAATCCCAAACTAAACTATTTAACTGGATCTAAATTCCCAAGAAAGTTTTTTTAGCTGTTCCGGGTCCACAAAAGAATAGTCTTTCCCCCATATTTGATTACACACCTACAGGGGTATTTTAAAAGGAAGAAACCCCCCTTATCTACTACTTCTTTTTTAAAGGCTAAGAATTTTTTCTACGTATATGAGTGGTTTTTTCCAAATCGGGGAAAATCCAAACTTTCTGCCCATAAAATGTTTTCATTCTATTTCGAAAAAATAGTTTCATGATATTATCTTTATCAGTTATAAAAGCAAATTGAATTAAAAGGGTACCTCTATCTTTAATCTCTAATTCTTCCTGAGATTTTTGTAATAATTCTGATATATCAATTGATGTTTCTGGCAATTGTTCCTTCTCAGTCCCTACTTTCTCTCTATCTGTAAATATTGATTTTACTTCCTGTCTTTTTCTTTTTAAGCCCACATAAAAGGCCCTAACTATTACTGGGTGTCCTTGGTCGGGTAAATTAAGACTTTTGGTAACATAAGATATAAATAATTCAACAGGACCAATATAATTAGAAACAGGAAAATTAGTTATTCTTAAATTTAATGCTCTAATTGAATTCTCCAAAGTTTCAATCTTTCTTTGAAGTACCATTTCATTTTTTAATTGATATTCTTGAATTTTTTTCTGTACCCTGGACTCATTTATCTATGTCACTGATCTTTTACTGCTGATTTTTAATCTTAACATCATTCTCTTTCAAGGAAGTGTTTATTTGCCTTACTTCTCCTGTTAAATTAACTATAAGAGAATCTAACGACCATATAGTTCCATGATGATTTCAAAGTTATATTATTAGGTTTCAAAACTACAGCTCTTTCGGAATCTGGTTTAGAAAAATCAACAATATTAATCTTAGACATCTTTGGAGTACTTGATTCTCTGGGCTCTTTTTGAGATTTACCATCTCCACTAGATTCGAGTTCTATAGATACGTGAGAAAATGTCTCTGTTTGTATAATCGCTTTTGTTCCTTCCTCTTGTTGTTGTTGTATACTTCCGGATCCTTGCAAAAACCCTCGGATTGTCCCTGGCTCTTCTAAAGGAAGAGACCCTTTATAACCAGGTGGAGATGGTATGTCCGTTGCCCCCGGGCTTAAAGATATTTCAGTGACCAAGTGGGGGAGACTCTGCTCAGCATCATCCCCTACAGCAAACTGTACATCGGGGGCTGATTGATGGGATTCCAACCAGTCTGAAACCGATCGCTGTCCAGTTTCCACAGAGGCAATATTAGAGATAAGGCGCAACTTTGCCTTTCTCTTAGTATGAGGCATATTATTTTTAAGCAAAAAGTAGAAGCCTGGATACGTCGATGGCTCAAATGGCTGCTCTTGTACAATTTTATCTTTGCTATGAAGATTCTCAGTGAAGATGAAATTGGAACACTAACCTTGAATCAAATTATCCCTCCTGAGATGAAATATCCATTAGATGAAGAAACAAATCCAAACAATTCCAGGCTAAGCCTGACACAACCGTGCGTCCCTTAGGCCCGCGCGGCTTTGGCTGCGCGCCGCAGTCAGTGAAGATTTTATATTCCCGCTTCCGGTTTCCAGTTCCGGGGTTCACCTCTGAAAGTGTCCACTCTGTCACCCCGTCAGGGCCTAGGATATCCCTCCATTACCCCCGGTATGGGTCGAGAGCGCAGGCAATACTGGTAGGCAGTTCTTAGCGTCCAATTCCTCCTCAGGAAAGAAAGCAAATCAGTGAAGATTTTATATTCCTGCTTCCGGTTTCCGGTTCCGGGGTTCACCTCTGAAAGTGTCCGCTCTGACACTCCGTCGGGGCCTAGGATATCCCTCCGTTACCCCCGGTATGGGTCAAGAGCGCAAGCAATACTGGTAGGTAGTTCTTAGCATCCAATTCCTCCTCCCAAAATTGTGTTTTTAAACAGCCTCCGTGCTGCATGCAGACTTAACTCTTGTAACTGTTCTTTTAGGTCTTTTGCAACAATGAATGTGAACATGAGCACATAGAACAACTGGATTTTTCAGTGCAGTCTTTGTGCGATGATTTGCGGGAACAGTATTTGGACTTATGAACTGAGGGATAGTTTTTCTTATCTTTTGTCCAGGGGTCACTGGAGGAAGAGGATTCATGACCTTGATACTTTGGAGAGTCTAACTTCATCCTTTTGTGAGTTACTGGTCTTTCTAAAGATTTGGCTCTCTTTCTTCTAGGAGGAAAAGCCTCATATTTCAGTTTAAATTCTCTGAACTTAAGTGCCCTCAGAGACATCCTTCCACATGCTCTGCAATTGATGAGATCATGTGAGGGACCTAGACAATGTACATTATCCTGAAGGTTCACACAGCCCACTCTGTGGCGGCATTTGGCACAGAGCTTGAAGGGCTGTCTTTCCGAAATGATAAAAACAAAACAAAAATTTTTTTGGAAACTCAAACAAAGAAATTATTAAAACATGAAGAAAATAAGTGAGAAGAAAAATAAACAAATGTTATGAAAATTTGCAGCATTGCTAAAAGAGAGCAGGAAAACATGTCCTTTCAGCCCTTGGAAGAAAAATGACTGAGGAAACTCACACAGAGGCTGCATAGGAACTCTCGCACATGCTCAGAGAGACTATATGTGTGTCAAAGCAGGCAGATGATGCCATCTTCCTTGTTCCTGCTTGTCTATAAAGAAATGTTTATTTTTATTTTTTGCAAGGTGGTGATTTGCAGCAATCACACCAAAGTGTCCAGACTCAAAGATGTAGAACGAACACGAGCAATTTTTAGGCGGAGCAAGAGAAAGGATCCAGGAATTTGCTGTCACACCAGATAACCAATCTCCTCCATTTAAAAGTTCTCCTGGCATACTCCTTTCTAGAATCCAGAGACACTTCCTGAAGCCATGCATCCCTTTCCTCTCAACATCTAGGCTATAGGGACAGAGACTGGATATTGGGATGGAATAAAGAATATTGGATCTGAGATATTAAACTTGGAAAACATCCTAGCCTGATAGGTTCCTTGATGAACATCTCTAGTTGGAAAGGAACATTTATCATGGCCAAAATAGCACTATGAGGATGATGTATCTCTACCCCTCCTGAGTTTTACCAATATTTTGGATACCAGAGGTAGTGAAGGATATACATATAGGAGATCTGTCACCCACTGAAGGGAGAAGTCATCTGTTCCTAGCCTGCTTTCAGGTCTCCTCCTGCAGTGGAAGACTGGTATCTTCTTGTTTAGGACTGTTGCAAACAAATCCACCTCAGGAGGTTCACATTCAAGGAAAAGTTTGCTGTGTCCTGGGACTATTGAAGGGGGTTTAACTAGTGACAATCTACCTGCTAGGACACTGTCTCTTTCCTGCCAAATAAGAGGCCCTTATATTTACCCTGTGAGAGAGAAAGCCCACTGACATAAGAAGCAGAATGATTACCTGATTATCTGTTTGAAATAGGACAATTTTATTGGCTATCCAATTTCTGAAGATCTTTAGAGCATTCAATACAGCCCTCATTCTCAAGAAACTGATAAGAAATGATTTTTCTCGAAGGGATCTAGGACTGGGTATTTAGATCTTCTAGGTGAGCTCCTCAGCCCGAATTAGATATATCCATGGTCAATACAATTTGATGCTCAGGAATTTAGAAGGAGAGTCCCTTGATGAAACTGGAATAGGAGAGCCACCACAATAAATAGTCTTTCAGCATCTCCTTAATCTGGATGAAGTCCTGAAAGCTCTGAGAGGTCAATTTTCAAACCATGACTGAGCAGACATGATAACAGGCTAATTTTAGGAAGTTATCTTTAGGGGGAATTTTAGCTGAAACTAACTGGGCAGGTTTCCAGCAGAAAATTGTACTAAATGCAGCCAGTTAAAATTTGATCAGCTAGATTTAGATAACCTAGCCAGTTAGCACTGAAAATCAGTTAATCCTCCTCCTTCCAGACTACAATTTTGTATTTAAAAAATGTTCCTGCTGCTGGGTCTCCCCTCCCTTGCTGCCACTTGATTAATTTCTTTTTAAAAATATCTCAGCAGTTAATTTTCCTCTCTGCCTGCAGTAAAAATAAACACACATCTTTGAGGATCTCTGCTCTCTACCCAGAAAAGGAAACACGATAGAGTCGGGGCTAAGGATTCTCCTCTCACTTCCTCCTGTATAGAAAAAAAAAAAGACCTTCATAATTTCTTTAAAGAAAAAAATATATATAATTTGAAAGGGAGGGAGACAGATAACAATATGTATAACCATCAGCGGATAACCTTACTCAGTGCTGAAAGGGAATTGGTCCCTTCCTGACAATTGTCAGTTTAGGGACAAAATCATTGGTCTTTTCATCTGCAGTAACGTGAATAAATTAATACTAATGTGCCAGGAACTGTCAGCAATATTGCCCTAAATATTCAGCCCAGCAGGTCTCTAAGGGGTTTGGGAAATGAGGATTTAACCAACATCTTTTTTTTTTTTTTAAGGTAGATTATGGCAGGAATCAGCACCTGCATGAGAGGCTATGGCTTTTATTTCCAATATTTAAAATCTCAGTGGATGGCAAAATTACTCAGATATCTTAATCCAGGTTACTTTAGCCTAGTATATTAAGTAGGATAACCATTCAGTTAAGTTCCGCTGAATATCCTGACCAAAGTTAGCTGGTTAACTTTAAGTGGCTAATTTCCTGCTCATTATAACATTGAATACTGTCATCATAAACTGCCTTGAGGTAAAATTGGAAAGATTGTCTAGAAGCAGTGTTTCCTAACTAACCATCTCCTGGAGGCACATCTATCCAGTCAGGTTTTCAGGACTGCCACAATGATTATTCATGAAATAGATTTGCAAACCCTGAGTCTTCAAAGTATGCAAATCTATCTCAAGCATATTCATTATGAATTTCCTGACAACCTAGCTGGTTAGGTGTGCCTCCAGGAGAGGGTTGGGAAATACTGGTCTAGAACTACAAATAGCAGAGGTTCTCAATTTCAAATGCATCAAATTAAATGGAGTAGATATATCTTTCAATCTTCCCCTTTAGCTATGAGGCAGTGAAATGTTTCTAAGAAAAAAATGAACAAAAGTATGTATTTCATCCTTGAGAACATTCAAGAAATTGATCAAATACCTACAGTACCTGAATGTAATCCACTTTGAAGCACTGAAAAAAGTGCAAAAAGCGGAATATAAATCTAAAAAATAAATCTGCAGAAATGTAGAAATATGTAGAAATGTTCTGAAAAGACCATTTCCCAATAAGATCCAAAATTTTAGGTTCACAGTTTGGTGGAAAAGACATACAAATCTTAGGCATATTGGACTTCATTAGTGCAGCTTTGATCACCACTCTCTATTGGAGCTATACATGGTGAAATTCAGGAGCTCGTGGACATAAAAACAAAGACAACACAAAATATTAACAGTAAACACCATATCCTCTTCTGGGAGTCCTGCATGATGGTAGCAGTTATCATCCACCCTAACTCCTTAGATGAATCCAGGTACTTTAGAAGGCAGAGTAAAAATATCCTGGGCTCTTCAGATACCTAAAAAATCAAATACGACAGTCTTTGCTATTGCCTGTACAAAATTGGGAAAGGAAATCTCCTCCAGAAACAAGGTTCTGTTTTGGTTAAGATGGAGTAAATTGCATTAAAACAGGTTGCCCCATCCCTAAAACACTGCTCAGTTTTTAACAAATATAGAGCCTTAGTCCCTTCATTATTGTTTCATTCATGCATTAAGACTCTGGAGCTCAGCTGTCTCTGCATGTAGAACTGGGAACATTTCTGAGAATGCTACCCTGGAGGCTCTGCATTTTTCTCTTATTTAGAAGCTTAAATTTGGCCTTCAGAAACTCCTTGCTGCATCTTTCAATATCATTGAAATCCACATTGATTCCTCCCAACATACTCTACAATCATTTCTAGCAGATATGTGAGATCTCAAGCTCCTCCACTGGCTGCCTATAAAGCAAAGGAT
This sequence comes from Rhinatrema bivittatum, assembly GCF_901001135.1. Lineage (NCBI taxonomy): Eukaryota > Metazoa > Chordata > Amphibia > Gymnophiona > Rhinatrematidae > Rhinatrema > Rhinatrema bivittatum. Next base: position 217,028,682 of record NC_042616.1, read on the forward strand.
CCTATATAAAGTACTCACCGTAATTCATAAATCCATTCACAATATCTCTCCTCTTCAATTATGTAACCAACTACGCCCTCACTCCTCCTCTAGACCCATCAGAGGAGCATATAAAGGCACACTCTATGTACCTTCAACAAAATCCTCGCATCATAAACGTGCCATATCTACAGCAGGCCCCATTCAATGGAATGCGCTCCCACCAGACATTCGGCTTGAGTTCTGCCACTCTTCATTCAAAAAAAACTTAAAACCTGGCTCTTTAGCCAAGCTTTTCCAGGACCATGATCATCATTTTTTCCCCTCCAACCAGCAAGAACATATCTTCTTCACAAACCCCCATTTTCCATACCACTACCTACTTCGGTATCTAATCTCTTGCTGCAGGACACTTGAGACGTTCTCACTTATACGTTATAATTTTTATGCTCAATAAGACCTGTCAACTTAATTGTTTAAGTCTTTTTTTTTTTTTTTTTTTCTCCTTTATCTTTTGGTCATCAATGTTACAACGTTATCATTAAATTTTGAACTTATGTACACTGTTCCAAGTTTCATAACCTTGTTCTATGTAATGCCTTTTGGCAATTTTCATGTTCTGTTTCAATGTAAACCGATGTGATCTTTATTTCATATAGGAACACCGGTATATAAAAATCTAAAAATAAATAAATAAATAAATCTGCTACCTCTGTGATAGCCACCAATCACCTACAGTTTTAATGAATTAATCTCCAATAACAATGGCAGTCCTATCCCTATTCTCCTGGTCATATATCCTTTGAGATGCACCCTTGGTGCAAGAGGATAACGCATATGGGAGTGCACGCCATAAGGTTTTATTTTGTTTCATGAGAGGGTGGGGGGTGGGATTGACTGAATTTCATTTTGTTGGGGAGGGGGTGTTTTTTATTCATTTCATTCATTTTCCCTATGAGGAAAGGCTGAAGAGGTTAGGGCTGTTCAGCTTGAAGAAGAGACGGCTGAGGGGGGATATGATAGAGGTTTTTAAGATCATAAGAGGTCTTGAACGAGTAGATGTGACTCGGTTATTTACACTTTCGAATAATAGAAGGACTAGGGGGCATTCCATGATGTTAGCAAGTAGCACATTTAAGACTAATCTGAGAAAATTCTTTTTCACTCAATGCACAATAAAACTCTGGAATTTGTTGCCAGAGGATGTGGTTAGTGCAGTTAGTGTAGCTGGGTTCAAAAAAGGTTTGGATAAGTTCTTGGAGGAGAAGTCCATTAATGGATATTAATCAATTATACTTAGGGAATAGCCACTGCTATTAATTGCATCAGTAGCATGGGTTCTTCTTAGTGTTTGGGTAATTGCCAGGTTCTTGTGGCCTGGTTTTGGCCTCTGTTGGAAACAGGATGCTGGGCTTGATGGACCCTTGGTCTGACCCAGCATGGCAATTTCTTATGTTCTTAGTGCGCACTATTTACAAATAGCATACAGTATTCAGAAATAGTGCATGCTATTTCCCAAAACAACCCAAAATTTTTTAGGTTTTTTGGCATCACTGGGGATTCATTTACTTTAAAATGAACCGAAAAGGATTTTTGGGGGTTTGGATTTCTTATTCATTTTCAATGAATGTACCTCCTTAATAATGCATCCAGCCACAGGATCACATCCAATCTGATAATCTTCTTTCAGGTGACCTTACCAAAGAGGCCGACAGAGTAGGGGTGAGACCATTCAACTTTGTCCTTAAAGGTCTCTTCTATATGTCTCTGTCTGCTACTCTAGCCTTCAGAGACCACAATCACTTTTTTTTTTTTTTTTTTTTTTAGAGATAGGATGTCTTTGGGTACTGTAATGGGTACACCCATACATCCTTTTCCCAAAAGATATTCCCAACAATTTCAAAGGGGTATGGGATAAACACTGTAGATCCCTAAAGACTAGAGGATGGAAATGAAGAAGAGGGTGCATGGGGTAACCTGTATGGAATGACAGTTAATACCCTTAACAGAAGTCATGGGGATTCCTACTCTCAATAAATAGCCTTGATACTTTTGATGAAACTGTAACATCGCTCCCCACTTTGACAGTGGGGGTGGGAGGACAATAAAGGGGACTTCGATACAGGCAACCACCAACATGAGCCCTGACTTTTACGGTCTGGGGTACTGACATGCAGACATAAAGGAAAAAGCACAGGACGGCTTCTATGGCCAAGTTCCAAAGCAAAGAATGTCAAGCAGCATTGTCTGAATTACATTGGTAAACACATTTCTGGGAACATTTTGTTTCCTCCACAACCTTCGGTGAAACAAGTAGATTTTAACAAGCTGAACACAAATATGCATTTATTATGTCAGTATCATGTACCATTTGCCAGAAAAGTGCATTATACATTAAGCATTGTTACGTGTCTGTAACGGCCTAAGCTATAATGGCAATGTTGGCACCAGAAAACAAAACTAAAAATGCCGCAGATTTTCGTTTGTAATCACTGTCCGACGCTTCACGGATGAGAGTCCAACAATAGTCACCCAGCATGGAGGGGTTCCACTTGCCTTGATACCGTTTCTCCATTTTGACAATGTCTTGATGAAACCTTTCACCATGTTCCTCACTCACAGCGCCAAGGTTGTCTGGGAAGAAATCTAAGTGGGAATGAAGAAAATGTATCTTCAATGACATGTTGCACTTCATTTTATGGGTAACCCGAGTTATACTTCGGGCCAAAATTGGTGACCAGGACAGAGCATGGGCTCCTCATATATGCTGCACATCTTTGCCACAAATAATCAAAGGCTTTACTTTGCTTGTTCATTGCCTTAAAGTTTTTCATCAGCCCAAGTTTGATGTGCAAAGGTGGAAGACATATCTTATTTGGATCCATGAATGGGTCGTGCACAACATTCTTCTGCACTGGAACCAACTTCTTGCAGAGAGACCAGACTTTTCTGACGTAATGCAAATCTCTTGCTCGACTGTCCCACTCACAAAGGAAAAATACCACTTGGTGTAACCAAGCTGCAGACCCAGTAGAATTGCAACTATCTTGAGATCACAACACAAATTCCAGCTACACATAGAGTACTCAATGTGGTTCAGCAGTAGCTGCATGTTCTCATACGTTTCCTTCATATGAACGGCAAGTCCGACAGGTATTGATGGGTAGATATTGCCATTGTGCAGCAAAACAGCCTTCAAACTTAAGATTGATTAATCAATAAACAGTCGCCATTCTGTTTGGTCGTGGTCACATCCGAGAGCACAAAACAATCCATTGATGTCACAGCAAAAAGTCAGACAGACTGGTTGAAATATTTTGACAAATCTTCATGACGGCTGCGAAATACTGAAATTTTCAATTTAGATGACAAAAAATTCCATCCTTGCAGGCTTGACTCTTCGATAAAGCCAAATCTCTGACCAGATCGTTCAGCTCTGACTGAGATATTAAATTATAATCACTTGACGTTGATGGCATAAAGTCAGGATCAGCTACAGCTTCCATCTGTGATGGCTCGCCATCATCGCCTACCCAGCATGGCAATTTCTTATGTTCTTATGATATGATAGATGTCTTGAATGGGTAAATGTGAATCGGTTATTTACAGTTTCAGATAATAGAAGGATTAGGGGGCACTCCATGAAGTGAGCATGTAGCACATTTAAAACTAATTGGAGAAAATTCTTTTTCACTCAACGCACAATCAAACTTTGGAATTTGTTGCCAGGGGATGTGGTTAGTGCAGTTAGGGTTTTAAAAAGGTTTAGGTAAGTTCTTGGAGAAGTCCATTAGCTGCTATTAATAAAGTTGACTTAGAAAATAGCCACTGCTATTACCTGCATTGGGATATACTTAGGGGCAGATTTTAAAAGCCCTGCATGCCTATGTTGCATAGGCCGCCGGTGCACACAAGTCCCGGGGCTTTGCTTGGGGGGCATGTCGGGGGTGGCGCGGCATATGGGGCGGGGCCATGGGCCTGGTGCCAGCCCAGGGGCTTTCCGGGGGTGTGGTCGAGGCCTCCGAACCAGCCCCCGGGCCATGGCGTGCTGACAGCCGGTCGGCAGGCGTAACTTTCTGAACAAAGGTTGGGGGGGGGAGTTAGTTAGGGCTGGGGGGTGGGTTAGGTAGGGGAAGGGAGGGGAAGGTGGGGGGGCTTGAAAAAAGTTCCCTCTGAGGCCGCTCCGATTTCGGAGCGGCCAAGGAGGGAACGGAGGCAGGCTGCTCGGCTCGATGCGCGCAGGTTGCACAATTGTGCACCCCCCTGCACGCGCCAATCCTGGATTTTATAACATGCGGGCGTAGATTTGTTCTTTTACTTTTGGGTACTTGCCAGGTACTTGTAGCTTGGATTGGCCACTGTTGGAAACAGGATGCTGGGCTTGATGGACCCTTGGTCTGACCCAGTATAGCAATTTCTTATGTTCTAAGTGTTCACACCTCTGGCAGTTTTGGAACAGGAAGACTGTCGTCATGCGGCACTGGTCTCATTGTCGATGCAAGGTTAGGGTACTCAAACTTCCTGTTCTTTGATGAGTATCCTGACACATTCGTCATGCAGAAGTAACAGTTAGTTATATGATCTTTCTGTTCCCTCCATATCAATGGGATGGCAAACGGCATGGATGGTCGCACACCTTTCAGCCAAGCTAGCAGATTACTGGCAAATGTTTCCACGCATATGTGATGCCAAGATAAAAGAAGGTGTTTACGTTGGCCCACATATCCGAGCTGTGATGAAGGACAGCCACTTTGATGGTCTTCTGCAAGGTACAGAACGTGTTGCGTGGACAACCTTCAAGAATGTCGTTTGCAACTTTCTAGGCAACTATAAGGCAGCAGACTATGTTGAACAGGTTGAAAATCTGCTTCAGGCATACAAATTGATGAAGTGCAACCCATAAAATTTTGCAATACAATACACTTTCATACCCCACAATGCAATCTGAGATCCGCAAATAAATGCTTACTGAGTATACTCCATAGTGCTCACTTAAGCGAGGTAAGAGAGAGAGCATTGACAATAGGAGGTCCAAAACTGTGGAATACCATGCCAATGGAACTAAGGGTACAAAAGGAATTTAAAACTTTTAAAAAAGATCTAAAAACATGACTTTTCCTTCAACTATTTGAGAGTGCACTTACTAAATAAGGCAGGGAGAAATAGAATTGGTAAGAATTTCAGTTATTCCTTGATATGTATTTAGTTTTTTATTGAATTGCTTATTTTATTTCAATTTTATGTCAATTTTATTTTATATTCTATGTTATACTTGCCAATTGATAGTTATATTATTTATCTGGTTGATTGTAAACCACTGTGATTGAAAATAACAGAACAGCGATATATAAATGAAATAAATAAATAGATGGGGAATCTGTCACCAAATTAAGTTCTTTGAAATGTCAAAACTGCATATCCTCAGAGGTGAGATTATGCATTTAATCAACTAAACTCTCAATGGTTTGATACTGTTAGGATTTAATAGCTTAGGTGTAGATATTCAAAAGATCTAGGTGACTGTCCTGGAAAAGAAGATGGATTCAGACATGACATTTATTTGATATGAGGCATCACCAAGATGAGAAGCAATAGGGATATCCTGCTTGCAGGTGACTTCCATGTATTAGATGTGGACTGGAATTGCCTGCTGCAATATCTGCTAGGATCTTTCCCAGGGAGGAATACTCGGAACCAATGTCAGGAAGTATTTCTTCACGGAGAGGGTGATGGATGCCTGGAATGCCCTTCAGGAGGAAGTGATGAAGACCAGAACTGTGAAGGAATTCAAAGGGGCGTGGGATAAACACTGTGGATCCATAAAGTCTAGAGGACGTGAATGAAGAGTGGGTGGCTCGCGGGAATGATGGCTACTACCTGGAGATAATACCCTTATTTAATAAACATACACCCGGTTTATGCGACTCCAACATTGCTCTAAGTTTCAACGGCAAGAGGAAATGTGGAAAAAAGGATTTCTATTCACAAAAAAGTGAGTAGCAGCTTGCTTGTTACGGCGGTTACTACCCCAAACCAAATAAGCCTGATACTTCACTTTCAATACATATCCAGCATAGCTCTCTGCTTCAACGGCAGGAGAGAAAGACTGATACTTCACGCATATCCAACATAGCTCTCTGCTTCAAAGGCAGGGGGAATGAAGAAAAGTGGATCTATATACAGACAACAACCCACAAGGACTGAATTACATAGTCTGGGTAAGCGAATAGGCATGGGTGTAGCTTGCTTATTGCGGCGGTTACTACCCCTGACTAATTAAGTTAGATATTCACTTAGATGTAGTTCCAACACTGCTCTCTGTGTTAATGGTGGAGGTGGAAGGGAAATAGAACCAAAAGGTTACTAAGAGCCAAGACTAACAGAAGTATGAGGAAAAAAAAAAGTGCAAAGCTTGCTGGGCAGACTGGATGGGCCGTTTGGTCTTCTTCTGCCGTCATTTCTATGTTTCTATGTGCTCATCCTGTGACATAAGATCATAATGTATATTTTTTCTATTCTTGATGACACAGGAGATATTCCAGGGTGAACTTTGTGATCAGTTCATAACTCTTTCCCTGTTTTTGCCTTGTTCAGATGGGTTTTGGTAATACAGAAATAAAAAATTTAAAACATCAAAGTACCTTAAGTCTGCACCATAAATACTTTTTAATGTATTTTAAATGATGAACTGTCACTATTTGTATTGCAGAGACAGCGAACTCAAACAGCTTTGGCCTCAACTGCAAACATTGAAAATTTGCAAAGTTTTACTTGTTGAATATTTGTGAGCTGCTGAAAACAAAGGAATTAGAACAATATTTATAATTGGGACACGGAAAACTGTTTTTGATTCATGTTTAATTTAAGACTGCACTGTAAGAGGGTGCTGCAGTAACCTCCAGCACCACTAATTCCTACAGTTAGGAGTGAAAACAGGAAAATCAACCATTGCTTAATCTGTAACAGATGTTCTGTGAAGACAGCACTTCACCAGGCTCACAAACCCACTCACTACTCTTTAGGAGTTCTCGTTGAGTCAAAGCTTTAAAAGAAATGAGGAGTCTGTGCATGAAGAGTGAAATGGTTTTGTCTTTTCAAAAATCATTAGAAGATTCTGTCCACTTATATGACTGATAAACTGCTAGCTGCAGAGAACACTTATTATGAGTAAGCAACTTCTCTTTCTTTAAAGACAAGTAATATACCTTAGTCACACAAGTAGAATTCCCATATTAGGAGTTGCTTCACCAAAAAAAGGGTAAAAACAAAAATACCAATAGACATGCGATATTTGTGTTGGGAAAACCTCATCTTATTTTATATTTCTCTCTCTATATATATAATCCAAAATACCACAAAGTGAACACTCATGTATATATATATAGAGCTTAATAAGTGATAAAGCACACAATTAAAACAAAAATACTTGCCATCCTTCAAACATTTATTATTTAACAACCAATAAATGTGATTTAAACAAACCATAAAGTGAAACACTCCAAATATGTCTTTAGCAAAACAGCACACTCCTTAAAGAAATAGTTGGTCCAGTGCAGAACTAAATCATGTAGGTATTATTTAAAGCCTCGCGAATTACAAAGGGTCCTTTGTTTCACTCTGAAAAGGGCTTCATCAGAAGGAATTCAAAGCAAGCAACTGGACCATTAAAATTGTCATTTACAGCGCTTACATTTTCAAATCACTGGAGCATATTTAAAAACGTTACATTATTTGGTTGAGCAACCTGGCAGCAGTCTTCCTTCCATATTAGGAATGTACATTCGTTTAAAACAAAAGTACAAAACGCAACAAATAAAGCTAATTCGTTTCATTCGGGGGAGTCCAAACACTGGGACCTTGGCTGAGACCCCCTAAAATTTAAAAGAAAACATGTTGAGTAAATCAGGCAGCTGAATCATCAGGTGGAACTAGGTCTCCATTTTGCCTGCGAAGTCGACTCTTCCTCTTGCCGACGCGTTGCCAGGCCGGAAGTGTACTTCTAGGAAGCTTGCGTTTGTCCACAGGCGTGGGCTGCACAGCTGATTTGAAGTCTCGGGGTTTCAAGATGGCGATAGCTTCAGGCACATTGCAAATTTTTGTGGAGGCCCCATCACAGGTGAATGAAAGTCCGAAAGGGTGTAGCCACCTATACTTGTCGATGACTCTGATGCAAATAGCGATAGATCTGTTTTTTTGGTGCCCAAACAGATGTTCCATGACATGTAGCAGGGATCATCATCTTTTTGCAGTCATTTATCCACACATGTGACACCCCCGAACATCATGCAATGCCTCCAAGCATAGGACACATCTATCATGGGAGTCCGTGATAAACATAGTCCTGCTGTATTGAGGACACAGCTAGAACCCACTAGACATGTTGGAGTGCAACAAAAGGAACACAAAATCTAAATCAATGGTGGCAGAGGATTGATGGCCAGTGGATGCAGATGGCCTCAGCATCCGGGGGAATGGCAGTGAATGGAAACTTAGAAGAATGCCAAAAAAGCTTACCTAGGGAACTACAGAGGAAAAGACTGCGGGATCCCACAATGGGTAGCCAAAAACTGAAGGAAACATGCAAAATTTGCACCAGAAAAAGAGAGAATCTCGAATCGCAACCTACTAGCTCCATGGAAAAAAAGATCAGAGGGACCTCGCATGGACGTGTGGCATAATAACATACCATGAGTAGGCACAGTGAGCCTCACAGAGGTTTAGAAACTATGACTTTTTCCTTGCTGAGTTCCATTGGATATCATCCATGTGTGAGGACTGCTATCCTGTTAAAGCAACTCTTTCTTCTACAAGGGTTTTGCATTCAGGGACCTTGATTTCTCCAGGAGAAGAGGATGCACATTAACCTGCTAGAGCTTCAGGTATTTCTGAATACTCTAAAGACTTTCAGGTATCAGTTGCCCAAAATAATTGTTTTTGTTCATAGTGCATGACTACTTGATTATCTGTATCTTAATAAGTAGGAAGGAACAGGCTCTATCCTGCTATGTCTGGAAATTTTCAAGGTGTAGAAATGAGCCATCTCGCATGTGATGATCCTTACAACTGCATCTAGCAGAAATATATCATTCTGAATGACAGACTCAATGACAGTTATCTAGATCAAGGTTTCCTAACCTTTTTGGTTGTGTGAACCACTCATCAACCTCCAAAATGTTTGGGAACCACCAGTCCATTCCCATCACTCTCTCTCTCTACCCCCTTCCATAAGCAGTCTCTCTCTATCTCTGTCATCTTCTATTTAGAGCAGAATGAAACTATAGAAAGTCTACCCAACTTTGTTTCTTTTGACCCCAGTAGATCTTGGCATTTGATTACAAACTGCACCTTTTCTAATTGGGTAGAAGATTTTATCTCCTCTTGTGCCAGGTAGGCCTGACCTTAGAAGAGCATGTCAAAATTAATAATATTAGGGCCAAAACACAGCGGTTATTCATCTAAGGTCTACCTCCAAGAAGTAGATTTCCATGGTTCCAATGTGGAGTTTGGCCAAACATTCACATCGCATTACTGTCTAGACGTGGGATAATAGGTTTGGATTGTCCAATCCCTCTAAGAGATAAAAACTAACTCCATACTTCTAAGACCCACTTTTATGAATTCAGGATGTCTTCTCTATCATATATATAGCCTCATTTCCAAGCGTTCGTTGGAGAAACAAGAGAACAGAAAAGCTCAGGTTAGTGGTTAAGCTTCGGAGGAGTAATGCTTTGAAACTTGTGGTTCTCTGGCTGCTAATATGTTGATATTCCAGCAGGTTTGAAATATGAGAAAGGAATGAAATGGCATATACATGACTTTGTATCTCTTCCTCCTGATAAAGCCAGGGATAGATGAAACAGAGGAGAAATGAAGCATGCAGTTGCTTAAGAAGAAAGGAAGAGTGCAGTTGATTTTTTGAATGTGGTAGCTGCTATATACTGAAGTAATGTTTTAAGGATTTGAGGAACTATGTTGGTGCTACCACTACTCTACAATATTCCACAGTGAGGAAACAGCATCTAATGGTGTTTTTTTGTTTTTTTTTAAACATATTTTTATTAATTTTTTTTACTCCACATACAGCATTCTACCAAACACTGAGATGAAAAGTACAACTTGTGCAAAACAGTTATATAACAGAAGTGTATATAAGTACCGAAAAAAAAAACCTGGAGTAACAATAAGGAAACAGTTGCGAAAAATGATCAAATAATTCAATAAACAATCTGTTCCCTCTCCCCTCTTCCCCCCCCAACCTACCCCCTACCCTCCCCCCTCCTACTAATCATACTGAATGTGCCCTAGTGCTACAGCAACATCAGTACTGTACGGATATTGTTATTGATGTTACTTATACATCTAATAGTGGTTTTTACATAAGCAGCAATGCCATATGGACCAGGGATGTGCAGGGGAAAAAATGTTGTTTTCGGGAGGGGTTTTTTCCCACAAATTTTGGTTCATGGATTGCTTGATTCTTTTCATTTGTATGAAAAAAAACAAAATTAAGCAATAAAAAAAAAATGGTCAAAAAATGAAAATGAAGCCTCCCTCTCTCCCTCCCAGAAAAATGTCCTAGCTCCCACTTACCCGGCCTGGTGGGGATCCACTAGCAAGGACTAGGCCAAAACCTAAGACTTGCATAGGCTGATGCCTTGGACTAGGCCAGAGCGAGGACCCAGGACCTAGGCTGCGACCTGACACAGAAGCCGGGCTCCAATGCCAGGCCTATGCCTGGACCCAGGCCCGATGCCACGACCCAATCTGGAGGTCGGGTCCCAAAGCCAGGACTTCAGCCTAGGCAGGAGCCCAAGACCAGGCCTGATGCCGCAACCTGACCTGGAGGCTGAATCCCAACTCCGGGGCATCGGCCTAGGCCAGAGCCCTAGCCCAGGCCTGATGCCACGACTTGACCTGGAGACCTGGTCCTGATGCCAGGAACTTGGCTCAGACCAAAGCCTGACATTGCGACCCACCCCTAGAGGCCAGGCCCAGACGCCTGGGCCTTGGCTGGAGCCCAAGTCCAGGCCTGATGCTGCAACCTGACCAGGAGGCTGAGTCCTGATGCAGGAGCCTCAGCCTTGGTCAAATCCCAGGCTCAAGGCTGTGACTCTCCTGGAGACTGGGTCCCAAATGCCTATGCCTCAGCCCAGACCCAGGCATGAAACTGTGTCACTACCCAGAGGCCAGGTCCCGATTTCAGGGCCTCATCTCGGACTCAGTCCCAATACCGCAACCCAACCTGGAGGCCAGGTTATGACGCCTGGGCACATTCACCCCAGCGGATGCCATCATTTGGCACTTGAGAGCCGAACAAAGAAGAGGACCCAAAGAGAAGCTCCCAGGCCTGGGCCTGGCCCCTGAGCGGAGGCTCAGTTGTTGAAACCCGGCCTTGGCCCCAGGGTTGGGTCACAGCGTCGGGCCTGGGTCTGGGCTGAGGCCCTGGCATCAGGATCCAGCCTTTGTTGGATACCCAAAGGATCACATAGATGCAGAGAAGGCCTTTGACCATGTACACTGGCCCTTCCTTTTTAGAGTTTTGGAGGTCATGGGTTTTGGAACTGGATTTAGAACATGGATAGACAAGTTGTATGACAAACCCCTGGCCTGAGTGAGAGTGAATGGTGGGTATTCTGGTGACTTTGAGGTGGGCAGAGGTACTAGGCAAAGCTGCCCTTTGTCACCTTTGCCTTATTTCTTGAACCACTTACTACTATGATTAGAGACAATACCCATATCCCAGGAGTATTGGTGGGGGCGAGCTCCCTTAAGTTTTTATTTGCCGATATCATCTTTACAGTGAGCGACCCCCATCGGTCACTGTGTGCTATTGAGGCGGAGCTGGATAGATTTAGTCGTGTATCTGGGTTTAAGGTTAACTGGGAAAAGTCAGAGATATTAAACATATCATGTGATTCTAGGTTAGTGTCCTCTTTGAAGGCTCAGCATCCATTTTGTTGGGCTAAGCATAAGATAAAGTACTTGGGAATTTATTTGGGGCATCATCCCACCTTGTATGATCTTAATTACACACCCCTGATGGGTAACATATGGCAAGATTTGGAAAGGTGGGAGCGCCTGACTCTTTTGTGACTGGGCAGGATTGCACTAATTAAAATGAATGTCCTCCCGCGACTCCTATACCTCATTCAAACACTGCCTATCCACATACCCCATCTATTGTTGAAGAGATGGCAGTGTAGAATCTTCAGTTTTATTTGGAATAGATGGCCTCCGAGGGTGAAGTGGTCAATACAATATGCCCCTAAGCTCGAGGGTGGTTTGGGAGTACCCAACATGGAGTCATACTATCTGGCTGCACAACTTAGACAAGTTATTGATTGGCAGAATATAGAACATCCTAAACAGTAGGTAATGTTGGAACTGGCGCAGGCTGCACCAATGCCATTGGCTGCTCTGTTTTGGCAACCTAGCAGAACGTGGAGGAGTAACACACGCATTCTGCCTACCACCCGCGATTCCATTAATTTATGGAATAAAGTGCGACAAACTAATTGGTCCCAGAGAATACGCCCCCTTTACACATCTATTTCATAATATTTCCTTTGTCCCCTGTCTCCAGCCACAAGCATTTAAAATGTTGATGGCATATGGGGGTTATCTGATCAAGCATGTTTGGGAAGAGGGTCGGTTAGTACCCTTTGAGCAATTATGCGCCCGTCATGGACTGCCTAAATCTGAATTTTTTGCATTCCAACAAATAGCCCATTTCTTGCATTCAATCAAAATTGCAACATCTCAGAACTGGCATCTCCCTGTTTGAGAGGTACTGTTCTACAGGGGGGTATATTAAAAACCTCATCTCTAAATTATATGGTATCCTAACCACAACTCCCAGGGAAAAGATATCGCATATATTGGCATGGGAACATGATTTTGGAAGGTCCTATGTGGTCAAAACATGGGACATTGTTCAGCACACTTTACGCAGGATATCTATATCTACACTTATTCAGGAGAACTGCCTTAAGCTATTATATCGCTGGTACTACACACCAGATAAATTGCATGTAATGTATCCTACTATAAGCGGTTTTTGTTGGAGGGGTTGTGGCAACCAGGGCTCCTTTTATCATATCTGGTGGGATTGCCTTGTTATCTCAGCATTTTGGATGGAATTGGGAACTTCCTTATCCCAACTGCTGCGGACCACCCTCGTACTCCAGGCTGAGCAGCACTTTCCAATCCATACCTACAGTACCTGAATGTAATCCACTTTGAAGTGCTGAAAAAAGTGCGAAAAGCGCAATATAAATCTTAATTAATTAATGTCATACTGGACAATACGCAAAACAGTCTGGTGCAGCAGGTCTGCATAGCAGCTCAAAATTGAAATAGCAACCTTCTGGAAGCAAAACAGGCACCTGCTATGGGAAAAGTTTTATTGTGCCTGGATAGAGTATGTACAATGCACAAATTGACAGCTGTTAAAAGACACATCTTATCGAAGTTTCATGCTATATGGAACCCCTATTTACTTAAGAGATATAATTTGTCATAAAGGACTTGGAAACATTCATCTGGAGTCTCCCGGACCGGGGCCCTAAGGTATAAGTTGTACGTCTACTGTTGTATTCTGGTTTGCTGTAGACCACACCAACGCATAATGTATCATGGAAGACTCAATTAAGTATGATTTTGTTAACCTTATACGCTGACACTGAGAGCAAGGGGGTTTATTCTGTATTAATCGTTACGACTTCTACCATTTATGTCTATGGCATTATGTCATAATGTCTCTATATCGCTCCATGGTGAGACCGCACCTTGAATACTGTGTACAATTCTGGTCGCTGCATCTCAAAAAAGATATAGTTGCGATGGAGAAGGTACAGAGAAGGGCAACCAAAATGATAAACGGGATGGAACAGCTCCCCTATGAGGAAAGGCTGAAGAGGTTAGGGCTGTTCAACTTGGAGAAGAGATGTCTGAGGGGGGATATGATAGAGGTCTTTAAGATCATGAGAGGTCTTGAACGAGTAGATGTGACTCGGTTATTTACACTTTCGAATAATAGAAGGACTAGGGGGCATTCCATGGTTAGCAATTAGCACATTTAAGACTAATCGTAGAAAATTCTTTTTCACTCAATGCACAATAAAGCTCTGGAATTTGTTGCCAGAGGATGTAGTTAGTGCAGTTAGTGTAGCTGGGTTCAAAAAAGGTTTGGGTAAGTTCTTGGAGGAGAAGTCCATTAACGGTTATTAATCAGGTTTACTTAGGGAATAGCCACTGCTATTAATTGCATCAGTAGCATGGGATCTTCTTAGTGTTTGGGTAATTGCCAGGTTCTTGTGGCCTGGTTTGGTCTCTGTTGGAAACAGGATGCTGGGCTTGATGGACCCTTGGTCTGACTCAGCATGGCAATTTCTTATGTTCTTATGGCATTATCCTTATCTGTTCTTTGGAAGTCAATAAAAAGAAAATTTATAAAAGAAACAAAAAAACAAACAAAAAAAAAACATTTTGAAATTTACCCCCACATTGTGTAAAGGAGACATGCAGTAATTTGAAATGCCATTTTAATGTTGGTTTGTGCCATTTTTTAAATGAAATTACAGAAAAAATTATATTTGTGTGTGATATTTGAAAATAAAACATTAAATTCTTGACAGGCACTCTAAAACAAAAAACAAACAAAAATGAAACAAAATTATTTGCATGCACACCACTACTGTTAAATACTGTAAACGTATAGGCAATTTATTATAAAGTCAAGTATTACCCTTTCTACGTTTTTCAAGGTAGCCGCCCTTCAAAACAAATGGAAGATCCTGAGCTGCAACTGGGGGAAATTGATTTCCTAAGAAAAAAGACAAAATAATGTTATAGATAGAATACTATAACAAGCTAAATTTTATTATTTAATACATTTTCCTAACAGAGGTTCATCAGTGTAAAAGGTAATCTAAAAGATAAATCAAACAGTATTCTAAAATTCCTCCAAGACTAATTTGCCAGGGATGGAATGTACTTTTCATGTACTCTGATCTCTTGTCTCCAATTTTTGTTTTTGTGGCATACGAAAGTGAGTGCAAAGCCCCTTACCCCACACCCCAGTGCAACCCTCTTTGTCTCCTCTTCCACCCAATACTCCTTCGCTCTTCCAGGTTCAGTTCTCCCTCCTCCTCCAGCCCGCTGGAACCCTCCCCACTGTCTCTTTTCCAGTCACCCTCACTCTCTCTCTTCCTCTCTCTTCAGAATACTTGTGCCAGCCTGAGAGCTAGCAAGACATCTCTCACCAATCATTGATCAACATCAATCATTGATCAGCAAGGGCCTCTGAGTAGCAGCAGCTGACTTTTCTCCTTTCATTCCTGGCCTGAGCGCAGTATCTCTGTGGTACACTCAGGCCTGATTGGTTCTGGGGATTCAAACTCTGCTGCATTTGAGCCATAGTACTAGCCCTGATAAAGTTATTTTGTATCTTATTCCAAATACACCAATTAAAAATAAAGTATTTCAGATAAGGAAAAGAATACTGGCTGCTAGAATAAAACTGGAGACAATTACTAGCTCTGTAGTTGCTTGTATTTTCCTAACACAACAACAGTTAAGATCTATATTAGGACTGGGACAATGACATTTCAAGGAGAAAACCAGACCAGAGATTAAACAAGGTTTCCAAGTCATGTCATCTAAATTAGTCTGATTACGAGAACCACTAGCAGTAAAATAAAAATATGGTAATTGAAAAATAATACTTTAAGGACTGTAAGGCAATAGCAGCAGAAATGAGCGTCTAGACACTGCCTGAAGATCTATCTTCCTCAACCAACTGTACCAAATCCACAATCAGTACTCCAGACTACAATAGATCTGTCTTCAATAGATGGCTGCACATACTTTATTTTAAAGTGACTGCATTTCATTAGCAAAAGATTAATAAACAGTTATAGCTCCCAAAATACACATGGAAATGGAACAGAGTAAAAATATCCAACTTCTAGAATAATGCAGACTGAAGAACACATACTTGAGGGAGTGCTGACAGTGGAACCATCAGTTGGTGGTTAGTTTGGACTTGCTAGGAAGACGTGCTTAAATATAAAAGACAAACATTCTTGGAGGGTTAAACTATTTCTGGCTGTTTGTTTTGTTTGCTAGTTTTAAGGTTAGCATTTGTTTTCCAGCCTTAGAATTGTTTGTACGGTGAGAAAATAAACCGATTCTCTGTGCTAGTAACTAGTTCCTGGGCAACGAGTTACTAGTTTGTTCCCACTCTTCTACTCACCCCATTCCCACTTTTTGATATATAGGTTATCACCCCCACTAGGAAGAAAGTCTTTAAAATAAATAAATTAGTCACTTAAAATAAGATTCAGTTAACCCTGATTTTAGTGACTGGCTAAATTTAGTTTTGTTGCTAGTCATTCACTAACATTAATCACCTAGTTATCAAATTTAAAAACCATAAATTACCTAATAAATTAAAAAACCCTAATCACATTTAACAATCTGTAAATTCAGACATACCTATTTGTTGCCATCCTTTAAGACTTTATCAACTCCACAAATTAAGACACAGACAGAAGCCCAGCAGCGAGATGGGGGCTATCCAGTCTTTTGCACTGTGCCATATGTATAATTATCTACCTGTTGGTGAGAAGTTGTATAAGTGCACCTGGTGCAAAGAACTCCTAGCTCACAAAGAATGAGTTCAATCTCCGAAGGCCAGAGTGCCACACCTGGAGGAGCCAAGGCAGATAGAAATGTATATAGAAGAGATTTTCAGGGACATAGTAGAGCAGACTCAACTATAATCTAAAGCCTTTGTGCTGCTTTGGAGGAATAAATTACTTGGCAAGAGATCACCACCTTGGTGTGGCAGGAAGTGATCCTGTAGCTAGGCCCTGTCTTCCAGGTGATGCTTTATCCTTTTGTACTGAGAATGTGTCTCCAGGGGTCTGTGCCCAGGAGGGAAGGGTTAGGACAGCTGTTGTAGTGGGTAATTCAATCATTAGGAAAATAGATAGCTGGGTGGCTGGTGGGGATAACTTTCCTACCTAGTGGAGGGTAGCGGCCATCATGCACCACCTAGATAAGATTTTGGAGAGTGCTGGGGAGGAGCTGGCTGTCATGGTACATATGTACACATATAGGTACTAATGACATAGGAAGATGCAAGAGGATAAATTTAAACTCTTAGGTAGGAAATTGAAATCCAGATCCTCCAGGGTTGAATTCTCAGAAATACTCCTCATTCCATGCAGAGGAACCCAGAGGCAAGCCGAGCTCCAGATGGATGATATAATGATGATGCAGGGAAGAGGGTTTTAGGTTTGATAGAAACTGGGGAACATTTTGGGTAATACGGAGCCTATTCTGAAGGGATGGGCTCCATCTTAACCAGACTGCTAGCATTAACTTTTAAAAAAGAGCTTTTAAACTAGAACATGGATAAAAGCCAAACGTTGCATCTAGCAGCGCATGGTTCAGAGAGAGGTATCTTCCAAGAATATTGGCAAACCAAGTTAGATTATCCTGATAGGGAGGTGGTTGTAAAGCTAAAAAAAAAATCCCCCAGATGTACTTAAATAAAGAGCACAAAGATAAAAATGACTCCAAACTGCCTGTTTCAAATAAGCAGGTTGTGGATACATATAAAAACAGAAATATAAATAAACCTACTATAAAATATCTGTATGCAAATGCTAGAAGATGAAAAATAAGACTGTAGAGTCAGAATGTCTGGTTCTAAATGAAGATAATAGACATAACAGGCATTTTGGAGACCTGGTGGAAGGAGGATAAACAATAGGGCACTGTGATACCAGGATACAAATTTTATCGTCATGACCGGACAGATAAAATTGATGAAGGGGTGGCACTATATGTTAAGGATGGCAAATAGTCATGCAAGATAAAAGTTTTACAGGAAACAAACTGCACTCTGGAATCCTTAATGATAGAAATTCCAAGGGCAAAAGGGAAGATTAGTGGGGATTAATACTGCCTACCTGGCCAGGATGAGGAAACAGACTGCAAAATGCTAACAGACTGGCTAGTAAAATAGGCAACACAATAATAGGGGAGACTTCAATTATCTGTTTCAGGTCATTTGCAACCTATCATTTAAAACAGCTATGGTACCCGAAGACTGGAGGGTGACCAAAATGACACCAATTTTTAAAAAGGGCTCCCGTCTGATCTGGGAAACTATAGACCGGTGAGCCTGATATGTGCCAGGCAAAATGCTCAAAGCTAGTCTTTAAAACAAAATTATTGATCACATAAATAGATGTGGTTAATGGGGGAGAGTCAACATGGTATTTTCAAAGGGAAAGCTTGTCTTATCAATTTACTAAGTTTTTTTGAGGGCATAAATAAACATGCAGATGTAGATGAACCAGTTGATACAATATATCTGGATTTTCAAAAGGCATCTGACAAAATCCCTCATGAGAGATTCCTCAGGAAATCGGAAGGCCATGGGATCAAAGGCAATGTTGCGGATTAGTAAGTGGATAAAAGACAGAAAAGAGAAGATAGAACTAAGTATTCATAAATGATCTGGAGATGGGAATGTTGAGCGAGGTGATCAAATTTGTAGGTGAAACAAAATTGTTTTGAGTTGTTAAAAAGCAGTAGATTGTGAAGAACTGCAGAAGGATCTTGCTGCTAAAGGGCAGATGCAATTTAATGTGGACAAGTGCAGTGTAATGCACATAAGGAAAAATAATCTCAACTACAGGCACACAATGCTGGGTTTGATTTTAGAAGTCATTATTCAGGAAAAGGACCTCAGATACCTTGTGGACAATACCTTGAAATCTTTGGCTCAGTGTGAAGTGGCAGTTAAAAGGGTAAATAGAATGTTAGGAATTATACGGGGAGGAATAACTTTCTGAGACATGACTCTGCAATTTCTTTTGAACACCAGCTGGTAAAAAGGCTGAATCATCTTTCATCTTTTGTAGAATGTTATATAAATATTGTGTCATCTGAAATTGATGTGCAGATATTCTGCTCTGGAGTATGGAGGATTGATAAATGTTTTTACCTATGGGGGTCATTTAGCAAATTGTGTTAGGCGTTATCGCCCCCTCTTACAGTAGTATAAAGAGTTCCCTAACACCCACAATAATGCCATAACCCTTGCGTTAAATACTGTATCACAAAATGTGTGAGTTTGGGCAGAGTAAATGGAAATGAGGGCTGTTTAACATTGTGTGCGATAACACCGGATTTAACACTGGAAATAACTGCACCTTTTTCCTCTGATAGCTGTGCGTTACAGCCGAAAACGGGATTTATCGCAAATCCCATTTTGGGAGGGGAGAGAAGAGGAGGAGAGAGAGAGAGAGCGAGCACGCCTCTGTGGAGGTCCACTGATTTTTTAACTCTTTATACTATTGTAAGAGGGGGAATTATAAACTTGGGGTGAGCTGGGGTTTAGGGGGCAATTTTACATGCACAGTCATATGTACAAACAGCACAGCTACCATCAGTGAAGATTTAATGTAATATGGAGGGATGGAAGTTGAAAGAAGAGTAGATTTGTACCATGTTCTCTCTACATTTCTTGATGCACTCTCTACCTAGCTGCAATCAAGCTAAGTAGAGAGAACATGGAACAAATCTACTCTTCTTTCAACCTGCATCATGCCAAATCACATTAAATCTTCACTGATGGTGAATGTGCTCTTTGTACATATGACTGTACATATAAAATTGCCCCCCCAAACCTTGCCCCAAGTTCCCAATGCTTTCACTTACAGTGGTATAAACAGTTAACTTTTTAGTGAGCCTCTACAGAGTCTATCTCTCTCGCCAGCAGCCCAAAATCGTTTGGTCAGTAACGCAGCATGCCATAGACTTTTCAGCTAGCGATGTGAAAATAATGCAGGTACAATAAATTTAAAGCACATTGTGGTAAAATACCTATGCAAAGTGGTACCAGGAAAATTACCCTAACCATGCCCCTTTTTTCGTGGGCGCTATTTTTGCTATATTTATCGCAAAATGATAAATCTAGACCTACTGTATATTATTTAGAAGTCTACAATCCTTTATAGCGGGATTATTGGCATAGACTTAAGATTATTTAGCCTTCCAAAGTGCTGACTCCAACACTGCATAATTATGAGACAGGTGAACTTTATTGTACCCTAGACAGTTATTTATGTGGCCCTCTCCCCTTGTATGGACTATGTATTACCCCTTTGCTTGGGTTGGGGAGAACTACGAGACCTATACGAGACCTTTTCCCCCTTCCATACGTAAGCTCTCACTTCTGTTAAGAAGATTTTTAGAGAAAGCTTGTCTAGGTACAGAGGGAGTAATCCAAAAGCGTATAGCGATTTCGGTAGTATGACCATTTTAAATAAGTATATTCTTCCCAAAAGTAATATGCAGTATGTAATTTAGTAATATGATTTATCTTCAGGTTCATAGCCTGAGTGGAAAATGAGACAGGGTCACTGTCACCCAGATACCATAATTCTGTGCCCTTCCTAACCAACCTCTCATTTGTGGTACCACAGACCAGATAAAATCATCACACCAGAATAAAACAGTAATTAACCTTTTTTCTAGGATTATGAAAGTAGACAGTAAATCCAACTAGAACATTAAAAGGGAAAAGTACATTAGTAAAGTAAAATATAAACTTGCAGTTTCCTTATTTTAAATCAAGCAATGCAAAAATACTACTGGGTATGGTCTTTTAGCCAGGGCAACCAACATACTTATATGGATAGTGAAGTACCCAACTTTCAGGAAATATCTTTACCCCTGAGTACTCAAAAAGGGGGGAGGAACAAATCTACCTCAATGTCACCAGTTTTCAAAGGGTGCACCCTGTCCCAAACACAAAACTGTGTGGGGAAAAAAAAAAACAATTAAGAAAATGAAGACATCCCTCTTGATGATGGAGCTGCTTAGATGATAAACCAAATAGATGAGCACTCCAGTGTGTTAAAGGTCTTTCTGTCCTGGGGAGTTTCCCCAAATGGGTTACTTGGTACTAAACAGAAAGCGGGCCTGGTTTCAGCCTCTTACAGGAAGCCAAGTACCTGCCAGCAAGGGTTTATGCTTGACTTCAGCTGAAAGGCTAACGCAGTTAAGATGAGATACTGAATTTGTGAAAAAAAAAAAAAAAGGCAAGGATATAACCTTCTCCGTCCTCTGCTAAGATACTCTCTATGCAAAGTTTAGATTACTCAACTCAGTTTCTTAAGACGGTAATCAAGCCTCATGCTCCTGGACTGGTTATCTCTGCAAAGGAAGTCTCTCAGTTTCCCAGCTCCTAGCTCCTCTGTCCCTTATTGGTATTTTATATACAACTCAGCTATAAAACAAGAAAGCTGTTTGCCTATTACCTCAGACTGCAGACTTCTGTCTCTCCCTCTCGATAATTAGTTCTTCAGAAGAAAAGCTGATTACAGGGCTGCCAGATGCACTCTTTTCTTCCTGGTTCCTGGTCATCCTCACCCGTGTGAGCCAGTCAAATTGAACCTTTTCTACATTAAATGGTCTCCCAGCATTCCTTTGGCTTCTTCCTCTGCTGGCTATGTAGTGCTGTTCTCTGGGCAGGCTAAACAGTAAAGTCCTTTTTTCCCCAACATGTTAACGCTGTGAGTGCTGGATGTTGGCTTTTGCAGAACATTTGTCATTCACAGGAGAGCACACAGGGTTTTTATTTTATTTTTTTTTACTTTACATATTTTTATATTCTTTCACCTTGGCTTTGGTGGCTTGCAGTCTCTGCAGGGTTGAAAAACCCTTTTTGATAGGTCCAAAACACATCACTCAGATCCAAATGTAGTTCGGTCCACAATGACAGGATCTAACACATGATAAGCTCATGGAGGCAAGAACCTGGGTTATAGCAGCATGCTAAATGTATGTTTAAGGTGAATTCTTCATACACATGTATAGAGAGAACTGAAGGTCTCGGAAAGATTTGTGTACTGAACTGCTCTCAGATGTTTTGCTTTTTTGCTATATTGTAAAACTACTGGGAAGTTTTCTGTAAATTCAGGATTTTCCTGCAAAAATAAAGGGATAGATTCTGCCATCTTATGAATACAAGCTATGAAATTAAAAATCCTCAGATGTCATAATACTTCTAGGTGTCCCTGGATAGGGATCTGGAGATAATCCTTGAGATTCTGAAATTTTGGAATAAATATCATAGGAGGCTTGATCACCGAGGACTGAGTCTGAGTCCAGAATGTGGATTACAGAAAAACTGTGGTTGAGAAGTCTGTGGTTTTTGAAATGGTAAAATGGATGAGGGAGACTCCAATCACTGAGAAAATCTTTCCAGTACTGGAATAGTCTTTTTAGAATGTCCTCGCATGTCTGACATTTGTGAGCAAATTCATGCTACCTCTATTGCAAGAAAGCCTGACTGACTATGCTCAGAGGAAAAATCATGAATGAGGTATCTGACTCTGGCACTAGGATGGACAGCAATTTCATTTCAGGTTCTCTCAGTGTTGAGGTTTCCATCACCGAGAACTCAACATAAATGATGTCAATGCTATAAAGGCATTGGAATATGGTACAGTCTTACTTGTCTTATCCTTCTGTGTCAAAGATTTCTACACTAACTTAGGATCTCTATGCTGAGACATTGCTTGAAGGATACCTCTCTTCCTTGCTCTACTGGGAACTGGAAGAGGAGTAGGAACCTCTGCTCCTACATTTTAATGACTCTGACCTCTTTTTGTTTAAGTCTGTTTTATTAATTTTCACCAACATTACAGGTTAACGGTTATATCAGTCCAAAATACAAACTGAAAAATACAAAGCACAGTTCCTAAACATTTGTACTTCCTATTTACCTCTCTTCCCCCTCCCATGTTCTTGATGTAGGTCACATGAGTTATTTCCTAATTATCTTACAATGGTTTAGGTTTATTGAACTAAACTACTAGTTAGAAACCATTTAAACCCTGGCTTTGAGTTGTGTGAGGAAGGTTTGAGATATAAGGAAGCCATATGTCCAATATTTTCTTCTTTCTGAGATGCACTGATTTAAATGACATCTGTTCCATAACTAAAAAATGATGCATTTTATTCCTCCAGAATGTAATCAATGGAGTAACATAATACAGTAACATAGTAGTGATGGCAGAAAAGGACCAAATAGTCCATCCAATCTTCCCAGCAAGCTTAAGGCAGTAACTGGCACTCTGTGCAGGTTACTCCCATATTTATTTTCAGGGCAGTAACTATGGCTCCGTGCAGTTATCCCCAAACCTTATGATACCCAAAAAAATTTCAGTTAGTAACATTTTATGCGGGATGATCAGCTTTCTTGAAAATTCATAGTGTTGCTTGACGAGCTTTGCTTATGGACAATGCCGTAGAAGCAGTCCTGTGCTTTATCCCTTATGTCTGTATTAATGATTGGTTGTTGCCAGAAGTATAAAATAGTCTTGCCAACAAAAGAATCTTTTGGAACCAAGATCTCTGTGAGAAAGAACAGTGCATCAGAATGATATCCCCAAACAGCACCAACCTCACATCATATAATCAAAGATGGTGATGTAATCTCCTCTATGTATGCATATATTCTCCTCCAAAAGATTTGTATTTTAGAACAAGACCAGGAAAAAACTATAAGATTCCCCAAAGCATTAACACACTGTGTATATATATATATATCTGAAATAGTTGAAAGTTTGTGACACCATTGGTAATTGTGTATGCAGCTCATCTGCTCATCTATTCATCAAAGGAATGAGTTCCCATTTATCCTCAGTTTGAGTCAAAGATTTACAGAGTGAGGACAAAGTATACCTCCCAGGATCTTCAATGTCAAACCATTCTTGACCAGTGACCAGTTTTCCTTAGTCAAAGCAGAACGAGTTAATGACCCCACATAATGATGAGATTGTACATATGTGAAATAATCCTTTCCAGTTAAAGCAAAGGACACCTGTAAATTTGAGAATTTCCTGTTTGTCATCTAGCATTTGTCCAATTACTTTCAATCCCTTCTGCCTCCGGACAGTAATAATTCCTTTTTGGATACCTAGTGTAAAATTTCCATTGCCCTCTAAAGGTAAGAAAGGAGAGCTTGAGCACTTCAACTGTAACTTAGGAGTAAGCCGACGCAACGTTTTTTGCAAAGGAGTAATCAAACTATGGTGTTGTAAGTGTGTAGGCAATTGTCTATTGGTGATATGAAGAAGAAATAGTAAAGAAAAGGGAGCTACCAACCCTGTTTCAAATTGGAACTCTTGTGTATTAACTGGTGCCTTCCAGCCAATCACCTATGTGGCGTAAATTTGCTGCCATATTGTATAGTTTCAAATTAGGCACACTTAACCCCCCCCCTTTCCCCCAGAGTTTCATAAGCTGAGTAACTGCTATATGAGACCTTTTCCCTCTTCCATAAGTATGCCCTCATTTCTGTTAAAATTTTTAGAGAAAGCTTGTCTAGGTAAAGAGAGAGTAATCCAAAAGCGTATAGTGATTTCGGTAGTATGACCATTTTAAATAAGTATATTCTTCTCAAAAGTGAAATGTTTAAAGGCATCAAAATTCACAATGTATGTTTGGTAGTTTCTAATAATCACTGTAAATTCAGTTCATATAGAGAGTTCAGATAGCTTGGCAATAAGATCCCCACATATTTTATTATCCTCTCAGCCTATTTAAGAGGAAATGCACTTGCCCATTGCTGGGTTTGGCAATCACCAATGGGAAGGGCTTCAGATTTAACAAGATTGAGTTTAAATCCTGCTAGCCCTCCATATCGCTCAAATTCACCGAGAAATTTTCTCAAGGACACTTCAGTTTTTAGAACATGCAGTATGTGGTCATCTGTAAAAGCATAGAATTTAAGTTGTTGGGTTCCCACAGTGATGCCCTGTAAATGAGGGTTCTGAGCAATGTTCTGTAGTAAGGGATCTAAGGATAAAACAAAAGTGGAGCTAACTGGCATCTCTGTCTGATGCCTCTTTGCAATATGAATTCAGTGGACAAGTCTCCATTTCCCCAATACCCTAGGCTCTTGGATTCTTATATAGTATTTTTAAAAATTGCATAAAAGGGACCTCAAAACCACGAACTTCCAGTGAGTTAATCAAGAATGTATCTACCCTATCAAAAGCCTTCTTCAGCATCAAAACTAATGAGTAAAGACCTTAAATTTTGACTGGAAATTAGATCCATTGTTGCCAAAACTTTCCGCACATTTAAGACTGGTATTCTGCCTTTAACAAATTCCATTTGTTCAGCTTTCACCAACGTCTCTAAGAAGGGTGCTAATCGATCTGCCATTATTTTAGCAAACAGTTTCGTATCATAATTCAATAAATAAATTGGACAGTATGCCTCCAAAGAAGCAGGATCCCAAACTGGTTTAGGCAATACAATTATGGAGGCTCTATTTGATCCATAAGGCATTTCTGTAGTATTTAAAAGGGCATCATAAACCTTCATCAAGGGGTTGCAAATGTCATTGATTAATAACTTGTAAAATTCTCCGGGCAACCCATCTGGACGCAGAGAATTAAAAAGTTTAATTTGTTTGATGACTCCCCAAAGTTCTCAAGTACTCACAAGAGAATTTAACACTTTCAATTGGTCAAGTGTTAAACTAAAAAAAAGATGCAGATTCTAAATAATTCTGCGTCGCCAAGGCATCCCCTTTGACTGTCATATATAAATCTTTGTAATATTTATGAAATATCTTACTTTTGTAGAATTTCCCAGGGTTCCAGAATGATCTCTCAAGACTGTAATATAGGTTTAACCTAATTTGTGCCTCACTAAGTTAGCCATCATACGACCAGGTTTATTCCCGTTTAGAAAAAATGTATGTTTGTTATATAGTAGACCTTTTTTAGTTCTCTGATAAATAGTACTCAATCTTACTTGCGTTGCTAAGTATTGGATTTTATTACCGGGTGCTGGATTTTTATTAATCTTTTGTCTTTCAGTAATTCATTCACCAGTCTCAGAATCTCTCCAGCCATAATAGTTTTTTTTCACACTGTCTATACAATAATGTCCCCTCTCAGCCAGCTTTATCCATTTCTCAGAACAGCAATAGGTCAGAATTAGTTCTGGGAGAATTCTGCGCAGAAAAAAAATGGCAGAGGAAACCCCAACATGCTGCGAAAGGAGCACGGTGAAGAGGAAGTCCCGGCATGCCATTCGCAGCAAAGAGAAAGGCCCTGCCGCACTGTGAATGGAGCACACATTGTTCGCGGCGAAGAGGAAGGCTGCCACGGGATGTGCTCCGCTTGTGGCGAAGAGGAAGGCCCTGGCATGCCACGAACGAAGCCAGCACCACTCACTGTGAAGAGGAAGGTCCCGGCGTGCCATTCACGGCAAAGAGAAAGGCCCAAACAAACCATGAACATTTTGCGCCGAAGAGGAAGGCCATCACGGGATGCACTCCGCTCACAGCGAAGAGGAAGGCCCTGGCGTGCTGTGAATGGAGCATACACTGTTCATGGCAAAGGGGAAGGCCCCGGTGAGAGTGAATGTATGTAGAGAAGTGTGTGTGAGGGGAGGGGGTGTGAGAGAGAGAGAGAGAGAGAGCAGGGGGGAGAGAGAGCAGAGGGATGAGCAGGAACATGTGAGAGAAGGGAGGGGTGTGAGAGAGAGGAGGGATGAGGGGGGTGAGAGAGCAGGGGGTGTGTGAGAGAAACCAAGGAGGGTAAGCAGGGGGGTGTGAGAGAAAGCAGCGGGGTACTTGAGTGTGGGTGCCAGAGAGAGGGTGCCTATATGAGGAGATTGTGAAGGTGTGTGTATGTGTGTAAGAGATTGGGAGCTGGTGTGTATGAAAAAGGGATCATGTGTATGCGAGGGTGCTAGCCTGTGTATGTGTGAGAGACCCTGGGTGAAGGGGTGCGTGAGAGAAAGACATAGGTAGCCTGTGTGAGGGTATATGTGTGAGAGAGAAAGGGAGCTTGTGTGGGTGTGTATGCAAAGGAGAAGGCCCCTGTATGAGGGGATGGGTGTGTGCGAGAGAGTGAGGGAGCCTGTACAAGGATGTATATATGTGCACTAGAGAGAGGGAGTATATGAATGAGAGAGAAAGGGACAGAGGGAGCCTGTGTGAGGGGCAGTACTGAGAACGGGGTCAAACTCTGGGAGTGGCGATAGAGTGAAAGGGGTTGAGCCTAGAGGTGGAGGGGAGAGATAGTGGCAGGTGGAGGAGTTGGGGCCTGAGAGGGCAAAGTAGCCAGGGGAGTAGGGACACTCTTACAGTGAATTTCTAGGGAAATTCTGCTCAATATATTTAAAATTCTGCATCTTTAAGTAATAATTTTTTCTGTATTAATTTAACACATAATTACTTTAAAACTGTCATGTAAATTGAGTTATTTTGACCAATATAAAGTTTGCAGAATTTTAAGTTTTTGTGCGCAGAATTTTAAATTTGTTTGCGCAGAATTCCCTCAGGAGTAGACAGAATGGTATTGTTCATTAAATATATTTACATTTACCCACTTTGTCTTTAAATATTCTTGGAATTGGGTATCTTTGTATAAGTATCTGGGAAATTGCCACCATCGAGTCTGAGAATGTGGGGTGAACCCTTCAAAGTCCATCCATACTGGAGCATGATCAGAAATCTCTACTGGGACAATCTTTGTGCCAGATACCTGTGAGAAGTTTGAAATGGATAGTATGATATAGTCTAACCAAGGTTGAGAGTCATGGGTTCTGGATATAGATGTGTAATCCCTTTCTGTTGGATGTAAACTTCTCCAACATCAAGCAAACTTGAGAGAATTGCATAGATAAGAGATACATTTATTCTGAGATGTCGAAGCCAAAGAGTGTGTAGGCATCTTATCCATAGTGGGATCATAAGTATTATTGAAATCTCCTCCCAATACAATATGATCGATGAGAATATCGCACAAGGAGATAGATTAGTTTCACAAAAGAACATGAGTGTGAGTTTGGGGAATAGATATTGCCAAGAACCACTGGCTTCCCAAATAAGTGCCCCTCAACAATAAACCACCTTTCCCTCAGGGTCCCGGTTCACATTTTTCATTTGAAATGGCATTGAGCAGTGGAGTAAAATGGCTATTCCTGCTCTTCGAAGTCCAGAGGACTTCCCCTACCCAATTTTGCTTTAGTTTCGATTGCTCTGTATCTGTAAGCTTTATTTTTTTGCATAAATACTTAGTCTTCTTTAAATCATTTTATTGCCAGTAATAATTTCTCTCTTTTGATTGCAGATTCTATACCACACATATTTCAGGTTAATATTGTGATTACCTTTGTCATGTCGTCAAAAAAAAAAAAAAAGACAGAAGGATTCCAAATCACCCCTGTCAACTGATAAGCAGCTTACTACAAAAAATATATACTTTGAAATGTCTGTATACAAATGTTAGAAGTCTAAAAAAAAATTAGATGGGAGAGTTAGAGTGCATAGGACTGGATGAAGAGGTAGATATAATTGGCATCACGGAGACCTGATGGAAGGAAGACAACCAATGCCAATGGAACACTAATACTAGGATGGATCAAATTGGTGGAGGGGTGGCATTACATATTAGAGGGCATTGAGTCAAACAGGATAAAAGTTCTGCAAGAAACAAAATGCAATGTTGAATTTTTATGGCTAGAAATTCCAGGTGAAAAGGGGCATAAAATAATAGTAGGGGTGTTATACCATCCACTTGGCCAGAATGAACAAACCGACAATGAAATGTTAAAAGAAATTAGGGAAGCTAATAAAATCAGCAACACAGTAATAGTGGGTGATTTCAATTGCCCCAGTACTGATTGGGTGAATGTCACATTAGGTCATGCTGGAGAGGTAACGTTCCTAGATGAATTAAATGACTGCTTCATGGAGCATCTGGTATAAGAACCACAAGAGGGGAAACTATTGTAGACCTAATCTTTAGCGGAACACAGGATTTGGTGTGAGATGCAACAATGTTGGGGCAGCTTGGCAATAGTGATCACAATATGACCAAATCTGACTTAACTGGAGGTAGGACACTAAAGAAAGCTACTGCAACAGCATTTAACTTTCAAAAAGGTAACTATGATAAAATGAGGAAAATGGTTAGGAAAAAACTTAAAGGGGCAGCTGCAAAGGTTAAAAGTTTGTGGAGGTTATTTAAAAATGCCATCTTGGAAGCTCAGACCAGATGGATCCTATGCATTTGAAAAGTTAGAAGGAAGGCTAAACGATAACCGCCATTGTTAAAAGATAAGATGAGCAAGGCTATAATAGCTAAAAGAACATCTTTTAAGAAATGGAAAAGGGCTGAAGAAAACAGAAAACATAAGCTCTAGAAAGTTAGAAACAAAGCATTGATAAGGAAAGCAAAGAGAGAATTTGAAAAGAAGCTTGCCATGGAAGCAAAAACTAATAAAAAAAATTTTCAAGTACATTCAAAGTTGAAAGCCTGTGAGGGAGTCAGTTGGCCCATTAGATGATCAATGGGTAAAAAGGGCACTTGGAGATGACAAAACCATAGCAGAGAGACTAAATGCATTCTTTACTGTGCTCTTCACTGAGGAACATGCAAGAGAGATAGCCATGCTAGAAATGATATTCAATGGTTATGATTCAGCAGAACTGTTTCAAATCTCAGTGTACCTGGAGTATGTAATAGGGCAAATTGACAAACTAAAGAGTAGCAAATCACCTGGACCAGATGGTATTTATCCCAGAGTGCTAAAAGAACTGAAAAATGAAATTGCCCACCTGATACTAGTAATTTGGAAACTATCATTTAAAAAGTCTATGGTAGAAAACTGAAGGGCTGCCAATGTAATTACAATTTTAAAAAAGGAATCAAGGAGTGATCCAGGAAACTACAGACCAGTGAGTTTCTCTGTCTGTCCCAGGCAAAATGAAAGAAACTATCATAAAGAAAAAACTGCTGAACATATAGATAATCAATAGAAAAAAATTCTGCTACTTGTGGCTCTTGTACGTATATGTTATAGAGAAGGTGTGGGTGACCGTCATAAGTGTCTGGTCACTGGCTCGTAATGATGCCTTTAATGACACTAAGACCTGGTGTATATATAGTGCAGAAGGCTGTATATTCTTTGTTAAAGCCTAAAAGCACAATATCCAGTTTAATCATAGGTCTTTCCTCACCACAGTTTTTTATATGCTCAAGATCAAATAACTGTAATAAGCATATGATAAGTGCACTCCAAATTACATTTAGTGCACTGTCATATGCTTATTACAGTTATTTGATCTTGAGCATATAAAAAACTATGGTGAGGAAAGACCTATGATTAAACTGGATATTGTGCTTTTAGGCTTTAACAAAGAATATACAGCCTTCTGCACTATATATACACCAGGTCTTAGTGTCATTAAAGGCATCATTACGAGCCAGTGACCAGACACTTATGACGGTCACCCACACCTTCTCTATAACATATACGTACAAGAGCCACAAGTAGCAGAATTTTTTTCTATTGTTTCAAAGTTTCTGTTCCATACAGGGGTTGATACACTCTTGTTTGAACATATAGATAGGCATATTTTAAAGGAACAAAGCCAACATGGGTTTAGCCAAAGGAAGTTTTAACTCATCAATCTGTTATATTTTTTGAGGGTGTAAGCAAACGTGGATAAAGTGAGTCAATTGATATAGTGTATTTGAATTTCCAGAAAGAATTTGACAAAGTTTATCATGAGAGACTTCTTAGGAAATTAAAAAGACATAGGGTAGGAGACAGTATCCTATTGTGGATTGAGAACTGTTTGATAAATTTTCCTAATTGAGATGAGTGAATAGTGGAGTGCCCCAAGGGATCTGTTCTGGGATCACTGCTTTTCAATATATTTATAAATGACCTGGAATTGGGAACAATGAATGAGGTGATTAAATAATTTGGTGTCATCAGCAAATTTTAAGTTGTTAAATCACATGAGGGTAGTGAAAAACTGCAAGACCACCTTCACAACTGGGAGACTGGGCATGCAAATGGTAAATTAAATTTAATGTGGACAAATGCAAAATGATGCACTTAGGAAAAAGTAACCCAAATAATAGCTATACTATGCAAGGTTCCATATTAAGAGTCACAATTCAGGAAAAGGATCTAGGTGCCATTGTTGATAATATGTTTTAATCTTCTGCTCAGCATGCAGTGGCAGCCAAGAAAGCAAATAGATATGTGGAATTATTAGGACAGGAACGGAGAATAAAGCAGAGTTTATTACCTGTAACAGGTGTTCTCCAAGGACAGCAGGATGTTAGTCCTCACACACATGGATGACATCAGATGGAGCCCAATGCGGGAAAATTTGACTTGGCACACTCAGCATGCCCTATACCATGTGTCCATGAGGGGGTCCCCTCTTCAGTCTCGTAACATAGAATTATGATGAAAATAAAATAAAAAAAATAGGAGAAACCCAACTCCGCAGGGTGGCAGGCGGGTTTCGTGAAGACTAAAATTCTTCTGTCGTTGGAGAATACCTGTTGCAGGTAAGCAACTCTGCTTTCTCCGAGGGCAAGCAGAATGGTAGTCCTCACACATGGGTGAATCCCTAGATATAGGACCAACAGACACCTAACCAGGTACCAACAGGCATAACATCATCAGTGCTGTTAGTTACAGAGGGGGAGACAGCCTGAATCCAAACAATGGGTCCTAGGTTGGGAGAGAGGGTTCTACACCTCAAACAGGTGCCAGAGGACAAACTGGCCAAAACTACTGTTGCGTCGGCCATACCTATCCAGACAGTAATGTGATGTGAATGTATGGAGAGAAATCCACGTTGCGGCCTTGCAGATCTCCTCCACAAGAACTGCTTGCAAGTGGGCTACAAACACTGCCATGGCTCTGATAGAATGAGCCTTGACAAGACCCCCAAGATGCAGTCCCGCCATAACAGCAGACTGGATATAGTCTGTTTGGCAATGACAATACCCAACCTATTCCTATCAAAAGAAATAAAAAGTTGGGTGGACAGTCTATGGGCTTCTGTCCACTTCAGGTAGAAGGCTAAAGCTCACTTGCAGTCCAAACTGTGCAGTGCTCATTCACCTTGGTGCAAATGGGGCCTGGGAAAGAAAATTGGCAGGACGATTGACTAAGATGGAAATCTGTCACTACCTTAAGCAGGAACTTAGGGTGCATACGCAAAACCACCCTGTCATGATAAAACTTAGTATAAGGCCTGGAGCTCTCTGACCCTACGTGCTAAAGTGACCGCCATCAAAAATAAGACCTTCCAGGTTAGGTACTTCAGGTCACTGGTGAACAGCGGCTCAAAAGGAGCTTTATCAGCTGAGCCAACACCACGTTGAGGTACCAAGACACAGAGGGACGCCTTAGGGGAGGCTTCAGTTGAAGCAGGCCCCACATGAAAAGTGCAACTATAGGCTGTACAGAGATGGGTGATATGTGGTGATATGTGCCAATCGCACTAAGATGAGCTCAGATGGAGTTGGTTTTTAAGCTAGCCTCCAAAAAGTATACAAGGTAGTCAAGCAGTTCTTGTATGAGGCAAGAGAACATATCTAGGGCCTTCTGCTCACACCTCATGGAAAACTTCCTCCACTTCAGTCCATAAGGCTTTCTGGAAGCCACCAGGACCTGAGACACATCCTCAGAAAGATCAAGTTGCTACAGGATTAACCTCTCAACATCCAGGCTGTGAGCAACAGAGCCTGGAGGTTGGGATGCCGCAGTCTGCAATGATATGGTGTGATGAGATCTGGGGAAGTCCCCAGACTGATCGGTTTCCAGATAGACATCTCCTACAGGAGTCAAAACCAGACCGGTCTCGGCCAATGAGGGGCTATGAGGATCATAGCTTCAAGAGAGTTCTCACCACTAAGGGAATCAGAGGATACGTATACAGAAGACTCTTGCCCCAGTGACTGGCAAGGGTGTCCGAGGCTGATTTGCTGACTGACCTGGACAGGGAGCAGAACAGAGGCATCTTCCAGTTGCAGGGGATGCAAACAGATCTACGTTGCTCCCTCAGAGACGGAAAATCTGATTCGCTACCCCCTGGGGTCCAGGGACCACTCATGCAGTCTGAAGGCTTAATTCAGCCTGTCCGCTATCACATTCTTCGTTCCGGCAAAGTACATATGGCCCTGAACATCATCTCGTGGGACAGGGCCCAGGACCAAACCTGGATCACTTCCTGACACAGGAGGTATGATCCCGTGCTTCCTTGCTTGACGACATACCACATGGCTACTTGGTTGTCAGTCTGGATCAGGACAATTTTGGTGGACAGCCGAACTCTGAAAGCCCATAGTGCGTACCTGATCGCCCAAAGCTCTAAGTTGATTTGACAAGAAAGTTCCTGATCGGACCACTGTCCCTAGGTGCCGAGCCCATCTACATGAGCTCCCCACTCCAGGATAGATGCATCCATGGTAAGCACAATTTGAGTAGAGAGACTTCAAAAGGAAATCCCCCATTCCAGATTGCAGAGTGGCCGCCACTAGGCCAAAGTGTCCTGGAGAGATGGGGTGACTCAGATGCAATCCTGGAGGCTCTGAGTGGCTTGGCGCCACTGAGACCACAGGGTACATTAGGCTCTGCGCAAGCGTAAATGTGCCAAGGGAGTGACATGGACTATTGCAGCCATGTGACTCAACAGCCTCAACATGTGCCAAGCTGATACCTGCTGGCTCTGTTGCACCTCTGTCAAAATGGTCGCCAGAGCAACGGCCCTCTGGCGCGGCAGAAAAGCCCTGGCTTGAGCCGTGTCTAGCAAAGCTTCAATGAAATCCAATTGAAGTGACTGACAGCACTGGAACTTTGGGTAGTTGAGAACAAACCCTAGTGACTCCAACACCCGAATGGTCAAGGGCATGGTCCAGATGGCCCCCTGCCTGAGACATGCTCTTGACCAGCCAAATGTCCAGTTATGGGAAAACATGCACTCCCAGTCTGTGCACGTAAGCCGCTACCACAACCAGGCATTTTGTGAAGACTTAGGGGGCGGATGCGAGCACGAACAGCAACACCTGGTACTGGAAATGCTGTTTCCCCACCACTAATCAGAGATACTTCCTGTGACCCGGGAAGATCTCGATATGGGTGTATGCATCCTTTAGGTTGAGGGAGCCTAGCCAGTTCCCTTTTTGCAAAAAGGGGGATCAAGGTGCCAAGTCCATAATCCATTATTAAGGTGGAACTGCAATGGGATAAGCAGCATGGTATCTATCTATCCCTTTGGATCCTGACAGGCACTTGTGACCTGGATTGGCCACTGTTGGAAACAGGATACTGGGTTTGATGGACCTTTGGTCTGACCCAGTATGGCAAGTCTTATGTTATATGTTCTTATGCCCTCTTGATATCGACTCTTCCACCTTTTGAAAAATGTAGAGGGCACATTTTTATACTGGCTTTCTTATTTGATTAATCTTTCATTGGTTGCAGGACAATTTCCTTCCTGCTTTAAAATGGCTGTCATTCAGCCAACTATAAAGAAACCAACTTAGAGAGATTTATACCTTATGATTATGGACTAATTATCAGCAACCTGACTTTTGTCATCAAATTAATTGAGAAATTGATCTCCATTCGATTGACAACTTTTCTCAAGTCTTTATCCTGGCTCAACTCCCAGCAGTCTGGGTTGAAACAGAGACCATACTAACAGTTATTGATGAATTCATCCATTGCTTGGAAAGAAGAAACTCTTCTCTTCAGGTTTTATTGCATTTATCAACAGCCTTTGACAGCCCAGACTTCAGTTTCCTGCTGGGTCAATAAGCAGAATTGGGGCTTGGACAAAAAGTTTTGTCCTGGTTTAAATCCTTTTTACAGGACTGCTTCTAAAATATACTAATGGATAATAATTTTTTTAATTCATGGTCTAATGACTGAAGCGTTACTTTCCCCAACCTTTTTTAATGTATATTTGTCTACCCTTAGGGAAAATTCTATCCAAATTTAATTATTTTATATTTGTCTATGATTTGCAAATTGTGGTCCCTTTGGATATTTATCTGTGCAAGGCCATTTCCATTTTGAATCAAATTCCATCATGATGGATGTGTGAAAATTGGCTTTTGTTAAAACTCAGAAAAACTGATATCACGTGTGTGTGAAAGCCATCTCCAGAGGTACTGCCAATGATGCTGCTACTGGAGGGTCAAACACTAACCATTTATTTATTAAAAATTTGTAGCCTGCCTATCAACATTTTTAGGCAATTTCCATAAAAACTTTATCAAAATTGGTAAAAAAAACCCAAAAACCAAACAAATACAGAGCATAAAAACAAAAAAAAAGTAAAAAAAAAAAAAAAAACAAACAAAAAAAAAACATTGCCATAATATCACTCAGGACATATTACCTACTTTATATTGAAAAGCAGTAAGAGAAACATAGCTGCCAAGCATATCTTCACCTATAACTACTTCCTAGACCACAACACTATTCAAAGATTAAATGCTTGCAGGAATAGAATAGCCTTTTGCATTTTCCTGAATTTCGTGATAATTACCTTCCCTTTCAGTCCATGTGGCAATGCATTGAATCAGAGGTTCACAATTTAGGTTTTATAATTGACTCAGAGCTAACTTTTAAGTCTCAGATTATTTGGAATTTTGAAAAACGTTATTACTAAACTGCATATGGTTCACTGATTTCATACTTATTGAGATCAAGATGACCTTAAAATGGTCATGTAGGCTTTTGGTTCTTGCTTATAATACTGTAACTCATATCAGGGTCTTCCTTAATTTTCCTTAAAGAAGTTACAGTTAGTCCAAAATTGTGCAACAAGGGTAATATAAACTGATCATTGCTACAATAACTTGTAGATGTTATTGGTATGATCCATACTAATTAAATTTTAGTCATGGTTTTATTGTTTTTGTCAGGTTATTTATAACTTGCATTGGTTAGTTTGTGAAGAGTTTCATTCTTTTGGTTATTTTAACTGTGAAATATATTTTGTAATATGTATATTTCCGCTTTTATTTATTTATTTTGTGTTTTTCTATACCGGCATTCGCGATAGGTATCACATCATGCAGGTTTACAATTAACAAAGGGGTGTAAAAAGAAAATATAATAAGAACATTAACAGATGTGGAACAAAAACGTTGCAGTTACAATAAAACAGGGAAATACACAACTGGGAGCAGTGAATGACTGGTCCTACAGTTTATCAAAAAAGAATTGGAGTTGAATTTGCTGAACTGACCAAGGACCTAGTAAGTGACACCCCTGAGTGTGAGCTCCCTAGCCCCAGTTAGAAACATCTGTAGTTGGAACAATTTGATGAGGAAGAATTTGGAAGGGTAGGTCCTTTGCCAGATTAGGATAGGGACAGCCACAAAGATGGGGAGTCTCTAAGCTGACCCATGACACAAGTGCGCTAGTGGCTTGACTCCATTAGACTTTAAGGTCTACTGGACTTGCTTAATATGGAGATATGCTATGGGTATGATATAAACTATTGGTGCCATGTGTCCCAACATCCCCTAAACTAGGGTAGCCACAAACTGGTCTGGATTTCGGAATATCCGAAATGAATATGCATGAGATACATTTGCATACAATGGAGGTAGTGAATGTAAATCTCTCTCATGCATATTCATTGTAGATATCTGAAAACAGATCTGTTTTTTGGCTATTAAGGACTAAAGCTTGCTACCCCTGAACAAGACTGAAAACTGACAACTCTGAATTGTTCCTTCACCATGGACATTAGTTTGGTGATCTCAATGGTGGAGAGAAAGATTTTCACCTGAGACACCAGAGCCCCTATGAACTCCAACTGAAGTGAAGGACTTAAGTTGAATTTTGAATAATTTAAAATAAATTCTAGCAACTGCAAACCTCAGATGGTGATGTACATACATTATTTTGCCGCTGCATGCAATGTGCTCTTTATTCGCCAATTATTCAATAAGGGGAATCATGCACTCCCCAGTCTGTGTAGAAATATTACAATGACCATTAGACATTTGATAAACACTAGACCAAATGGCAGTATGTAGTACTGGAAGTGGTGCTCCCCTACCAGAGAAATCAGACATTTCCTGTGATGTATCTCTGTGTGGGTATACATTTCCTTGACAGTCAGAGAATATAGCCTATCTTCTTTGTTTAGGAGGGGAATTATGGTGCTCATGGAAATCATCTTGAACCTTTCTTTCAGGAGATAGTTATTTAAGGTTCTTAGGTTAAGGATCAGCTGGAATTTTCCAGTTTTCTTGGTTATTTGGAAATACTCTGAGTAGAATCTCTGCCCTCTTTCCTGTGCTGGTACAGGGTTGACAGCTCTGGTCTGTAAAAGGGAGATCTCCTCTGTGGGCTGCATTTTCTGCTGAGAAGGAATAAGGACTAAACACTTTAAAGGGCAATTTAGTGAGATCTTCTCCTATGATCCGGAGAACCCAGCTGACTGAGGTTATAATGGACCAACGGTTTACAAAAAAAACCTTAGCCTCCACTTGAAAAGGAATTCTGCCAGCAGAACAAGAACACTGGCTATGAGCTCTGAATCCAGTCAAAACCAAACCCTGGTTTTGACTAGGTTGCTGAGTGGGGATTAGAGCTTCTGCGGTCAAGACAGCGAGGCCTTCAGCTCAGCTGAAGAAATGAGAAAAATTTGGAAAGCTACTATAAACCAGGTTCCTTCCCCCAAGAACGTATGTTTTGGAGCCTTACAATGTGGACCGAGCTGCATCTGGATCTGAGTGATATGTTTTGGACCTGCCAAAAAGGGTTTTTCAACCCTGAAGAGACTGCAAGCCACCACAGCCAAGGTGAAAGAAAATAAAAATGTCAAAAAAAAAACCCTGTGTGCTCTCCTGTGAATGACAAATGTTCTGCAAAAACCAGCATCCAGCACTCACAGCGTTAACATGTTGGGAAAAGGACTTTACCATTTAGTCTGCCCAGAGAACAGCACTAAATAGCCAGCAGAGGAAAAAATCAAAAGAATGCTGGGAGACCATTTAAGGTAGAAAAGGTGCAATTTGGCTGGCTCTGGCTGTGTGTGTGCGGGGTGAGGACGGCCAGGAGTTGTGTACTTCATTGCTTTTCACCCCAACCTCTCTCTATTAGCTCTCCTTACTTTTTTTTTTTTTTTTTTACACTAGCCATATGGAGTATGTTGGTTGCCTAGGCTAAAAGCCCATACCCAGTGTTATTTTGGCATTGCTTGATTTAAAATAAGAAAACTGCAAATTTATATTATACTTCACTACTGTA
Source organism: Rhinatrema bivittatum (assembly GCF_901001135.1). NCBI lineage: Eukaryota > Metazoa > Chordata > Amphibia > Gymnophiona > Rhinatrematidae > Rhinatrema > Rhinatrema bivittatum. Next base: position 217,066,815 of record NC_042616.1, read on the forward strand.
CTTTTCCCATTTAATGTTCTGGTTTGATTTACTGTCTACTTACATAATAGTAGTAAAAGGGTTAATTACTGTTTTATTCTGGTGTGATGATCTTATCTGGTCAGTGGTGCCACAAGGGAGAGGTTGTTTGGGAAGTACAACCAGTTATGATAATAGGGTGATTGGGACTCTGTCTCATCCCCCACTTAAGACTAGAACCCAAAGATAAATCATATCTCTAAATTTAATTTCTCATGTCGTACTCCCCCCATCCCAAGCACAGGTGTAATTTATAGTCCAGACCTGGGGGGGGGGGGGGGGGGGGGGGGGGGAGGGGAAGCACACTTCTAAAACTGGTTTCCTTAGAGCTCCATGCAAACCTCCTGGAGGCTGCAGAGGGTAAATTTGTGGTGGCTGTAGAGAAAGTCTAAAGTGTGGAACAGTGGTCCTCTGTTAGATCCATTGTTTCCTCAGAAGTCCAGAGAGATTTCCTCCGATGCAGGACATATCTGTGAGCCTGTATAAGAGCATGTATGCGTGTTTGTGTGTGGGGGGGTGTGTGTGGTGTGCTTGAGAGAGCCTGCGTGCATGTGTATATGACAGAGAAAACCTGTGTATGTGAAAGTATGGTTATGTATATGTGAGAGGGAGTGTGTAAGTTAGTGTGTGTGAAAGAATAAAGTTTGTGCAACTCCCCTCCACTAATCCACAACAATCTCAGAGTGACTGGAAATCAAAAGATCCCAGGTATGGAGAACAGGGAATTTTTTTCATTCTTATTAGAGCTTGTCTTGCTTTCAAATATTTAATTAGTTGTTCAGAACAATTATAAACATTTTTTAGTTTATTGAATGTTATCCTGTTTGTCAGCTGTTTTGAAATATTTCTTCTTTCTATAACCCGCGTAGCTGTGACCAACTGTCGCGAAAGAAGGGTTGATGGCAGCATACTCTCTCTGACACTCCACACAGCCAAAGAGACCGACTACATACTGGTGCAAAAGTGGCCACAGTTTTAATGCATGTAAACAGATGTACAGTAAAGATCTAAGTACCCGAGCTACAACAAAGGTCATTCTACCAAGCACCCTTGTGCAGGCACTGCATCACCTCAGGATCCAGGCCTACCACAGGCAAGTAAAACCTTGACCTTTTGAGAGGTGTTCCTCATAGGCATTCCCGGTCAACCTGCTGCACAAAAGCAAGGTGACTGCCAAACTGATGGGGACATCTGGTCTGCTGCCATACCAGAGTTGAAGGGCCCTGATGGTAGGCAGCCCCCAGCAGATCATATGATAGAATAGCAAACAGAAAATGCACTGCCTCCAATTGGAATCCCCGCCCCCGGCTCGGGTACCTCTAACATAGGAGCCAGTTAACCATAAAGGCTTACGCAGGGCCCTTCCGCACACAATTGCTGAGGTTTATGGACTAAACCTAAACACTACCCTCTAAATGGCCTGTCTCAAGGTATTAAAAAAGAGGTCCTGAGCCATGTCAGATAGGTGCACCCTGACACTGCAGAACAGGTCCTCGAACTCAGTGCAGAGCCAGTCATACCTAATATGATGTAGTGGGTTCTGCTATGGTATGTGGGATTTGCCGTATAGTCCATATTACACAAACTAAGATAACACTGATTATGTCTTGTGTTAAACAATGAATAGCTGTATTTTTCTGCATTATATATGTACACAACAGGTGCTTATGTGAACATCTGAAATAACAAAACAAAATATATAGAGTATATCAGTACAATAAGGTTATAATTATATACAAAGGTCTGGTAAAAGTTACCACCTTCCTAAAAAGTGCCTTCTAAAAACTTCTCAGTTGTTGGTAATTAAACGGTTCTCTTGTGGAAGGCTGGACTGCACAGGGAATTCTGGGTCTCTGCCAAGCTGGTTGTGCTATTCTGTGTAGCTCCTGACAGGAATTTGTAGATTCTACTGTGTACTGAAGTAATATATCTCTTGGACTGCACATACTCAGAAGGGATTTCTTTGTCTAACTTTCCTGAAATATTGCCAAGCTACTAATAGGAAAAACATACTGCATATGTTCTCTAAGATGGTGGACTTCCTGTCTTCGTTCACTGCTGCTAATTGCCATATTGTAGAAACACCCCCAAAAAAATAACCAGAAATCAGCACATGTATCAGGCAACAAGTAATCACTACTGTTGTGTGTCCCAAAAGCTAAAGTATATCCATAAAGGCCTGGGAAATTGCTAGATGTTTCAGTGCTCAGCTTTAGTAGTAGAGCATATGCTGTGCTTAATTGTTGCAGCTAGTCAAGGTCATATTTTAACTCTCAATATGCTAGCTGCTTTAAGTTAGTAGTGGTTTTATGCTTTGTATCTCCGTTTTGTACTCATGACCTTGAAGCTTGCAGGCTTCAAATTAGGGAAAGAGAGGGCTGTGTAGGAAAAGAGAGGAAGGGGAGGGGGGGCGGGGAACTGCCTAATATCCCACAAGCCTGTATTTTCTTTCCGTGTTATCTTAGCAAAAATATGCAGTATTCCCTAGCAAGTTATGTACTTTCTGTATATTAAAGGGAAAACAGGTGGGGGCTGCAAAGAACTGTCCCTATCAGTGACACAAAACCATATACAATCACCATAAACAAATCATAACTATATGACAGTATTTTTCTCTCATAAAGGACAAAATTGTACACAAAATTAAACCCAAATATACATGGTGACCCCCACAATGCTCTGTGAACTTATCAATCTACTTATTAAGCTTCTACATCCAAATCCCCATAGTCGTGTGTTCAAGAACCGCTGTCGGGGCATAATCTTCGACCACACAACCCTCGTGCAGGGCATCAAAGATGAAATGAATGTGATGTTTCTCATGTCAATGAGAAGCCAAGCAGGAATATCCCCCAGATTGTTAAACACCCCCCCCCCCCCAACCAGGTGTATGATGAGCACCTCGGTTGGAGCGGATCTCACCAGCTGGTGCCACGGAAGGGGGATGAGCTGGCATCAATGCATTCCTCTTCTGCCCAGCTATCACACGATCAAGAAACGAGGAGCAAAACCTAAGTGCAACTAGAGCACCCTTCCCTGCATGGTGCTTGATCAAAACACAAACGAATGTCCCTGCAATTCACACCATCAGTCATCGCCAGTGAAACCCTAAATGACACAAACTGTAAACACAATCCGCCATAGAAGCATCCCTCACAAACCAGCCCATCCCTACCATGATGTAACTCGCTAGAGTGGGCAATAGCCTGAGGTGCCATTCATCTGCCTAATATAAATTATATATGTTCATATATGTAATATAGGTTAATTTCTCCCCTTTACTCTGTTAACTGATACAATTGCACCCCTTATGACTCTGCTAATATCTCCACACTCTCAAGATCTGGTAAAGCATTGCTATTACTGCCATTTCTTTTCTGTACATATTTCCATTGTTAATCAGTTCCTGTTATTATATGTGTTGGCTGTGTAAAGCCTGATACTATATATTATTTTCCCTTGTGTGTTCCTTGTAAAGTCTGTTGCTGCATTTTGTTACTTGTAAACCGATGTGATCTTCCGAACGTGCCGCAGTATATACATACAAATAAATAAATAAATAAATAAATAAATAAGATAGATAGATAGATAGATAGATAGATATGTGGAAGAGCACCACCTACTGATGCGCTGTATGATGGTGCCAGAGAGACTGGATATGGCAGCACTAAAGGCAGCGCCAATCCAATAGGACTGCGTTCCGAACTGTTCTGCCCACAACCCAGCCGCACCCAGAGCACAATTCAGAATGGCATTAAATTGAAATCTGCTCAATAGGAGCAAGTTAAGGTGCACTAGGAACTAGAGCCTCACCTGTTGGCCTAAGAGCAGCATAGTTCAAGACATTCATTATGGGGTATGTGGGCAGTCCCAGGCCCGCAGCCAGAGCAATCAACTATGCCTGCCCCAGTTGGTCCGCCTTGGACCTCCTAATCCTCAGTAGCAGCTTGCTGTCACAGACTGAGATATCAGTGGTGTGGAGGCCAGAACAGTCGTGCCTGTAGCTTGCTGCCACCACCAGCTCGCTCACTCTGAGCACAACAAAGATTGTGAAGGTGAAGGTGGTGTGAAACAAGGCTAACTCAAAAAGATCCGAAACCACCACTGGCAAGACATGCCACAACACTAGCAGGTGCTTTCTGTATTAAGATCTAGAAACAGTAATCCCTTTTGTTTAGGGGCAAATAATTCATTGTATCATTTTAATTATGTGATCTTAATTTAAATTTTGCATTAAATTGTATGATTTGTTTTAATTGTTTTATTATATTCAATTATTGTGACTGGATTTTTAAACTTGTTGTACACTGAACTGATCAGAGTCTTCTGTGTGAGCGGTTAATAAGAACATATAAATAAATTAAATAAGGAACGACACAAATCCCATGTTGAAAATGGTGCACCACTACTACTACTAGGTATTTTGAGAAGACAACTGAGGCTGCCAAGAACCTGAAGGAAAGAACCTTGTATTGGTAGTTAGAGGAATCCACCATGAACCTGAGATATTTCCAATGAGACTGATGGATGAACATATGCATCTTTTAGATCCGAGCACACATCCATTCTCCCATTTGAAATGGCAAAATGATGTGGAGGGAATTCGTTTTGAATTACTATCATAACAGGCTCTTGTTCAGTCTTCATAAATCTAGGATGGGTCTCAATCACCCTGACTTCTTGGGAATACGGAAGCAGTGAGAATAGAATCCCTTGCCATGATCTTTGAGAGGGACAGGTTCTAATATTCACTGACTGAGAAGTGACTCCACCTCAAGCAAGATGGATCCGGATTGAAGGCTAAACATTGGTGCAATGTGGAGGACAGGAGAAGTACAAATGGCAACCAGTCTCAACAATTTTGAGAACCAATGGTCTTTGGTGATATTACATCACTCTTCGAGGAACAGACAATTCCTTCCCCCAACCAGAGGGGGTTGTAGTCTAAAGGTCTAGTCAAAAATTAGGTCAAGGCTTAGCCTGGGCTTCTTGTGGTATCTTAGGCTGATGTCTCTCACGTGGATATCCGTGTGCTGGAAGCTGAAGTTGTGGTATCACAGGTGGGGTGCAATATCTCTGAAATTGGTAGAAGGAGTGTCTCTGGAAGGTGCACGTAAAAATGAATTAAGGATGTCTAGAGGAAGAAGGATGCTCTGCTCTTATCAATAAGGACTGAATGGCTTTTGTTGCTCCTAAATCTGGACGGCTGTTTCTCCAACCTTATCCCCAACAAGATTGACACCCAAAAATTGGACTAAACCAACTTGTCATGAATGTCCTTGTGCGGGCTACTGGATTTCAACCAGGACTTCTGGCATACTCCAGTGGCTATTGTAGAAGATCTTGCCATGGTGTAAAATGATTTATACACTGACTGGAGATGGAGTTCTCACTTTTCTACATCCAGAGGAGTCCATTGATAGCCTTCCTGCTCCCTGTCCAGAGATCTTACCAAAGGCTTCAGCTTGTCGATGCAGTCATGTAAGTATTGTACCATGTATAGCTGGTGGACCACAATGCAGGCACTAAGCATCAAGCTCTGGAAGATTTTCTTCCAGAAATTTTCCAAGTATCCAAGAATCTAGGGTGTTGAAAAAGATTATAGTAATTTTAACATCAAAAGATTATAGTAACATCAAAAGATTATAGTAATTTTAACATCAACTCCACTAACTGGTGCAGAGTTGAACTCTGTATTTAAGGTCCAGTTTCCTGGCTACTGGGGGGGGGCGGGAGGCTAGATGTTCCCCCATATGCTCATTTGTAAATCCTGAAGGATTAAATGAATCAATATTGCTGCAGGATCAGAAGGTGTTTCCAGAATCCGCCTGAAGACCTCGGCATGGTGATCTATGTCCCTATGGACGTGGACTCTGATGGCCTTGCCCAGCTTGTTCTGAAATGTAGAGTATGAGAGGTCTTCTGGTGGAGATGAATGCATTGGCAGGTCAGGTAAGAGGTCTGAGAGGGATCCCCATTGACCCTTCCTCGAAACCAATAAGTGGAGGGATACTAATCTATGACCCCGATAAAAATGATAGTGATCAGGGAAGGATCCTTGTTCTTCTCAGAGGGGAATATTCCTGGGGCTTATTCAGATGGTGGTGTCCCATACTCCATCCTTGGACTGGCTATATTTATTCAGCGGAGATGGATGTTATGTCCAATTGATGAGGGCTAGATCCCACTTAGACCTTTGATGGAAGCTCCTGAGGTGAGGAGATGAAAGGTACTCCCTTTGTGGTAACAAATCTGACATTCTGAACAGAAGAGGTTGAAGGGTGCCCTCCTTGTCATTGGCAGCTAACAAGATAAAGAAAGCCTTTACCAATCAACCACCTGGTCTATAGACTGTTGGGTTCTTTAATCCTGAGATGAGGAAGTGAGAGCCCCCTCGGAAACCAGTAAAAAGCCATGCTCCAACTGGACTCCAGGAGGGGGTCAAAATGCAGCATACTAGAACATATCGGATTTGGAATCTCCAGAGGAAGCAGACAATCGAGTTAATGAGACAGGGATATGGATGCCAATATTAAGGAAGGTAAATGTAAGGAGTCTTCTCCAGGACCCACCAGGAACTGTTCCTGTAACGTGTGCCAGGACTGGTGCACTGATTGCATCAAGGTCCAGTAGTACATTGATAACTCTGAAGGTTGATGCATTGACTGTGTCAAAGCCTGATATGCGTTGATGGTGTATGCTTCAGCAGTGCTGACTGTATTTCTGGCTCTGATGAATGGGCACTTCTTTTTCTTCTGCACTGAAGAGCCGCATAAGGTGGAAGTGGTCTGCAGGTGCGCTGAAGAGCTCAATAGCTCCTGCTCTTGATACTTCCGCATCTTGCTCAACCCCTGGACTATAGTGTATGCAGAATCCAGTGCCACAGTTCAGGGAGCTTTGCTTAATTAGCTCCTGCTTGCCTTGGCACAGAGGGAACCTGAAAAGGCCTGCTCAGAGAAACAACCACTGTCTTTTCACCATTGTGTGGAGTTCTTCCATCTTCCATGCTATGTTCCTTTGGTACCTTGGAGACATCCAACCACAATCTTAGCAGTTAGTTGAGTCATGATTGGGTCCCAGGAATCTGTAACAGATATCATGGCTGTCCGTGATGGACATCTTGCTGCCACATGCACAATCCCTGAAGCCACTGGAAGTGGCTGTCTTGGAACCAGACATCTTTTCCAAGCTACACATATTTCTTTTATATAGCAGTGAAAAGTGTTTGAGGGCCTGCCTAGGTAATGAGACAACTCAAAAATGAGTTAGAAGAAAAATTAATTTGGAGTAAAAAGGTACAAATTAAGCAGAGAGATAGAGGGTATATGTCCGTGCAGAAGCTCGGACAGAAAAATGACTGAGGATGCACTAGGTAGCACAGATATGGGAACTCCCACACATACTCAGTGGTAAAACTATTGAGCTAGAGAGATAGGATCGCTCAACACCAACAGATGATGTCACACCTGTCTTGGCTAATTCAACCCTGCTTGTCGATGGAGAAATGAAAAGTTCTGTTTGAGAAGGTACTGAGCTGTTTGAGAAGGTACTGAGGCAATGGCACAAAAAAATAGAAGAAGGAACAAGGCAGCAAAAAGGCCAAAAGATAAAAAAATGTGAGAGAGATTGTAACACATCCGTGCTGTAGGTCAGAAAAAGAAAGACTGAGAGGCTTGCGAGGCAGCATGCACGGATAACTAGCACACATGCTTGGTTAAGTACTAGGCTCTGAAAGCTGGGTTTGTGTCAGCACTATCAAATGAAGTCACCCACATGTAATGGCTAATACACATCTGCTTGTCGATGGTGGACTGCAGTGACATCAGAATCCCTGTTCTATTGCAGTACAATTGAAAGTAATCAAAAGCACCATATTAAAATATCTGAAAAAGAATGACATTTTTTAAACAAATGCTCTTTTGAAAATCATAGCCTCTCTTGGATCGTAAATACAGGGTTCAATTACAGTAATATCTTTAAAAACAAAAATGTAGACGGTACCCCCCATTATAGGTTTTTCTGTTATTATTCTATTTAAAAAATAATCAACAAACAGGGTTTTCTTTAGCAATTTATGGCTAGATAAAAGCATTAAGAGTTCCAAGCTGAGGTCAAGAGCACATTCAGTTATTGATGAACAGGAAATGCCCAAACTGGAGGTCATTATTGCTACTAAAACCCATCAAATGTAGGCAACAGTGCTAGCAAATGAGCTGTAAAAAATAATACTGCATTCATTATTTAAATGTCATTTTTCATGAGCGTATTGGTTACATTTTTAGATAAAAAATAAAATAAAAATGTGCACATAAACATGAGCATATTACTACCATATTCCATCTGTGTAATTTCTGTAATTCAGACAAAATGCTCAACAGAAGTCACATTGGGCGATAGACATCATTAAACATCTGACCTATTGAAGCAACAAGAAGAGCTGAAAACTGCAAAATAAGGCAGCTAGTAAGTAATGAGATAAAAAATCAATGAGAGGCATCAGAAATGAAAAAATCTACTCAAAATATATATAATGAATAAGAAGTTCCTCCTACAACTAAAGGGGCCTATATTCTGGGACACACATGCATGATCATGTGTGGATCCATAAAACCACTCCTATCAGAGTCCTCATGTCCACACCGCTCACCCCTGATATGTCCTGAAACTTTGGTGTGGATAAAACACCAAACACAAAAGTTATTAGAGATACACACAGACAGTGATCTCATAAGCCACCTTTCTCTTTAGAAAGTAGGCTAATAAAAAATATACAAACTTTCTAAGAAATTAGGAAAAATGACATACTATATTAATGCTGCATATCTTCTACTGATGAATCACATTATTGCTTGCAATGGTGTATAGTGAAAAAATAAATTGCCCTACATGTACACTAAATTCATATAAAAACAGGACAATTTTCTTTTTCAGCTGTGGCACACATGCTCACACAAAAGAGTCCATTTGAAAGACATTTGCTGTGTATGAATAACCTGTATGTCTAATTGCAATAAGTGATAAGTCTCAGCAAAGAAATATACTCAGATGTGATATTTTATGTAAAAGAAGTTCAGGTGGACACCCTAAAAAAAAATCGAGGAATTCATAGAACCAATGACATTGAAAAGAGCAGAAATGGCATCTTTGGAAGAATGAACGCTTGTAGGAAAAGTACTGTCATGGGAATGGGACTGGCTGGTCTCCTGCTGCTGCTGACAACTGCAGGGTGGATTGATGCTCCTTAATCAGAGCCAGGATCTCCTGCACATTATCCCTGAATAAGTTGTCCCCAGTACAGGGTACTTCCACCAAGGTCACAAGGAGTGATTAGTTAACAGCATATACATTTTTCTGACAGACTTAAATATGACAAGACACTATCAATCATCTAAGTCATTAGAGAACAAATACACAAAATAAGAATTTTTTTAAAGATATTTGGTAAGTATAAGCAGATTAAAAAGGAAGATATACTTTCTGTACTTCTTCTGTGGAATAACTATATGCAAATTCGAGAGGGAGAGATAAAGATTTCAGAAAGCTACACAAGCTCTAGAAAACCAGAGGCCCTAAGTTCTGTTTTAACCAATCGTGTTTTCCAGTATGTCAGAACAAGTTCCAGCAAGCCCTGATCCCTGTGCCATTTTCTCTGAAGTTTCAATGTGCTCAGAGCTCCTGGATCTAAGCTACTATTTCCTAACCCAGTCCTGGAGGCACAAGTATAGGCACACTTAGCCTATATGCCTGGGGGGTGCGGGGGAGGGGAATTCCCAGCCCCTGATTCTCTACAGACTTCTATCCCCATCCTCTCCCCCAGCTGATCTGCTGATTCTTTGCTGCTGCCACCTCCATCCTTTCCAAGATCTCAAATCTCCAGTGCAGCCCACAGCGCCGTGCCTAAGGGCAGCAGAGAACAAAATCCGTCACTGCACACCTAAGCAGTCTGATTTTCTGGATAGCCATAATGGATATGCATCAGATATCTGCATAAAGTGGAGATCCAATGTATGTAAATGTTTTGAGTATATTACAGATATCCTGAATGTTAGATCGGGCAGGAATGCCCCCAGGACAGAGCAGGGGGGACCACTGTTCTAAGCAAGTAGAGCAGTGAAAAGGAAGCAGAAAAATCAACACACAATTTCTGCAACTGAATGGATTTTCCATTCTTGTTGGAATTAAGAGGGGGAAAGAAAGATGTTAGTTGGCATGAATTAAATGGGACACAACTATGCCTCTTTTGGGTAAGATTCAAGGGTCTGAGCTTATGAGTTGAAGACAGTTCCTTCTTGGTTTTTTTTGGCCGAGAACGAGAACCTGTACAATATGGATGTTAACGCCCTGCCATCCAACCCCATTAGAGACACAATGACATTACAACCATTGCTGAAAGCAATATTAAATCTCTTGCTTAGAGAAAAACAAACCAATCTCATCAGTATCACTGTGGCAACAGAAATACATCATGTAATGGAAAAAGCAATCACCATCCTACTCCCAAGAGTGATGGGTCTCTAATGCACTGTAAAAGAATCACACATAGAAACATAGAAATAACGGCAGAAAAATGACCTTATAGCCCATCCAGTCTGCCCAGCAAGCTCTCATTTACCAGTTTCCCATACTTATCGGTTACTCAGTCCGCCAAGGGCAGGCTCTTGTTCGTTACTGTTTGAGTCCAATTTCCTTCCCCCACCCCGCCGTTGAAGCAGACAGCAATGTTGGAGTTGCATCAGAAGTGTAGATTTAAGCTTTTTGGTGAGGGGTAGTAACTGCCGCAACAAGCAAGTTATACCCATGCTCTTGTTGGTTACTGTTTAGGTTCAATTACCTTACCCCCACCCCTACCCCTGCAGTTGAAGCAGACAGCAATGTTGGAGTTGCATCAGAAGTGTAGTATCAGGCTTTTTAGTTAAGGGTAGTCACCGCTGCTTCAAGCAAGTTACCCCATGCTTATATGTTTTCCCAGACTATACAGTTCAATGTCCTTGTTGGTTGTTGACTGAATCCAATTCCTCTTTTCCTCTTTCCCCCCTACCGTTGAAGCAGCGAGCAATGATGAAGTTGCATCACAGTATGAAGGCTTATTTGTTATGGGTAGAATCCTCCACACCAGCAAGTTACCCCCAAGCCTCTTACTTAATTCCCCTCCCCCTTGCCTTTAGGGATCCACAGTGTTTATCCCATGCCCTTTTGAAATCTTGCACAGTTTTTGCCTTCACCACCTCCTCTGGCAAGGCATTCCAGGCATCCACCACTCTCTCCCTGAAGAAATAATTCCTGACATTGATTCTGAGTCATCCTCCCCGGAGTTTCATTTCATGACCCCTAATTCTATTGGATTCTTTCCAGCGGAAAGTTTGATCGTGCATCATTAAAACCTTTCACGTATCTGAAGGTCTGTATCGTATCTCCTCTGCTCCTCCTCTCCTCCAGAGTATACATATTTAGGTCCTTCAACCTCTCATAAGTCATTTGATGGAGACCTCCCACCATTTTGGTCACCCTTCTCTGGACAGCCTCCAACCTGTCTCTGTCCCTTTTGAGATACAGTCTCTAGAACTGAACATAGCACTCCAGGGAAGGCTTCACCAAAGACCTGTACAAGGGGATTGTCACATTCTTTTCTTACTAGATATTCATCTCTCTATGCAGCCCAGCATTCTTCTAGCTTTAGCTATCACCTTGTCACATTACTTCGCCATCTTTAGATCGTAGACACCATCACCCCAAGGTCTCTCTCCTGTTCCATCCCCAGCAGCGCTTCATCCCCCATCGCATACAGTTCCTTCGGATTACCACATCCCAGATGCATGACTCTATACCTCTTGGCATTAAATCCCAGTTGCCATATCTTTGACCACTCTTCAAGTTTCCTTAAATCATGTCTCATTCTCTTCACTCCTTCCAGCATGTCCACTCTGTTACAGATCTTCGTATCATCCGCAAATAGACAAACTTTACCTTCTATCCCTTCCGCAATGTCACTCACAAAGACGTTGAACAGAACTGATCCCAACACCGATCCCTGCGGCATGCCACTTAACACCATTTTCTCTTCAGAGTAGGTTCCATTTACCATCACACTCCATCTTCTATCCATCAACCAGTCTGTAATCCACCTTGGCACTCACTCCCAAGCTTCTCATTTTGTTCACGAGTCTTCTATGTGGGACTGTGTCAAAAGCTTTACTAAATTCCAAGTATATCGCATTTTCCCTGATCCAATTCTCTAGTCACCCAAACAAAGAAATCAATCAGATTCATTTGACAGGACCTTCCCCTGGTGAATCCATGCTGTCGCGGATCGAGCAAGCCACCAGATTGTAAGTAGTTCACTATCCTCTCTTTCAGCAGAGTCTCCATTAATTTACCACCACCGAGGTGAAGCTAACCGATCTGTAATTTCCAGCCTCCTCTCTGCTCCCACTCTTGTGAAGCGGGACCACCAATGCTCTTCTCCAGTCACTCAGCACCACTCCTGTTTCCAGGGATCTATTGAACAAGTCACATAGCAGACCCCCCAGTATATCTCTGAGCTCTCTCAGTATCCTCGGATGAATCTCATCTGGCCCCATGGCTTTGTCCACTTTCCGTTTTCCTAGCTCTTCCCATACATTCTCTTCTGTAAATGGTGTATCATCAAATCCACCCCCATCCACAGCCTTGTTAACCTGTGACTGTTCTTCTCCAGAGTCTTCCTTAGTAAACACCGAACTGAACTTTTTGTTTAATATTTCTGCTTTTTCTTTGTCTCCTTCCACACATTGATACTTTTCACCTTTCAGTTTCACTATACCACTTCGGACCTTTCTCCGATATATCTGAAAAATGTTTTATCACCTCTCTTTACGTCTTTGGCAAACCTTTCTTCCACCAGACTTTTTGCTTTCCTGATTACTTTCTTCGTCTCTTTCAGTTTAACCAGATATTCTTCCCCTTCAGTTTAACCAGATATTCTTCCCTGTGTTCTTCTTTTTGGGATCCTTTATATTTCTCGAATGCTATTGTTTTTATTTTATCAGTACCAAATGGGTTTCCTATTTCTCTTGCTTTTGTTTTCTTTTCTAACGTAAAGATTTGTTGCCTTTGTAATTGCTCCTTTTATTTTGGCCCACAGTTGTTCCACCTCTCCCATTTTCTCCCAGTCTTCATTATCATCTCCAGGAATTTTCCCATCTCAGCCTGTATTTTTGAGGTTCAAAACTCAGATCTTCGTTTGATTTCTCCATATCCTATTTGCAATATCAAACCATACCGTTTGATAATCACTAGTGCTAAGGTGGGCCCCCACCCGAACATTTGAGATGCTTCTCCATTTGTGAGCAGTAAGTGAAGAAGAATAGCTCCCTCCCCTCATGGATTCCATTACCATTTGTTTGAACAGAGCCCCTTGCAGGGCATCCACTATCTCTCTACTTCTGTTCGATTCCACAAAAGGGATCCTCCAGTCTACATCCAGCAGATTAAAATCTACAGCAATCAGTACATCTCCCTTCCTTCCCACCTTGTGGATGTCTTCAATCAGTTCTCTGTCTAGTTCTTCAGTTTGAGTCAGAGGCCTGTAAACCACTCCAGTAAAAATGGATGCACCATCCTCCTCTTTTTTTTTTTTTTTTTTTTTTTTTAGGATGGCCCATAAGGCTTCTTTCTCTAGCCCCTATTCCTTGCAGTTCAGTTGCCTGGATATTGTTTTTGACATAAAGAGCTACTCCTCCCCTTTTCTGCCCTCTCTGTCCTTCCTTAACAAGTTATAGCCCAGTATGGCTGCATCCCAGTCATGAGATTCCTTGAACCATGTCTCTATAAAAGCAACAACATCCAAGTCTGCCTTCACCATTAGGGCTTGCAGGTCTGGGATTTTATTACCCAGACTACGAGCATTTGTGCTCATAGTTCTCCAGTTTCTCTCGTTCTGTTTACTGATTTTCTTGGACTTGTATTTTGCCTTATTCAGCTGACTTTTGTTATCCCCTTCACCCTTTTTCCTTGTTTTTTTGTTTGTTGTTGTTGTGGGATGACGTTCCAATGCCCTCCTGCCACCCACCCCTGTCATTTAGTTTAAATGCCTTATGGCAAAGGATTTGAATTTATTCCTTAGTATCCTTTTCCTGCCATAGACAGATGTATGCCATCTTTGACATAGTCTTTTGCTACTTATGGCAAAGTAGAAGAAAAAATATTAGAACACATTAACACATACTTTAACAATACTGACTTAAGTACAGAAGTACTTAGTATATAGCACTGTACACCTTTCTAAGGAGAAAACAAATAAGTTTAGTTGCAGTGGAATGGAGACGTTAGTGCACTAGAAACTAATTTTCCTCCCCCAGATGATATCCAAATCCCATATTAGGTCAAGAAAAGCACCCTACCCTGACAGACATTTGTGCACATTTTCATAAAGTGAAATCCCTCACAACCACATGAACATGTGTGCTCTTATATAAGCAGCTGAAGGACTGGCCACAATGTAGAAAGCTTCATATGTAGAGCAGATAAGATTTTTCTTTCATTCTTTTGTGTCTTCCACTACTTTGTGAAAGTCTGCCTGCCCAGGGTCCAACAATTCCGTCAAAAGACTTCACTTTTTGCACATATTCATGCTAATACTACACCATGTATAACTGATGAACCAAAATATGTGCACAAAGCATGGATGCCTGGAAGATCTTTTTCTCCAAACTGCATCTAAAGCTTTTAGATCATTCCCAGGAGGCATGTTCGTGATCATGGGTGCAGTTTACACATTTCAATGCTGACTCTACCGCAACAGAGTAGTACAGCAGCTGGAGTACTCTAAAGCCTGGAGAGGCCTGGACTCTATATCCCAGAGCAAGCTTGCAGGCCACTATATGACAAGATGACAGAGCATGCCATACCCGCTCATCTGCAGGTCTTTGAGGAGGCTATGTACTGGAATGGATACAGACTTCACTGCAGGCTGGAGAAATTTTAGAAGCCCTTAGACATCTGTTCTCAGGTTCTGCTCCTTACTAACACCGATGGACAGTTTCCTGTTAGCTTATCCATAAATCATGAGTAGCTAAGATCTTCCGAATGAAAGATATGCTGAGGAAAATCTGGCAAAGGATCTGAAGGAATCCCCATTGAATCCTCCTCCCCTAATCACAGGGGTATGGTAAATAAGGAACCAGAAACTATGAGGGAGACTGAGGCAACCTCTGCTGATATGAAGAGGGAAACATCTGGTAGGAACTCAGAATAAGCTAATCCCACTTCTTCTCTTTCTGATCCATAATGGGATGCCCCCAGAGGGGGTGAATCCACCACTTCAGGGTAGAGAATTAGCTGCACCACAGGAAGCCCCTGAGGCAAAGCATAAACCTCTGATGGACTCTGAGTAGCCCCACTATGTGAGAAAATGTCCTCCATCTTGGACAGTTCTAACCTCCCTCTCAAGTCTTCAAGGCTTAAGAGGCAAAGAAATTTTTCACCAGCTCCAATAGCTAGGTTCCAGCTGAGGGACCCTTTGCACTGTAGGAGAGCCATCCTTTTTAGAAACCCAGATGACTCTTCCTCACTATAGGCTGCCAATGCCATTAATGCCAAGTAGGAACTAAGCTGCAGTGGCTATAGCTGAAGAAGAGGCAGGATCTGAGGCACTCCTGTGTCCAGTTCATGCCGAATCAAAGCCCGAGCTGGTTCCGAAAGGGCTAGGATCTTCCCAAAGTTCAAGAAGTGTGGAACAGTGGGTTTCTGAAGGGTTGGAAGTGCTGGGACCCCGACTTCTCTAGGGTGGGGGGCCTTGTGACCTCTTCTTCCTAACTTCCGGTAGCAGAGGCATTGGAGATTCCCCCCACTTACTGGCAAGCTTTTCCATCTCGTTTCTGAATAGAAGGGATTCCTTAAAGGGCATCTTTGGGAAGTATGCTTTAGAAGTTGTGTTCCCTGACCCAATTTCACAGCCATAGCTGTCTTCTGGCCACCACTACTGAGGCAACTCCTCTGGCCGAGGTATGCACTAGGTCAGAGCTTGCATCTGCTAAGAAGGCTGTGGCGGTTCCATCGCCTCCCTGGTAGGAACCCAAGCTGTCAGCCTCTCTCTCTCTCGAGAGAGAGAAGCAGACATGAACGGGCCCACCAGAGCACAACAAGAGGCGATCTGCAGTGTCATTGCTGTCACGTCAAAGGCTTGCTTAAGGATGGACTCCAACTTCCTATTATGTGCATCCTTCAAGGCCGCTCCTCCCTCTACTGGGATAGTTTTCCACTTCGAGACAGTGCAGACAAGGGCATCCACTTTCAGGAAGCGCAAGTGATCCTTGGCCTAGTGCCAACGATGCTCGCTGCTTCTTCGGCACTGATGGAGGCAACCCCAAATAAGAAGACTGGCAACAAAGAATGTTCTCTCTCGTTTCTGCTAAACATTCTTGCCTGACCAAGGGGGAGGTCTTGCAAATTAGGCCTGTAAATCTCAGAGTTCTTACAGGTTTATAAATCTTCAAAAGTAAGCTACCCAGTAAGAACGTCTCTTCACTCTAAGCACAATGGATTAGTCCCGATTTTAAAATGGATCCTGCAAAAGATGGGGATTCAGTGTAAAGAGTTCAAGACTGGGGTAATATGGTCATATAATCTTGAGCCAGCTATCATTCTGGTATTGGAGTTTTGTACTGTCTGTAAACAATTCAATATAACTATTGGCATACAAATATAAAAGAAGTTACAATAGTCACTTTTGGAAAGGACCAAAGATTGTAACACTGCACGAAAATCACTGATGAACAAATATGGTTTCAAGCCCTTTAATTGCCACTAAATAAATGGATATCAAAACAAATATATGGAGTCATAATACAGTTTTAGGTGCAAAGAACTGAATGTCATCTGCATAAGTTCTATAGCCAATGCCCAAGTCCAACAAAAGTTTACAAATTGGTAATAAATAGATATTAAATAAAACTGCTGATAAGGCAGAGCCCTGAGGTATTCCAGTAGCTAGAGGCTGCCAAGAGGATGAAACAGAATGTTGCATCCGTCGATCGCAGACGGCTGCAACTGCTCTGCCTCATCTCTCTTTTACCCTTTTCCTCCTCCTTTGGAAGAATGGCTGCCTCCGCTGCTGTTTGCCGAAACTCTTGGCGTCTCTGAGCCAGCATGGGCGTCCTCGTCCACCATGCTTCTCTCTGAGACCTCCTAGAGCACGCGTGCGCATGCTGCCTACGTTTTTGAATACATCATGGTGGGAACCTCGAGGGCGGCCCAACCGCATGACGTCAGTACCACCGGATATTTAAACCTCTGCTCCACTCCAATTCAACGAGTTAGCAAGGACTTCGGTTTTACTACTCTGACCGCTTCTAAACTGCTCGCTTGGATTCCTCATTACCCTCCGGGGTATCTCGCTCCTACAGTATAATATTCAATTCACAAAAATATTTATTCATATACATACATTAACCTCCTATCTAGACAAATAAATACTAACACATTCACACTTATCCCATACACACACTTCCAATCATATTAAAAACATATGTCATGATCAACAATTACAAAAATTCAGTCAGTATTATAAACAAGCAGTTTAGCTGGTCATATCCCAAAAGAAGGTTATGCATTCAATATTTTAATCTCAAGAATTTTTAGTACAAGAAATTTTAGTATATAATATGCTGTTGGTCTCTCAATTCCATCAATGTTATAAACATGCAGTATAGCCTGTCATATCCCAAGAAAAGGTTGTATATTGAATATTTGCATTAAAAAAAATTGTTTTTAATACTGCTACTCTCTCCTATAACAAAATGGTACACTACTACTCTAACTTGTAACAATCAACTTCAATTCACATTCCTTGGACGGATACAAGGAGTACGGACATAAAATTGTGAATTGAAGACAGTGTGAGAATGAGCATGTGTTTGCTATGAGGACGGATACAAATGCTGATGGAATTTTTGTAATTGTTGATCATGACATGTTTTTAATATGATTGGATGTGTGTATATGGGATAAGTGTGAATGTGTTAGACAGTATTTATTTGTCTAGAAAGGAGGATAATGTATGTATATGAATAAATATTTTTGTGAATTGAATATTATACTGTGATGTGTATAGTTCTCTAGAAGTGTAGTCATTATTTAAATGTAGAGAACATTGTTATCTTATACCCTCGGTATTAGTGCTATCAAAACTATGCCAGAATGTATCCAATGTTGAAAGCGAGAGTTATCTCGGTATTAAAAATAACTTCTGAAAGTCAAACTGGAATTAGTCTAGTATATCTTTCTTAAGCAAGTTATTCAGTTGTTTCAGAACAAAAGACTCCATGAGGTTAGCTAAAAATGGCAATGAAGCTTGTCAGCTAAGAGGGATCCAAGAATGACTTTTTTTTTTTTAAATTGGCTTAACAGAAGCCTGTTTGAGGACTAGTGGTAAATATTCTTCTGAAACAGTGAGATTAATAATCCTTGAAAGAAGATCACTAATAGTTGGACAGTGATTTAAAGGACATGAGAAGACTTTCATTTCAGTTATCATCTGGATGCCCGCAGCACTAATAACTTCACCAAAGTTTGTCCAACTTACTTCAGGTCTGGCATTATCGAAGACCCTCAAGTTAGGTTCCACAGGGAACCCAGCAAAGACCTTTGTAACTTTGTAAAAAAAAAAAAAAAAAGGCAAATTATTCACAATGGGAGGGAGACAAAAGGAAATTATCGAGTTTATGAATTAAAACTTTCACAGTGGATCTTGCATTCCAGGTATTTTTTAGCCTCATTAATCTTAGTTCTATAAAGATTGAGCTCAGCTTTGTATAAAATTAAATCAGAGGAGGAGTGAGACTTACTTCAGTGCCTCTCCTTTCGAATGAGTCTTTGTTTTAAGTTCCTCAGTTCAGAAAAAAAAAACCAGGGAGCACATACAGGCCAATGCAATACAGTGTGCTCAGTCAGGGATTAGCGCATCCAAAACATGCTTCCAACCCCTCTCCCTCCACGAAACTAATAGCGCTCATCACATGCAAATGCATGTTGATGAGGCTATTAACTATTCTCCCGAGATTTAAAAAAAAAAAAAATGTGCCCTGACCCACACATTTTTACGCTCAGAAACTCTACAGAAAAGCAGAAAATACTGCTTTTCTATACATCCTCCGACTTAATATCATGGCGATATGAAGATAGAGAAAACAAAAGGTTTAATAAAAAAAAAAACTTTTTAAGTGTGCCGGCGGTCAGGTTAGGTAAATGGATGCTCAATTAACGAGCCTCCACGTTTGTAAAACTGAGCACCCATTTTCCTAACCTGCTGACAGCCACCTCAGGCTCTCCTGGGCGCCACTGCCAAGAAGGCGCTAGGGGGGCACATTTGCCCTAGAACCTCCTTGGCAGCTCGACCCCTCATTTAAATATTCGATCATGTGCCCAGAAGTGCTGGGCATGTGTTCGGAAAGCAGGCACTAAACACTGAGCACCTGTTTTCAGTGCTGATTTATTGCATCGGCCCCATAGTGATCTATATAAGGTCAACTTTTTCAAAGGAGCAATTTCATCAACATACTCCTGCAAAGTGTATAATCAAGAATCAACAGCAATAGACGTTTCTGAATAATTTAGATCAGCTTTTTTGAAATTCAAGCATACACACAACATATCAATATCAATATGTTCATTAGTTGACAAAGTACTACATTTACATTCCACTGAAGAGAAGCCATTTTTATGGAAGGATGAAGATTGTGAAGGCTTTTAATAAATCTTGTCACTATTGGATGGCAACAGATTGGAAGCCCTAAATGTTGGTGATACACCACAATAGCACGTAACTGCACTCTGATGGAATATGACTTCAATCCAGATATTGTGGAAGGGCTGAAGCCTAGCAATTGAATAGATCCTCCTCCTATGATACAAACTAAATGAAAAACACTTTTCTATTTAAAGATGTAGAATGTCTAATGGAAGGTCTTCTTGCTGCAAGAATAATTTCCTTTACTACTTTGGGTAGGGGCATAGCTTGCAGTATCCTGTTTTGAATAACCAAGACTGCCAGAGACAAAGTTGGGGTGAAGAAATGTCCCTCTGTATTAAGAGATTAGGAATATGTTTACACACCCTGGCTGAGTAATAGCTAGGTGTAGAAGCCATGGAAACCAAATCTGACATAGCCAAAAGGAGGCTATTAGCATTATTTCTCCTTTGTCTTTCCCTCAACTAGAAGATTATTTTAGATATGAGTGGTATTGGTGGAGCAGCATACATCAATCCTCAATTCCCCAGAATACAAAAAGCATCTGATGTGAGAGAGAATGACACTAGCCATTTTAAGCAACAAAGAGGAAATTAGTAGTTGAACAGAGCTGCAATGAGGTCCATTTGTGGGATTCCCCAGAGTCAAAAGAGAAACTACATTGTCCTGGGACAGAATGACCATTTGTGAGGTTGAAGATGACTCATTGAGTCTACCAAAACATTGTCTTTGCCCAGGAGATGAATGACATTGAGAATTATTTTCCTTAAGATCGCCCAATTCCATATTTTACATGCTTCCTTGCACTGCTTCGAGGATCCTACTGTTGGTGCAGTAGATAAGCTCCCTGTCTGCCTGGATCTGAAGCATTGTTACTTCCAGGCAAGATCTGAATACAGCTCTCAGTTCCAGAAGGTTTGTGTGTAGTTCTGCTTCTGCATGCTCCAAGTCCCCTGAAAGCAAACAATGTTGGGATGTGCCTACCACCATCCCTACTGTTGAATAGAGCCATCCATAGTTAATATTTAGTGAACATGCAAAGGATGAAAGGGATGACCACAAAGATTATTTGAATGTTGGGTCCATCACCTCAATAAATGAATGATAAGCTTGAAGATTTGTATCCTGTGAGACATTGCCTGAATATTGGTTCCAGTGAATTTTTAAGCCCCATTGAGCCTGTCTCATAAGTAGACAGGCAAGAGCGCATGAAGTGACTAGGGCCGCTATATGGTCTAACATTTACATAAATGTCTTTGCTGATACTAATGTAAATCACCGAGAATTGGTGATTGCATGGGATAGAAAATTTTAAAATTAATGATGTTCAGATGAATAAGGAGTTCATTCGTTGAAGTTAAAGGAACACTCTTTGTTTTAAAGTTTCTAAGTATGCACCTATAAAGTCCAAATGAGGAGCTGGAATCAGAGTGAATTTCTGGACAATGATAAATCCCAGCAAGAGGAAAACATAGAAGCGGATCAGTTCTCTTCTTGACAAGACTTGCTCGATATTAGCCAGTCATCTAAGTAGGGAAACACAGACTTTTTTCCTGACATGGACTGCTACAACTGCCAAGCACTTCATGAAAATTCTTGGAGCTGCAGCCAGGCCAAATTGAAATATGCAGTATTGATGATGTTCACCTGCTATCATTAAGCAAAAATACTTCCTGTGATTAATGTGAATGGAAATGTGTGTGTATGCATCCTTTAGATCCAGTGTTGTCAGCCAACTGTTGATTTCTAGATGTGAAAGGATGGTGCCTAGATAACTGATTTTAAAATTCTCTCTCTTGAAATATTTATTTAGGATTCTCAAGTCCAGAACAGGACCTGAATTTTTTGGGATAAGGAAATCTCTCAAACAAAAACTCTTGCCTTTTTCCATCATCAGGACTGGTTCAATAGCATTGGCTGCTAACAGGGAGACTAGTTCCTGTTTTGGTATTTGAAGTTGTTCCAGGGAAACCAGATGAGGGTTTGGTGAAGTTAGAGGAAGTAGACTTTCAAAGTTTAGGCAATAACTGTTGTGGATGAATTTGAGAACAGAGTATTATGTGGTCATGAGGGATTACTGGAAGTAAATTTAAGCCTTCCCCTTACTGGAAGAGTCTTGAGGGAAGTACAGAACTGAGAAATTTTGTAGTCAAAAATTTGATGCTAACTTTTAAGATAACTGATGAGGAGCCCTTGGTTGGGTCCTTTCTTTAGGGCATGATATTTGTTTTGCTGTTGATATTACTGTGAACCTTGCCTCTAATTTGATAAGAACATGCCATACTGGGTCAGACCAAGGGTCCATCAAGCCCAGCATCCTGTTTCCAACAGTGGCCAACCCAGGCTGTAAGAACCTGGCAAGTACCCAAAAACTAAATCTATTCCATGTTACCGTTGCTAGTAATAGCGGTGGTTATTATCTAAGTCAACTTAATTAGTAGCAGGTAATGGACTTCTCCACCAAGAACTTATCCAATCCTTTTTTTAAACACAGCTATACTAACTGCACTAACCACATCTCCTGGCAACACATTCCAGAGCTTAATTGTGCGTTGAGTGAAAAAGAACTTTCTCCGATTAGTTTTAAATGTGCCACATGCTAACTTCATGGAGTGTCCCCTAATCTTTCTATTATCCGAAAGAGTAAATAACCGATTCACATCTACCCATTCTAGACCTCTCATGATTTTAAAAACCTCTATCATATCCCCCCTCAGCCGTCTCTTCTCCAAGCTGAAAAGTCCTACCCTCTTTAGTCTCTCCTCACAGGGGAGCTGTTCCATTCCCTTTATCATTTTGGTCGCCCTTCTCTGTACCTTCTCCATCGCAAGTATATCTTTTTTGAGATGCGGCGACCAGAATTGTACACAGTATTCAAGGTGCGGTCTCACCATGGAGTGATACAGAGGCATTATGACATTTTCCGTTTTATTCACCATTCCCTTTCTAATAATTCCCAACATTCTGTTTGCTTTTTTGACTGCCACAGCACACTGAACAGACTATTTCAATGTGTTATCCACTATGACGCCTAGATCTCTTTCATGGGTAGTAGCACCTAATATGGACCCTAACATTGTGTAACTATAGCATGGGTTATTTTTCCCTATATGCATCCCCTTGCACTTGTCCACATTCAATTTCATCTGCCATTTTGATGCCCAATTTTCCAGCCTCACAAGGTCTTCCTGCAATTTATCACAATCTGCTTGTGATTTAACAACTCTGAACAATTTTGTATCATCTGCAAATTTGATAACCTCACTCGTCGTATTTCTTTCCAGATCATTCATAAATATATTAAAAGGTAAGGGTCCCAATACAGATCCCTGAGGCACTCCACTGCCCACTCCCTTCCACTGAGAAAATTGTCCATTTAATTCTACTCTCTGTTTCCTGTCTTTTAGCCAGTTTGTAATCCACAAAAAGACATCGCCACCTATCCCATTACTTTTTATTTTTCCTAGAAGCCTCTCATGAGGAACTTTGTCAAATGCCTTCTGAAAATCCAAGTACACCACATCTACAGGTTCACCTTTATCCACATGTTTATTAACTCCTTCAAAAAAGTTGTTGTGTCCTGCGGCCGTGGCAGGCCACAACTGCGGTCCCCTACCTCGTCCGCGGTGGCGACCTGCCGCAGGAGCCTCAGGGGAAACCCCTGACCGGGTGCTCGGTGCCCCGGCGCGGGTCCCCAGCCTGACCGTCGGGGGAGAGCCGTCCCTGCTCTGCCCCCGCGCCATTCCTGCAGCCATTCCTCCATGGAGGAAATCAAAGATGGCCACCGCCATCTTTAGGTGCAAGGCCTCGCCCCCTTCACAAATTTAAAGGGACCTGATCCCTTTAACAAGCCTCACCTGTCCTGGATCAGCCTGAGCAGAGGAAGTATAAAAGGGAGCTTCCTCTGCTCATTCTCTGACTTGGCAACGTCCTCCAGCACTGTCTAGTCTGCTTGCTTCGGTGAGTTCTTGAGCTTCGGATCCCTGTTCCTGTTTTGTCTTGGTCTTCTCGGTTCCTGACTTCGGATTGGCTTACGGTGATTCTCTGGTGTGCGACTCGGATTGGCAAGCGGTGATTCTCTGGTGTGACCTCGGACTGGCAAGTGGTGATCCCTCGGTGTGTGACCTCAGACTCGTAGCGACTACTCTCTGGCACCTGATCTTGGACCCCTTCTGGACTCCGTCTCCAAGGGCCCGTTTAAATCCCAGTGGTCCAGGTCCCTACGGGCTCCTCCTGGGGGGACCGCGGACTTCCAGGGCGAAGCTCCAGTCAGCCCTTGCACCGATACCGCAACTCCTCGGGGTCCACCTAAGTCCCAGTGGTCTGGATCCCTACGGGCTCCTCCTGGGGGGACCACAGACTTCCAGGGATGAAGACAAAGCTCCTCTTCTACCCTCTTCATCTGCCTGCAGTCGTCTCCGTCTCCAGAGCCGAGGGTCAACTGCGCTCTTCTGTTCTGCCTCACCACCCGACGAGAGAACCTACGGATGCTCCGCAAGGTATACCATCCTCTCATCGGCCCAAGGGTCCACAAGCCTGAGCATAACAAAAGTGAAGCAGATTTGCGAGGCAAGACTTGCTTTGGATAAAGCCATGCTGACTTTGTTCCATTAAAACATGTC
Source organism: Rhinatrema bivittatum (assembly GCF_901001135.1). NCBI lineage: Eukaryota > Metazoa > Chordata > Amphibia > Gymnophiona > Rhinatrematidae > Rhinatrema > Rhinatrema bivittatum. Next base: position 217,091,178 of record NC_042616.1, read on the forward strand.
TTTCTATTTGTTCTGTGATTTTGATGTTTAGAATACGTTCCACTATTTTTCCTGGCACTGAAGTCAGGCTAACCGGTCTGTATTTTCCCGGATCATTCCTGGAGCCCTTTTTAAATATGAGGGTTACATTAGCTATCCTCCAGTCTTCAGGTACAATGGATGATTTTAATGACAGGTTACAAATTTTTACTAATAAGTCTGAAATTTCATTTTTTAGTTCCTTCAGAACTCTGGGGTGTATACCATCCGGTCCAGGTGATTTATTACTCTTAAGTTTGTCAATCAGGTCTACCACATCTTCTAGGTTCACCGTGATTTGGTTCAGTCCATCTGAATCATTACCCATGAAAACCTTCTCCAGTACGGGTACCTCCCCAATATCCTCTTCAGTAAACACCGAAGAAAAGAAATCATTTAATCTTTCCGTGATGGCCTTATCTTCTCTACGTGCCCCTTTAACCTGTCGATCACCTAACGGTCCAACTGACTCCCTCACAGGCTTTCTGCTTCAGATATATTTTAAAAAGTTTTTATTGTGAGTTTTTGCCTCTATGGCCAACTTCTTTTCAAATTCTCTCTTAGCCTGTCTTATCAATGTCTTACATTTAACTTGCCAATGTTTATGCATTATCCTATTTTCTTCTGTTGAATCCTTCTTCCAGTTTTTGAATGAAGATCTTTTGGCTAAAATAGCTTCTTTCACATCCCCTTTTAACCATGCCGGTAATCATTTTGCCTTCTTTCCACCTTTCTTAATGTGTGGAATACATCTGGATTGTGCTTCTAGAATGGTATTTTTTTTTTAACAATGACCACGCCTCTTGCACACTTTACTTTTGTAGCTGCTCCTTTCAGTTTTTTTCTATTTTTCTCATTTTATCAAAGTTTCCCTTTTGAAAGTTTAGCACGAGAGCCGTGGATTTGCTTACTGTCCCCCCTTCCAGTCAATAAATCAAATTTGATCATATTATGATCACTATTGCCAAGCGGCCCCACCACCGTTACCTCTCTCACCAAATCCTGTTCTCCACTGAGAATTAGATCTATAATTGTTCCCTCTCGTCGGTTCCTGAACCAATTGCTCCATAAAGCTATCATTTATTCCATCCAGGAACTTTATCTCTCTAGCGTGTCCGATAATACATTTACCCAGTCAATATTGGGGTAATTGAAGTCTACCATCCAAACCACGAAGCAAACCTTGCACATCAGCAAGTACCAATAGACAACGGTGCAAGAATACAACTTTGAGGATCCACCAAATATTCAGATGCAATTTAATTCTTATTTTTTGCACAAAATTTAATTTATAAATCGGCAACTCCACATGAATCACAGAGTCATTTGTGTAAGTCCCCCTACACGGTGCAAGTATTCTTGCACCGTTGTCTATTGGTAATTGAAGTCTCCCATTATTACTGCACTACCAATTTGGTTAGCTTCCCTAATTTCTCTTAGCATTAATTACACTGTCAGTCTCACCATCTTAACCAGGTGGACGGTAGTATACGCCTATCCCTATAGTCCTCCCCGACACACAAGGGATTTCTACCCATAAAGATTCAATTGTGCATTTAGTCTCGTGCAGGATGTTTATCCTGTTGGACTCTATGCCATCCTGGACATAAAGCAACACACTGCCTCCCGGGTGCTCCTCTCTGTCATTGCGATAAAATTTGTACCTCGGTATAGCACTGTCCCATTGGTTGTCCTCCTTCCACCATGTCTCTGAGATGCCAATTAAGTCTATGTCATCATTCACTGCTATACATTCTAATTCTCCCATCTTACTTCTTAGACTTCTGGCATTAGCATACAAACATTTCAATGTTTGTTTTTTGTTTGTATTTTCATTCTGCTTTTTAATTGATAGGGATAAGTTAGAATTTTTTAGCTTAGGTGAGTTTTTAGTTACAGGCACTTAGACTACTTTTCTTATTATTGGAACCTCACTGTCTGGATGCCCTAATTCTAATGCATTATTAGTATCCTTTGAAGATACCTCTCTCCAAACCAATCACTGCTGAGTGACTGTCGGCTTTTCCCCTTTGTTCTAGTTTAAAAGCTGCTCTATCTCCTTTTTAAAGGTTAGCGCCAGCAGTCTGGTTCCACCCTGGTTAAGGTGGAGCCCATCCCTTTGGAAGAGACTCCCTCTTCTCCAAAAGGTTCCCCAGTTCCTAACAAAACTGAATCCCTCTTCCTTGCACCATCGTCTCATCCACGCATTGAGACTCCAGAGCTCTGCCTGCCTCTGATAACCTGCACATGAAACAGGGAGCATTTCAGAGAATGCTACCCTGGAGGTTCTGGATTTAAGTTTTCAACCTAAGAGCCTAAATTTGGCTTCCAGAACTTCCCTCCCACATTTTCCTAAGTCGTTGGTGCCCACATGTACCACGACAGCCGGTGACGCGTGAGGTCCGCCACCTTCGCACCAGGTAGGCATGTTACCAGGCGATCCTCACGCCCACCAGCCACCCAGCTGTCTACATTCCTAATAATCGAATCACCAACTATGACGGCCAACCTAACCCTTCCCTCCTCTCTTGGGGAGATATCCTCAGTACGAAAGGACAGTGCATCACCTGGAGAGCAGGTCCTTGCTACAGGATCCTTTCCTGCTACACCAGGTTGATGCTCTCCAATCATGAGACCTTCCTCCTCCAAGGCTGCACCAGGGCTGCCAGTCTGAAGTTGGGACTTGGCTACTATGTCCCTGAAGATCTCATCTATATACCTCTCTGTCTGCCTCAGCTCCTCCAGGTCTGCCACTCTAGCCTCCAGAGATCGGACTCGTTCTCTGAGAGCCAGGAGCTCTCTGCATCACATGCTTGGCACGTTATTCAGCATTGCATGCTTGGCACATTATTCAGCATCATTGAAATAAGGGAAAAACTGGTTTGTAAGTCTGAAGATAGACCAGTTGAGACATCTTATTTTCTGAAAAGATTGTAAAGATTCTGAACCACTTGAAGTTGGTGGGCTGAAATTCTACTCTTAGATATTGCTAACTGAAAGGTTGTCTCTCCTGTTTGTGCACGGAGAATGACTTGAATGCATCTTGGATTTTTTTTTTGCTTTCTTTTAAGGCAGATTCCAATACCAATTCATGGGGTAGCTGCTATTTTATGCCTTGGGCAGGACTATCCTTTATATTTAACGCCCAACTTTTTAGCCACTGGAAGCATGGAGAGGAGAATGTGGAGCTTTCATTTATTGAATAGATTTGTGGACTGGCACAGGAATGGATTGTTTAGGTGCTTGAACCTTCTTCACAATGTCAGATAAGTCATCCCTTGATTCTGTCTTTCTCCAATTTAAACTTAATTGCTTCTGCCAGTTTTTGAAGGAAGGCTAGATAGGTCATGTCCTCTGGCAAAATGGTGGATCTTGCTGGTTCTGCTGAAAGGTCTGAACGTAAACATGTTGACTCCTCCAATGAATGATAGGAATAGGAATCAAAATAAGAATGAGAGCTCTCTTCAGTATCAGATAGTAGTACTAGAAGATCCTTTCAGGAATGTCTACCTCTTGAGGAGATGGAGGTTTGAAATTTGTCTTGATGCACCTGTTGATTATTTTAAAAACCGAGGAATAGAAAATTGGGGTCCAATTGGGCAGATAATTTCTCTAAGACAGGCATCATGTAAGATGGTGGGAGTGTAGTGGTTGGAAAAGTTTTCATGTAGTTGTGGACAAATTCAGAATGCTTTACCCAACAAGAGATTTAGAAACAGCGTCTCTGTGTCGTGTTAAAGTGGCTTCGGCACCAAAAAGCATCAGCACTGGAATCTTTGGCACAGTGGCATTCGATGTTGATGGCATTGAAGGGTGATGGTGCTGTCTTCAAATATGTCGAAGGAGTCTTGGCATGATTTCTCTTGTGGAAATATTTGTTTCTCAGCAAAGATGTTTTCTTCTCTCCTTGTGCCTCGATCTTGGGGCTTGAGAGCCTCAGTTCTAGTCTCGAGGGGATTCTGACCTTCTTTATTTAGGTACTGGTTGCTCTGAAATTATCCTGTCCTTGTCCTCTAAAGGGGAGGAGATATGGAAATTTAGTTAGAGATGTCTGTATGAAAGTTCTCAAGGGAACATTCTTTCACATGTTGCACAGTTGCCTGTGTCATGAGAGGTGCCAGACAGCCGAGATAGAGCTCATGGACCTCTAAGCTTGACATTTTATGTTTTTGCATTTAGTGAAGGGTTTCAAGGGTTTCTTTCTTGACAATATGAAAATTAACTTAAGGGGCTAGCAGAAAAACTGACAAAACTTATCTACTTTTTTTTTTTTTTTTTTTGGAGACTCGTGAAAATAGACTGGGAGAAATAAAACTAAGAATTCTGAGAAGAACAAGAATAGAAAACATTTTAGTCAAAAAAATTTGGCTAATGACAGGAGACAGTGAGCAGCTGTGTGGGAACTCGAAGAGACTTCTCAGTTTTTCTGAACTCTGAGAGAACATGTTCTGCACTGGTGCTGTCCAGTGATATCACCCCACTTGTGTGGCTGAATTCAGTCCTATTTGTCTACGGAGAAAAAACAAAATCATACTAGGAGTTGAAAATGCTGAGATTACTTACCTGATAATCTCCTTTTCCTTAGTGTATGCAGATGGACTCAAAACAAATGGGTATAGTGTGCTCATGCTAGCAGTTGGAGACTGATCTGACGTCAGCACGGGTACATATACCCCCACAGGAAGTGTAGCAAACCAGTAATCTTCCTTGCAAAAGTTTTTATGGATATATGTGTGACTGACCGATCGATTAAACAACAGGATTACCCTGACCAATTGATGGTAGCTGGAGACCGCCAGGGTACTCAGCCGGAAGGAGTCGACACCCGGCAGGGTGGATGCCCTATATAAGAAACATAGCTTACCGTGAGTCGGCGAATCCCCATGTATACCGGCAGCCGGGCGGGATGCTGAGTCCATCTGCATACACTAAGGAAAAGGAGATTATCAGGTAAGTAATCTCAACATTTCCTAGCGTGTAGCAGATGGACTCAAAACAAATGGGATGTACAAAAGCTACTCCCGGACTGGGTGGGAGGCTGCCCGAGGACCATTTAGGATTGCCCTCGCAAATGCTGTGTCCTCCTGGGCCTGGTCGTCCAGACGGTAGAATCTGGAGAAGGTATGGAGGGAGGACCACGTTGCCGCTTTACATATCTCTGCAGGCGACAGCAGCTTAGTTTCTGCCCAAGAGGCCGATTGTGCTCTGGTAGAATGAGCCTTGACCTGTAGAGGCGGCGGTTTTCCCGTCTCTATGTAGGCTGCCTTGATAACTTCTTTAATCCAGTGGGCGATGGTTGGCCGTGAGGCGCTTCCCCTTGCTTCTTCCCGCTGTGCAGGACGAACAGGTGGTCCGTCTTTCGTACTGCTTCTGACATTTCCAGGTATCTGGACAGCAGTCTGCTGATGTCGAGATGGCGTAGCATTCGACCTTCCTCCGACTTCTTCAAACCTTCCGTGGTAGGCAAGGATATGGTTTGGTTGAGGTGAAAGTGTGAGACCACCTTGGGTAAAAAGGATGGAACTGTGCGAAGATGGATAGCCTCTGGAGTGATTCTGAGAAATGGATCACGACAGGATAGTGCTTGTAGCTCTGAGATGCGGCGTGCTGAACACACAGCCAGCAAGAACACCATCTTCAAGGTTAACAACCGGAGGGACAGGCCTCGAAGGGGCCGGAAGGCTGATCCCGCCAAAAATTCCAATACTAGGTTGAGGTTCCACAAAGGCACTGGCCACTGCAGTGGCGGGCGAATGTGTTTGACTCCTTTCAGGAAACGTGAGACGTCTGGGTGTTTGGCAATGGTGTTGCCGTCACTCCTGGGACCGTAGCAAGACAGCGCTGCTACCTGAACCTTGATGGAGCTGAGGGACAGACCCTTCTGAAGTCCATCTTGTAGGAAGTCCAAAATGATAGGAATCTTAGCGGCATGCGAATTGGTGCCGTGAGAGTCGCACCAGGCTTCAAAAACTCTCCAGATCCTGATATATGTTAGGGATGTGGAGAACTTGCGTGCTCGGAGGAGTGTATCTATAACCGGCTCCGAGTATCCCCTTTTCTTCAGTCTAGCCCTCTCAATGGCCAGACCGTAAGAGAGAATTGAGCTGGATCCTCGTGGAGGATGGGACCTTGCCACAGCAGGTCCCTGTAGGGAGGCAGAGGTAGAGGGTTCCCTGCCAGTAATCTTCTCATGTCTGCGTATCAGGGTCTTCTTGGCCAGTCCGGGGCCACTAGAAGAACTAGGTCTCTGTGTCGCTGAATCCTGTGTACAATGGCGCCCAGCAGGGCCCACGGAGGAAAGGCGTATAGCAGGATCCCCTGAGGCCACGGCTGTACCAGGGAATCGATCTCCTGGGCTCGAGGATCCCGCCTGCGGCTGAAATATCTGAGAATTTAGTAGTTAGAATTTGGGAACACGCTCAGCGAGCGTGAGGTAGCTCCAAACTGCTTTGGAGATGGAAATTACTGATTTGCTACACTTCCTGTGGGGGTATATGTACCCGTGCTGACGTCAGATCCGTCTCCAACTGCTAGCACGAGCACACTATACCCATTTGTTTTGAGTCCATCTGCTACATGCTAGGAAATTGTGGATTTCAAATTACCTTAACAAAGCTTCCATATTAGTTTGCTAATATGTATGCATAAGATGAGGCATTTCAGTTGCCTTTCAAAACTATGGTTGTAGTAGCAAAAACAAACTGACTACTGTGTTAGATTTATAATTTGGTATTTGATGCATTTCAGTAGTACTCCAGGCAAAAACTGAATGGCTAAGTTCTGCACCTGAAAGGACTGATGTATTTTGATTTGGACCAAGGCTCTAGTGGGGGGCACTGTACCTTTCCTAAGAAATGAATATCGCTTGTCTAAGGAAACGATGGGGGAGGGAAGGAAAAACTATACGCAGCCTGGTGTGCTACTGCAAATTGGTCTTTGGGAGGCATCAGTGTGCAGCTCTTTCAGATCTGCTTTTTTGCAGTCATAACAAAGCTCACTACCAGTTGGACCACATTACATTTAAAAGCAAGGAGAGAAAAAGCTATAAATCTTGTCATTTTTATTATCAGTCATTTGATTTCTTTAAAAGAGTAACATGCATAAAGGATGTAGTTTTTAAAACTTGTAACGGAACGGAGCATAAATTCTTCCCTGTCTGCTTTCAGTGAAAACTGGATTCTTCACAGATCATGCTAGCTTTCACTGAACCAATATAAGAAGCATGCAAAGTTGTATATAAGCTTTCAAGACTACACAAGTCCCTTCAAATGTGCTTCAAAAAACAAGCTAAGCACTGGCAAGTAAAAGCTGCTTAATTACTGATACTTTGGCACATGGGTCAAAACTCAAGACCAAAAAAATGTCTTATTCTGTAATGATATCTCAATGTTATTAACGTGGCTTCATCTTATTTGATAATCTGAAAAGAAAATGTTTAAAAGGGAGCAAACTATCTAGCATGCAATGCACCCACTTTAACCTCCACTGCTCTTTTTTTTTTTTGTTTTAAGGCGTTCTTTTCCTGTTATTTTTCACCCTCCAGCAATCCCTAATATGCTAGAAGAAATATGATTTGCAGCTAAAGACTGGAAGGAAGCTCTGCTTTAAATCTGACCTATTTAAGCCTGCTCCTAACCAGCAGGAGTCAATCATGCTGCACACAACTGCAACATCATTAACAGACTCTAAGTATACCTTCTGAATAACCTGCTGAGAGGTTTATCCAAATCTGGCTCTTCTGAGGGACACCATAAAGTGGTACCTCTAAGACAAAGAACAAGCTCTTCACCATTGTTTAACAAAGGTGTTTGGTACTCCTACAATATCATCATTTAAAGGGACAGACTTGTTACAAACTACAATGACTAAGAAAAATCATAATGTAAGCTAGATGTGAGTATGGCTTACATATTATGACACAAGAGTTCCATTTAGTAAAGTCCTCATGTAGCTTAAAAACAAAGTGGAAGACCAGCTCCACAGTTTGTCTTTAGCACTGCATGCCATGACTCAGGAGACTCTGATTTAAGTCTCCTGCCTAACAGGGACTGTAAGGCTTAGGTGCATGTCAGAATAATGTTTTTAGGGAAGGTGGCTTTTGCTTTTAAGCCAACCCCTGTTAGCGTAAGAACAACACTAAGGGTTTTCTTCTGGAGGAGACTTCCTTTCATCTCTCACAGGCCAAACCAATAATCTGAGTATTAAGAAACTGTGCAGGTTTCAGTGCACAATTTTAATGTTCAGATTACAATTTTTTTTTTAATTTATTTTTTAACTCCCAATGCAGTAAGCTAATGATATGCAAATCCACTGCCACTCAGACAGATAGTCAGTACTTATCTGCCTGGATAAATACTGATTTATCTGGCTAAGTAGCGATGGCTAACTGTGGCCAGATAACTGGATAGTTCTGTATTTATCCTGCTAAGTGACGGTAGAACAGGAAAGACTTCTTTTTTCAGATTTTTTGGGCCCGCATGAAAGCACTGAAACTTAACTCTGTCTCTGACTCAGGAGTTAAGTTTCCAGTGTTAAGAAAACCTGGATTAGGCTAGCGCACCCTCTGCATCGGGGAGTACTGCTTAATACCTTCATTTTCATGGAATTTCCATCTGAGGGTGCTAAGCAGAATGCACATTTTGTAAGCGTAAAACTCCTTGCTGCATCAGCAGTAAGGTTTAAACTCACAAAATGAGCTTTAAAATGCAGGTAAAGCTGTGCACTGGGCTGAACTCACCTTTATGAATTGGCCTGTCAATCAACAAGGGACCATGTTTTGCCAGGCATGCCACCTAAGAAAAGGGGTTATAATGTAGGGAAAAAAAAGCATGGAGGCAGTACAAATTAATGCAAAAGGAATGTATGTTTAGGTTTCTCCATTGTTAGTGCACTGATAATGGGGAAACCCCCAAAAAATTATGAACAAAGGACTTATGGTCTTGTATACCATTGTAATTTATACATGGAATGACGGTATATAAAATGTCTAAATAAAATAAATACATGAGCTGTATTAAGATATCAAGAAAGTCACACACATCCATCTGTCACATTCAACTAGGTATATATTTTCACAAAATCTCCTATCCTCTCTCACAGGTCAAGGTTTTGTTAAAATGTTAATATTGTTAAACTTTTCACTTAAATGTAATTTTCAAAATGTTACAATGGTACAATGTAAAGATAATATGACCGCTGTCATATTATCACTCAAGTTCTCATGTAAACCGATGTGATACCCATGTTTGAATGTCGGTATATAAAAAACAAATAAATAAATATATCTCTCTTCCTCCCTCAAACCTCTACCATTTTACTATATATTCTGTATTGAAAAATTTCAATTGCTTTAGTGTTTGTTAGAAGTTTGTATATCTGTTGGAACTTATAATGCCACAATTCTCTCTTATATAGTTGTATAGCACAGACAGAATAATTTGTTTTATTTTGCTCATCTCTATTTTACTCTCACTATTGAATATCCTTTTTCTCAAAATGTAGATGCTCACACACACACATTCACTCATTTTCGTTCTGTCTTTTCTCCTTCACTGTCTCTCTTTGGCTCTACCTTTATCTCTTTCTTTCTTGCCTTTTCACTCCCATAAGCTCTTTTTCACTGTCCCACTTTCTTTCTGTCTCTCTTTTGCACAATCTCTTGCTTTTAAGGGCCTGCCTACAGGCATCACTGCCATATTATGCTTCTGTACATATTTTTTCATTCTCATCTCTAGCCCTCATCAAAACTCAAGCCTGGACATGATTTGGTTCTGACCTTGTGAGATTCTAGTGAGAAAAAAAAAACCAATCACAGATTCTTCCCCATAATCTCCTGTTAAATATCTGTTGGTGAAGGGTGTTCCACCGGCTTCTTGTCCGAACCCCTTTTGGGGGTCAACAGTGTGTCAGGAGATCCTCTTGACGGAGCTCTCCACCCTAGTAAGGGTCAGGATGGTCAAGCCTGTTCCAGCAGGACAAAATGGACGTGGTTTCTACTTCCGGTATTTTCTGATTCAAAAGAAACTAGGGGTCTCCATCCCATCCTGGATCTGAGGGACTTGAACAGATTTCTAAAAAGAGAAAGGTTCAAGATGGTCTCTCTGAGCACCTTGATTCCCCTTTTACAAAAAGGGGACTGGCTATGTTCCCTTGATTTAAAAGACATCACAGGAAGTATCTCCGGTTTGTGGTGGGCGAACACTACTTTCAGTACAGGGTATTACCATTCAGTCTGGCTTCCACCCCATGGGTTTTCACCAAGTGATGGCCATGGTGGGGGCACACCTGTGCAGGTTGGGAGTGCAGGTTTTGCCCTACTTGGATAATTGGCTGGTCAAAAGCACTACCCAGGTGGGGGCAACGCATTCCTGTGCTTAACCATCTGGGTGCTGGAGTCAATGGGGTTTTATTATCAACTACCCAAAGTCTCATCTGAGCCAGTCGACTCAGCTGGACTTCATTGAAGCCCTGCTGGACACAACTCAGGTGAAAGCTTTTCTACCCCACAGCAAGGTACTGACCTTGGCATCGCTCACAGAGGTGGTGCAGCAGAGCCAGTGGGTCTCTGTGAGGCAAATGTTGAGGTTGTTAGGGCACATGGCTGCTACCACCAAAGAGATTTTCTCCAGTACACGGCAAGTCAGTGAGCCTCTCCTGCACCTCTGGACGGAGGGCTGAGGCCCGTAGCCAAGCCATCCTGTGGGCGCCCGCAGCCACAACTCTTGCCACCATCTCAAACACATCGTAGGTGGAGTGCACCTCATGCTTCCCACACTCAAGGCCCTGATGCGCAACTACCAACAAAGACTCCTGCTGCTGCTGGGGCAGTCAGTTGGCCACCTCCTGAACCTGCTTCCAGAGGTTACAGGAATACTGAGTCGTATAGAGTTAGTAGGAGGCGATTCGGGCATGGGTCTGGGAACACTTGGCCTTTCTAAGCGCAGACTCAACCACCACCAACTGGTGGGGGAGCTGACGTTTCTCGAGGCCAGTGGCATGTTGGATGAGGTACACCCCCATCTGCCTTCCTATTTACAGGTGGTACTATGAGAGGGTGTTCCCAAATTCTTAAGAGCAGCTCCTTGAAGATTTCATGGGTTGGGACAGCCACAACCTACTCCGAAGCATCCTCAAACTAGAGGACCTCCAGCATCTTGTGCCTAGCGTCCTCTTCCATCATTAGCTGGAACGGAATAGCTTCCACCATGGCCCGCACAAACCTTGTGAATGTTAAGTCTTTGGGTAGGGACCTCCATCGTTCCTTTGGGGGGAGATGGGTCTGAGGGAAGGCCCTCAGAAGCTTTCGAGGAGGAATCGGAGGTGTCATCTGCCCAGAGGTTAAAAGGGGCATCGTGCTCACTGAAATCAGCCGGGGATGAAGGCCTGGGTATGCCCCAAGGCCTTTGCACTGTGGTCTCTGTCGATCCTGATGGCGCCAATTAACCCGCGGGCAGACCTGGTAGGGCCGGCTGGGGAGCAGGAGGGCGCAGCAGCACCACCGACCTTGAAGGGCTTTCCTCATCCAAGAAGCCATGATCAAGGATGGCATCGGGCTGAAGAAGCAATGGTGACCCAGAGGGCATTGATGGCTCCCTGGGCACCGGAGCCAGTTGTGTAGGGAGGACACAGAGGAGATCATCAATGAGCTCCAACCAGCGGCTCCAGCAACCAGTGCCGGTGGAGGCACTGGCTCGATGGCCCGCAGGGCTCGATCCATTGGCAACTACACCCTATGCTCCAGTTCCTCCTTGAAGGTCACTGACACCAGGACTGGCTGAGCATGAGGAGGGGTGGCACGATACTCCTCGGGGCTTCAAGGGAGGTCAGTACCCGGCACTGGAACTAGTGGGGACCACCTCAGAGCCCCGGCATCAATGGAGGGTATAATCTCCTCACCTCGGGGAAGCTTTGGGGGCATCACGGCAAGAACCAGTGCCAGCCAGAGCCCAGCTCCATGCGTCAGAGACTGATGTTGGTGCTTTCTCAATTTCCCACAGTGCTCTGCCCAGTTTTTCCCCCGCACCGAGGTGGAAGGTGAAGATCCAGATGCCCTTGACCTAGAAGAGACTGAAGAGGGCCGATTCCCAGCCCCCCCAACTACTCCGCTGTTACTAGTGGAGGGTCCGAAGACGAGGGATCAGTGCTCATTGGTTCCCCATGATCCTTTGGTGTAAAGGACACCGATGCCGAAGGCTAGGATCTCTTAGGGCCGAAAAGCTTCTCCATCTTGTCGAGGGAGGCAGGCCGGCCCTTGGAAGTCAACTGATCACAAACCCGGCACCCCCGAACGTCATGGGATGCACACATCATATGGTTCCGTGATGAGCAAAGTCAGAGGGCACTGAAGAAAACCTAACGCAATATCAAAAAACAAGGCTGGCGAACCATCGATGGCCTGCGGGTCCCAAAGGACACCGCTACAGAGAAAGCAACCGCGCAACAAGAACTTACTGCACCGCAGGACTGACTAAAGGCAGGGGGAACAGAGAGGGATCCAGCACAAGAACAAAGCAAAAAATTAGCTGAAAAATTGAAGTTTTCTAGAGAATAAGAGCGCAAGCTCCAAGACCGAGAAACAGCTCCTCGGAAAAAAAGAAACTGAAGAGGGACCCCACATGGACGCGTAAATTAAGGAATGCTAAGCATGCTCAGTGTCCCCGTCAAAGTTCTAGAAACTTTGACAGAAGTTTTCCTGTTATAACTAGAGTTTCTGTTTTTAGGAATTTATATATTGTAAATTAAGGTGTTTATTATCCAGCTAATTAAGGGTTCTTTAGAGGTACCAAAAATCTGTGTTTATCGTTTTTGCAGTGCAAGTACTATTGTTGTGTACCTTTTCTGGATGAATCAAATACATATAATTGTGCACCTGAGGAGTCACTGGCATGGAAAAGGCACAAAACCAAAGTGGAAGATCTGGGGTAGGCAAAGAAGCGGTGAGAGTACACTAGAGGAAGTGGTGTTGATAAACACTTATTTTATTATTATTTTTAATTCGGGGTGTTTTATCAGGGTTTATTGGTTAAAACCTAAAATCAGAAGCCCTTGTTATAACACATACAATATAAGTTCAATATCAGTTACAGGTATCTTCAGTTCTAGACTTAGCTGACTCATGTCAGCAAGCCAGTACTCTCAACCAGTTTGAGCTCCAAAGATCAATAATTTCTGGTAATCACAAGCAGGTTCAATTTGAGTATGCACACATGTAGAGTAAGTATGCACACATATGTAGAGTCAGTCTTTTTACATGGAGCCAGGCTAATCACCCAAATTACAGCTGCAGGCAACTTTAAACAATGTTTCATACTATAAATGAATTTCCAATGTCATGCTTCAATGTTGGTTTATTGGCATTATCCAACAGGGTGTAAAACATTCAGTATGTTTTACGCCCTGTAGAAGCAGCAGCCTAAAAAGGCAAAACTGGAAGAGAAAAACCCCAGCAAAAAAAAATTTCACAAGCAGCAAAGATCTCAGCAAAGCCCATGGATGTAACCATCAGTTTCAACAGAAACAAACTGAGGCATGCTTCTTGGAAGCTTGGGAACCTACTCACATGCCCAGAGTTGTCAAGTCTTTAGACGAAGTCACTTCTGAATGGCTAGATAGACTGCTTCTCTTTGGAGAAAACCACTTTTTAGATAGGGTTTTAGACTGGTCCCTGTTTCCAGGTGTATAATATATTATTGACTTCCTTACACTGTGTGTGGCACTCAGGCATTTTTTTGATATAAACAGTTGCTATCATTCACCTAACATCAGGGATTGAGTGAATGGAAACAGCTAAGCATGTTCATAATTTAACGTCAGCTCAGATTAAGGACAAGAAGTTAAAAATACTTGCCCTCATTTCAATTGCCCCATTTATGTATATTCAAACTCCCACACTGCCCTTACACAATGTTACCACCCAGGAAAGAGATCTAGGCATCATAATGGATAATACATTGAAATAGTCAGTTCAGTGTGCTGTGGCAGTCAAAAAAGCAAACAGTGTTAGGAATTATTAGGAAGGGAATAGCAAAACGGTGGATGTCATAATACCTCTGTATCGCTCCATGGTGAGACCGCACCTTGAATATTGTGTGCAGTTCTGGTCACCATATCTCAAAAAAGATATAATTGCACTGGAAAAAGTGCAGAGAAGAGCGATCAAAATAAGGGGCATGGAATGGCTCTCTTATGAGAAAAGGCTAAAGAGGTTAGGGCTGTTCAGTTTGGAGACAAGATGGCTGAGGGGAGATATGATAAAGGTTTACAAAATCATGAAAGGACTTGAACAGGTTAATGTAAATCGGTTACTTACTCTCTCAGATAATAGAAGGACTAGGGGGGTACTTCCTGAAGTTATCAAGTAGCTCACTTAAAATAAATTGAAGAAAATTATTTTTCACTCAGCGCATAGTTAAGCTCTGGAATTCATTGCCAGAGAATGTGATTACGGCAATTAGTGTAACTGGGTTTAAAAAAAGTTTGGATAAATTCCTAGAGGAAAAATCAATAAACTGCTTTTAATCAATAAGGCATGAACGCCAGTTCTGACTGAAATTGATAATAACCTTGAATGAAAATGGACACATTATTCCGCTGACGCAGATCTTGACATAAAAACATGGACCCTTGTTGGGGTTTCTTTGTTTGCTTGTGGGGCTAAGTATACCAGAAGATAAATACCTGGTTTATATTTGCAAATTTTGAATTTAAAAAAAAAAAAAAAGACAAGACGAGTCCTGGATCTGTAGGCACTGTATGCTGGTAGAGCCTAGTATGAGGTCTAAACAGAAATCTCAGGCATAATGCTTTATATTCATTAAACATTGCTAGAAAAAGAAATCTCAGAGATAATGCTTTGTGCTCATTAAACATTACTTTATATCTGCATAACCGTAGGACAGCATTTAAAAAAAAAAAAAGTCCCACTATTCTGCTGCCAGAATCCAAAGCGAATTTGGATGAATCAAACCCATAATGAATCTGTCAGTTTTTATAATACCTACAGCAAGCCCATTAATATGAATGAAGTAAACTTCACATAGTACTACACAGCAACAGGAAATTATGCCATATTCATTCAGCGTGGCAAATCAGTGGTCAATACTTGTAAAAGCAGGCTAATCCTTTGTAAAATCATTGGTTCAGTGATTGAAGAGTTTGCTCAATCTTCAGCTAATCCCTCTTCATCTGTTTGAGCCCTTTATTTATTCCAACCACTTAAAAAATGTTAGCTATATCAGATTAATAACATCTCCAGATACTAAACATGACTTGACAACTGGCATAGCATTATGCTATTAAGGACATTTTTGCAAACACCACTACTTCCTCTTCATTAACGCAAGCAGTATAAACTTTTCTGATCTTCTTTTATAAACACATAAGGAACATGGCCACATTATACAATGTTCTACAAAAATCTATTTCAAGATATCATTGTCCCAGAAGGCACTGTAAATTGTACCATTATTGTAAACCAATGTCAGTGATTTTCCAGTTCCCAGTTAGAGGATAGATAAGGAAAGGAGGAATCTCTGGAATGCTATGAGCACAAATGTTCATAGTTCAGGTAATAAAATTCCAGATTGGTAAGCCCTAATCGTGAAGGCAGATCTAGATGTTGCTGTCACAGAAATGTGGCTCAAAGAGTTCCATAACAAAGATATAGTTATATCAGGCTATAATCTTTAAAGAAGGCCAGGACAGACAGAAAAAAGGAAGGAGTAGCATTTTATATTTAAAAATAATATTAAATAAAAACATGCAGAAAGTATAGGGAAAGGAGATGGTGCTGTGGGTTACTTTAGAAAGGAGAGGTGGCACAACCATCTGCATTGGTATGACCTACAGAACGGATGGATAGAGTTCTAGTCAGATATGTATAAGAGGGAAAAAAGGGGAGGTGTTGCAAAATGCTGATTGAAGCATCTCATCTGCAGATTAATTACAAATAGAAAGAACCTGGACACCCTTCAAAGGCTCTTAGGCACAGAACCTATGAGGGCGGGGGCAATATGGAATTTTGTACTTACTAGGAGTTGCCAACTGGCTCCATCTTTTAAAAAACATAGGCTGACCCAATTCTTCTTTAACTCCACTTTATGCATGGAAATGTAGTCCTGCTCTTCTTAGGGAAGTCAATAGGGTAATCAGAACTAAAGTTTGAGCATACAGTGGGTAAAACCAGAACTAAATTCATTTGTTCTGAAAAACTGGATCCAATTGGCAAACATTGGATTTACAAAATGGAGAACATGTTTATAATGTCCAGGCAATTGGTCATCTGACTACTAGTGATCAGAAAGTACGGTTTAATATAAATCAAATTAAAGAAGGATCATGCAAAAGTCAAAGTGCTGAATCTCAGCAGTAACAGTTTTGATAAAAGACAGGAGCTCCTTAAGGGAGTACTGGCAGGGTGCAAACTTCTTTGTAAACAGTGAGAAAAACTAAAAGGAGCTAGAATAAGAGCAACAAATCTTTAGGTCAGGAAAGTATATTCTTATGGTTTTAGAGTTATTTGGAGGATAGGGAATTCAGAGAAGGATTTTGTATTTGATATTTTATATGTAATATGGTAATCTATTTTGGTGTTTCCATGAGGTGATGTAAAGTGGAACATAAATATGTAAATTAAATTAAAAGGTAAAAGACTGGTATGGTTTTCTAACGAGATGGCTGAAGGCAACAAGATTAGTATTGAAAAAGAAAGATAGAAAGGCAAAGATATGCGCAGAAGAAAAGATAGCTAAGGCAGTAAAGCAAGGTGACAAGATTTTTTTCAGGTTCATCAATGAAAGGTGGAAGGGACAGAGGAAAGGACTTTGTGCCACCTTTTCCCATTGTTCAATTTGATTCTCCGAATTACCTGATTCTACTTCAGCCAAATGGGATCACTTTGCATCAGTTTCTTAAGCTAAGACTTGTTAGATTATCAGTGTGATGAACCCTTCATCTTCTCCCTTAAATCCTTGCAATACAGCTTTGCTTACAGCACTTAAAGATGCAGTGTGCTGATGTATTACGCATGCCATCAATCTATCTCTGGCTGAGAGAGAAATGCCAGCTATGTTCCATAAGACCTTTATTAAAGAAACCTGGCCTGAACCCATCTGAGCTTCTAAACTACCATCCCATCTCCTCTTTAGCTTTTCTAACTAAGATCATCGAATCCATTGTTTTCCAACAACTGGACGATTATGTACAGGAGAATGAGATTCTTTATATGTATCAATTTGGCTTCTGAAAGAACTTAAGTATAGTAACTTTATTGTTAACAAGTCTCAATGTATTTAGGAGGTTTGAGAATGGCCAGAGTTTTGTGCTGATCTTGTTAGATATTTCTGCAGCGTTGGACACCCTTGATCCCCGAATCTTATTATACTGATTGTATGAATGTGGCATTTCCAGCATTGCCTTGAGATGGTTTCAATCCTACCTTGCTAGGCATTCTCAGCAAGTTAGGACTGGAAATCATGCATCTGACTGGCACCCTACAACTACTGGTGTGCCACAAGGTTCTGCGCTTTCATTAGATACTTTTCAATATTTATATTGCCCCTATTTGTCGACTATTGGCAAGACTCTGTTGAGGGTATCGCTTGTGTGTGGACAAAATATAAATTTTATATTCCTGCTCAGGCATCCTAGTCTGCCACATTCGATATGTTATCAATCTTTCGACTATCAATGGCTTATATATAACAGGCTTGTTCTACATCTGGGCAAGAACGAGGTGATTGTCCTCCGGCACTACTCCTCTATGCATATGAAGGCAAAGCAATATCTATTGCCTCTCAAGTAAAAGGTTTAGGAATTATTCTTGATTCATAGATTTAATATGCTGCAAGCACATATTAAATCTGTGGTAAGAGCTTCTTTTTTCCCAAATTAAAGTTCTTGAGGCGATTGAAGTCTTTGTTAGGCCTGTTAGAATTTTGGTCTGTGTTTCAGTACTATTTTCTAATCTAGACTATTGTAATTCACTATTCATGGGGTTCCCTGCATGTGCACTCAGAGCTTTACAACTTCTGCAGAATGCACCTGCTCATGTGCTTAAGGGTCAATCCCGATGATCACATATTACACCAATTTGTTATAATTTGCATTGGTTCTCCATTGAATGATAGATTACGTGTAAAATAACCTTAATGGTACAGAAAATGATTGGAGAAACTGCCCTTCCTTGCATGAACACCATGCATCATCTTTACAACCACACATGAATATTAAGATCCCAACAGAGAGAAGATTGTTCAAGGTGTCTTCAATGAAGCACGTGCAGCTTGATGAAATGCGGGAGAGAACTTTTTCCATCGCTAGCCCAGTTTTTTGGAATTTTTTGCCTATGGATGCTCGGCTGGCAACCTGCATCAAAACCTTTAAAGATTTATTTAAAACTTCTGTTTCAAAGGGACTTAGCTAATATGTTTTGATAGATCCAGGCAATGATGTTCTTTTGGAAATAACTTTGTAGGAGAATATATGTATTGTGCTGCCAGTTTGTGTGAAATTGGCAACACTGAAAATGGACAATGCTATGGGGCTGGATGCAATACATCATAAAATAGTAAATAAGATAGATTTTGGTGGGTCCACAGCATATCTGTTCAACAGATCTTTAGAGATGAGAATGATTCTATGAGACTGGAGAAGGATAATTCCTTTCTCTATAAAGGGGAAATTTTTAACAATTTGCCTCAGTGCAATATCCATGGGTACTTTGTACCCGCAGATTTTTTGTCTAATTTTCAAAGGGAAACTACACATTTATGGGTACAAAAGAACTGTGGACTTTGCACCTGCTTTTTCTGTGGGAACATTTTTGCTAGAAATCTATGTGCATAGATTTGAAAATCCAAGCTACGTGTGTTATATTCCAATCCCACCCTAAACATAACCCCTGGGAACATCTCCCCACAATCTGGCTAAAAGTATGTATATTATAGAATCCTGTGCATATTTTTTGCTAGATTAAGTGAGGGCAATTTTCAGACAATTTATTGGTTAAATGGCTTTAAAAATAGTCTTCAAAAGAAGACACAGGGAAAAGGTTGAAAACTATAGGTTAGATAGCCTGACCTCATCGGTAGGAAAATTAATGGAGACTCTACTGAACGAAGAGATGATGAAATATCTTGTATCTAGCAGGTTGTAGAACTGAAGTGTTGCTAGATATTTAAAAGATTCAGGGCACAGACCCATGTGGCTCAGGTCCATATGGTTTCCCCCAAGATTTTGATAATTAAATTAAACAATCATGATCAGCCCTCCCCCTGAGAATGATCCTGTAAAAACACAGGATGCAAAAATATTACTGAGTTTTTGCTGGCCTAAAAAATTTGTCAACAATCATACTGGAAGCACCCAAGGAGATATACTGTACTGGTTAGGGATGTTAAAGTCAAATAAATTCATTTCAGTGCATTTTTCATTTCAGGGATTTTTTTTCCTCCAGTTTTTGGTTTGCTTAATGTTTATTTCAGTTTGATTCCACAGTTTGGTGTCATTCTCAGGTCTGGTGGCACCATTTTCAAAAGACATGGCGAAGGTACGAGCAAAGAGACACTGCTCCTGCCCCATCCTTCACCAGCAACTCCTATGAAAGGGGTAAGTCAGATTTTCAGGATATCTACAATGACTATGCATGAGATAAATTTGCACATACTGGAAACCCAGTCTAGAAACATAGAAATGTGATGGCAGAAAAAAAAAACATGTGGCCTGTCTAATCTGCCCATCTATTCCAACTACTCAGATTTACAATCCCTACCACTCCTCCTCAGAGATCCTCTGTGGTTATTTCATGCTTTCTTGAATTTAGATACTGTCCTTGTCTCTACCACTTCCACAGGGAAGCTATTCAATGTATTCACCACCATCTCTGTAAAGAAATATTTTCTTAGGCTGCTCCCAAATCTACCCCCCCTTTCACCCACATTCCATGACCCCTTTCGTTCTAGAGCCTCCTTTGCAATGAAAGAAACCTGCCTCCTGTGCACAGAAACCTTGGAAATATTTAACTGTCTCCATTATATTTCCTTATCCCACTTTTCCTCTCTGGTATACATTTATCTCATATTCATTGAAGCTATCCTGAAAACCTGACTGGCTGGGGACGCCAGGAAAGGCTTGCAAAGCCTTGTTTTAGGATGCCTCCTTCCCCCCTCCACCCTCTCCCCTAAGTCTACAGGGTCCTGGGATCACAGGCTGTGGCTGCAACTGATCTAGTCCCTGCCCTCCAGTTGAAACAAGGAGGTAGAGTGCGAGGGGATAAGACAACAGCAGATACAGCAGAACAGAAAACAATTGCTGTGCAGCCCTCTTCTATTTCTCCCCATATGCCTCCAGTGGGGACAGGAGTGGGAGGGGTGAGTCTGGAGCAGACACTTCGGAGAACAAAACAATTACTCTGCTCTCTTTTCAAGCCCCTTCCTTTCTGGTCCTTGCAGGCTGCCTGGAGGAGATGGTCTGGAAAAGTAAACAGAACAACTATTTGATATTGTGTGTGCCCATGGCTATCAATGCTTCCAATGTGGGATTTGAGGTTCTACCAGAGGGAGATCATGTCAAACAAACCTGAACAATTTATTTATTTATTTTTTTTTTTTTAAGCTGGCAGTTTCCTCCTGCTCCTTTATGCCTCTAGTTCAATCTGAATTGGAGCTGGGATCTGGAATCTTTCAGAACCTTGCAATCACCCTGCAACAAACGTCAGGAAATATTTCTTCACGGAGAGGGTGGGGGATGCCTGGAATGCCCTTCTGGAGGAGGTGGTGAAAACAAAAACAGTGAACGATTTCAAAGGGGCATGGGATAAACACTGGGGATCCCTAAAGGCTAGAGGATAGAGATGAAGAAATGAGTTCATAGGGGTAACTTGCTAGTGTGGCGGTTGCTACCCTTAATCAATATGCCTTCATACTGTTGATGCAACGCCATCATTGCTCTCTGCTTCAAAGGCACGGGGAAAAGAGGAAAAGCAAGTTTGCTTACCGTAAACTGTGTTTTCCGTGGCAAGCTCGGAACCGCAGAGGGAGAACATGCAGGCAGGCACACAGAGCAGAGCTCTGTGTGCTTTGAGGAGCTCTGCCACCTAGAGGACGTTTCCCAGACAACATGGCTAGTGATGCGGCTGTTACTATCCTTAACCAATAAACCCGAAACTCGATGCAAATCTTACCTGAACCTGCATACTCTCCTCATCCAACCTAATAATACTTTCTGGACTTGATATGTTTATTTCTGTAAATGTTCACATTGTTATACTGTTGCACAACTGCTAAGAAAAATGTACACTTTGTAAACCGTTATGATGCCTCTACCGAATGACGGTATATAAAACTCAACAAATAAATAAATAAATAAATAAAGGAAGGAAGGAAGCTCCTAAGCAAACTGAGCAGCTGGAGGTAGGCTCCAACGTAGTAAACCGGATTAGAAATTAGTTGAGTGATAGACAGAAGGTAATGTTAGTTAAATGGAGATCACTCTGAGGAAGGGAGATTGTTGCGTGGAGTGCCTCATGGATCTCTCTTGGATTGGGTTCTTTTAAACAGTGTTTCCCAACCAATGTGTCCTTCAGACTTCATCAGGTGTGACATGAAAAATATCACCACTGCCTGATGCTCAGATTCAGGCCAGCTCTGCTCACAGCAACAAGAGACATAGCGGTGCCTCTTAAACCTGTATGAGCTCCTTACTGAGAACATGGGTAATCATGCATGCCTCTTCCTAGCTACAGCACAAGCCCTGGAATGTGGAAACTAATGGGCAGTACACAGGGCATGGATAGCTGGGACCCGCTTTGTGCAGCACACACATTGCACACAGTCCTACCTCATCTTCTGTCTTTGACTTCTTCTAGCCAGAGAGAGAAAGATGGAGAGAGGGTGCACGGAGCGTGACTTACTGAGTGTTGTAAGCAGCAGCAGGGAAGGAGCTCTGGATGTAGCATGCAGCAGCCAAGGTAAATAGCTGAGCCAGCTGCCTGCATCACACCAATTTTACAGAGGGAGCTGGTTCAACCTGACTGGTTCATATACGTCTTTGCACCCCCTTCTCTTCATTTGTTTTAACGTTTGGAAAAAAGAGACTGGTGGGGCTTTCAATGTTTTCCCATCTCTTCTTTTAGCCACATGAGACTTCTCCAAGTTTGTACTGCCTGCTCCATGGAAGCTGCTGTGACACAACATTTTTGTTAATATAGATGTGCCTTGGATATGAAAAGGTTGGGAAAAACTGCTTTTAAGTATTTTCATGAGTATTTATTTATTTAGAAATTATTTTTTATCCCACATCCTCCAAGGTTCGGGGCAGAGTGCATAAAACATACATATTTTGGCAAAGCACATAAAGATAATTGCTAAAGCAAGTAATATTGCAGAAGGCTTATTAAAAGAAAGTTTGCCTTTTTGCAGATGACATTAAGATTTACAAGAGTGGACACTCCAAGGGGGCAGACTGAATGAGACATGATCTAAAAAGTTTGAGGACCTGGCCCGGTAACTCTATGCCAGTGCAGTGCTTCATAGAGGACCTGGATTCAGTTCTCAGATTCAGGTCTTCCATTCCCCAGATCATTCAGGTCTGGAGATGCTGCAGTGGCAAGGTTTATAGAATCAGTCATCATGCAATAGCGACACCTAGTGGCTGGGTTTAGCACCCATTATTGTAGGGTTTTGGAAGGAGCTTGGATGCATGACTCCCAGATGAGGGCTTTGCTGCAATGTCTAAACTAAGCAAATTGGAGATATAAAATAGGGGAAAATCCCAGATACATGAGAATGAAGACTCATAGTGCAAGATCTCAGCCCCAGTTTTGATTGAGCTGAAAGCCAAAAGGAGGAGGAAGTGGTAACTGCCATCCCCTCGCCTCTGAGGGGGGGGGGGGGGGAGTCAGAGGAGTGGTCAAGTGCTTGATAGCTAAAATGAAGGCAAAAAAGTGCAGGGTCATTCATTTGGGATGCAGAAAGCCAAAGGAGCAGTACACAATTTGGGTGGAGAGATACTGTTGCTTACCAAGCAGGAAAGAGACTTCGGGGTGATCATATCTGCTGATCTCAAGCTAGTGAAACAAAACAAAGGTCAGAGCCAGAGGTATGCTAGGTTGTACACTTAGAAGCATAACTAGTAGGAAAAAGGAGGTGATAAAGCTGTTGTACAGGTCATTGGTGAGACTTCATCTGGGATATTGTATTCAGTTCTAAAGGGCATATTTATAATAGAATATAGACAGAGAAGAGGCAGTCCAGAAAATCTGCATCAAAAAGCCCCTTGAGATGAGACTTAATGACCTAAATAAGTGTGCCCTAGAGAAGCAAGGGAAATATAAGACATTCAAATACTTCAAGGTATAAATAATGCACAATAGAAAAAATCATTTTCAGAGGAAAGAAAGATTCTAGAATATTAGAAAGTATTTCTTTATGGAAAGGCTGGTAGATGTCTTTCCTGGGTGACCACAGATGTTAGGAGGAAAAAAAGCAGCAGTTAAGTACACCCAATCTGCTCATTTGTACTTATATGCTAGGTTATTACAGGTCTTACTTGATCTGCTGTCTTCTCCCTCCCTCCACCACTAAAGTCCCCTTGTTTCTCTCCCCTGCATGTTTAAACTGTGCCACTGTTCTGGTTCCTATAACTTCTGCTTGAAGTTTATTCCAGGTCTCCACCACCCTCAGAGAAAAATTAATTTTCTCATATTCCTTTTGAGTTTCTCTTCCTTCAGCTTCATATAATGACCACTTGTCTTTGGCATTTTCCAAAGAATGAAATGTTCACCTTTCAGTAATCAGTACATTATTGAAGCTACCTAGATATTTGAATGTTTTTATATCTCCCCTTTCCCTTATTTCTTTTAAAGAATACATTTTTAGTTCCCTCAGTCCATGTCAATTTTGGTCTCAGGATCCTTATCTGCAGTTATATTCTACGCAGTCAATATTGAAGCCTTTGTATGCATAACATTTTGAGTTACATGTGCAAAAAAAAAAAAAAAAGCTTTCAATATTTGCCCCCATCAACTGCATACATTTTGTGCACAAAAAGAAGCATCTGAGGCAGGGCTAAACTTTAGCCAGTAAATGCACATATTCCATGTGCTCCAGCTACAGTTATGCGCACTCGAATAGGATTGGAAAAAAACAGAATTGTACATTTATCCAAGTATATTCAGCAGGGAAACTGCACAGAAAAATCCTGCACATAAAGTTCCCCAGATAAATTTGCTGCTTAACGTGTCACCTAATATTAACCTCTGTGTTTCTGTTTACCATCCATGACAGTGACCTTTTAAACTAGAATATATTTATTTAGGCTAGAAGTTTCCCCCCACTTCTTTGGTGCTCTTACGCCATCTAAACTGTTTTCTGCTAAGACTATGATGAGACAAGACTTTCAGGGGTCAAAGACCACAACTCCCTCCACACTGTAGACATGTAATTGGCCACTAGGATATGCAATAACTGGGATTCCCTCCTCTCCCAGGGACTGTGAACTCTATTTAACTTATGTCCAGCCCCAGCCTACTCAAGAAGTAAAAATCAACCTTAGGAATCAAACCCAGATTTTCGGCATACCATTGGGTTGGCCTTTAAACTACAATATCTTGGGAAGGTGTTACTAAGGAATTCTGTCAACAGTTTCACAGTAATGCTTATGATTCAAAACTTGCTGATAATGCTATAAATAAAACTCCCCGAAGATGAGTTAAGTGAGAAAGGAATGAGAAATATGCCTTTGGTGATGTAGAGAGAAAAACATTCAAATATGTGGATATATTCATGCCCACGCTGGTAAAATGTCACTAGAATTCTGAAAAAAAGTGTGCAACAGAAAATGCGAAAACTGTTCTTACAGTCTTTAAAAAATGTCTTCTTTAAAAATGTAGAAATTAAGGACCTCAAGCAAGTTGTAGGTATTACTTATGGTACTAACATCATACATTTTTGACTAGCTTTCAACAGAAATGAATTTAACTATCAAGTCTTTGTGGAAAAGGAAAAGGCAGTCCATTTTGAAGAGTACTATGGGGCCTTTATCTCTGAAGAGAAAAAGAGGGTCATTTTTAAAGGGATTTTCTTAGGAAAAACATTGTTTTTCCTAAGATTTTTCCTAAGTTTTTCCATGCATAAGTGTACAGAATTGCCTGCCAATATGAGCATATGTTCACACATAAGTTTAACTGGACTGAGTGAAATTGTTCTTGGGGGTAGGCTTTTATCAGGTGTGTAGATATCTTTGGTAGGATAATTTTCAAAAGGGAAAGCATGTTTACACACCTAAACTTGCCCTTTGAAAATTGATGTAACATACGCACGTGTTTGCTGTCTAATTTATGCAGACTTAAAAATTACTGCCTAAATGCATCAATTGCAATAGTATTTGTTATTTTAGTCATGCTCTTCCAATACTTTAGGAATGTTAGCAAAATAAAAAAAAAAAATCAGTTTTTCTTAAAAGATTTTGACTACAATACAAAGTTATAACTCATCCCCCAATTTTTGAAAAATGTAATTCACTTTTGTATGCATTATAGCTTTCATTTATTTCTTACTTTTGGGGTAATTAAAAGCATGACCCATTTAAATCTTGGCAACAAAAAATTGGAGATAAATATGGCAAACTTTACTGCCTGCTCAGTATGCTTAAAACATCAAAGGAAATTACATCATAGCTGCTCTTCCTGACCTCTGGGTAGTAAATCTTCTATAGTTATCATTACACCCTATTGTTTATATTAACCCTGAAAGCTTCAAAAGCCAAGGAAATAAACTCTTTGTTGCAGGATGTAGCATACTACCCTGTCTATGCTCAGATATGATAAAAACTCAGCATTCATCATGTAAGTTTATTTTTCCACAGTCAACATACTGTAACATATTGATACTGATATGGTTCTGTGTATAGCAAAGGCATGCTTATGCAACACTTATAAGATATACTAACCAGTGCATAATAATGTAAAAATCATTTTATGCAGAGAGAAAACTGTTTCTAAGCAAATATTTGATTAGCTGACACATGATCTAAAACATATCAGACATCTCCTTGAAGTAAAAGTAAACCAGTAGCTACGGTTTACAACTGAATCTTTCAATCAGCAAATACACGTTTAATCCATCTAGTAGCTAAATTACTTTAACAGCAGAAATATCAGAAGGTACTCACCCTAGGTACTAAGGCGGGGGAGCCAACTCCAGTTCTCAAGTACTACAAAAAAGTCTGGTTTTCAGGATATCCACATTAAATATGCATGAGAGATGTGCATGCACTGCTTCCACCATATTCAAATCTATCTTATGCATATTCATTGTGGATATCAGGCCTGTTT
Organism: Rhinatrema bivittatum; assembly: GCF_901001135.1. Lineage (NCBI taxonomy): Eukaryota > Metazoa > Chordata > Amphibia > Gymnophiona > Rhinatrematidae > Rhinatrema > Rhinatrema bivittatum. Next base: position 217,117,525 of record NC_042616.1, read on the forward strand.
GTAGTTCTTGAGGTGGACACCCCTGACCTAGGGTCTAGACAGGGGTGGCCACTGACCAACTCCTGTCCTGGAGTGCTATATATAGGTCTGGTTTTCAGGATATCTACAATGAATATACATGAGGTATATTTGCATGCACTACCTCCACTGTATGTAAATATATCTCATGCATATGCATTGTCGATGTACTGAAAATTTGTTTGTGACTTTTGAGGGCCAGCATTGCCTACTTATGTTCTACAATCTTCATCATAAATTAATCTTTATTTCAATATTCCTTAATGGTAAAACAGCTTTTTCTGTGGTTCGCTAGGCAGCACAAGCAAAGCTTTGGAGACTTAGAGAAAGCTGTTTTATATAGATTATGAAATAAAAATTTATTTGTGATAAAGAATCTGGAGGGAATACCTTCTGATTTTTCTACGGTTAATTATGTCTCAGAGGACAGTGAGGAAGTCCACTGGAAAAGGCACCACCTATGCCAATTCAATTTGAAAAGTCAGGAAGGAGATGAAATGGGAAGAAAGCAAGATGGCCAGGCAGCATCGAAAACCTCTGGGAGCCAGACTTCAGCACTCTAATAATTTTATAAAGTCCTCATTCTATTTATACAACTAAAATATTTTGAAATCCTGAGGGAGTATTGAAAGGAGAGGAAAATTTTGCTGGCCACTGAAGAGGATTGGTAAGTATTGCTAGTTGGTCAATATTGGGATTTAAAAGTTTGGGAAGACCAGGAAGCTAAGTAAGGTCTTTTCTAGTATTTGTGTGTGTGCCTTTTCATTAAACAAGACAACCAGGGAGTTAGGTATGTTCTTTTCTAGTTTCTCCTGTAGGATCATTGAGAAGAGAAGATTATCTTACTGGTGGCTAAAGGTCGGTGAATATTGCTTTGGGAAATTTTAGGTCTTAAAAAGATTGGGAGAGAAGTGAAATAGTGGAGTATATTCATGTGTGTATGTGTGCACCTGCAATAAAAAATAAGCCTAAGGTAGTAATCCCAATGTCTCTCCTTCACTCCCACTCCTAGATCATCCTGTTTCTAGGCAAAAGACACTTTCAGATTAAAAATCAATTAGGCTTTTATCTAAAACATGGAATTGCCCCAGCCCTTATCAAGAATTGAATTATCCCCTTAGAGGTCACTACCAGCTTAATGGGAAACCCACCAATAAATTTAAAGGATGCTAATTTAAACATTCCTACTCCCTTAGCAACCTAAACTTAACTAAGAACTCAACAAAACTAAGATGAAGGCAGCAACCTAGCAGCAAGAAGAGGGCCTTCTTGCCTTCTGCATCGAGTGCCACATGTATCATTTTTTACCCATTAGTGAGAAGTTGTATGTGTGCACCCAGTACAAAGAGCTCCTGGCTCTCAGAAAAAGTCTGATGTCTGGAGGCTAGAGTGGCAGACCTGGAGCAGCTGAGGCAGACAGAGAGATATTCAGATGAGACCTGCATGGACATAGTAGCTAAGTGCTAACTCCAGTCTGGCAGCCCTGGTGCTACCTTGAAGGAATAAGATCTCTTGATCTGACAGCATCACCTGGTGTGGCAGGAAGGGATCCTATAGCAAGAATCTGCTCTCCAGGTGATGCACTGTGGACAAGCCTCCCAAGGTTACTACCCAGGAGAGAAGTGTTAGGTCGGCTGTCATAGTTGGTGATTAAAATATTAGGAACATAGCTGGGTGGCTGGTGGACATGAGGATCGCCAGGTTGCCTGCTGGTGCAAAGCTGGTGGACCTCATGCATCACCTATATTAGATTTTAGGTGGTGCTGGGGAAGAGCAGGCTGTCATGGTACATGTGCGCACCAATGACATAGGAAGTTGTGGGAGGGAAGTTCTGTAAGCACAATTTAGGCTTTTTAGATAGAAACCTGAAATCTAGAGCCTCCTCAGTAGCATTCTCTGAAATGCTCCCTATTCCACATGCACATCCCCAGAGGCAGGCAGAGCTCCAGAGTCTCAATGTGTGGATGAGACGATGGTGCAGGGAAAAGGGTTCAGTTTTGTAAGGAACTGCCCAACCTTTTGGGGAGGGAGGGAGACATTTCTGAAAGGCTGGGCTCCATCTTAACCAGGATGGAACTAGGCTGCTGGTGGTAACTTTTAAAAAGGAGCAGAGCAGCTTTTAAACGAGAACAAAGGGGAAAGTCGATAGTCGCTCAACACACTTGGTTCAGAGGGAGGTATCTTCGAAGGATACTAATGAAACAAGAGAGTTAGGGCATCCCAACAGAGAGGTTCCAATATCAGCAGAAGTAGACTATATTCCTATAAGTAAAGAACCATCTCAGTTAAGAGATTTCAAATTATCCCTGTCAACTGATAAGCAAGTTTTTAATTCTAACAAAATACATAATTTTAAATGCCTGTCTGCTACTGCCAGAAGTTTAATAAGAAGATGGGAGTGTTAGAGTATATAGCACTAAATGAAGAGGTAAACAACTGGCATCTCACAGACCTGGTGAAAAGAGGATAACCAATGGGATAGTGCTATGTCAGGGTACAAATTATACCACAATGATAAGAGTGGATCAACTTGGAGGAGGGGTAGCACTTTATTGCAAAGTCCAACAGGAAAAATATCCTGCAAGAGACTAAATGCACAGTAGAATCCTTATGGGTAGAAATCCCATGTGTGTTAGGGAAGAGCAGAGCGATAGGAGTTTACTACCATTCACCTGGCCAAAATGACAAAACGGATGCTGAAATGCTAAGATAAATAAGAGAAGCTAACCTATTTGTCAATGCAATAATAATGGGAAATTTCAATTATCCCAATATTGACTGGATAAATGTAACATCAGGACATTCTAGAGAGGTATAGTTCCTGGATGGAATAAATAACTGCTTCATGAAACATCTGTTCAGGAACAGATGAGAGAGGGAACTGTTTTGGATTTAATTCTTAGTGGAACACGGGATTTGACGAGAGAGGTAACGGTGGTGAGACCACTTGGCAATAGTGATCATAACATGATCCAATTTGAATTAATGACTGGAAAGGGGACAATAAATAAATCTACATCTTTAGCACTAAAATTTCAAAAGGGAAGACTGATACAATAAGGAAGACAGAAAAAACAATGAAAGGTGCAGATACAAAAGTTAGAAGTATACAACAAGCATAGACGCTGTTTAAAAATATCTTAGAAGCACAGTTCAGATGTATTCCATGCATTAAGAAATGTGGAAGGAAGGTCAAACACCTGTTAGTTTGGTTAAAAGATGATGTGAATAAGTCTAATTTAGGCAAAAAATAAAAAATAAAATAAAAAACTTCCTTCAAAAATTAGAAAGATCCATCTGAACAAAATATGATAAAGCATAATGCATTGGTAAGTTAAATGTAAAATATTGATAAGACAAACTAAGAGAATTTGAAAAGAAGTTGGCTGTAGAGGCAAAAACTCATAAAAACATTTTAAGATATATTCAAAGCAGGAAGCCTGTGAGGGAGTTGGTTGGATTGACTGATAATCGAGGAGTTAAAGGAGCACTTTGGAAAGATAAATCCATTGCAGAAAGACTAAACTAATTGTTTCGGTGTTTACTAATGAAGATGTTGGGAAGATACCCATTCCACAGACAGTTTTCAAGGGTGATGATTCAGCTGGCCTGAACCACATCATAGTGAACCTTGAAAATAAGTAGGTAAGACTGGTAAACTGAAAAGTAACAAATTGCCCAGACCAGAATGTATATATCTCAAAAATAAAATTTCAGATCCATTACTAGTAATTTGTAAGCTATCAGTAATATCGTACATTGAGCCTGAAGACTGGAAGGAGGCCAATATAACCCTGATTTAAAAAAAAAAAAAAAGGCTCCAGGGATGATCCGGGAACCTATAGACCAGTGAACCTGACCAGCGACGGGAAAAATCATGGAAACCATTCTAAAATAACAAAATCTCAGAACATAGAGTTAGACATGGTTTAATAGGACACAGCCAGCATGAATTTACCAAGGGAAGTCTTGCTTCTCAAATCCGATTCATTTTTTTTGAAGGGGTTAATAAACGTGGATAAAGATGAGCCAGTAGAAGTGGTATATTTGGATTTTCAGAAAGCATTTGACAAAGCTTCTAAGAAAATCATGCAATAGGAGGGAATGTAATTTTGTGGATTGCAAACTGGTTAAAAGACAGGAAACAGAACAGGATTAAATGTTCAGTTTTTTCAATGGAGAAAGATAAACAGTGGAGTGCCTCAAGGACTGTACTTGGACTAGTGACTTTTAATATATTTATAAATGATCTGGAAAGAGGAAAGATGAGTGAGGTGATCAAATTTACAGATGACACAAAATTGCTCATAGTAGTTAAATCACAGACAGATAGTGATAAATTGCAAGAGGACCTTATGAGCCTGGAAGATTAGGTGTTCAAATGGCAGATGAAATTTAATGTGGACAAGTGTAAGTTACATGATGTTAGTTACACGATGTTAGGTTTCATATTAGGAGTTACCAAAAATAAATCTAGACATCACAGTGGACAATACATTGAAATTGCAACTCAGTGTGCTGCAGCAGTCAAAAAAGCAAACAGAATGTTAGGAATTATTAGGAAAGGAATGGGGAATAAAACTGAGAATGTCATAATGCCTCTGTATCACTCATGGTGAGACCGCATCTTGAATACTGTGTACAATTCCGGCCGCCGCATCTCAAAAAAAGATATTGATGCACTTGAGAAGGTACAAAGGGCGACCAAAATGAAAAAGGGGATAGAACAGCTCTCCTATGAGCAAAGGCTACCAAGGTTAGGGCTGTTCAGCTTGGAGAAGAGACGGCTAAGGAGGAATATGATTGTGGTCTATAAAATCATGAGGGGACTAGAATGGATTAATGTAAATCAGTTTACTCTTTCAGATAATACAAGGAACAAGGGAGCATGCCACAAAGTTAGAAAGTAGCACATTTAAAATAAATTGAAGAAAATTCCTTTTCACTCAATGTATAATTAAGCTCTGGAATTCATTACCAGAGGATATGGTTAAGGCACTTAGCTTATCTGGGTTTAAAGAATGTTTGGATAAGTTCCTGGAGGAGAAGTCCATAAACTGCTATTAGTCAAGTTAAAATAGCCACGGCTTATTACCGGTATTAATAGCATGAGATCTATTTAATGTTTGGGTACTTGCCAGGTTCTTGTATCCTGGAATGGCAACTGTTGGACACAGGATACTTGGTTTGATGGACCCATTATGGCAACTTCTAATGTTCTTATAATACCAAGTTAAGTAAACAGAGCATCAGAACAATAAGGGAACTATATTAATTTTTGTATTTCAGCCAATGCATGAACTTGCAGAGAATTTTTTCTAAAGGCATTAGTTCAGTTAAACAGTGCTTTGCCCATGGAAATGTCCTGTAATAAAAGTGGCTGCCCAATGTGTAAGTTAACCTGCACCGAACAGACATTTCTGGGGACGGAGTTAGGAAGGGATTTGCACTTTCCTGCATACATTTGCAGGGCTGGATATTATATAAGGCAAACTAAACTGTAACCTAAGGTCCCACAATTTCTTTTTATTTTGGGGGGGGGGGGGGAGGGGGGAAATCCAAAAACCCTGGAAACCTCAAGGTGATGCCTACTCACTTTTAAAGCATGGCCTCACAAGAGAGAAGCTAAAGCATTTTACAAGACTGAATGCACATTTTGTACTCAAAAAAAATTTTTTTGTAAACTCCTGATACATTTGCATAGCATTAGCTTATTGCATCGGAAGTTAAAAAAAATGTTAAATATGAACATTAAAACTGAGCGCTGAAATCCAGCACACAGTGCTTTAATGCGCAGATTACTGCATGGGCCTATTAGTCCAGTATAGCCAAACTTGTGCCTCCTGCCATGGAAAGAAAAACATTAGAATAAGCAAAAGACACAGTCACATTATTACTGGCATAATCCTTAATAAAATAAAAATGGAGAGGTCCATGCTCAGACAGTCTGGCTAGCAAACTTATCCAGCTAACTTTCGAGGTATATTCAATAATGAAACTGCACTACTGAATATAGCCAACCATTTTAAAGTTAGCCAGCTAACTATAGCCTCCTAACTATAGGACAGCTTTTTGGCTCAAGCGGACTTAGCTGGCTAAGTCACCTGGCTAACTCTGAATATCGGAGTTAGCTGGCTAACTTAACTGGCTAACTGAGCTCCTCCCAATTACAAGCCTGAATGCCCCTAACTTAGCCGGCTAAATTCTATCCAGTTATCATATTAGCGGGCTAGAACTTAGATAAATGCCCAAATATTCATTTAGTCGGCTAACTTCTGAGTTAGCCTGCTAAATGCTTTTGAATATGGACCTCCAAGATTTTACTACTTGACCTCACATTGAGGGGGGGGGGGAGGGGGGAAGGAATATCTATAGTAGTTTAATAGTCAAATTAGTACTAATAATACTTCCTTCAGAATACAGATCCTCATCTCCTTATCTAGTCTGTTTATTTTAATTATTTCTGTCATAACGTCTGCAGATACTCATTGACATAGAATTGTCAGAGAGTCTGCCAAGACTAACAAGCAGTAAGATGCTTTAGTATGCATAGAAGGTGAAGTATGAAACATCATATCTAAGGGAAAAGATGAGAAAAGAACAGTGATCAATCTGGAACTATAATTCTTGAGTGATAATGTTGATTCTGAAGATGGCAATGATACAGTAATCCAGCTGGCAGATATACCAGGTCCAACCATTTGAGATGGGGGGGGGGGGGGGGGGGATAAAGCATTAGTAAAGCTGGGGGTGGGAGAGAAAACTACAAAGATTCCCTCTGATGACTGAATATTTTTCCCGCCCTTATCCCAACATCGCTAAGCAGAAATATGCTACTTGTGTGCTACTTGAATAAAGTATAGCCTCTTTAGAGAAAAAGGCCACAGAATTTGACCTAATTCAGCTAATACTTCTATAGGTATATCTGTTGCAATAGCTACTCCCTGTCTAAGATTGTTTGGTATCTGGTGGCAATGACATAAAAGCAAAATATGTACTGCACTTTGATCCTGGTGATGAATATGACATTTGAGCAGACTTATAACTTATAGAATATGAAAAACACACTTATAGATAGATCAGTGTTGAAGAATATTTTTAAAAAATCTACATTCAAAGTAACTCATTTACATACTGACAGGAAAAGATCACACAACCAGTCTTATACGTGCAAGGTAGTTATACAATACTTAAGGTGTCCACCAACCAGTAAGCTACCTTTAGTCAGACAGAATACTTGGCGGAATGACAGGTTCACACCACTGACAATAAATGCCTCAGATACCTGTTACACAAAACTGAAGAAAACCTTCAGTGTTATATAGACAAGTGAAAAATTACTACTTGCCTGATAATTTCATTTTTTTAGGACAGTCAGATGAATCCAGAACAAGTGGGTTAAGCACCTCTACCAGCAGATTTAGACAGAGCAAACTGACGTCACAGTATATATATATACCCCTGCAGTGACATCAGCCTGTCAGTATTTTCTTCAAAAGCAACTGTGGACAGACTAGCAAAAAGCTTGATTAAAAACAGATAATCATTGCAATACTCAGTCAATAGCCAACATTACGCTCAGACAAGAATGTAATAACACTTGTCTAGAGACTGGAGAAACACCAGTAATCCCTATAACACATAGGCACACAGGAGGATCATTATGCAATCATTCGGCAGTCAAGGGAGGGAAGCTGGATTCATCTGACTGTCCTAAAGAAAAGGAAATTATCAGGTAAGTAGTAATTTCGCATTTCTTAGGGTCAAGTCAGATGAATTCAGAGCAAGTGGGATGTACCCAAGCTACTCCTGAATAGGGCAAGAGACTGTCCATGGTCAAGTCAAAACCGCACGTGCAAAGGACGAATCCTCACTATGGATCAATGGGTCCTAGAGGTGATATGAGAAGGATATGCACTTGAACATCCAAACGATAATACCTGGAAAAGGTGTGTAAGGAGGACCACGTTGCAGCTTGGAGGTGGACTGCAACAGAAGTGCCCACCAGCCCACATGTAATAGGACCAGATGGGGTTTGTGGGTTCTTTAGATACTGGGGAAATGAACCAAGCACCCCTGATTTTGTGCAATTAATATTCCTGTTCCCAAGCAACGTGACACAAGATATTACACAACACACAAGGAGGGACCTGCCAGCGCCGCAGCGGCTCCCCGCCCACTGCCCGACCTGCCCCCCAACCTGAAGATCGCAGTGGTATTGCCGGAGAAGCATGGCCAGGTAGGCCGCAACACCAGAGCCTTCCACCCACACTGGGGGCCATGACTAGGATGCACTGGGAGCGCTCCCCCCCCCCCCTCAGAACAAAGAGGGAGAAGAGGGACCTGTCTATGCCACAGCGGCTCCCTGCCCACAGCCCACCCACCACCCGCCCTCCCCCCGATCAGAAAATTGCAGCGGCAACACCAGAGACGCGTGCCCATGAAGGAGCATGGCAAAGGAGCTTGCCCCTTTGTGCACATGAAGTGCGAGGCCGAAGTGCTTATATCACAATATAATATCCTCCTAGCCTAGAATTTACAATAAATGATCAAATATACTTTATTGAACCCATACTTGGACAGGGTCTAAATGGAGAATTAAGAAAGAAATCCCTAAAAAAGAAGCAAAGAAAGTTAAGAAAACGTAACTCCTCCGCCTCACTCTCTTCCTGCTTCATGTTTACCCTATTCCTATTGAATGTTCAATCTCTATTAAAAAAAAATCCCTCTAATTAACGATCTGCTAGAGGATTTAAATCCCTCTATTTTCTGCATATCTGAAACCTGGCTGAAAGACAAAGACAATGTGCTCGTAAGCCAAATATCAAATGTCTATGATATATTTCACTTTCCAAGACCCAAATGAAAAGGCAGGGGATTATTAATAATTAGTAAAAAGGAATTTTAGATAGAACCTTACAAGGTACAGATTAACCCACCCAATGAGGTTGTAATTCTATAATCTCCTCAAATAAACTTAGGGCTGGTCTACTGTCCCCCAGGCTTACTACAAAAAGATTGCTCACCACATACTGAATTATTCACTAAGGTATTTCCATCACTAGAATTCACATTAATTGTAGGAGACTTTAACCTCCATGTAGACAAAACACTTAGAACCTTAACCTGTGAAATGTTTCTAGAAGCAGTGGAAGCCCTGGAATGGTCACAATTTGTCTCGAAAGCCACTCAAAGAAGGTCACACTCCAGACCTAATATTTGCTAATAACAGTAATTGCACAATCAATACTTCGCACACGATAGTGCCCTAGTCTGATCACCAATTTAAAAAGGCAGAAATAGCCTTTACCAACCAAATCCATAATAATATAGTTAGCAAACACACATTTTTACATTCAGGAAAAAGATAGAGACGGAAGTACTTGCTGAAGCAATAGAAAATAAGCTCCATAAAATAAATCAAACCAATTCCAAATCTGCATTCATCTCCTGGGATAAGACTGTCAATGACATAGCTGAAAATCTTAGCCCTATCCAGACAAAAACTATTAACAAATGGGCCGATACAGTAAAGCGTGGCCCGGCTTGCATGCTTTTTAACATGAATTGGACGCACGTTTTAGACGTGTAAGACGGACGCGTGATCCAGTATATGCTCTACCGCGTCCTTGGCGTCTGCTGAAAACGATGCGTAACAATTGGCGCCCGCCGCATGTAGATGGTATGTTAATGGTGTTTAATGATGTTTAATGTCCTGATTAGCTATTCCCCTCGATACAGTAACACGTGCCCAAAATAGCGCGTCTTTAACCTGCACATTTTCCGCGTCTTTACCCTCAATATTTACCACCTACCCTGACCCTGGCATTAGTGTGGTGCTGTGCTCTTGACAGTCGTGAATATCCAACGGACAGCGTCACGGACTACATGTATATATTGGCTTTGGCGATCTTTTTTCTACTGGTGAGAACAAGATTAAGAAATGCTCTGCGAGTGAATTCTAGACGGTCTGTTGGAGACAACAGCCAACAGGAGAACCCGGCACAAAGACCAGAGGAAGTATGTATATGTGTTGTTTTTTTTTAATATCTAACGGTAGCATTTTTCTGTCTGGGCATCTGAGGCTCCGTAGGTCCAGCGGATATAGCCTTAAAGCAAAGATACCGATCTTAACTAAGCAGGAAATTAAAATGCACAAAAGAGATGTAACACCATGGGACACATTTGACGAGGTATCCCAGAGAGAAGTGGAATCCATGATAAAAAATTTGAACCCCGCTCCACATAAGATTGACACCATTCCCACCATGGACATCAAAAAACTAGCTGATATAACCTCCTATACTATAGCAAAAATAATTAACCTATCGCTTAGTGAAGGACTAATGCCAGACTCTCTTAAAGGTGCAATAATTAAACCAATACTGAAGAAAAAGAGCAGTGATCCAAATGTCTTAAGTAACTATAGACCTGTTTCAAACTTACCCATGCTCGCTAAATTAATAGAAAAAACAGTACAAAAGCAACTGGCAGAACATCTAGACAACAATAACATACTTTACCCCTCACAACACGGCTTCAGAAAACACTATAGCACTGAAACATTACTAATCTCACTAACAGATAATGTACTACGAGGGTTTGACAGCGGAAAACACTACATTATGATATTACTAGACCTGTCAGCAGCATTTGACACAGTAAATCACAGCATACTAATAAAAAGGCTTGAAGAAATAGGACTTCAAACAAAACAATTGAATGGTTCCGCTCCTACCTACAAAATAGATTTTTTTCAGGTACAGATAAAAAACACAATATCAGACAAAATCAAGCTAATGACGGGGGTCCCACAGGGGTCAGCACTTTCGGCAACTCTATTTAATATCTACATGCTGTCTCTATGCCACCTCTTGGCAGGACTAGGTATCATACATTACATATACGCCGACGACATTCAGCTAATCCTACCAATAGAGGAAACAATTGAAAAAACACTAAACTTAGCAATGTTGTACCTAGATATAATAAAACAATTATTAAGCCAAATGGAACTGGTAATTAATATTGAAAAGACAGAATTCATACACCTTGAAAGAAAAACCACCGAATTAATACAGAATCCCATCAAACTTAAAAAGGACCAGATAGTGGAACTAAACGGAAAAGCCAGAAACCTAGGTATAATAATCGACAATGAACTCAATCTTAAGCAACACATATCAGTGAAAGTTAGGGAAGGTTATGCCAAACTTATGGTGCTTAGAAGGCTAAAACCCCTATTAACACAAGCGAACTTTAAAACTGTTCTTCAAGCACTTATATTCGCGAGCACAGACTATTGTAACACACTCTTCCTTGGATTACCATATACAACACTAAGACCACTACAAATCCTACAGAACTCTGCAGCCAGAATTCTAACTGGAAAAAGCAGAAGAGATCACATCACTCAAACACTCGCCGAATTACACTGGCTGCCAATTGAACAAAGAGTCCAATTTAAAACACTATGCACAATACACAAACTGATCTATGAGGAAAATACTGACTGGCTAAACACTGCACTACGACTACATGTCCCCCAGAGAAATCTAAGATCAGCCAACAAAGCTCTACTAAACATTCCCTCTGTAAAGACAGCAAAACTGACGCAAGTAAGAGAGAGAGCACTATCCCTAGCCGGTCCAATATTATGGAACACACTACCACTCGAAATAAGACTAATGAAAGATCTAAAACTCTTTAAAAAAAGCTTAAAAACGTGGCTCTTCAAAAAAGCTTTTCACAATGAGAGTGGAGAGTAAGGAATACTAGCGAACAAGAAAGAGAACTCCAGCACACTGTTAAAAGTCAACAAATAGCAGTTATCCCTCCTTTATTATTTTTTCTCATGCCTAAAGATTAATTTAAGAGTACAGTATTCTCATATGGATATCCTATTATTCATATAAATAGAACTTTCAATCCACAATCCAAATAGCGTATATTATTTGAATCATGTAACCGAAACTCTATTGGCACCTACTAGTTAATTTATAATCCTAACCAGACTTATTTATGTGCCTATCTGTAAACCGTTGTGATGGAATACTACTAAACGACGGTATAGAAAAGTTTTTAAAATAAAATAAATAAAAATAAATACACGAACACCTATACGGACGCCGGGAGAAGGACGCCGCACCAGGCCTTCCTCCGGCGTCTACAATTAGGCGTCCCTGCAGCTCCATGGGTCCATCGCAGACGCTGCACCCAACCTTCCTCCAGCGTCTCAAATTAGGCATCCCTGAGGCTCCGCTTCTATTTCTTAAATGAATAACCAAGATGTATTAGGTTATGCTGATTTTCTTGTGTTGTTTTTCATGCAGGCACAGCGGGATAGAGTCGTCCGTGCACAGGACAGGGACAGAGTCGTCCGTGCACAGGACAGGGACACCGGTAGACCAGGACAGGCGATTGGCAGACCTGGACGTATCATTCGCCCAAGGACAACTCCAAACAAAAAAAAGCCCTGCTACAATGATAAATTAAAAAGCACTAAACAGAAACTTAGAGAAACAATGGTGGAAATGCCCATCTGAAGAATCCCTAAGAAAATATAAATCTTTCATCACAAAATATCGTACACTAACCAAAAAGGCAAAAAAAAAAAAAAAAATTACTATGCTAAAAGGATTCACAGGGATATATTTGATTCTAATCTGCTCTTTGAGGTTGTTAAACTTTTAAAGACTCGACATCTTCCATCTCGAGAAACTATAGCTTTACATTTAAAATGATGGGTGTTAACACACGTGCTTAAGAGTATCATAACTGATATCCAGGCTTCTGTTTTAGCCTCTCATTCCTTTTTTTTTTTTTTTTTTTAATTTTCCCTACCACTTGTTTATATATAATGATCTAAAATGGATGATCTCTTGGATAAAATCTTCAATAATTGTTATGTTCGGTGGACCACGAGCCCGTTCTGTTGCCTGTGGCTTTTGCTTCTAGCCCAGGCCCGTTCGTGCTACCTAGTGATGCCACGGCCCCCCTGAAAGGCATGGACATCCACCGTGCGGTCGCCATTTTCCCATCGGCTCCTCGGTGCTGGGTTCTCCCCTGAGTGCAGCAAGGGGCCACGTTGCAGTTGCTCTCTCAGTGCAGCAGGGCGCCGTCAAATCCCTGGAGCAGACCCCTCCCTAAGGCATGCATGCGCCAACTACCCTAACTTTAAAGGAACAGCGGCGGGAAACCTCCGGAGGCGGTTCCTGATGACATCACCAAGCCAGCCCTAAAAAAAGGCTGAGTGTCTCCCATCCAGTGCCTCAGAAATAGGTCGTCTCGCTTCAAGAAGTTCTTTGCTACCGTGTTCCTGTTCCAGATTCTTGTTCATGGTTCCTATGTGTTCCTGAGTTCCTGTGTCTCATTCCTGATCCTGTTTGGCAGTCTGGTTCATCTTGAGTTGTCTTCATAGTCAGTCTTCCCTTGTCTGTCTTCAATATCTCCTGCTCCTGTGGTTTCTCCATCCTCCTCTTCATTCTATGTTCCCTTGGAATGGACTTCTGGCTTTGACCTTGAACTGGCTCAGACTTGGATTGGATTTCTGGCTTAACCGGACTGGACCTTGATGCTGCGTGACCACTGCTCACCACTAACCATTGCCTTCTCACTGTCTCTGATTGAACTCTGCCTGCCTTGACCACTGCCTGGACTTGACAGTGTCTGACCGCTGACTACCATGATCACTGCTTGCCCTGACTTCACTTCTTTCTCCATGCTGGCCTGCAAAGTATTCATTGTGATGGATCATCACCTTCACAGAGGCCCGCACCTAAGACCAGCCGGCCCTGGCACCCAAGGGCTCAACCTAAGAGGAACATGGACTGGTATTGACAAAGCTCCAGTAGGGCCTCTGCTCCAGCCAGCTCCACCTGCTGTTGGTGGGGACCTGTAGACTTTCTCCCTGCAGGTTGCGCCAAATCCACCTCAGCGCAAGGGTCCACATCTGCAACAGTAATGTGTGAGCTTGTTTCATTTTGTTGTATTTTCATTAAGGAAATCTAACTATTTCTGTTTACATCATAAATAAAACATTTTTAAAAAATGTAAATGATAGTGTAATTGCAAAAAGGAGAGATAGAAGAGAAGAAATATGGAAACCCAACAGTCCGGTTTCTCAAACTGTAGAGACTATAAGCTTTTTACTTTATTTATAGTGTTAAACTCTCTCTGCTTCGAATTTGCACACCTTTACTTTTCAAGGAGAAGGAAGGTAAGAGAGGCCTCCAAGGAGCACACAGAACTCAGAGACACACAATGCCAGGAAGAAATTTGGCCCAAAATGCCCTATGAATGACTCTGTGGGTCAGAGTTCATCTAGATGTTTGTAAACAAATCAGGGCAGCAGCAAAGAAGCAGCCCCACAATAGAATGAAAGTTAAAATGCTGAAAAAAAAAAATCTGTTATGTGCTCCCCCTTTTGCTTATTCTTTTCAGGGCAAAAAGTGGCCCAATGGAGCAGAAGACACTTAAAATGATTTAAACATTCTATTGCAATTTCCTAATGTAAGCATTACATTCTTTCAAAATTCTTTGCTTTACCTTTAAACACTCAGATAAAGATTACCTAAGAATTAATTCCTGTTAATATTCTGTGCATTCTACTGCTTATCCACTTCAGAACAGCTACCATTGGGGAAATATCAATGAGTACACAAATGCCTGAAGAATGCAGATGTTCCCTTGTATACAACAAAATGCTAAATAATGAGGACAACAGTGTATCAAAAAGCACAGGAAGTAGGGACTAAGTGGATTATAAAAGAAAGTGTGTACAAAAAAGTAATGATTGAAGTCAACGACTTGTACATAACTATAATCAGAGAATTAAGCCTTTGAAACAATCTTGTAGAGCTGTTTTTAAACATTCCCTCCTATGAAATAAAAACTTTCAAATGTTATAGATGAATACTTAAATACTGTGAAGCAACTACCTCTCCTAAATTAATCACGAACCAAGGAGAGAGGAGATTCAACTCACTCACCAATTCTAAAAAACAAATCTCAATAAACTTGTTATCCAACAACTAATTACCCGGCAAATGACAATATCATAAAGCTTGTTGCTCTAGTGTTGTAATCTGCAGCCTCTCACCACACAATGGGTCGCAGGCTGTTATCAGCTTACAGAGCTTGATTTGGTGTAATCATTTACTGTCATTTGTCCACCCACCAAATACCTTTATTCAATAACCCATCCTATAAACCTATCACTATTTTCTCAAAATGTAAACTTTGACTGAACGAAAACGTTCTTTGAAGGTCAAGTTCATCACAAAATTGAATACTTAGCCATAAATTTTCCATCGAGCAGCTACAATACTTTGCTGTTCAGTTTCAGCTTCCCAACATGTTTCGACTGAAATATCAGTCTTCTTCAGGGGAATTGTGATATCTCGAATCAGGCCAACATATTCATTATCTCCTAAAAATTAAAAAACCATGAATTAAAAACACTCAAAGCAGACCACACAGCCAAAATAGCTTAGATTTTTGGCTGTGTGGTCTGCTTTGAGTGTTTTTAATTCATGGTTTTTTAATTTTTAGGAGATAATGAATATGTTGGCCTGATTCGAGATATCACAATTCCCCTGAAGAAGACTGATATTTCAGTCGAAACATGTTGGGAAGCTGAAACTGAACAGCAAAGTATTGTAGCTGCTCGATGGAAAATTTATGGCTAAGTATTCAATTTTGTGATGAACTTGACCTTCAAAGAACGTTTTCGTTCAGTCAAAGTTTACATTTTGAGAAAATAGTGATAGGTTTATAGGATGGGTTATTGAATAAAGGTATTTGGTGGGTGGACAAATGACAGTAAATGATTACACCAAATCAAGCTCTGTAAGCTGATAACAGCCTGCGACCCATTGTGTGGTGAGAGGCTGCAGATTACAACACTAGAGCAACAAGCTTTATGATATTGTCATTTGCCGGGTAATTAGTTGTTGGATAACAAGTTTATTGAGATTTGTTTTTTAGAATTGGTGAGTGAGTTGAATCTCCTCTCTCCTTGGTTCGTGATAGATGAATACTTAGCATATTTTCAGTATTTTCTACAAATATCTGTTTAGTAAATAAAGTGTAATTATTCTGCAATAACTGGCTGTATAGCAGAGCATTTAAGATCCCGCCTAGTAACTCTCACTGGAGCTCTGAGAAGTAACAGCTTAGTCAGAACATTGCTATGCAGAGTGAAGAGTCTTCCAGATGTCAATTGTTCTAACAGTGAGCAAGTTATTTGTTAGAGTGGAGTCTGGTTGCTCTTCTGTGTCTTAGGAGAGAAAGGGAATCTTTGCGAAGGAGGGTGGGAAAAGTCAGCGGAAATGAAGGGAAGAGGAAATGTTTATGTCCTTCCTACTGACTATTTGAGGAACAGACCAGTTCTGCAGCTTGCTTCTCATCAAGTGGTGCATTGTCTGTATTCATTTAATAGTGGTTTCTGTTTGGCATATTAAGGGATCTCTTCTTTCCATACCAGATGTCCTAACTAAAAATATGTATATTCTACATATTTCAGGGAAATTAGTTTGTGCAGCATTTGGTCTCTAATCATATTAATATAGACTGACAAGCTGTATTGCTCAACTTTCCTGTAATGGGTTGTAGAGTTCTTGATACGCACTGTTGACTCTGCTGTTCATACATATTCTGTATTCACTGATATTATTAGCCTGTAAGATATAACCAGTTTGTCTTCAAACATTTCTGTCCAAAAAAAAGTTTGATGTCCTTTAACTTAGTAAAGAGTCAAGTTTTATTTACCTAACCATTTTCTTCATAGTTAGTCAAAAGCCTGTATAACGTGGCATTAGAAAGCAATGGAATCCGAGTTCAAAATGAGGGAGGCAATTTTCAATGCCATTTCCAAGAAGAAAACAGTTTGATATGCACAGAAATGGGGGGCTCTGAAAATTGCTTACACTATCGGAATGTAAATTTGCATATGTAGTGCCATTACGCGTGCAACTTTGTGCACAGATAGGACAGGAATTCCTGGGAGTGGGACAGGGGAGGAGTTAGCACTTACATATATGCTTTTGAAGCTTTAAAAGTACAGCAAGTCCTCACCCTCTAATGTTGCCCAACTTGCGACATTCTGGCTTTACAACTTGTCAAAGCTGGCACCCTGCTCTGGACCCTCTGATGCTCTGCTCCAGCTTCTGAGGGACTGTGCAGCAGACACACTGACATCAGTGTGGCCCAACCCAAAAGTAAGATCCGGGTCACAGCGCTGCCTCAGCCAGCCGAAGACAGAAGGAGGCACAAGAAAGTGGAGGGGAGCATTAAGTTTACTTCTGGCTACTGCAGCAGAGCGCTGTTGGATAAAAAATCCTCTCCCCTCAAACCTTAAATGCAGCCTTCTTAATCTAAGGGGATCTGTATGGTAGCATAAATCTGTTACCCTTGAATGGTATAATAAACTGCACTTTCTACATTTTCTGAACTTTCAAAAGCACATCCCCCGTTTTGTATCCTGGCCTATTATAAAGTATGCCAAGGAAGGAATGCTCTGGGGTTATTAGGCATGATACAGCATGATGTTTTCATCCAACCGTTGCTTTATACACTATCAATCTTAATAAGCTGTGATACCTGGACCAATAAAAATATATTTTTGGTATAAAAGCTTTCAAAATCACGTAAGCCTATAGGAGCAGCCTAGTAGTTAGAGCAGTGGGCGGAGAACCAGAGAAACCAGGGTTCAAATTACACTACCATTCCTTGTAACGTTGGGCAAGTCACTTCACCCTCCATTGCCTCGTGTACAAACTTAAAAGGTCATTTACTAAGCTACAACATTTTTTTTCTTTGTGGGAGGATGCTACCACAATATTTTGCCCCTCCCCAACAAAATATCGTAGTGATTATTTAATCACAAGAGAAACATGCAAAAAAAAAAAAAAAAAAGTGTCACAAAATGGGGACTACGTGCACGCTGGCAGCCCACCTCAGCCAGAGCCGCTATTGCATTAAAGGGCCCAGGGCCAAAAATTCCCCCCCACCCTCCAGCAAAGTTCCCCTGGGTGTCTTAGTTGACCGCCACTCACCCTGGAGACACCTGCTGAGGGGGCCCCACAATACAAAAGTAAAAAAAAAAAAAATAGATTTCAAAATCGTATGGCAACACGCCCCTCCCAAACCTCTCCCTTTTACATTGCAACCCCCCTTGCCCCAACCAAAGAACCCCACTAAGGTAGTATACTCCCCAGATGCTCCCAACGAAAATTACTCTGGTAGCACCCCTCCCCCTCCCCCCTCAAAATAACTCCCTGGTGGTCTAAGGCCCCCACTCCAGACCCCTCCATACTTTAAAAAGAAGCACTGGTGGTCTAGGGTGGTCCTCAAGCACCCCCTAGCTGCAGCCAATGCCATTTTCCAAAATGGTGTTGATCGGCCTTTGTCTATATCAAGTGGTAACATAGTAACATAGTAATGACGGTAGAAAAAGACCAAAATGGTCCATCTAGTCTGCCCTGCAAGCTTCCCAAGGTAGTAACTGCCGCTCCATGCAGGTTACCCCCATGTTTCTCTTAAGGGTAGTAACTGCCGCTCTGTGCAAGTTACCCCTATGTTTCTCTTAAGGGTAGTAACTGCCGTTCCATACAGGTTACTCCCATGTTTCTCTTAAGGGTAGTAACTGCCACTCCATGTACATTACCCCCATGTTTCTCTTAAGGGTAGTAACTGCCGCTTCGTGCAGGTTACCCCCATGTTTCTCTCAAGGGTAGAAACTGCCGCTTCGTGCAGGCTACCCCCATGTTTCTCTCAAGGGTAGAAACTGCCGCTTCGTGCAGGCTACCCCCATGTTTCTCTTAAGGGTAGTAACTACCGCTCTGTGCTGGTTTAGCTTTTTTATTATTCCCATCCACTAGCCTTTAGGGATCCACAGTGTTTATCCCATGCCCCTTTGAAATCCTTCACCACTTCCTCCGGAAGGGCATTCCAGG
This sequence comes from Rhinatrema bivittatum, assembly GCF_901001135.1. Lineage (NCBI taxonomy): Eukaryota > Metazoa > Chordata > Amphibia > Gymnophiona > Rhinatrematidae > Rhinatrema > Rhinatrema bivittatum. Next base: position 217,136,499 of record NC_042616.1, read on the forward strand.
CATCCACCACCCTCTCAGTGAAGAAATATTTCCTGACATTGGTTCTAAGTCTTCCTCTCTGGAGTTTCAAATCGTGACTCCTAGTTCTACTAAATTGTTTCCAAAGGAAAAGGTTTGTTGACAACCATGGATCATTAAAACCTTTCAAGTATCTGAAGGTCTGTAACATATCATCCCTGCTCCTCCTCTCCTCCAGGGTGTGCATATTTAGATTCTTCAATCTCTCCTCATAAGTCATTCAATGAAGACCCTCCATCTTTTTGGTCGCCCTTCTCTGGACCGCCTCCATCCTGTCTCTGTCTCCTTTGAGATAATCTCCAGAACTTAACACAGTATTCCAGTTGAGGCCTGGTAGGGGTAAAGGTCGGTATGCACCATTTTGGAAAATGGCACTGACTGGGCTCAGGACTAGGGGGTGCTCCAGATCCATTCTGGACCACTAATGCTTCATTTTAAGGTACGAAGTTCCAGTGGGGGGGGGGGGGGGGGGCTGTCTTAGAACATCAGGGATTTATTTTCTTGGATGGGGAAATCGGGGAAGGGGAGGGTCTTAAGTAGGGGCGCAGGGTTGTAATGCAAAGAGAAGGGGGTTGGGTAGGATGTCGCTGCACCATTTACATTTTTTTTTTCTAACTTTTGTATTGCAGGGCTGCCTCAATAGGCAACTCCAGATTGGGCAGGGTTCTAGCAAGACCCTTAGGGAATACTTAGGTACTTGGGAGGGTGAGGTTATTTTGAGGCCTGTACCTTTAACAGGCCTGCTGGGAACAACAGGATGCATGATAGTTTTCCAATATCCTCTGGAAAAAATAACTACACCTCCTTGAAATGCGCTAAAAAGATAGGACTGACATTTTTCTAAATCAGCCACATTATTTTATTTGCATTGAATTGCCTGTTTTGTCTTCTTTTATATTTGATGTTATTTGATATTGTATTATATGAATTTTATGTACCTGTTATTATGTTATTTATCTTTATTTTGTAAACCGTTGTGACTGACTTCAGAAAGACGGTATATAAATACCACAAATATGCATTAGTTGCTTTGCATACTTTAGGAAATTTTATGCATGCAAATGCATGAAAAGGAGCTGATTTCTACATGGAGGGAGGAAGTCTGAAAATATTGCAGGATAAACAGCATTAAATGTTTATCACAGGTTATAGTCGTAATGCAGCTTATTAAATCTAGGCCTTAGATTGTAAACCCTCTGGGGACAGGAAAATATCTTCAGTAATCTGAACATAATCCGCTCTGAACTACCTGAAAAGTGGAATATAAATCTAAATAAATACTAAATAAAATTTGATTTATAATCCACATTTCAGGCACTTCAAAGTGGATTTATGTGTCTGTAGTACTACAAGAAGGAAGCTTTTATAACTAGAGGAAGCTGTTGGAGTTATCTTTATTTTAAAACATTTTTATCTAGCACCATGTAAACTTTTAGGTGGAGAACAGAAAATCATCCATAATCTGAAGAAAGGTAATAAATAAACCAATGTAGAGTGTGTGTGGGTGTGGGTGTGCGTGTGCAGAAAACAGCCCAAAAAGTTAGCCTGAAGCCTAGCCTAAGACCCTGTTAGTAAGTGACCCTAAAGCTTATGAACAAAGTAGGCCTTTCAGCTGTTTATGCAAAGTGTGTGCATATACATGTCACTGCCCTTAGGGCAGTGTTTCCCAAGCCTCTCTCCAGTAGATATAACTAATCGGTCTGTTTTTCAAGATATCTGGGTCTCCAATGTATGCACATCTCTCTCATGCATATTCATTGTGGCAATCCTGAAAACCTAACTGGCTCAGTGTGCCTACAGCAGAGGGTTGGGGAACACTGTCTTAGGGAGTCTGGAAGGGCATTCCAGAATGAAGATCCAGCAATCATAACAGTCCTAGCTTGGGTCTTTGAAAGGCAAGCCTGTCACACAGAAGAAATGTCCAACAAATTGAGACCAAAAAACCTGAAAGGACAAAGATCTGTAAACCTTTAAAGCTATAGGGACATCACTGTATAGACAGGGTTGGTGCTAGCATTTTTGCTGCCCTGTGCAAACAATTACTGTGCTGCCCCGTCCTTGGTTTTTTTGTGGTTTTTTGTTTTTTTTTAACACACCTCAATTAACATGCACAACACAGACTCACCTTCACTAAACACAAAATAAAGAGAGTATAAACAGAAACTGAACTGAAAATCACAAGCCAGACTCTGTATGCAATGCAGCAATGGAGAAACAGAAGCATCTCCAGTCCTTATAAATCATTCATCAAACAATATAATCAAGGAATATACATTAATCATATTAGTAAAATCATATTTATAAAAAGAATATTTCCAATGATTTAAGGAATAGAATAACATCTAATAATTACGAGCTTGTACACAATTTTAAACTTTCCAAAGAAATAAATTATTTCAAAATGGCAGACAGAGAAAGCCAAAAATTAAAACTAATAAGGATGGAAAATTCACCACTCTCCATACTTGAAAACTTTATTTCCAGTCATTCTGAGTAAAGCATGGATTAGTGGGGCAGCACTAATTTTCCACACCCACCCACCCCAGACAGGTTCCCATTCACAAACACACTTCAGACATGTTCCTAAACACAGGTTCCCATACACACAGACACAGCTCTAGTCAGGTTCCCATGCACACACAACCCCCCCCCCCCCCGCCACCAGTCAAACTCCCATTCTCATACCCCTCCTCCAGTCAGGTTCCCATTCACATATTCCCCCAGTCATGCTCTCATTCACATTCCCCCTACCAAGGCTCTCATTCATTCACTCACACACATACCATCGGGAGCCATTCAGCTGCTCCACTTTATGTGCCCCCCCCAACCAATCAAATCATGCAAAGCTAGCATTTCCTTTATGCTGATCTCGTGCAATGTCATATGTTTTGGACAGCTCTCGCCAGCACCGAGAAGAAATAAGAACGGGCTCCTCCTTTCTTCGCCCACCAGTGGGATAGGGTCCACCGGCAGCCTTGCGGGCCTTCTCTTCTGGGCTGCTGGTGTGATGTCTACTGGCAGCTTCGCGGGCCTCTACCTCTTCTCGGCTGCCAGTGGGTCAAAATCCACAGGCAGCCTTGAGGGCTGCTTCTTCTTCCACTGCCCCTTCGGATCTGCCGCCCTGTGCAATTGCACGGTATGCATACCCGGTAGCGCCAGGCCTTGTGCAACTTTTTATAAGCTTTAGCTCAAATTTGTACACTATGAGCCAGTGTAATGCAAATATTGAGATTTCTTGTGTGCTGGGTTCATGACTTCTGTACACGTGCCCACGCGCACAGCTTAGAGAGAACAGTATACAGCATGTATCTAGCAAATCTGTCATACTAAAACAGCACTAACGCCAAGGACTCAAACAGTAACAACCCTACCTATGAAAAAGCAACACTGTAGATATTACATCAGGCCTTAGAACTCCAATACACCTCCTATGGGGAAACACAGCAAGTTATATTGCAATAAATCATTATACAGAAAGTACATGCTAGCAGAATCCCTCATGTAGGTCATATGCAGAAGACAGACACCCTCACCAAACACTGAATAAGAGACCACAAATTTCAAGTGTTCAGATAAAAATTGAAATGGGAATCCTAAAAAAAAAAGCTAAACAAATATATTGCTTATATTCCTTTTATTTATGTTTTATTAACTGCTTTATTTTATTGCATTTTTATGATCATTTTATGCCTTTCCATGTCTTTTTACAAGAGGTTTTAATATTTGTTATGATTTATTGCTATGGTTCTACACGATTATTTTATACCTTTCTTTGGCTTTCTTCTGAGAGGTTTGTATTATATTAATTAGTACTTTGCAAACCATTGTGATGGAATTTTTTAAATGACGGTGTATATAAAACCTTACAAATAAATAAATACAAATAGAAATGTATTTTCCTCTTTATTGAGCAAACCAGAAAGATGAAGAGATGTGCATTCCCAAAGCTGATTCATTCCAATCACCAAAGTGAATATAAAACTTTTTTTTTTTTTTTTAACCTTTGCTGTCTAGACAGTTTATTTTTCTAATCGCATTGGCCCTGGTCTCTTTTTCTTCTTTCCTCTTGTCCTTCCCTCTAAGTCCTTTCCTAGGGTCTTCTGCCCATTTTCTGTTCTACTCTCTCCTACATCTGCCTGACACTGATTTTTCACTTTTCCTCTACTTTTCCTCCATTTCTCTCGTCTGCCTCTTTATCTCTTCCCCCCTGCCTGTGATATATTTGCATACAATGGAGGCAGTGCATGCAGATGTATCTCATGTAAATATTAATTGTGGATATCCTGAAAACCTGACTTGTCTGTGGCTCTTGAGGGCTGGAATGGTCCATCCCTTATGGAGCTCTAAGGGGACAGAAGTAATGGAAATAGGTGTGGCCAACTAGGGCATGGTTTCAGTATAAGGAAGAGTCTGGTGGGAAGCTGGAAAGAGGGAGCTATGAGTAAATGTTCAAAGAGCCGCTATGTGGTAACTGCAAGGGGCAGAAGTCTTCCAGAATGGCAGAAGTTGGTCAGAGGAGGACTGTGCAAGTTTAGAGTTACCAGTCCAGGTGGGAAGAAATCTGTAGAGAAACTGGTGATCCTGTGGCTTGAAACGTGGCAGGTTCTAGTTGCAAAGGGAGTTTCACATTGTTGCAAGGAGTTATGCGAGCCTGTAAATAAACATCTCTTTAAAATGTATGCTGTAATACTATCTCAAAGAAAGGACTTAAGAGTTGGGGGTTTTTTTTTTTATTATTACATTATTTTATTGGTCACCACTTTGACTTTACTTTAGAAAAGCAGTCAAGCAAATAATAAACTAAACTAATGTGGCAGCCCTATGCCACAGAGTATATAGGAATTGCTGTTTCTAACAGGTTTATGATAAAGTGGAGATTCTCCCTTTATGGGAAAATCTGTAAGGTCTAGAAAAAGCTATAAAGGGTGCCCAGGAAGTTTAAGGGGCAAAAGGTTGCAGTGGAACTACAATGTTAATGTTCCAGTGCTTGCAGGTCATCTCTTGGTCAGAGAGTGTAACATGCCTTCTTGACTGACAGTGAGGTAGAGCCCCTGTGGCCTTGGTCAACAGGAAAAGTGATAAAAGCCCCAACTCTACTGAGTCTGGGGCTGCTCCAGATTTGGAAAGAGAGACAAGTTGGAGCTGTGATCCTCTTCCAGGGTTATAGAAGGTAGAAGCCTGGAGGAAGAGCTAAAGTGTTGTAAAGTCTGGTTTGGAAACCTGAAGAAACTTGTGTTTAATTGGGGTAAGAATTTATCTGGACCAGGAAGACAAACTGTGCCAGAAGGAACTTGCTTTAGGGCTCAGAAGATGCTGCTACTGCTCCAGAGGGATTTCTTCCTTGAGCCGAACAGGACGGTGTGAGTAACAATTTTAATAATGGAAAGGAAAAGAGGACCAAGGTAGGCCTGGGTGGAGACTGAGCAACTAGAAGCGGTTATATTGAGAGGATATATAGCAGCAATACAAGAAGTAACTAGTATTAAAAGGAGAAGAGTTCAGTAAAAAGTACGAAGAAAATTCTGCTTGTTAACATGTTTTAATCTGAAGAATCTACGATAAAATAGTTTTATTTTGGAGTACAACTGTGTGTGTGTGTGTGTGTGTGTGTGTGTGTGTGTGCCCTTGGCCCAGTGCTGGCCCTGCAAGTTATCCTGACCCCAGCTAACAGCCCTAGAGACTTGGGAAGAGTGACCTCAATGCTGTCCAAGGCTGGGAAGGTGACCCTGAGTGACACAGGGGTTACACTAAAAACTAAACTGTATTATTGCCTGTTTAGGAATAGGCTATGTGAGAGAATAGAAAGCATTGTTTAACTGCAAGTGCCTGGCTGTCTGGTTATTTTCAGTACTCGGACAATGATGCAGCATGGACATGAGCATGTCTGGTTACAACCCAATAAAGACATTCTGTAAATTCTGAAAAGATAAACACTTTTTTTCTGGAACCCAGTTTAAATTGGATTACTACATTTATTCAAAGACAATTCCAGGGTGGTTTCCAAATCCTAAATCAAGGATAAAGATTCTCATTTTCTTTTCCATTCTCAGAGACATTGGAATTAAGAAGTACACATGGGCAAAGTGCAGTAGATTTTCTCTCAGAATCAACAAGCAGACCGTTTTCAAATTTTCCCTTTGAAAATTAACTCGGAAAAAGTATGTTCACAGACCTGCTATTTGTGCACATACTTTTCCAGGAAAATATATCTGTGAACTTTCGAAACTTCAAAAGAATGTGCCTAAGTGCTAACCTCTCCTTAGCCCCACCCCCTGGAATGCCCCTATCTGTGCATAAAGTTATGTGCTTAATGGTACTATACATGTAACTTTACATGCTGATAGGGAAGGCAATTTTCAAAGATCCCATTTCTTCATATAAAAGGCTTTGAAAATTGCCCTCACCCCTAACTCCAATCCTGATATAGAATAGGATCTGGCAAAATTTATTCTTCATAAGTTCTTTGCTTAGAGCACTTTGCAGGTTTTCCAATTTTCTATTTAAGGTAGCACTATCTTTTATTGTGGAGACATTATAAAGGTAATTTTCAAAAGGACTTCTGTGGGTAGAACAGTACATTACCTGCAGAAATGTCCCTTTTGAAAACTGCCCAATCAATATGCACATAAAATTATGTGCATTATTTTATGTGTATCAGGGAGAGGTGGGGTTTTTTTTTTGGGGGGGTGGGGTGGCAGGGGTCGGTGATAATGCAGAGTTTGGGCAGGGTTTGCATTTATGTGCATACATTTTGATTTTGAAAAATATGAGCATAAATTTCCCTGACAAATTTCCCCGCATAAAGTAGCAGAAATAGTTTTGTGCAGGTAGTCTTCAAGGAATAATTTTCAAATAAAATTTAACAAATGTAAGATCACTTTGAAAAGTGGTGTAACTTAAGCATATAAATAACTCACAAATTTGTGTGTGCTGTTACAAAATGTCAGTTTCACCTGCAGTAGTCTCCCCAAGCCAAGATTAAACCTGCTGTGCAGTCTTCCCTCCACCAGGAGTCCTCAGCGAGCCTTGCTCACAGGTTTGCCAGTTACCTCCTCACTGATCACACCATGCCTCAGCATCAGCCCTACTTAACTGAGCCTGTCAAGTCCCTCAGTGCCTTTTCATCGAGTCACCTCGGCTCTCTGACCTGGCCATTCCAATCTTGATGTTCTACCTTGCCTTGCAGCTTACCCAGGCCTCCTGCCTTGCCTTGCTACATGGCCTCCCATGCCTCCTTGCCTTGCTTTATGGTATCTGGGCCTGCTAGGTTCCCCTAGCCGGCCTTGTGCCCTGTTGGACTTTTCTACTTATTGTTGCCTGTCTAGTCCTATCCTTGTTCGTGCTCCATATCCAGCTCCAGCCTGTGCTCTGTACCAAGCCCCCAGTCTATGTTCTGAATCCAGCCAATATCTGTATCCAGCTCCCAACCAGTACCTGTGTCCAAGCCCATGGCTGCTCAGGCCATGTGCAAGGAAGCAAGTCCTACTGGCCCTTAGAATCCAAGGGTTCAACCTACAGGGGAGGGGGGTTGGATAGGCAGAAGATCAGCTCCAGCCCTGTACTGCAGCCCTGTATTGCTTCTGCGGGGGTGCATCCTGACTCCAGTCTGCCTTTGACAATTACTCGTCAAACTTTATAGATCATTTACATGTTGCTTCACAGTTCTAACTCTTTGAGAGACATTATTTAAAGGAAAGTTCTGATCCCCTTACCACCTTCAATCCTTCTACTTCACTTTTCAAGGAAACTTGGCCAAGGAAAACAGTATCTCTAAAATCCATCACAGCCTGCCAAACTATCTCTAAGATGACTTCAGCCAGAGGATTTTGTGGTACTGTTTGTCAGTACATTGAATCACTGGAGCTCTCCTCTATTGGCATCACAATTCTCAGCAGCTAGGGATCACTGCATAAAGATGCTGAAACAGGGAGCAATCCTATCACTATCAACACAAACACAGCTCTCAGTCCATCTGGAGCTCCGGACATCAGTGTCCTCTCCTCAATCATACTCCCAGCGAGCTTTACTGATGCCACAGTACCATCATCATAGAATGCTTTTATCAGGGGAAAGGAAAGAGAGCCACATGACATATCATGCAATTTCAGAACTCCAACCAATGCTCCAACTCTATCACTGCCTGCTGCTGACAACCCCTACTCACCAGAGCAAAAGAGTCCTGCCACTGAATCACCATAGGTTCAGAGGGAAAGCTCAACAGGCATTATACTTGGGCATAGCTAAGTACCCTTTTGGATTCTTTCAGATGTATCCTTCAGGTTTTTTATTTTTAGGTAAATGTTCTCTTTCATGAAGGAGGAATCTTTTTGGCATCTGTTACCACCAACATGCCTACCCACATAATGAGAGACACCATCTCTTGCCTAATAGTCTGGACGCATGCGGGTATGAAAGAGAGAGAGGGTGGCATGAGAATCCAGAGGCTGCAGTCGTGTTCTGCATAGCAGATCTCCTCTCCGTTTCCCTCTGGAATTCTCTGCTCACTTGTTGTCCTTTCTGTGGCCACTAAATATACTCTGGATCCCCAAATGGCTACTGCAGTAAGACTACTTACATCATGGTCTGCTCCCCTTCTTCCTCAGTTATGAGAGAGAAATAGGACATACGATAGGTAGGAAATTACTATCACTGCTTTATTCAAGAAAAAAAACTGAGAAAAAGAAGCATCATCATCATAGTAATCTGTGACCCACTGAAAAATTAGATAAAATGCCAAAACACAACTATCACCTTACTGAGGAAAAGAGAACAACATTTCTATGCTTTCAGAAGGGCCAAGATGATTGGGAAGTGGAGTGCTTAGTTTGCAGATCTGACACCTATATGTCTGTGGCAAATAAAAGTGCTTGTGATTTACAAGCTCACAGACTCATAAGAATAAGAAGTCTGTTAAAGAGAGAGCTCATCTTCAAAATTCACATTTTTGTAAAACCTTGCAGCAAAATGGAATATTCAATATCTGCAGCTGAAAGGTTTTGCTTTCCATACTGTTATGCATCATAACAGTTACAAGGCAATGGACTACATTTCTGTCCTGCTGAAATGCTTGTTTTATGATTCAGAAACAGCCAGAAAATCTCTAAGTACCCAGACAAAGACAGACACAATTAACTTTGGGCTTGCACCACATTCCTTTCACTATGTCCTAATAGTGGACTATTGGAAAACAATAGCATACTTTTACTATGGTCTAGTCACACGGCAGCAAATGTGGTACTATCATAACCTTTTCCACTAATACAATATTACTTGTGTACGCGACTTAGGAGTTATGTTGGTGATGGATAGGAGATTAGATATGAAACCTTTAAGTTTAAGTTTGGAGCCCTGGCGCGCGCGTCTGCCTAGGGGGCAGGGCCAGCTGCGGATCGTCAGCGGCGTCTCCCTCTCAGGGAGAGCGCCGCGGTAGGCCGCGTTTCAGGCCTGTGAGGCCGAAGTGGAGGGGCTCCCGCGGCCAGCCCGGGCCGGGAGGTGAGTGAAGGTCCCGGGCATGGCCCAGGACCGTAACATCACCAGATGCCTCTACTGGTAGGGAGGTGTCCTAGCCAGGGTACAATGAGGCTGCATAGCAGCTGAAATCATATAATTTGTGTTTCTATGCAAAGTTATTTGTTTTGTATTATTTGATATAATTAATAAATCTAAAGTTGAAAATTTAAAAAGTCAATAGATTCCATACTGCTTATCTCATGGATTTCCCAAGGTCCACCTTCTTATAATGGTTTATGGCTTCTTCCAGGAATTTATCCAAACTTTTTTAAATCCAGCAACATTAACTGGTTTTACCACATCCTCTGGCAACGAATCTGAGTTTAATTATGAATCTAGTAAAAAAAAATATTTTCTCCTGTCCTAAAAGTATTAGCTAGTAACTTCATTGTGTGTCCCCTAGTCTTTGTACTTTTTGAAAGAGTAAACAAGCAATTCACATTTACCAGTTCCATTCCACTCATTTTATAGACCTCTATCATATCTATGCTTCAGCAATCTATTCTCTAAGCTAAAGTACCCTAAACTCTTTAGTCTTTTCTCACAGGGGAATCGCTCCAACCCCTATATCATTTTAGTTGCCCTTCTCTGTATCTTTTTGAATTCTGCTATATCATTTTTGAGATACGATGACCAGAATTGCATACAACACTCAAGGTGAAGTCGCACCATGGAGTGATTCTGAGGTATTATGATATTCTCACCTGCATTTTCCATTCCTTTTTAAAAAATAACTCCTAGCATTCTATTTGCTTTCTTGGTCACTACTGTACAATGAGCAAAAGATTTCAACTTTATACACAACACCACCTAGATCCTTTTCTTGGGTAGAGACTCCCAATATGGAATATTACATCGTGTGACTATAATTTGGGTTGTTCTTCCCTACCTGCATCACATTGCCCTTGTCCACATTAAATTCATGTGCCAGTCTAGTATGGTCCTTTTGTAATTTCTCACAATTCTTTTGTGATTTAACAACTTTGAATAATTTTATATCATCAGAAAATGTGATCACCTCACACCTTGGTCCCATCTCTAGGTCATTTATAAAATATGTTAAAAAGCAGTAGTCCCAGTACAGATCTCTGGGCACTCCAGTATTCATCTTACTTCATTGAGAAAAATGACCGTTTATCCCTATTCTCCATTTTCGATTTTTTAACTACTTCACAATCCACAATACCATACTGCCTCCTATCTCATGGCTTTTTAATTTCCTGAGGTACTTTGTCAAATGCTTTCTGAAAATCCAGATACACTATATCAACTGGCTCATCTTTATCCATGTTTATTCATGCCTTCACAAAAAATGTAGCACATTGGTCAGGCAAGACTTTTCTTAGCTAAAACCACATTGGCTTTGTCCCAATAAACTACGACTATTTATATGTTCAGTAATTTTGTTCTTTAAATTAGTTTAAACCATTTTTCCCAGCACTGACATCAATCTCACTGGTCTGAAGTATCCTAGATCACACCTGGAACCCTTTTTAAAAACTGACATAACATTAGCCACCCTCAAATCTTCAGGTACTGTAGCTGATTTTAATAATAGATTACAGATTACTAAGAGCAAGTCTGCAATTTCATTTTTCTGTTTTTTCAGCACTTTGAAATGTATACCATCTGGTTCAGGTGAACTGCTATTCTTTAGTTTGCCAATTTGCCCTATTACATCTTCTAGGTTCACTGAAATTTGTTTCAGTTCTCTGAATCATCACCTTTAAATATCACTTCTTGCATGAGTATTTGTAAAGACCAAAGCAAAGAATTAAATTAATCTCTCCACTATGGACCTGTCTTCCTTACAGCACCTTTTACCTCTTGATCATCTAATGGTCCAACTGACTCCCTCATGGGGTTTTTGCTTCAAAAGCACTTGAAAAAGGTTTTTCTTATGAGCTTTTGCTTGTATAGCAAGCTTCTTTTCAATTCTGTCTTTGACTTCCTAATCAATGCTTTGCATCTAACTTGCCACTACTTAAACTGTTTCCTATTTTCTTCATTTGGATCCCTTTTCCATTTTTGAAAGATGTTCTTTTGGCTAGAATAGCCTCTCTTACCTCACCTGATAACCATGCCAGCAGTCATCTGGCCTTCCTTCCACCGTTTTTAATGTGTGGAATACACCTGATCTGGGCTTCCAAAATGGTATGTTTAAACAATGTACATTTATGATGTAAAATCTTAACCTTTGCAGTTGCGCCTTTCAGGTTTTTCCTAACCATTTTCCTAATTTTATCATAGTCTCCCTTTTGAAATTTAAATGCTATCACAGATTTCCTTAGTGTCCTTCCAGTTATCAAGTCAAATTTGATCATGTTATGATCACTATTGCCAAGTGGCCCCAAAAGAGTTACTTCTGACACCAAATAATGTTCCACTAAAGAAAAGTTTTAAAACACCTTCCCCTCTTGTTGTTTCTTGTATCAGCTGCTCCATGAAGCAACCATTTATTTCATCTAGAAACTGGTAAAGGTAGTTAGATTAGCTGGGTTTAAAAAAGTTAGAACATAAGAACATAAAATATGCCATACTGGATCAATCCAAGGGTCCATCAAGCCTAGTATCCTGCTTCCAACAGTGGCCAATCCAAGTCACAAGTACATGGGGCAAGTACCCAAACATTAGATCACAAGCTATTGCTTATTAATTACTGCCATAGCAGTTTATGGATTTATCTTCTAGGAACTTATCCAAACATTTTTTAAACCCAGTTAGACTAACTGCTGTAACCACATCCTCTAGCAATGAATTCCAGAGCTTAACTATGTGCTGAGTGAAAAAAAAAATTATTTGCTTTGATTTGAGCTACTTGCTAATTTCATGAAGTACCCCCTGGTCCTTCTATTATAAGAGAATAAATAACCAATTTACATTAACTTGTTCAAGTCCTTTCATGATTTTGTAGACTTCTATCATATCCCTTCAGTTGTCTCTTCTCCAAACTGAACAAATTCTTTAGTCTTTCCTAAATTCTTTAGTCTTTCCTCATAGGGCAGCCATTCTATGCCCCTTATTTTGGACGCCCTTCTCTGCACTTTCTCCAGTGCAGTTATATCCTTTTTGAGATGTAGTGACCAGAACTGTACACAGTATTCAAGATGTGATCTCACCATGGAGCGATACAGAGGCATTATTACTTCCTCTGTTTTATTTTTCATTCACTTCTTAATTCCTAACATTGTTTGTTTTTTTGATGCCACAGCACACTAGGCCAACGATTTCAATGTATTATCCACTATGACGCCTAGATTTCTTTGCTATGATAGAATCTAACATTGTGTAACTACAGCAAGGGTTATTTTTCCCTATATGCATCACTTTGCACTTCTTGATGTTAAATTTAGTCTGCCATTTGGAAGCCCAATCTTCCAGTTTCGCACAATCCTCTTGCAAGTCACCACTACTCTGCATAATTCTGCTTCATCCGCAAATTTGATCACCTCACTCACTCACTTTCCAGATCATTTATAAATATATTAAAAAGCACCAGTCCAAGTACAGATCCCTGAGGCACTCCACTGTTTACCTTTTTCCATGTAAATACTGATCATTTAATCCTACTCTCTGTTTCCTGTCTTTTAACCAACTTGCAATCCACAAAAGGACATCACCTCCTATCCCATGACTTTTTAGTTTTCTTAGAAGCCTCTCATGCAGGACTTTGTCGAATGTCTTCTGAAAATCCAAATATACCACATCTACCGGTTCACTTTTGTCCACATGTTTATTCACCCCTTCAAAAAAAATGTAGGAGATTTGTGAGGCAAGATTTCCTTTCGGTAAATCCATGCTGGCTTTGTCCCATCAAACCATGTCTATCTAAATGTTTTGTGATTTTATTCTTTATAACAGTTTCCACAATTTCATCTGGCACTGAAGTCAGGCTCACCAGTCTATAGTTTCCCGGATCACCCCTGCAGCCCTTTTTAGATATAGGGGTTACATTGGCCATCTTCCAATCTTCAGGTACATTGGATGATTTTAATGACGTTACAAATTTTTACTAATAGGTTTGAAATTTCATTTTTTAGTTCTTTCAGAACCCTGGGAGTATATTATCCGGGCCAGATGATTTACTACTCTTCAGTTTGTCAATCAGGCCTACCACATCTTCCAGGTTCACCATAATTTGGTTCAGTTGATCTGAATCACCACCCATGAAAACCTTCTCTGGAATGGGTCTCTCTCCAATATCCTCTTCAGTAAAAACTGAAGCAAAAAAATCATTTAATCTTTCCGCGATAGCCTAATCTTCTCTAAGTGCCCCTTTAACTCCTTGATTATCCAATGGTCCAAATGACTCCCTTGCAGGCTTTCTGCTTTAGATATATTTTTAAAAGTTTTAAATGTGAGTTTTTGCCTCTATGGCCAACTTCTTTTCAAATTTTCTCTTAGTCTGTCTTACCAATATCTTACAATTAACTTGCCAATGCTTGTGCTTTATCCTGTTTTCTTCTGATGGATCCTTCTTCCAATTTTTGAATAAAGATCATTTGGCTAAAATAGCCTCTTTCACCTCATGTTTTAACCATGCCAGTAATCATTTTGCCTTCCTTTCACCTTTCTAAATGCATGGAATATATCTGGTCTGTGCTTCTAGGATATTGTTTTAACAATGTCTACACCTGTTGCACAGTTTTTACCTTTGTAGCTGCAGCTTTCAGTTTTTTCTAACTATTTTTCACATTTTGTCAAAATTTCCCTTTTGAAAGTTTAGCGCTAGAGTCGTGGATTTACAAACTGTACCTCTTCCAGTCATTAATACAAATTTGATCATATTATGATAACTATTGCCAAGCAGCCCAACCACCGTTAACTCTCTCACCTGCACTCCACTGAGAATTAGATCTAAAATTGTTCCCTCTCTCGTCGGCTCCTGAAACAATTGCTCCATAAAACCATCTATCTTTTATTCCATCCAGGAACTTTATCTCTCTAGTATGCCCTGTTTCCCATACCCAGTCAATATTGGGGTAACTGAAATCTCCCATTATTACTGCACTACCAGTTTGGTTAGCTTCCCTAATTTCTCCTAATTTTGGCCAGGTGGACGGTAGAATACTCATCACTATTCTCTTCCCCAACACACACAGGATTTCTACCCATTTCAATTGTACATTTAGGGGTAGATTTTCTACTATGGACGTGCCAGTTTTCTAACATGCATGCCCCAGCTCCCGAGCTGAAATAAGTTACACATACCGACAGCTGGGTCTTCGGGACAGTGAACAATGGCGCTGTCCCAGCCCGCCCCTTTGAAGAGGTCTAGTATATATTCGTGTACCGGCGTTTACGCGCGTTACCGGGCCTCTTCGAAAATTCGCCCGGTACGCACAAGGCTTGGCCACACGCGTAAACACCAGGATTTACATGCACGAGGCATTTAAAATCTACCCTTAGTCTCATGCAGGATCTTTATCCTGTTGGACTCTGCCATCCCAGACATAAAGTGCCACCCCACCACCAATATGCTCCTGTCATTGCAATATAATTTGTACCCCGGTATAGCACTATCCCATTGGTTATCCTCTTTCCACCGTGTTTCTGGGATGCCAATTAAGTCTATGTCATCATTCACTGCTATACACTAATTCTCCCATCTTACTTCTTAGACTTCTGGCATTAGCATGCAAACATTTCAAAGTGCGTTTTCTGTTTATATTTACATTATGCTTTTGAATTGACAGGGCTAAATTGGAATCTGTTAGCTCAGATGAGCTTTTAATTATAAGTACTCTGATTTCTTTTATTATTGGAACCTCTCTGTTGGGATGCCTCTTATTCTTCATTAGTATTCTTTGAAGATACCTCCCTCTGAATCACGCACTGAGTGACTGTTGGCTTTCCCCTTTGTTCTAGTTTAAAAGCTGTTCTATCTCCTTTTTAAAGTTTAGCGCCAGCAGCCTGGTTCCACCCTGGTTAAGGTGGAGCACATCCCTTTGGAAAAGACTCCCCCTTCCCCAAAACGTTCCTTACAAAACTGAATCTCTCTTCCCTGCACCATCGCCTCATCCACGCATTGAGACTCCAGAGCTCTGCCTGCCTCTGGGGACCTGCGCATAGAACAGGAAGCATTTCAGAGAATCCTACCCTGGAGGTTCTGGATTTCAGCTTTCTACCTAAGAGCCTAAATTTGGCTTCCAGAACCTCCCTCCCACATTTTCCTCTGTCACTGGTGTCCACATGTACCACGACAGCTGGCTCCTCTCCAGCACTGTCTAAAATCTTATCTAGGTGATGTGTGAGGTCTGCCACCTTCGCTCCAGGTAGGCATGTTACCAGGCGGTCTTCACGCCCACCCGCCACCCAGCTGTCTATATTCCTAATAATCGATTCACCAACTATGATGGCTAATATAACCATTCTCTGCTTGGCAGAAGCCCTGGGAGACACCCCACCTGGAGAGCATGTCCTTGCTAAAGGATCATTTCCTGCTGAACCAGGTTGATGCTCTCCGGTCATGAGACCTTCCTTCTCCAAGGCAGCACCAGGGATGCCAGATTGGAGTTGGGATTTGGCTACTATGTCCCTGAAAGTCTCATCTATATACCTCTCTGTCTGCCTCTCTAGCCTCCAGAGATTGGACTCGTTCTCTGGGAGACAGGAGCTCTTTGCATCAGATGCAAACATACAGCGTCTCACCGGCGAATAAAAAATCATATATGTGACAGTCAATGCATAAGACTGGGAGGCCCCCCTTTTTCTGATGAACTGCTGCCTTCATCTTAAATGTGTTCAGTTTCTAGTTAAGTTTTAGGTTACTATGGGTGTAGGATTGCTAACAATTAGGGTCCTTTAAATGTATTAATGTATTCACTATGTATCTGGTAGTGACCTACAAGAGAATGATCAAACTCTTGATAAAGTGTGGGGAATAAATAAGTTAAAAGGTTTATTTTTTTTTTTAAGTGTGAAAGTGACACCTGCCTATAAATTAAAGGTTGAGCTAGGGATGGGTGGGAGGGTTGGAAAATACAAACACAAACTTCTGTTTGTTTCCTGACTTTCTGACTACCTATTTAAAATTAAATATGTTTGGACAAGTTCCTGGAGGTGAAATACTGTACAAGATGCTGGAGGTGAAATTCATAAACTGTTATTAACCAGGTAAGATTTGGGAAAATGCACTGCTTATCCCTGCTCATTAGGAACATTTGATCTATCTACTGTTTGGGGTCTTGCCAGGTAATTGTGACTTACAATGGTCACTACTGGAAACAGGATACTGGACTTAATGGACCCTCGGTCTGACCCAGTATGGCAATGTATGTCCTTTACCTCCTTAGCATATCCTATGACATTTACCTAGTCAGTACTAGGTAATTGAAATCAACCATTATTGTGTTGCTAATTTTTTTTTTTACCTTCCCTAATTTCTGTTAGCATTTCATCTGTCTATTCATTCTGGCCAGGTGGACAGTAGTGCACCTCCACTATTATACTGTTACCCTTCACGCATGGAATTTCTATCCATAAAGATTCTACAGTGCATTTTTTCCTGCAAAAAGATATTTATTTATTTACATTTATATACAGCCCTCTAACATATAGTGCCACCTCTCCACTAATTTGATCTGTCCTGTCATTGGAATATAATTACCCCGGTATCCTAGTGTCCCGTTGGTTATCCTCCTTCCAACAAGTCTCTGAGATGCCAATTATATCTAACTGTTTATTTAGTACTATACATTCTAACACTCCCATCTTATGTTTTTAGACTTCTACCATTTGTATATAGACATATAAAAGTCTGATTTATTTTGTTTTTAACAACCTGTTTATTATTTGACAGGGATAATTTGGAATTTTTCTGCTCTGTTTGCTCTTTACTTAAGGGCACCTGGGCTACTTTAGCATTTATTGAAACCTCTCTACGGGGCTGCCCTAACTTCCCTGTTTTATTAGTATCCTTCAAAGACCATATGCTTCTGAAGGACTACCAGCTTTCCCCCATCTAGTTTAAAAAATGCTCTAACTCCTTTTAAAAGGTTAGCCCCAGAAGCCTGGCTCCACTTTGGTTAAGGTGGAGCCCATCCAATCAGAAAAAGCTCCCCCCTTCCTCAGAATGTTCCAAGTTCTTAACAAACCTAAAACCACCTTCTCTGTCCCATCATCTCATCCATGCATTGAGACTCTGGAGCTCAGCCTGACTCTGGGGTCCTGTGCATGGAATGGGAAGTATTTCTAAGAATGCAACCCTGGAGATTCTGGATTTCTGTTTCCTACTTAAGAGCATGTGGCACATTTAAAACTTTCTTTTTCACTCAACGCACAATTAAACTCTGGAATTTGTTGCCAGAGGATGTGGTTAGTGCAGTTAGTGTAGCTGTGTTTAAAAAAGGATTGGATAAGTTCTTGGAAGAGAAGTCCATTATCTGCTATTAATTAAGTTGACTTAGAAAATAGCCACTGCTATTACTAGCAACAGTAGCATAAAATAAACTTAGTTTTTGGGTACTTGCCAGGTTCTTATGGCCTGGATTGGCCACTGTTGGAAAGAGGATGCTGGGCTAGATGGACCCTTGATCTGACCCAGTATGGCATCTTCTTATGCCTAAATTTAGCCTCTAGAAATTTTCTCCTGCACCTTCCTATCTCAATGGTACCCACATGAACCTCAATAGCCGGTTCGCTATCCTTGCACCAGGCAGGCAAGTTATCAAGCGACCTCATGCTTACCAGTCATCCACTGTCTGCTTTCCTAATGATCTAATCACCCACTACAATGGCCATCCTAACCCTTTCCCTCCTGGTCATGGACTCCTGATTCCAAGAGGATAAAGCATTACCTGCAGGGCAGATCCTAGCTACAGGATCACTTCCTGACACATCAAAGGTGTTCTTGCTCCTCCAAAGTAGCACAAACATACGTAGAGCGATCCCAACACCAGTCTATGTCCCTGAAGATCTTCTCTATATACAGTTGTGCTCATAAGTTCACATACCCCTGTCAGAATTTGTAAAATATGTAGCATTTTAGGAAAATATGAGTGATCAGACAAAACACGTTATTTTTAATGCAGTTCAAATTAAATGCATCACAGAATAGCCAATCATTAAACAAACCATAGAAATACAAAAAATAATAAAATGGTCCTGTTCAAAAGTTTACATCTCCTTGAATGTTTGGGCTGATAATATACACTCAAACTGACACACACAGGTTAAGATGGCAATGAAGGGTAGATATCCACACCTGTGCCTTGTTCGATGGTAATTAGTGTCTATGTATAAATAGTCTATGAGTTTCTTGGCTTTTGAGAAACTCGTGTGCATTTCATCCAGGGCTGCACGGACATTGGTGATTACTGAAGCATGTGGAAAGCAAAAGAACTGTCAAAGGATCTGTGAGCAAAAGTAGGTCAACTTTATAAATCAGGAAAATGATATAAAAAGATATCCAGAAATTTGAAAATGCCAATCAGTACTGTTCAAACTCTGATCAAGAAGTGCAAAATTATGGGTTTGGTTAATACCAAAACACAAATACACGAGCTAACTATTTGGTTAATACCAAGCCAGACCAAGAAAGATTTCAGACAACTGCCAGGAAAATTTGTTGGGATGCAAAGAAAAATCCACAATCAAGTTCTACTGAAATACAGGCTTCTCTGAAAAAAAATGGTATGAGTGTTTCAGCATGCACAAGAAGGAGATACTTTAACAAAAATGACCTGCATGGTAGAGATGCCAGAAAAAAAGCCATTGCTGCACTACTACCACAAAACAGCCCGCTTACAATATACCAAACAGCACTTAGAGAAGCCTCAAAACTTATGGAACAAAATAATTTGGAGTGATAAGACCAAAATTGAACTTTCTGGTCACAACCATAAATGCTATGTTAGGAGAGGAGTAAATATCACCCCTACCATGAAGCATAGAGGTGGATCTCTGCTGTTTTTTGTTTGTTTGTTTTTTTTTGGGGGGGGGGGGGAGGGAGCTACAGCAGCACAGGGAATTTAATCAAAATTGATGGCAGAATAAATGCAGCATCTTAGAAAATATTCGAGGAGAATTTGCATTCATCAGCCAGGAAGCTGCACATGGGGCACCACTTGGACTTTCCAATATGACAATGACCTGAAATATAAGGCTAAGTCAACCCCCAGCAGCTGCAGCAGAAGAAAGGGGATGTTCTAGAGTGGCCATCATAGTCTCTTGATCTCAACGTCATTGAGCATTTTGGGGAGAACTCAAACATGCAGTTCATGCAAGACAACCAAAGAATTTACAAGATATGGAAGCTTTTTGCCAAGAGGAATGGGCAGCTTTACCACATATCTAACAAAAGATTGCATGCCGTCATTGATACGAAAGGGGGCAAAACAAGATATTAAGAACATAGGGGCCGATGCAATAGTGCGCTGTATAACCCGCAGTCGGACACGGGATAAATAGGCACTAATCCATCCCCTAATGCAATGGGGGATTAGCACCTATTTAAAGCGTGTCTGATGCAGAGTGAATGAGATAGCGCTCATCACATGCAAATGTATGTGAATGAGCCTATTACTCATTCACTCCACATGCAAAAAGATAAATGTGCGTCTCAGACGCACATTTATAGCTCAGGTATTAACGCCTGCCTGGAGCAGGCGTTAATAGCTGAGCGCATTGAAAAGAAGTACAGAAAAGCAGAAAAAACTGCTTTTCTGTACTTATTTTTTAAAGTAAAAAAGAAAAAATAAAAACTCGGCAGACCGCCAAGTTATGAAGACTGGCCGCCGATAAACTCGGTGGCTGTTTTCATTACTGGCAGAGAGGCAGGTTATGAAAACCGAGGCCGAGTTTACCAGCGTCGGTCTTCATAACTGGCAGCCACAGCGGGTCACATTAGCAAGGAGGTGCTAAGGTCACGCAAGCAACCCTAGCATCTCCTTCCTAGCGCAACCCCCTAATTTACATATTGCATGGCGTGCATTAAGAAAGTGGGCGCTGAAAAGTCAGTGCCCGCTTTCCGTGAAGATTATTGCATCGGCCTCTAAGAGTATGTAAAAGGACCATTTTATTATTTCTTTTATTGCTATGGTTTGTTTAATAATTGTGCTATTCTGTGATGCATAAAATAGTTTAATTTGAAACACATTAAAAATCACAGATGTGTGTTTTGTCTGATCACTCCTGTTTTCTTAAAATGCTACACATCTTATAAATTCTGCCAGGGAAATGTAAATTTATGAGTGCAACTGTACCTCTGACTGCCTCAGCTTCTCCAGATGTGAAACTCTGGCCTCCAGAGATTAGACTTGTTCTATGGGAGATAGGAGCTCTTTGCACCAGGTGACATGTACAACCTTTCACCAACAAGTAGATAATCATACATGCGGCACTCGGTTCAAAAGACTGGACAGCTCCCATCTCGCTGCTGAGCTTCTGTCTACATTTTAATTTGAGTTGATAAACTCTTAAAGGCTGGTAAGGAGCAGCAATGTCTCAAATTAAGGGTTGCTAAATGTGATTAGGGTTTTTAAATGTATTTATTAGCTGTCGTTTACCAGCTCAGAGAATCTAAGTTTATTTTCCCACACCACAAACAATTCTAACACTGGGAAACAAATATCTTGCTTAGAGAATCAAAGTCTATTTCACAGACAATTCTAACGCTGGAAAACAAATACTAACCTTTCAAACAAGCCAACAAATACTAACCTTAAAATTAGCAGACAATATAAATAGCCAGTAATGGTTTAAATTACAAAAAAAAAGAAATTCTTGGAGGGTTAATTTTGTCTAAAGATTTAAGTGCTTCTTCTCAACAACTCCAAACTTACCAGCAGCAGATGAAAGTTCCATTGTCAGCACTCCATTTGGACTGAGGATCCAGTATCGCTAGATAAAGACCTTATTCTAAAAACCTCGATGGACAAAGAGACCTTGAAATAGGAAGAGGTGAATGGAGCATGTCTCTCTCTGCATCTCCAATCCTCCTTGAATGTTTTGTTTTTAGTATATATGTGTTTGAAGGTTGCTACTGCAACTTCAATCAATGTAAACCGCCTTGAAATGAACTTGAAAGCCGGTATATAAGATTGAATGAATAAATAAATAAATAAATAAATAAATAAATAATTATCAATTTAAGCAACAGTTGCGTCGATAGCACTGAGGCTCGGTGTGTTTATTGCGCTGACCTGTGCTCTGAGGCTCATGGTATCGAGGGTTTCTCTGCCTGATGCAACGAAGGCATCAAGGAACGATGAGATTGGATGTATCGAAGAGATTGGAGCTCGATGTGCTGGCGAATCATGTGCAAACTGCATCAAGGCTCTGCGCACTGACAGTACTTCTAGCATAAAGTCTAGGTGCTGTTTCATCAGTGCCATTGGTGCTGCTGGCTCTGAGGAGCAACACTTCCTCTTAGGATGTCAGGAGCCCCTCAGAGCCTGCGAGGGGCTTGTAGATGCCTGAGACCAGTGTTTTCATATATTGCTTGACCCCAACAAGGTGGACAGGCCCATGGCATACTCGGAAGAAGGGAGAGTTTTGCTTGAAGAGCTCCTGCTCTACTCAGCACCCAGGGAGCAAGAAGGGGCTCCACTCTGGGAGGAGGAACAGCTGCGGCTCTTTAAAGAGACCTACTTAGCTCCTCCATTTTCCAGGCTCTGGATCTCTGAGTCCATGGTGGCATCTGGCCAGACGTTAGGTACATCGTGGTTAGGCTGAGGTACTGGTAACAAAAGTCATGGCCATCAGTGATGGGCTTCTTTTTACCACAGATGCAGTCCTTGTACCTGCACTGATGGCTGCCTTCTTGGAGTCTGATACTTTTATGAAGAGGTTTTTTGTTTGTTGTTTTTTTTTGGGGGGTTTTTTTTGGGGGGGGGGTTAGGTAGCATTTAAAAGTGCTGTTTGGGTCTGCTGTGGCAGTGAGGCAACCTAGTTCTTAAGAAAAAAAAATCAAGAAACTGTGAAAACTATAACCAAAGAAACAACTGAAAGAAGGGTACAAGTCCAAGCTGTAGCTCAGATGAATAAAGACTGAGGGGCTCACAAGGAATTCCAGCACACGCTCAGTAAAGCAAAAGCTGTATGAGCAAAGAGAGAAGGGTCTGTTCGGTGCCGTTGGATGACATTATCCACATGTCATGCCTAATTAATTTCTGCTTGTCAACAGAGAACTTAAGCTATTGTGCGGTTTCCATTAATGTAACAAGAAAAATCCATTTATGATTCCACTAAAATTCCTACCAGCAGATATAGTGTAATCAAAAAGCAGAAACAAAGGTTTATCCCTCAGAAATAAAAAGCAAAATTAACATAAATTTGATGCCTTTATGTTTCCTTACCTAATACAACTAGGTGCATATTTAAAGATTTGAAATATTCTGTGCCCAACAATGTGAAAATATTTTAGGGTCAGCATAAACTTAATGGAAGCAAACATGTGCAAATCAAGAGGTCAATATTCCGAAATAGTCAGCCACATAAGACTTATCCAGCTAACCTACATGGGATATTCAGCAGCATGGCTATGCTCCTAAATATCCCCATATTTGCCACTACTTAGTAAGATAAATCTCATTCAGTTAAGTTTAGACCTGCTATGCAGCAGGTTTAACTTATCCAGTTAACTGGATAACTCTGAATTTTGCTAGTTAGCCAATAAGTGCATTGCCCAGTTATGCCCGCTGCCTGCCCACTATTTCAACTAACTTACTTAGCTAGATAAGTGACTTATCCGGCTATGTGGCGACTGATGAACGTAGCCGGAAATTCAGTGGCCGCCACTTAGCCAGATAATTCCTACTTATTCAGCTAAATAGCGTAGTAGTACTTATTCAGCGTAATAGATGTAGTAGTACATAATAGATTTATGTACTACTACAACTATTACCATCTACCACCTCATTCTATCTTGAAAAGCGGTTTTAACACAGTTACTACAGAATTGTTTAATGCAGTGATTTTTGGTTATTAAACAGTGCAAAGTATATTCATTTTGTCATGTGTTACAAAAAAAAGTTATTTTGATTCGCATGTGTACAATTTCATTATAATGTATTTCCAATGCATTCTGTGGGCCTGTTTTATTTTCCTACATGAACAAATGGGAGGAAACATCATAAATAAGAACCTTATAGTTGGCGAAATCAACAGTTTGAAAGCAAGAGAATTCCTCTTTATAAGACAAGGAAAAGGGCACAGTTTTATATGCTGAAGCAGTCTGGATAAGTGAAATGTAAATTGCTGTTTCATTATTATTATTATTTTTTTTTTTTTAAGAATTTGGGACTAATATCAGGTTTTTCTGAATAAATGCAAAATATTTGCTCAATATATGGTTGTGCAAATGTCAGCTCTTTAGTAACCAAAACAAGGTTTTGTTTTTTTAAATAAGACAACTATTTTAAAAGAAATAATATATTTTTGAAATAGCAAACTCCATAAAAACTTGAACAATGGATGGCTATAGAAAAGTAAACTCTGATGACATATATATATGTAAGTTAATGGCTATAAGTATATTATATTAAAGAATACTTGATTATGTTTAGGATAATAGATTTTGATAGTTTCAGTTGTTGTGTTAATATGCTGGATATATTCATGCAATGATATTCAACAGAGATCACCCATGGGATTTTATAGATAATATACATGCATGGCATTTCAAACTTTCTTTTTTAGCATCCTGTGCTTATTTATAAGCATATTTCATGCTCTCAACAAAATAATAACTCTTAGACTTCATGGGCAGCCAAATATTAGGCCTTAACCATCTGTCAACTGGCCAGGATTCAGCAAGCATGCTCCTATAGTTTTAGTTCTAATTGTGTTTAATGCTGCACTAATTATTTCAATGGGGAATAATTTTCTACAGTCAAAGTTGACTCATTTTATAAACTGGAAGCTCCTCAGCTATAAATTGGCAGGTCTCATCCTTCATTTCTCCTAAGCGTTGTGCCAAAGGGGAATAAGTATATGGTTGCTCTGTGACCAAATGTCATGTGCTGGGCAGAAACATTGATCTTGGCTATTAATCACTCTGCAAGCCCTCCCAGTAATCAAAGGGCACAGCTGCAATGATATATGACCAGCGTCAGAGCAGAAAGCCCTTTACAAGACTGCATGCCTACCATCTGATGGCCAGTATGTTCTACAGCATGAACGCTAGACAGCCCAAAATGCCCAGGCTAATTAATCATTACCTTTAACAGTTCATGCTATCATTAAACACCTTTATTGGTTGAAATATCTGAGGATTTTTGTCTCTCCATCTCCCCTCTCCCCAAATGAGTTAGGTCTGGAAGCTAAAAACCATCTCACCTTGATCCAAACACTATTACCTGTTCTAACCCAATGTGCCCTTTCATTTTCTCAATAAAAGTTTGCTGACCAGCAATGAACCTATGGCTAGGAGAAAACTGAATGCTGTTATGACTGCTCTTGGTGTTCATGCATATCTTTTCAAATGATTAAGATAGAATAAAATAATATCACTATTTAAATGTAATAAAGCTGACATTAAAAGCCTCAGATCAAACAACATGTGATGCATGTTGCTGATAAAAATGGCATGGATTAAAAGTTGTATGGAAAGGTTTTGTGGATGTAAGGTTTAAAACTACGTCATTCTCTTCTATTTGGTCATCTCTTTATCCAATTTACATCATTTCCAATCCTAAACAATACATTAATTTATTCTTCACTTGGTCAGAACCAACTAAGTGGAAAGGGAAATCAAAACAATCATCCAAAGTACATGCCAATAGGCCCGGTTTACACAGAATCTGAAATATTTATCTATGCCAGACCCAGGTAGAAATTTTTCTCTCTAACCAATAGAGGGGGAAGATTTGAAAATGTAAGGGTAAATAGTTCTCATAGCTAGCTCCAGCAGGAACCATTTTCTTGTGGAAAAATGATCTGGACACCCAATGAAATCATGTTTTCCCCTATAAGGAAAAACCACTTCTTTTCAATCAAATCCTCTTCTATATGGGTGCTGACACATGGAAGAGGTTTGATTGCAAGCAGGAGTTTTACACTGCCCTTCTGGGGAAGGGGGGGGGGGGGTGGTCTGCATGCCCAAATCCTTTTTCCAAATAGTAAAGAACATGCTTCCTATTGGAGTTAGATATCAGAACTCTTTACCCTTACATTTTCAAATGTTTCTTCTTCCACTGGTTAACAAAGAGAAAAAAAGGATTTGCTTGGGTGAAATGTAAATATTTCAGATTCTGGGCCTGCGGGCATGGACTTTTCAGAATGTAAGGGATTTCAGAATGTACAGTACCTGATCTCTGTACCATTCCTTCCCCAAATCTTGAAAAACACTATGATACAATTTTTATAGCATAATTCTACTTCCACTGTCACAATGCAGATCAAGAAGCGGTCAAGAAGCAGTAGGAAATGTAAAGTTATTGTAAAATGAATATTAACTTATCTTCCCAGTATAAATCATTTTCATATTCTGGCATTTTGCTTGTAAGCAGGAACCTCAAAGACAACCTCCTTACTTCCATTTATTGATGGGAGACAAATGCATATTCATAGAGCTGGCTACTATGCAAAACTGCAAAATGGACAAAACAAGAACTATAACCAGGGCCGGTGCAAGGGTAGAAGTCGCCCTACGTGAACCTTCTGCCTTGTGCCCGCCCCAGTCATGCCAACCCCCCACCCCCACCCCCCCAGTCGAGGCGCCCCTGCCTCCTACCTGCTTCACTGTGCTTCTCAGGGCCACGAGCAGCACACACTGTACATGGCCCGACAAATCTGTACTCCTCTTTGCAAGCGGAGCGCTCACGGCACCACATGGCTGCTCTTCGGCATGGCGCCCCCTACTGGTTGGCACCATAGGCGACCACTTAGTTTTGCCTAATGGACGCCGGCCCTGACTATAACAAAGATAAAATTGCTATCATACCAAATTTCTATTCAGAAGTAGAATATAATAAGCACAATACTTACTTTTCCAAACTTGTGTTTTATTTTGTTTAAAATTTCTAGCAGAGAGATTATACTGAAAATGTGCAATGCAAACAACTGAGAAAGATAAAACGTTCAAGCTATAGGCCCAGTTGCGTACTTTTGCCTAGCCATCTGTATGCTTATTTTTTGCATAATTTTATTAGCATACACACCTGCTGGAATTTAGAAACTGAGCATTTACCTAATATTATGCTTGATATTGGCAAAGTAAACAATATAGTCAACTAATCAAGCATTCATTTTGCTCTCTTATGCAAATACAGACCAATAAAGTCTTGCTTTAAAAAGAAATATGTACCCCATACACACCAAATGGAAGAAACTATTGTCTATCCTTAAAGCAAGGTATAGAAAATCAATGTTGGGAAAAGAGAAAAAATAAAACTGATGAATATGACTGCTTCATGTTAGATTAAGCAGTAATATGGATTTGAATCTGAACTCACATATGTATACATGTACCTGGTAATGTATACATGTGAAATCTCCATACAATAAAGGTGGAGGAAAGGCAAACTCTCAAAAACTGAATAAGTCTGTGAAAGGAGAGTGCATCCAAATGGTAGCACTATTTTTTTTTTTAAACACTGTGGGGTAGATTTTCAAAAAGCGCGAATAGGCCTACTTTTGCTTGCGCATCAGACTCAAGCAAAAGTACGCCTGATTTTAGTAGATACGCGCGGCTCCGCACGTATCCACTAAAATCCTGGATCGGCGCGCGCAAGGCTATCGATTTTGTATAGCCTGCGCGCGCCGAGCCGCGCTGCCTCCCCCCGTTCCCTCCAAGGCCGCTCCGAAATCGGAGCGGCCTCGGAGGGAACTTTCCTTTGCCCTCCCCTCACCTTACCCTCCCTTCCCCTACCTAACCCACCCACCCGGCCCTGTCTACACCCCCCCCCTTACCTTTGTCGGGGGATTTACGCCTCCCGGAGGGAGACGTAAATCCCCGCGCGCCAGCGGGCCTGCTGCGCGCCGGGCCGCGACCTGGGGGCGGGTACGGAGGGCGCGGCCACGCCCCCGGACCGCCCCGGGCCATAGCCACGCCCCCGTACCCGCCCCCAAAACGCTGCCGACACGCCCCCGAAACGCCGCGACGACCGGGCCCGCCCCCGACACGCCCCCCTCCGAAAACCCCGGGACGTACGCGAGTCCCGGGGTCTGCGCGCGCCGGTAGGCCTATGTAAAATAGGCTTACCGGCGCGCAGGGCCCTGCTCGCGTAAATCCGCCCGGTTTTGGGCGGATTTACGCGAGCAGGGCTCTGAAAATCCGCCCCTGTATGTAACTGCTCCTTTTTTTTTATTTTAGTGTCCTGTCCCTCCCAATGCAGCACTATGTGAGGAACACTTATATATCAGGGGACATAGCTATGTGAATCTTTCAACTTCATCATGATCGGAATATGTTTGCTTTACTGAACTTATTTGGATGCATTTTCTCAGTCACGATTCCCTGTTGGGGGCTTTAATTATATGCCATCTCTCCTTTCACATGTATACATGTACCTGGTATCTGGTACCTGTATACATTACCAGGGCTTAATTTGTAAACACAGTTCACACACTTCCTCCTCCTTACCCAGTGGATCTTCCATCCCCAGATCCCACCAGTGCTCAACTTCCAGCTGTCCATCATCTACCAGAACTGATATACACCACTGGCTCTGCTCCACTTCCTCATATCCTCCCAAAAAGATGGCAGAACATTGTACTAGATAGTTCTTCCAGAAATTAAGCCCAGAGTAACAGACACAAAAAGAGAGTGAATTAGCGAACGTTTGAATCCTGTAATCCATAGTGTAGTAGCTATGGTTGAAGCCTTGACGAATGGCACAACTGCTCACAAGTTTTAAACTTGTGCTAATTCAACCTCTTTTTGTGTCTGTTCTTTGCTCTGCATTTGCTTCAGGCTCACAACCTTCCCTGCAGAACAAGAAAGTAGGCTGTTCTTTGCTCTGTCTAAACCACCCTCTTCTCTGCAAGCTGTCTGTGGGGGAGGACATATCTGAGATTCTGCTTCTTAAGTCTGAAAAGAAGTGGCAGAACTCTAGATTTCGGGTCATTTCCTCCTCCCCCTCCCCAAATTAAGCCCTGTGTATTACTATTATATTAAATGAACCATTCAACGTAACACCATACAGTAACCTAAAGAAATTATTTATCTATATTAATTGACCCTAATAACTCAAAACATGATCATTTTGGGGACCTTCATACATTGTTACCACGCACAATATAATGTGAAATGACTGCCTTCATATAATCACAGTCACCCTAAATTTGTTCTTGTACAATACTAATTTGTTATACATTTTTTATTAAATGCAAATAAAATGCCCAGTACTTATCATGGCTTGATGTAACTCTTAGAAAAGTGAATCATGATTCACACAAAGTCCATGATTGTCCCATTGCTGATGCGCGTTTGAAAAGAAACTGTATTAGGGGTTACTTTCCGCCATTATGGATCTCCAATAAGTTATTTTCAGACAATCAGGAATTTAATAATAATAAATGGATGACCATATTAAATAAATGTTCATTAGACTTAATGTTTTTGATTATAGAGTATATTAAGAAATAAACAGAGCAAGTCAACATACAAATAGAATCTTTGGTTCAGATTAAAGAAAATTTCACAGGAGCAGCATCTGAAACATCTTTACAAGAATGCAAAGTGGCCATGGAACACTTTTGTCTTACTACTAAGCAACTATAAATCAACAAATTTTGTAGAGATTAACGGGATTACCATCATAATTCTGTCTACATATGGGCATATAAGAAATGCAAGCCATCTATGAATAAAAGTGTTTCTTTTGTAACTCCAGTGGATCTGAAGATTTGGAGAGCCTTGTACAACATTATTCAGTACCGTATTGGAAAGACAGATTATAGTTGTCCTTCCTTTGTACTGTCTTCTTTTTTAGGTGAAAAACATTGGGGAAGAAGACCCCTTCATCCATTCAGAGAGTGTCAGACAACCACGGTACAGGAGGTTAAGAACTGGTATAGACCATCTACTCATTCTCAGAACAACACTGCAATCATACTACAAAACTACTTAGACAAACACAATCTGGCTACAGTAAGCCATGCACTAATCACCAGCAGAACAGACTATACAGTTCAAAATGCCTCTAGCTTCTACATAAAGCAGCAAGAATCCTAGTAAGAACAAAAGCATCTATATCAGCTACACTGGTAACCAATAGAGAGCAGGATCAAGTTCAAAACTCGCTGCTTCATTGTCAAACAGGCCCCAGAATATCTACTGCAACTCCATCTCCCTTATGCCATCAAGAGAAAACTCAGATCTTCCCAACTTTGCACCTCGCCTTAGGCCTCTGCTAGACTACCCTGCACCAGACTTCAGGCCTTTAGCTGTTATGCATCAGAGATCTGGAACATGCTTCAATTATCCCTACGCTTGGAGCCCAGCTTCTTCACCTTCAGGAAAAAGCTAAAGCATGGCTTTTTAATCAAACATGTCTTATTCAGACTTCCTGTCCAATAACCTAGTTACCATAGAAGTATTCCTATTTCTTTCAGGAACCTATGAATCTGTCTTTAAATCTACAGACGCTCAACCAATAACACAGGGGTAGGGGTAGGCAGTAAATTAGGTTAAACGCGCAGCTAAACTACAGGTTAAAAAGGCGATAATCGGGGCGCGCGTTACTGAATGGGGGGGAATAGCTAATCCGATCGTTTACATCTCATATACATGCCGCGGGCGGAAGGGGTTACTCGTTGAGTTAAAGAGGCGGTAAGAATGGGTTAAAGGGGATAGTGAATCGTGGGTTGGACTAACGCGGCCAAATTTTGAGTAAAAGGCGGGTTAGAAACAGGGTAACCGCGGCCGAACTTTACTGTATTGACCTGTCAATCTGTTGATCTAATACTACTGTAACCTACTTTAACTTTATTGTAATCTGCTTTGAGACCACTCATGGTAAAAAAAAAAAAAAAAAAAGCAGAATATCAAATATCAATAAATAAAATAAAATAAATTTGTCCAGTATTATATTATCATCTGCACAAAATGTGTTGAATCATGGGCTTTCTTTTGTATTACATGTAGTCTGTGACTCTTTTTGGTGTAGAGAATCTTATGAATTCATTCAAATTTTACAAATTAAATTTGGGTTTTTTGATTTTTCAGATAAATCAGCAGCAAATGTATACATCCACTTGATACATCAAGTGGATGTATACATTTGTGTTATTAACATTATATGAGTGACAGCTAAGTGTATTTGCTCATACTTGTTAATGTTTGATAATTTAATGGAGATATGTGAAGACTAGATTTCTCTATAAAAGAGGGACCCCCCCCAAAAAAAAAAACACATTGATTTGTCCTTTTATTAAAAATCTGAAATACCTACATGCAAATAAAGAAGTATAATTTCACAGTATTTTGTTGTGTGCTCAAAATACATTTCTTCCCTTCCTGACAGGTTACTTATGCACTGCATGCCTATGATGATTGATTGAGCCTCAATCAGACCAGCTAGAAAGGTGAGAGGATACTCTTATTTTCAAACTCCTAATACAGTCTTTTATGCATCAGTTCTATATGTGTCAGTATGTATGCTCAAAGGGATGGGCAATCAGAGATCTTCCTGCTAAACATCCCTAATTAGTTGTTGGGAGGGGGGCCTAGTTCTTAAGTAGTTGTGTCCAACCCAGTTAACAAACAAGCTGATAGCTAGACAAACTAACCTTAATGCACATTTTTACAACACAGCCCTGAAAAGATTTCATTTGAAGTCACTGAACTGTAAAATTTCAATGAGTCAATATTTTAGGAAACACTTCAATTACTTTGCTAAGAGCAGTTAATATATATACAGCTAACATCTCTACAGATAAAGTTTTTACGTTTTTACCAACTGAGCACATTATAAAACACTATCACATATTTAAATAAGAATAGGAATTATTTTTCATTATATCATTCACAGAACTAAAAAAAAGTTATGATTAATTATCTTGATATGAAAATGGAAGCAAGGGTGCTGCTGCTTCAAGATCTACTGAAGTAAAGCACTTTAGGACAATTAAATCATTTCCCTGCAGGCAATGTCTTTTCAATCTGAGCTAATGACATCATTTAAGGAGGACGGGTCATTTAACTAAAAGGATATTTTACAAGGCAAACAGCGCCCAAAGAAAGCTCGCAAGGACTAGCATATTTCAAAATTTATAATGGTGAAATGGGTAAATCAAAATCTTAGGCATCAATAAGATTAATTTTGTGAGAAAAATATTTTTAAAAAATCTAAAGGAAATGTTCCTATTATGCAATTATTCCTCTTTCCTACTCTGCAAGGCACATAGAAGAATCCATTTCTTTTTTATGTGGCATAGAAAGAAATCATTCAAGTACAGCAAAATTATTTTTGCTAGTTACAAAAAAACAATATATAAAGTAAAGGTGCTTACATGTAACAGATATTTTTAATGAGTAGTAAGTGTACACAAACAAAAAAAAAACAAGAATTCTATGAAGATAGTTCACCAGTCACAATCTGGATGATATCATCAAGGATGGCCCTAGAACTAGGCAAACTAGGCAGCTGACCAGAGTGGCACAATTTTAGGGGCAGCAGCCATGGGAATGCAAAAGGACAATTTGAAGTATACTGTATTCGCTATACCAGTCCCAACTTCTTCAATCTAGCAGAGCCCAAGTGCCTTCCCATGATGGGGGGGGGGAGGGGCAGAAAGTATGCTACCACCCTCTGGTATCATCTGGCTGCCACATGCCACTCCTGCAAACGGAATCGGATATCCTAGTGGAAAAGGTCCTTGGGCTGCAAGGCACAGATATGCCGATGCTATTTTGGCAGCACGGAAATTATGTGCAAGCAGGCTGCAGCAGCAGGAGAATGAAGAAGTTTTGTTCCTGCTTGAGTGTCTAAGCCACTCTGCAGTGTCAGACTGTATCAAAGCTGGAAGATGAGACAGCATCGAAGTGTAGACGGTAGGAGGCATAAAGAGAGAGAACAGCCATGCTGGCCCTAGCATTATGTGAAGTAGGCAGCTGCCTAAAGTGGCATGATTTTGGGGGCAGCAGATACAGCACTGCAAAAGAACAGCAGCACATCTTTCCTGACTCCTCCATCTGCTAATGTTGAGCCAAGACTCTGAGTCCAAGTGCCAAGCCATAAAAAGGAAAGTGGGCGGAGGGGAGGGTCAAAAGGGGCACCTGCCCCTGCCGTCTTTGTCAACTGGCTGCTGTGTGCTGCTCCTACAACCAGAACCAGATGTCTTGTGGGGGAGCAGAGGTCCTAGGGCTATGAGATGCATAGATGCTGATGTTATTTTGGCAGACTAGAAGACATATGCATACAGCTCTAGCAGCAGAAGAGTGCAAGATAAATGTGGGCTGTGTCTATGAAAGTCTAAAATTTTCTGCAGTATTAGACTGCGGTGAGAGGGGAAGATGAGACAGCAACCTGAGTACAGCCGGCACAAGGCAAGCAGAGGGGCAAGAGAAATAAGAAATAAAGGGATATGACTGGGACTTCAGGGTGGGAAAGAGAGGTTGCTGGGCATAGGGGATTACAAAAGGAGGTTTGTGGAGCTGAGGGAGTGCTGGTATTGAGGCATGGGAAAAACAAGAGTTCCAGTGTGGCTGGGGGTGGGAAAGAGGTTGCTGGGGCTTAGAGGTAAAGAAAGAGGAATCGCTGGGGCTAGCAAGAAAGAGATGAAGAGCTGCTGGGGCTGGGAGGGAAAAAGAAATTGCTGGAGCTAGAAGTGGGGGTGGCGAGAAAAAGGAGCTGCTTGCACCGGGGGATGGTAAAAAATGAAGAGTGCTGTTGGGGTGGGAAAGAGGAATTGCTGGAGCTGGGAAAGAGCAGTGGCTGCAGGAAAGAAAGAGAAGGGGGCTGCTGTGTCTCAGTGCAAGAGAGAGGGGAGAGGAGGATAGAGAAAGGATGTTATTATGGAGTGGGAAACTGGAGAATATTGGGCATAAGGTGGAGGAGAGAGAGCAGGGCATGCAACTGCCAGAGGAGAAAGTGATGTGCTAAAGGTACTCCCTGGCTCTTCTGTAAAGTTTTGCAGAATGTGCTTTGCCTGTTTGCTGGAGTTTATTTGTGTTTTAATTTTATTTTAGAACATAAGAACATGCCATACTGGTTCAGATCAAGGGTCCATCAAGCCCAGTATCCTATTTCCAACAGTGGCCAATCCAGGCCATAAGAACCTGGCAAGTACCCAAACATTAAATAAATCTCAAACTATTATTGGTTATTAATTAATAGCAATTTATGGATTTTTCCTCTAGGAATGTATCCAAACCTTTTTCAAAACCAGTTACATTAACTGCCGTAACCACATCATCTAGCAATGAATTGCAGAGCTTAACTATGCACCGAGTCAAAAAGAATTTTGATTTGTTTTAAATGAGCTGCTTACTAACTTCATGGAGTGTCCCCTAATCCTTCTATTATCTGAGAGAGTAAATAACCAATTTACATTAGCTTTTCAAGTCCTTTCATGATTTTGTAGACCTCTAGCATATCTCCCCTCAGTCATCTCTTCTCCAAACTGAACAGCTCTAACTTGGCAGCTGTTCCATTCCCCTTATTTGGGTCACCCTTCACTGCACTTTCTCCAATGCAACTATATATCTTTTTTGAGATGCGGCAACCAGAACTGCACACAGTATTCAAGATACAGTCTCACTATGGAGCAATACAGAGGCATTATGACATTCATCGTTTTATTTGCTATTCCCTTCTTAATAATTCCTATCATTGTTTACTTTTTTGATGGCCTCAGCACACTGAGCCAACTATTTCAATGTATTATCCACTATGATGCCAAGATCTCTTTCCTGGGTGCTAACTCCTAAGAGAACCTTGCAAGGGTTATTTTTCCCTATATACATCACTTTGCAGTTGTCCACATTAAATTTCATCTGCCATTTGGAAGCCCAATCTTCCAGTCTCGCAAGGTCCTCCTGCAATTTATCACAATCGGCTTGAGATTCAACTACTCTGCATAGTTTTGTGTCATCCGCAAATTTGATCACCTCACTCATCATACCCCTTTCCAGATCAATTATAAATATATTAAAAAGCAACAGTCCAAGTACAGATCCCTGAGGCACCCTACTGTAACTTTTTCCCACTGTGAAAACAGACCACTTAATCCTAACTATGTTTCCTGTCTTTTAACCAACATGCAATCCACAAAAGGACATCACCTCCTATCCCATGACTTTTTAGATTCTTAGAAGCCTCTCATGTGGGATTTTGTTAAATGCCTTCTGAAAATCCAAATACACATCTACTGTTCACCTTTGTCCACATGTTTATTTACCACTTCAAAAAAATTTAGGAGATTTGCGAGGCAAGACTTCCCTTGGGTAAATCCGTGCTGGCTGTGTCCCATTAAACCATGTCTGTCTAAATGTTTTGTAATTTTATTCTTTGTAACAGTTTCCATGAGTTTTCCTGGCACTGAATTCAGGCTCACTGGTCTATAGTTTCCCAGATTACCCTTGGAGCCCTTTTTAAATATCAGGGTTACAATGGCCATCTTCCAATCTTCAAGTATAATGGATGATTTTAATGATAGGTTATACATTAATTAAAATAGGTCTGAAATTTCATTTTTTAGTTCTTTCAGAACCCTGGGATGTATACCATCTGGTCCAGGTGATTTACTTGTCTTCAGTTTGTCAATCTAGCCTATCACATCTTCCAGGTTCACCGTGATTTGGTTCAGTTCATCTGAATCATCACCCTTGAGAAAAACCATCTCTGGAACGGGTATCTCCCCAACATCCTCTTCAGTAAACAACAAAGCAAAGAAATCATTTAATCTTTCTGCGATAGCCTTATCTTCCCTAAGTGTCCCTTTAACCCCTTGATCATCTAACGGCCCATTCGACTCCCTCACATGCTTTCTGCTCTGGATATATTTTTTATAAGTTTTTATTGCGAGTTTTTGCCTCTACGGCCAACTTCTTTTCAAATTCTCTCTTAGCCTGTCTTATCAATGTTTTACATTTAACTCGCCAATGCTTATGTTTAATCCTACTTTCTTCTGATGGATCCTTCTTCCAATTTTTGAATGAAGATCTTTTCGCCCTCACTTTTCAGCCATGCTGGCAATGATTTGACCTTCCTTCCATCTTTCTTAATGCGAGGAATACATATGAACTGTGCTTCTAGGATTTTTTTTGTTTGTTTTGAACAATGTTATCTTTGCAGCTGCACCTTTCAATTTTTTTTGTTAAACTATTTTTCACATTTTATCAAAGTTTCACTTTTGAAAATATAGTGCTAGAACCATGGGCTGATTTTGTTGAGTGCTAGTAGAAAATCCTGTCAAAAGCAACTAGAGGAATAGAGGCATTAATGTGGAACTTGGTGGAATTATAGGTTTGTTTTGTATTGGTCCCTTTGTGTAGATGATGGTGAGCATCTATGAAGCATTTGTCAGCTGGAGTTAGTGTGGTGATGAGATTTGTTGTTTGGTGATGACTGTTCAGGAATTATCACAGTAGATCTCAGCATGGTCACCTGTACTGGGAACAGATAAAGTAGAAGGGGAAAAGTGTGATGTGTCCAGTGATGACTGATAGCCTAATGGGATCAATGAACAAATCTGGTGAGTTTGTTGTGGTAAGGTTGGTGAATGTATATTTTAAAATTGTCAACAAACAAATAAAATCAGTTTCAAAGCATTATTTTTAAGTATGCATACTTCTTCCTCGGGCATTGGATGTCACCAGGCTAACGTCCATAGGTTCGCTTTGGCCATACCGACAGAACCTTGCCAAGTCTCATTTCTGTCCACAGTTAAAACATGTGGATAAGATTGGCATGTGGAACCTGGGTATGGAGGCCGAGCCACCTGTCTTGGAGATTAATCACGGAGGGTCTCTTTCTTCTGTACCATGTGAGGGCACTAACTTCATTAGCCTCTCTTCATAAAGGAGTCACTCCACCCTCTTATCAATTTTGTTGCCCTTCTCTGTACCTATTTTAGCTATCCTGCATTTTATTTAGATCTGGCAACTAGAACAGCCAACAGTACTCATGGTATACACGCAGCATGGATAGATAAGAACATGCCATACTGGGTCAGACCAAGGGTCCATCAACCCCAACATCCTGTTTATAACAGTGGCCAATCCAGGCCATAAGAACTTGGCAAGTACCCAAAAACTAAGTCTATTCCATGTTACCATTGCTAGTAATAGCAGTGGTTATTATCTAAGTCAACTTAATTAATAGCAGGTAATGGACTTCTCCTCCAAGAACTAATCCAATCCTTTTTTAAAACACAGCTATACTAACTGCACTAACCACATCTTCTGGCAAAAATTCCAGAATTTAATTGTGCATTGAGTGAAAAAGAAATTTCTCCGATTAGTTTTAAATGTGCCACATGCTAACTTCACGGAGTGCCCCCTAGTCTTCCTATTATCCGAAAGAGTAAAAAAACGATTCACATCTACCCGTTCTAGACCTCTCGTGATTTTCAACACCTCTATCATATCCCCCCTCAGCCGTCTCTTCTCCAAGCTGAAAAGTCCTAACCTCTTTAGTCTTTCCTCATAGGGGAGCTGTTCCATTCCCTTTATCATTTGGTAGCCCTTCTCTGTATCTTCTCCATCGCAATTATATCTTTTTTGAGATGCGGCGACCAGAATTGTACACAGTATTCAAGGTGCGGTCTCACCATGGAGTGATACAGAGGTATTAAGTGATTTTCCGTTTTATTCACCATTCCCTTTCTAATAATTCCCAACATTCTGTTTGCTTTTTTGACTGCCGCAGCACACTGAACAGACAAATTCAATGTGTTATCCACTATGACGCCTAGATCTCTTTCTTGGGTAGTAACACCTAATATGGAACCTAACATTGTGTAACTATAGCATGGGTTATTTTTCCCTATATGCATCACCTTGCACTTGTCCACATTAAATTTCATCTGCCATTTTGATGCCCAATTTTCCAGCCTCACAAGGGTCTTCCTGCAATTTATCACAATCTGCTTGTGATTTAACTACTCTGAACAATTTTGTATCATCTGCAAATCTGATTATCTCACTCGTCGTATTTCTTTCCAGATCATTTATAAATATATTGAAAAGTAAGGGTCCCAATACAGATCCCTGATGCACTCCACTGCCCACACCCTTCCACTGAGAAAATTGTCCATTTAATCCTACTCTCTGTTTCCTGTCTTTTAGCCAGTTATAATCCATGAAAGGACATCGCCAACTATCCCATGACTTTTTACTTTTCCTAGAAGCCACTCATGAGGAACTTTGTCAAATGCCTTCTGAAAATCCAAGTACACTGCATCTACAGGTCCACCTTTATCCACAT
This sequence comes from Rhinatrema bivittatum, assembly GCF_901001135.1. Taxonomy (NCBI): domain Eukaryota; kingdom Metazoa; phylum Chordata; class Amphibia; order Gymnophiona; family Rhinatrematidae; genus Rhinatrema; species Rhinatrema bivittatum. Next base: position 217,174,343 of record NC_042616.1, read on the forward strand.
GTTTATTAACTCCTTCAAAAAAGTGAAGCAGATTTGTGAGGCAAGACTTGCCTTGGGTAAAGCCATGCTGACTTTGTTCCATTAAACCATGTCTTTCTATATGTTCTGTGATTTTGATGTTTAGAATACTTTCCACTATTTTTCCTGGCACTGAAGTCAGGCTAACTGGTTTGCAGTTTCCCGGATCGCCCCTGGAGCCCTTTTTAAATATGGGGGTTACATTAGCTATCCTCCAGTCTTCAGGTATAATGGATGATTTTAATGACAGGTTACAAATTTTTACTAACAGGTCTGAAATTTCATTTTTAGTTCCTTCAGAACCCTGGGGTGTATACCATCCGGTCCAAGTGATTTACTACTTTTAAGTTTGTCAATCAGGTCTACCACATCTTCTAGGTTCACCGTGATTTGGTCCAGTCCATTTGAATCATTACCCATGAAAACCTTCTCCAGTTCGGGTACCTTCCCAACATCCCCTTTAACCCCTCGATCATCTAACGGTCCAACTGACTCCCTCACAGGCTTTCTGCTTCGGATATATTTTAAAAAGTTTTTACTGTGAGTTTTTGCCTCTACAGCCAACTTCTTTTCAAATTCTCTCTTAGCCTGTCTTATCAATGTCTTACATTTAACTTGCCAACGTTTATGCATTATCCTATTTTCTTCTGTTGGATCCTTCTTCCAATTTTTGAATGAAGATCTTTTGGCTAAAATAGCTTTTTTCACCTCCCCCCTTTTAACCATGCCGGTAATCGTTTTGCCTTCTTTCCACCTTTCTTAATGTGTGGAATACATCTGGATTGTGCTTCTAGGATGGTATTTTTTTTAACAACGACCATGCCTCTTGCACACTTTTTACCTTTGTAGTGCTCTTTTCAGTTTTTTTCTATTTTTCTCATTTTATCAAAGTTTCCCTTTTGAAAGTTTAGCACAAGAGCCATGGATTTGCTTACTGTCCCCCTTCCAAACATTAAATCAAATTTGATCATATTATGATCACTATTGCCAAGCGGCCCCACCACCATTACCTCTCTTACCAAATCCTGTTCTCCACTGAGAATTAGATCTAAAATTGCTCCCTCTTTATTCCATCCAGTAACTTTATCTCTCTAGCGTGTCCCAATGATACATTTACTCAGTCAATATTGGGGTAATTGAAGTCTCCCATTATTACCGCACTACCAATTTGGTTAGCTTCCCTAATTTCTCTTAGCATTTCACTGTCCATCTCACCATCTTGCCCAGGTGGACGGTAGTATACTCCTATCACTATAGTCTTCCCCGACACACAAGGGATTTCTACCCATAAAGATTCAATTGTGCATTTAGTCTCATGCAGGATGTTTATCCTGGTGGACTCTATGCCATCCCGGACATAAAGCGCCACACCGCCTCCTGGGTGCTCCTCTCTGTCATTGCGATATAGTTTGTACCCCAGTATAGCACTGTCCCATTGGTTGTCCTCCTTCCACCATGTCTCTGAGATGCCAATTAAGTCTATGTCATCATTCACTGCTATACATTCTAATTCTCCCATCTTACTTCTTAGACTTCTCGCATTAGCATACAAACATTCCAAAGTTTGTTTTTTGTTTATATTTTCATTCTGCTTTTTAATTGATAGGGATAAGTTAGAATTTTTTAGCTCAGGTGAGTTTTTAGTTACAGGCACTTGGACTACTTTTCTTATTATTGGAACCTCACTGTCGGGATGCCCTAATTCTAATGCATCATTAGTATACTTTGAAGATATCTCTCTCCGAACCATGCGATGCTGAGCGACTGTTGGCTTTCCCCTTTGTTCTAGTTTAAAAGCTGCTCTATCTTCTTTTTAAAGGTTAGCGCCAGCAGTCTGGTTCCACCCTGGTTAAGGTGGAGCCTTAAGGTGGACAAAATAGGCATTATTATATTTCAAGTTTGTTTTCTATGCCTTTCTGAATAACTCCTAACATTTTGTTTACTTTTTGTGGCTGTTGCTGGACACTGAGCTAATGATTTCAATTTATAATCCGCAATGAATTCAAGGTTTAAAAAAGGGGGGGAAACAATGTCGCTAATGGGCTAGGAAAATTTTCTTTTGGTGGCTTGGAGGTTATTTCCTTGGGAGCATCCAGGAATTGTAGCAACTCCATCATTTGATGCCTATCATCCTGCTCAGTCTGTAATTGGAAGGGAACCAATTCAGACATCTCCTTCACAAAATTTATAAAGGAAAGGTCCTCTGGAGGAGAACGCTTTCTGCTTTCGGTAGGTGAAGGTGGTGAAGGCAAATCATCAGTGTCTGGTGAAAAATCATCAGTCCAGGTATTATAGGGATCAGCACCTGCTCCTCTAGGGACTAGAGGAGGATGGGGCGGTGGGATCCCTGAAGGTCCTGGTCTAGGATCCGAAGGACTCGAAGGAATAACTGGAGGCACCGATGAAGGCATCGAAGGCACCGGTGCAGGCATCAAGGGCATCGTTGGATGGCTCGATGGCGCTGACAGCCGTATCGGCACCGATGAATGGATCGGTGGCACCGACTGCCGTATTGGCATCAATGGCTGAGGCATTGGCAGAACTCCCAATGGAGGAATGCAGAACGGTGTTTCTCCTCCCGATGACAAAGTAAGCGGGGAGGGCACCGGAGCCATCGGTGACCCAGGGTCCATCGGTGGAAAAGCAGCCATGAGCGCTTCCATCCTTGAGAGCAGCGGTGCTAACACTGCTGGAATCGGGTCGTGGTCGGTTCCGCTATCGGTACCAGTGTCGGAGGAACTTGGAATCGATGCATCGCCTTGTCGATGGCCTCATGAACCATCCGGTCCAGTTCTTCACGGAGACCTGGAGCAAGCAGCCCCGGCTCCGGAACAGAAGAAGGAGGCAGAGGCATAGCTGGAGGGACCACCGTTAAGGTAGAGTCACGGCTCCCGATACCCTGTCAGGTGAGGGTTGCCTCGGTGACCTGGTCGCCGAAAAGGTCGGTGCCTTTTCTGGATGGTGTTTCTTCGATGGCGGCTCGGCCGATGGCGAGGTCAATGATTTTGCTCCCTCGCTGGTCCGAGACTTTCGATGCGGGTGGCGATGTTTTGAGTATTCCAGTGGGAGGAGCTTGGGGCGGCGTTAATGGTAATGAGGTCGGTAACATTCAATGTGATAGAGCAATGCACAATTTAGCACCAGAAATAACTACACCTATTTTTTGGTGCGTTGTACTTGCAATAGTCTTGCATTACAGCAAAAATATTTTTAGCACTCGGGGGCGGGGGAGAGAGAGAGAGCATGCCTCTGTACAGAGTCAACCTGACACTCCTTATAGATATATACTACTTTGAATCGGGGTGGGTTTCATTAAAATGACTACAAATCTTTAGTGATGTCAATTTTATTATGAATACCTCAATGTTTCTGGAACACCACCCCCCTAAACCCTCCCACCTTCCAAAACCCATCCCAATTCTAAGTGCCCCTCTAAAACCCATCCCAATTCTAAGTGCCCTTCTACACCTTTTGAGGACGGTGTATGAGGTTTTTGACACCTCTGCCCCTTCATCTTCGTGGCTACGTGCTAGCAGCATAAGAGAAGCTGTGCAAAACAAACTAGCCAATTTACCCTGCAGAGCAGGTAATCTTCTTTGAGAAAAACTCAGGGAAATGGTATCACAGATAAAAGAGCAGAACGTAGCAGTTCAATCCCTAACATCTCCTTCTGGAAGTCATAGCACCTCCAAAAAACACTACAACCAGTACAAAAGGGGGCATTACTATAGAAGACCATATAAGTCGTACCAACCATACTACCAACACTACAGGCCACCATCTTACCAGCAGGTGAGGCTACAACATCATCTGCAAAGAAGTCGTCAAAGAAACCAAAGGTCACAAAAAATTAAACAAGCTCAACCTCAGACAAAACAAAGTTTAAGTCAATATACCACAACAATTCACTTTGCCAGGGGATGAATTTCCTTTTTCTACCAGGAGTGGTCAGAAATTACTATGGACCAATGGGTACTCAACATTGTAGCAGAGGGTTACAAACTACAATTCAACCATCTTCCAGTAAGAACATGCCATTCTGGGTCAGACCAAGAGTCCATCAAGCCCAGCAACCTGTTTCCAACAGTGGCCAATCCAGGCCATAAGAACCTGGCAAGTACCCAAAAACGAAGTCTATCCCATGCTATTGATGCTAGTAATAGCAGTGGCTATTTTCTAAGCCAACTTAATTCATAGCAGGTAATGGACTTCTCCTCCAAGAACTTATCCAATCATTTTTTAAACCCAGCTACACTAACCATATCTCCTGGCAACAAATTCCAGAGTTTAATTGTTCGCTGAGTGAAAAAGAACTTTCTCCGATTAGTTTTAAATGTGCCACATGCTAACTTCATGGAGTGCCCCCTAGTTCTTCTATTATCCGAAAGAGTAAATAACCGATTTACATTTACCCGTTCTAGAACTCTCATAATTTTAAACACCTCTATCATATCCCCTCTTAGCTGTCTCTTCTCCAAGCTGAACAGTCCTAACCTCTTTAGTCTTTCCTCATAGGGGAGCTTTTCCATCCCCTTTATCATTTTGGTCGCCCTTCTCTGTACCTTCCCCATCACAACTATATCTTTTTTGAGATGCAGCGACCAGAATTGTACACAGTATTCAAGGTGCGATCTCACCATGGAGTGATACAGAGGCTTTATAACATTTTCTGTTTTATTCATCATTCCTTTTCTAATAATTCCCAACAATTGCTTCATCGGGTAAAACCGAGAACATCTCATTCCCAGAACCCCTTACTACAACAAGAAATAAAATTGCTTCTTCAACAGAAAACAATCCAGCGCCTTCCCCTTTCTTAACTGGGAAAGGGATACTACTCCCAGTACTTCCTCATTCCCAAGAAAACGGGAGGACTTCGTCCCATACTGGATTTGTGATCCCTAAACAAACATCTTATGAAGCACAAATTCAAAATGACCTCTCTGAGGGTAGTACTCCCTTTTCTGCAGTTCAACAACTGGAAGTGCTCCCTGGACCTAAAGGATGCATACACATACACTCCCATCCACAAGAATTTCTGGCTATACCTATGTTTCCATGTTGGGAAACAGCATTACCAGTACAAGGTACTCCCGTTTGGACTCTCTTCTGCCCCGAGAATATTCACAAAATGTCTTGTGGTTATTGTGGCACACTTAAGGAAATGAGGAATAAGAATTTTTCCCTACCTCGACAACTGGCTCATTGTCTCCCCAAACGCTCACACATTAGAAATGCTTGGAGAACTTGGGTTGGATAATAAACTATGAAAAAACTTGCCTCCATCAACTCAAGCTCTTCAACTCATCACAGCAAGGATTCACACTCCCATTTCCAGAATTTTTCTTCGCTCAGACATAGCACAAACTCTGAGCTCTATATCAATCTCTTCAAAATCAAACTTATACTTCCCAAGTCATAGGCAGGGAGGGCCAGTCGGCTTAAGAGTCCATGGAGAATGACGTCATCCGAGGGGGACGCCACCGAGGTTCCCGCCATGACGTGCATAAGACTGGCCCGGAAGCGCGCACCTAAGGAGCTCCAAGGGTAAGATGGAGGTTGGCAGCCTCCACGCCGTCCAGGGAGGCCCGGGAACAGGCCGGCGATAGCTGGCGGTGGCCGCCAGTCTTCCTAGTGGAGTCAGTGCAGTAAAACAAGAGGTGAGCAACAGCGGTCGCAGTCGTCTGCGACCATCGGGCATAACAGTCGCAGTCCCAAGACACAGCGGTAGGCCTTAGGGGAAGCTACAAGTGAAGCAGGTCCCACAAGAAATGTACTACTATAGGCTGTACAGAGATCAGCATACCATCTACACCCGTGGTGGTATGCGCCAATTGCACTAAGATGAACTCTGACGGAGTTTTTTTTTTAAGCCAACCTCCAAAAGGTGTAGAAGATAACCAAGCAGCTTTTGTGAGGGGCAGGAAAATGGACCTAGGGCCTTCTGCTCATACCACATGGAAAACCTCCTCCACTTTAGTCCATAGGACTTTCTAGTGGAAGGCTTTCTAGAAGCCACCAGGACCCAAGATATCCTCAGAAAGATAAAGCAGCTGCAGGATTAACCTCTCAACATCCAGGTTGTGAGTGACAGGGCCTGGAGGTTGGGATGCTTCAGCCTGCCTTAATCCTGTGTGATGAGATCCAGGGAAGTCCCCAGACTGATCGGTTTCCGGATGGATAACTACCACAGGAGTGGAAACCAGATGTGTCTCAGCCAATGAGGGGCTATGAGGATCATAGTCCCTTTGTCCTCGCAAAACTTCAAGAGAATCTTCAACACTAAAAGAATCGGAGGATATGCTAGAGAACACGCTAGAGAACTATATAGACCTTCTCTAAAAATCACTTGATCTTTGGCAGTCTAATATCAAAACCCAACCTCCAGCCTACATTAGGCACCGTACCTTGTAATTATGTTATTAACCCCATATATCTTAATCCAAGTTAATTCAACCTGTTCATTGTAAGACATTGACTTGTCATTGTTATTGTTTAGAATGTAAACCGAATTGATCAGTAATTCTGTTATTGGAAAGTCGGTATAGAAAAATGCTAAATAAATAAATAAATAAATAATGCATACAGAAGACCCTTGCCCAAATGACAGGCCAGGGAGTCTGAGGCTGGTTTGCCATCTGACCTGGACAGGGAGCAGGACCAAGGCACCTTCCTGTTGCAGGGGGACATGAACAGATCCTTGTTTGGGCTCCCCTAGAGGCGAATATCTGATTTGCCTCCCCCAATCCAGGGACCATTCATGGGATCTGAAGGCTCAACTCAGCCTGTCTGCCACCAGGTCCTCCATTCCGGCTAGGTACATGGCCCTGAGCACCATTCTATGAGACAGGACAGATGGCCAGATCTGGACCGCTTCTTAACATAGGAGGTACGATCCTGTGCCTCCCTGCTTGTTGATACACCACATGGCTACTTGGTTGTCAGCCTGGATCAGGACAACTTTGTTGGAAAGCCAATCTCTGAAAGCTCATAGTGCGTACCCAATTGCCCGGAGCTCCAGGAAGTTGATTTGATAAGAACATTCCTGAGCGGGCCGCAGATCTTGGGTGCCGAGCCCATCTAAATGAGCTCCCCACCCCAGTATAGATGCATCCATGGTTAGCACAATCTAAGTAGGGAGACTCTGAAAGGAAATCCCCCATTCCAGATTGGAAAGTAACCACCACCAGGACAAGGAATCCTGGAGAGACAGGGTGACTTGGATGCAATCCTGGAGGCTCTGAGTGGTTTGGCACCACTGTGATCTCAGGGTGCATTGGGCTCTGAGCATGTGTAAGCCCGCCAAGGGAATGACATGGATGGTCGCGGCCATGTGGCCCAATAGCCTCAACATGTGCCAGGCCAATACCTGCTGGCAGTGTTGAACTTCTCACAGCAAAAGCACATTCTCAGTGTGCAAATGTAAAATAACTAATAGTTTGGTTGCTATATTATTGTCCAGTACATTATATGCCGCACATTCTTTTGCTGTGATTTTCCTATATGTGTGTGCTGTTCACTCCGCCTCTCCTCAGTGTTGAACTTCTGCCACAATAGTCACCAAGACGACAGCCCTCTGTGACAGAAAGGCCTTGGCCTGAGCTGTGTCTATCAGGGCTCCGATGAAGTACAACTGAGGTAAATGACTGACATGGGACTTTGAGTAGTTGAGAACGAACCCTAGTGACTCCAATACATGGATGGTCAAGCGCATGGACCTAGTGACCCCTGCCTGAGACGTGCTCTTGACCAGCCACTCATTCAGATACAGAAAGACATGCATTCCCAGTCTGCAAAGGTGTGCCGCCACCACGACCAGGCATTTTGTGAAGATCCATAGGGTGGACGCGAGCCAGAATGGCAACAGCTGATACTGGAAGTGCTGTTTTCCCACCAAAAGTCGGAGATACTTCTTGTGACCGGGGAAGATCTTGATATGGGTGTGTGCGACCTTTAAGTCGAGGGAGCACAGTCAATCCCCATTTTGCAAAAGGGTAATCAAGGTGCCCAGGAAAACTATCTTGAACTTTTCTTTTCTTAGAAACTTGTTCAAGACCCTCAGAGATCTAGGATGAGATGGAGTACTCCTGTTCTCTTTGGAATCAAGAAGTACCTGGAGTAGAATCCCTGCACTCTTTGCCCTGGTGGTACAGGCTCGACTGCTCTGGCCATTAAGAGGGAGGAGAGCTCCACTTGTAGTACCTCCTGATGCACTACTTGCCACCAAAATGGGCGCGAAGAGCAATTTGGCGGGACACCCAATAGATTTAATTGATACCCCTGGCAGATGATGGACAAAACCTATAGGTCCGAGGTTACACTGGTTCTCAAAGAACCGAAGCCTGCCCCCGACCGGAAGGACCATTGTCCTGGATATGGGCAACTGGCTAATACTCCCTACAGCCCAGTCAAAACCCCGTCCCCAGAGTTGACTGAGGAGCCGACTGGGACAGCCACAGGAGCTCTGATAGTGTTGACGGGTTCGAGAAGATGGCTAGTACTTCCTTTGGTGAAAGAAAGACTTACTTGGCCCTGGCCTTGACAGCCTCCTGGAGGAGGAGGACGGGTCCAGAGTACTGGCAGAGAGCTTTTGGAGGATTTCCTGATGGTCCCGAAGTTGGGCCAGCGCATCCCTCACCCTATCTCTGAATAGATTCTCTCCAGCACATCAGTGAGTTGTTCCTGTACCTCTGGTCAGAGATCAGAGGCCCACAGCCATGCCATTCTGTGGGCACTGATTCCTGCTGCAGAGATCCTCAATGCCATCTCGAAAACATCTTAGGTTGCACGGACCTCATGTTTCCCGCACTCCAGATCCTTGTGTACCAGTGACATGAGACTGTCTTGCTGCTGTTGAAACAGCTGCACAGCCACCTCTTGCATCTGCTTCCAGATGTCCCACGAGTAATGGCTCATGTAGAGCTGATAGGCAGTGATGCGGGCAGTAAGCATGGTACCTTGGAACACCTTCCTCCCAAGAGTGTCCATTGCTCTCTATTCCTTCCCTGGAGGCGCCGAGGAATGGGTCCGAGAGTGCTTAGTCCTCTTGAGGGCGGATTAATAAGAACATAAAAACATGCCATACTGGGTCAGACCAAGGGTCCATCAAGCCCAGCATCCTGTTTCCAACAGTGGCCAATCCAGGCCATAAAAACCTAGCAAGTACCCAAAAACTAAGTCTATTCCATGTTACCTTTGCTAATGGCAGTGGCTATTCTCTAAGTGACTGGTGAGGCAGCTAACGCTTATCGAATCCGGCAGCCTTCTGGACAAGGGTCTGGACAAGGTAAACATCATCCGCCTTCTTATTAACAGAAGGCACTGTGAGCGGGTGTTCCCAAATCCTCAGCAGCAACTCCTTAAGGATCTTGTGCACCAGGTCTGCCATGATCTCCTTAGGAGGCTCTACAAACTGGAGGATCTCAAGTATTTTGTACCTGGCATCCTCCTCCATCAATAACTGAGAAGGGATAGCTTCTGCCATCACTCTCACTAACCCTGTGAAGGTTAATTCCTCAGGTGGAGAATTCCTTCACTTATCTGGAGGAGAAGGGTCTGATGGGAGACTATCTGAATTCTTGGAGGACTCCATCTGATCATCCCCTCAGGGGGATAGGGACCCTCACCCTCACTTTATGCCACAGGGGATGGGGCCCTAGGTGCTCGGCTTATGTCCAGAAGTGCAGGCATCAATGGAACTGGACAAGGGACTATAGGCCTCAGCGCAGCTTCCTCCTTGGAGGAACCTGTGACTACCGCCATATTGGTAGGGGGAGGCCTCGGTGCCCCGCTGGGCACCAAGGCTATCCTGGGAACAGACACTAGCTGGGTTGTTAACACACCGATAAGCACATTGAGCTTTGCCGGACGCTGTATGAGGACAGGTGGATTGGCGCCGGTGCCATTGCTGCCGCAGGACCAAAGCCCTGCAGTACCCACTCCACCACCAGCTGGACTCGACACTCCAGCTCCTCCTTGAACTTTGTCGATGCCAACAACGACTGGGAGGAAGGAGGGGCGGCCAGATCTTCCTTGGACCCACAAGGAGGATTGGCGACTGGCACCAGGACCAGTGGAGACCGTCGCAGACCCCAAGGCATGGATGAAGGATGGGCGCTTCTCACCACGGGGCACTTAGGGGCATCACAGCAAAAGCCAGTGCATCCCCATGCCTGGCACCGTGCACAGACAAGGACTGGCGCAGATGCTTCCTAGGCTTCCCTCAATACTTGGTTCAGTCCTTCCCCAGTGCCAATGTCAAAGACGACAAACTCAGCATCCTTGGCCCAGAGGAGATTTACAATAGTTGGCCTCCAGTGCCCCTATCTACCAGCAACTTCGACAGAACTGATGGCCCCACCAAAATCAATGGTGAGGTGACCATTAGTGTGGCTCAGAGGTCCTTCAATGCCAATGGCTCAAAATTCTTCGACCCAAAGATCTGATTCATCTTGTCAAGTTGAAGCAGACGTCCCTTCAGGGTCACCTGGGTGCACAAGTGACAACCCCGGATGTCATGCGATGTCCCCAGGCAGAATATGCATACTTCATGAGGATCAGTGATTGACATGTACCTCGGGCATAGCCATGTTCGGCAAAAGCCGAACATGGCCATGACAGGACGAAACAAAAGGGGAAAAAAATGACAGAACAATGACAGTGGTCATCAATGGCCAGCGGGCACTGAGACACCACCACAAGGAGGGAACCTAACCGTGAAAAGAACTTACCCTAAACTCCAAAAACCGGACTGGAGACACTACAGTGAAGGACCGAAGAAAGGATAGCAAGGAAACCATGAAAAACTAAGTTTTCCACAAGGCAAAAAGCCAAGTTTTTAGAGCTTAAACAAACTGCGCAACTCACAGCTCCACGGAAAAAAATAGGCTGAAGAGGGACCTCGCGTGGATGCGTGGAATAGAGCATGCTCAGTGTGCCTACTCAAAGTTTCTAGAAACTTTGACATAAGTTTTCTGCATCAGGCTCCATCTGATGATGTCACCCATGTGTGAGGACTACCAACCTGCTTGTCCTCGGAAAAGCATGCATAAGCGAAGCAATTTTTTGAAATAGTCACATAAGATGGGCTATATGGACTTTTTTCCCCCATCATGTTTCTACGTTTCAGTTGAAGCAGTGTGCATGCAAATGTCATCCATATTCATTAAGGATATTCTGAAAACCTGAACAGATTGGTGTCCACAAAGAATAGAGGTTGCCTACAGTTGGTATTAAGTCAAAATTATTTGTAGCTATGCTGAAATGCTACATCAGAATACTTTTAAACAACAAAATGAATGTTATTGGAAAATACAAAAAATATCACTGCCCCCTATACTAGCTTGAAGTTTAACAGTCCTTAATACAGAAAGAAAAATCAAGACCTCTTTTTCTGATATATTACCATTGTGACAGATTATGACAGCAGATAAAAACCATAAGGTCCATCTAAACCCACCCATTTCCCCTTCCTACTATAATACTAAAGACCTTACTTGATTTCCAGCATTACCCTTGCTTTCTTACCACAAAGGATATTCTGTGTCTCTCCCAGCACCTCATTTGGTGAGCTGTTTCAGGCATCTATCATCCTTTCTGTTAAGAAATGCTCTCTTATTGTATTCCTGAATCTTTCTCCTTTCAATTTCATATCATGACTCCTTGCTTGAGAACTTCTTTTCTATGGTTAAATGCAATTAACGTAAAGTCAAGCAAGCAGCTGGCAGAAACTTGGGTTCTCTTTCATCTAACTCTTAACCACCAAACTGAGCATTTTAAAGGAGGTACCCAACTGGTCCTCAAGGGTATGACATGGCGAGGACCAGAAGGAAGAGAGAAGAGAGTCAGAGAGAAAAATTAGTCAACTCTCAACTTTCAAACTACATCGAAGACAACAATCTCCTCTTCACCCCACAACACGGATTCCGAAAAAATCGAGGCACAGAATCTCTCCTTCTCTCTTTGACAGACCATATCCTATTGGGCCTCGACAAAGGAAACTCATTCCTACTGATCTTGCTAGACTTATCCGCAGCGTTTGACACGGTCAACCACGCCATCCTCCTAAACCAGTTGTCATCTATAGGAATCAGCGGCACCGTCCTTTCCTGGTTTAAAACCTCTCTCAACAATAGGGGTTACAAAGTCAAACTCCAAAACAAGGAATCCTCAAGATTTGACTCTGCCATAGGAGTCCCACAAGGTTCCTCATTATCTCCGACTCTTTTCAATATTTACCTTCTTCCTCTATGCCAACTTCTCACCGACCTCAATCTAAAGTTTTTCCTATACGCAGATGATACTCAAATCATCATCCCTATCAAAGACACATACTCTAATACTCTTGATTACTGGGAATCATGCCACCAAAAAATCAAACAACTACTCAACAGCCTACACCTCATCTTAAATTCCTCCAAGACTGAGATCCTTCTCATCTCGCCTGAAAACAACACCAACAACAGTACTCTTCCTACCAATCTTCCTACCACACAAACTAGAGACCTAGGAGTGGTAATAGATAACCGGCTAAACTTCAAGGCACACATCAACAAAACAACCAAAGACTGCTTCTATAAACTCCAGGTCCTGAAAAGGATAAGACCTCTTTTCCACGCTCAAGACTTCAGAACGATCATCCAAGCAGTCATTTTTTCGAAACTGGACTACTGCAATTCCCTATTGCTAGGTCTACCTTCATCCTACTCCAAACCACTTCAGATGGTTCAAAATTCAGCAGCCCGTATTCTGACAGGCGCAAGGAAAAGAGACCACATTTCCCCCGTCCTGAAAGAGCTTCATTGGTTACCCGTATACTTCCGCATCATGTATAAAGCCATAACTATCACCTATAAAACTATACATCAACTGACCGTCCTCGATCTCCAATTCCCTCTCCAAGTACATAATTCTACTAGACCTACTAGAGATGCTTATAGAGGCTCCCTCCTAGTTCCCCCAGCGAAAACGACCAAACACATTACCCTAAGAGATCGCGCCACCTCCACAGCTGGCCCTCTACTGTGGAATTCCATGCCTACAGACCTCAGACAGGAGCCCTGCCTCCCAACTTTTAGGAAAAAACTTAAGACTTGGTTATTCAAGCAAGCTTTTCCGGACACAACCCAATGACACATTCCAATGATTCCTAAAACACCTTGCCGTTTTGTATATAACATTTATTTTGTATACTACATCTAAATTGTATATTGTTTAACCATTTCTATCCTCTCCTCTCTTCTTCCTTCTCCAAGTTCGGCCACCCCTGTTAAATGTAACTGTACCTTCTGTCACCACAGTTCTAGTTCTATGTATTTATTGCACCCCCGTTCTATGTAAACCAGCAAGATATGTTTCCATGATTGCCGGTATATAAAAACTCTAAATAAATAAAATAAATAAATACCTGCCATTTTCCTGGCTCCCATTAATTCAATTTTTACCTCAGTTTTTTGATAGGACCTCTTTAGTAAAAACAATCCTCATAGTGCTCGCTCTTTACTACAGAAGACTGATTCCTGGCAAAAGTTAGAGGAATTGCTGTTTAAATGAAAGCAAGTCTATTTTACATATGAAATATATTTAAAACTGATTGATACAGTAGTTAGCATCGCAGAAAGTATGACAGGTAATCCTAGTGAAAGTGTGATATCCCATATTTCAGAGAAGCCACCAAAGAACTAGACTGGTGTTACTTAACTTTGTTATATACAAATTTTTTTAAACAGCCCTTAAATATGAGGGTTTACAATCCCATGAACCACAAAGTGGAATATTTTTGACAAGAGCTTTTCTGAATTTATAAACTTTACCATAAGGGCTTAAATCCCTTATGACAAAATTAATTTGCACACCAGATGAGATTTTTTTGCATCAAAGGCTGTGTGGCCCCCTTGAAAACAAAAGAAATCATCATCACTCATCTTAAAAATGAGTGCTATGCAATTTTGCGGTCTGCAAATGTGAATAATAATGCTGCACAAAAATACAACATCCCTGGCATATTTCTATTTTTTTAAATCTATTCTTAATATTTTCAGTTTTTGAAACAAAAACATTAAATATTTTCTCATGCTGAAAAAAGCTTATTTTGCAGTTCTCTGTTTATCTTTCTCAAAGAGGGATTAGCTAAAATGTTGGAATTATATCTGCAAGATTAAAGCAATAGCAGTTTGACATGACAGGATGCTTTCTTGCCTTTTCATATCAAGTAATTTAATCTTCCATTTTTCTCTTTTCTTTTTATCGGCTTAGGGTGGGCAGTAACGTGGCAAATATTTGTTAGTAAATAAATGTGATTCGCAAATAATGCATGCCAGTACAGTGTGCCTCAAGGTTATTTTATTGGGAACTCTGTGTTTATTCGTGTGCTCACATATTTACCAAGTTATTGTATTTATGTTCCCTGCTTAAACCCTAAACATATACAACTAAAATATTTTATAAATTAGAAAAGTTTCATAGAATTTTCCACTATAAGTGCTGAAAAAAGCAAACGGTTTTGCTATCTTAAGGTATTACTGATAGAAATAAAATAGTGAGTATTAGTGAATTGCCAAATCAAATAAATGGCAGAGTTAACTTACTAAAATTAACAAAATTAATGGCTAGAAATCACTTCCTCCACGGCCTCCTAAAAAAAAAAAAAAAAAAAAAATCCGAACATCGCAAATACATTTTTGCAGACAAAATATGAGATTTCATATAATGACAACACTTAACAGTACTGTAAGCTGACACCATGAAACTGATTACTTTTGCAACATTTCTATCCATTATCATTAAAATTTATTTTTATATAAAAGATAACACAAATACAGAAAATATAAATCACTGATGAATTGCTTTAAAATATCTGGAAATTTTTTAAAAAGACATACTGGATTTTTTATTTTATTTTTTTTTTTTTTAACAAAACAGCTGTTATCACACTACTGATACTGCATATTTGGATAACATAACTATGAACAAACAATGCAAGTGCCAACACAATCAATACATGCTAGTCACTATTTTGTCCTTTTCCTTCTCACTCTCCCCTCTAAACTTCTTTACCAATACAGGCCATGCCATTTGAGTGAGAAAGGACCTAAAACAATTAAAAAACAAAAATTGCATTTTCATGACCTGTCTTCCAAACACCATAAAACCTAGACCATCTCCTTCCCAAATAGTCCCATCTAACTTGTTTCCTAAACTGCTGGGCTATAAATACTTTTGTTTTCACCTAAGCAAATAACATTTTTTTCTGTAGACTCATTTCCTGTGGGAAATTATATTCTCTAAATCCATGCATACATATTTTGCATTTTAATTTTGAAACCACTGATGCAGTGCTCTTTAAAGTAAAATAAAGTATTTCTTAAGCTATTTTTAGCTGTATGATTTTTTTTAAATTTAATTTATCATTTTAATGATACTCATCAGATACCTAAGAAGTCCTGCGCATAGGCTCAACAAGAATCATGCTCTTTGATTCAGGAAAAAATGAAAGTTATTCAATTTTATACCAATTATTTTATATGCTACAGAAAATAGACAAACCTTTGCAAACGTATACTAACTCGTTTATACATGTTAAATCATCTGTATTTGAAACTCACTCATCAGCAACATATACAATAAAAAAAGCAGCTCATATTTTTCTCTTATCTCTCATGAACTGGAAGAAAATGAGTTTTTAAAAGACAGACATAAAATTGGCTGTGGACTCTGCATAGCAAATAACTCTTTTGTCTGTCAATCAACAAAAAAGTATTATTTTACCATCACAAAAGGAAATCTTTTGGAGGCAGTAGAGCTCTATGTGTTGTGCAAATGCAGTTGCTAAGAAGCAAATATGCCTCCTTTCCAAGCAAATAGCTCAGCAATGCTGCTGGCTTGGGGCAAGAAGCAAATTCCACCAGCCACAAACTTAGGCACAGTCTTGAATTATTTGTTGCTGACCGCTGGCTGAACCCTGTCCTGATGAGCACCATCACCATTAGCCACCTCACAGCGTATTCCATCAACCAATAGCAACAGCAGCATGCTACAGCTCAGGCTACGAGAAATTGATCAAGCAGGGTAATGAGACTATTTTTTTCACTGAAGTTATTTTAAATGAATATAAATATTTTCTTTCTACATAATTTGCTACAGAAAGGTCACTGAACTACCTGCGATTCAAAAGAAAAATGCTACAATGTCCCCCTTTACAGCTCTGAGTTAGGAGAAAGCTAGTACAAAATCCTGGCCATTTTTGATAGTCAGATGGCGTAAATCCTAATGAGCTTGAGTGTAGAGAATTGATGAGATGTGATATTTTATCTGTGCCTTCAGATACAGCTGAAAAGTCTATCTGATGCAATCATACAAATGTAAAACTCCATTTTGGATTTACCAAAGAAAAACAAGATTAAATCTCCAATAGAGGTCACTGCGCAAACAGGAATCATGTCTACCTTTTCGGCTGTATTTAGGAGATTCTTCAGATAGGTATTATAGATGTTTAATGAGGAAATAGAATTCTGTTGGATTTTTTTCCTCCATTTAAAGAAACACTGCTGTAAGACACTTCAGGGATAGCTTCCTTCTTCAGTACTGAAGCATTCCATGTTCCAGTCATCAAATTAAAAGGAATATTATTTCTAATTTCAGATATACAAAACTGGAGTATGCTGTAATTGTGCTACATCCTTAAGTTGTATTTTGTACAACTCACTATCATGAAGTATGACAAATATGTTAAATTGCCAAACTCCTCACACAGCTATCTCAAACCTATTTTTCACCAGTAAACACAACATTTTTTATTGCTATTAGAAAATGGAAATATAGTAACATTTAAAAGCATCATTTTCATAAGGCAATGTGCATATAATCTAAATAAAGGTACACATAGTGGAACCTACTTAAAGGGTTTATTTTCAGAGACTTGTAGAAGGGTCAAGCACGTAAAATTGGCATATACTGCCTCTGTGCAGTAAGCAATATTTGAGAAGGGCAAGAGTGCACACATAATATCACTGCTGCACATTCAAAGAGGGTGTTTCGAAGGTGAAGGTTAAGAGTGCATGTACATTTACATAGTTTATAAACAAAAATATCCATATGTGTCAAACATGCACATGTTTTACACTTGCTAATCAAATTTTGGATATTAAATCTGACTTCTTTTGTCTGCAGTTTTTGGGTAATGGGTCTGGAGCAAGTGGTAGAAGGTGTGGGTTAACTGGCTAAGACAAAAGTGGGCAAACTCTGGCCCACTGGAAAGAAGTGGTCTATCACCCTATTTAATGCAGACCATCTACCTCGTGCTGGTTCTCTACTGTTCAGTCCACCAATACCTGGAACCATCATCCTCACATGCATGATGTCAGCCGAAGAGGAGGTAGCCCCCAGGGCTAACGACAGCAACAGTAACAAAAAGTGAGCACGTGCATGAGCAAAAGTGTGTTCACAAGGGAGACAGAGCGAGTGCGCGAGACAGAGCTTGTGCGAGCGTGTGAAACAGAGACAGAATGCGAGGGAAACCGAAAGCACGCGTGAGAGAGACAGTGCAAGAGAGAGAAAGTATGTGAGAGACAAAGCAAGAAAGGGAAAATAAGAATGTTCTGCTGACACTGGCCGATGAGGCGGTGGCCTCCGGGTCCACTAGCGACAAGAGTGAGACAAGGGGGTGCATGCAAGGGAGAGGATGCATGAGAGGGAGAGTAAGCATGAGACAGAGTATATGAGAGAGCGCGCGCACGGGGAGACCGAGAACGTGTTTGAGACAGCCAGCATAAAGGAGAGCGTGTGTGTGAGACACAGCAAGGTGGGAAGCCAGAGCATGACTGAGACCAAGATGGAGATGCACATGTGTGAGACAGAAAGAGGGAGAAAGCTTTAAGGGGGCTCCACCCTTTCCCTGCCCAAGAAGTTCCAAGGGGACCTCTCCAGCCCTATGACAAATGAGAGCCAGTAATAGTGTCCGTATATAAAAAGTGTTTGCCCACCCTTGGATTAAGGTCTGGATTAACTGACGGAGATCTGGACAAACCGGTGCTTAGAAGTCTGTGCACAAGTATTTTCATATGCAAGACACACGCATACATCAGCCAACTTTACAAAATATCTTGTCTCCGTGTATAAACAGAAGATTATTATGTGCACATGCTACAATTATTTAACGCATAAAATATATTTACATGCTTTTATGAAACAGCTGCTCAATATTCAAAGGAGTTTGCCTGGTTAAGCTGGAACTCAACTGGACAAACCCCAGGATTTTGAAATTCCTGCCCATCTGACCACCCTGACTTATCTGGCTAAATTGTTAGCCTGCTAAAAACTTCGCCAAATAAGTCAGAGGTGGGCTGAGGGCATTCTGGGATGGAGTAACGTTGTCTAGGTAACGCTAATATTCAGAGTTATCTGGCTAAATTATCCAAATAACTTTAAGATAACCAATATATTCACTGGCACACCTGGATTGCTGAATATCTGGAATAGATATTAGCTAAATATGGACCTCTAACTGAATAAAATGCGGATACCTACATTTAAAAAATGTACACATATGGAAACATTAATGAGTACATCTGAGATAGTGAGATGCACCATTTTATAAACTATGTGGCTCCCACTGCACAGTTTATAAAATACAGGCATAAATTTAAGCCCACCTAAGCATGAATGGAGTTATGAATTATCCTCAAAAAGAGCACTATATGAAGGAAAAGTCAACTAAAAAAGCCTTCTACATATGAAAACCGTGCTCGTCACTGGTATCCCATATTCTCAATTAAATTATATTTTCTGACTTATCTTTCGCTTGGCCCTTAACTTTCTAATGACTATTTCCATACATTTGACATTTTACCCCATCTCTCTGACTATGCCCCCTTTCAATCTGTTGCCTTTGCAACCTAAATTAGTTTACTACTATGCAATCAGCCTTTAGGATCTCTCTCTAGAGAAGATTACCAAGCAAATGATATCTTGCAGATCCAAGTATCAGCATGGATTTTCATGAAAGCACAATTGCCTGAATACCAGACACGATTTATTGCATGAACAGTGTTAAAAATTCTACTTCTGATTTTATTTCTCTATTAGTTGATACATATTTTATTGAATTTTGTTTTTCAAAATCATTTTTTTTTATTGCAAGGAGAACGACTTACGGCGATGAACAATTTTTCTTATTACAAATATTTTTTTGTTTTAAGTAGAAGTCATCGCATAAGTCAAGCTCCCCATTTAATGCCTGGGTATAAGTTCAACTGGAACATTAACTTGTGTTATTGCTGGAATGACTATTTAAAGGTGGCAATCCAATTACTGTATCCCTTGACTAGAAGTACTGGTTCTGTTGCGCTTATGCTACAGCTCATGGCAACTGATGACAGTCAAGGTTCTGTGCTTGAAGCACATTACTCCAAAGTCTCAGCAATCATTTCGCTTTGACTTGTACTTCTCTGAGATGCAGTATGACAATGTGCCATTTCGCCATGTGATTTATTTTCTGCTTCTGTGAGCAGAAGAGCCAGCATATTGCATAACAATGTGATGCAGGTGGAATCCAAGATGGCACAAACACAAAGAGCTCTCTCTGTATGAATGTAGCCAGAATGTCTTACTGATTGCTGTTTTCTTTCCTTGCAAAAATTTTACTTCATGGTAAAATGCAAGGGCAGACCCTTGGGTGTCACCCTCCAAAATGATTTGTTGTTTGTCAGTGGCTCTATAGATTGCTTTGTGGTTCAGTCGGGAAACCAGGCCAGTGTCTTCGGTTGGACACTGCTGATGTAACCGATGAGGACAGGTGAGCCTTCGGTTCTCCCTGGTATGGAGATATCTTTAAGCCCCAAAGAAAGGATTGCTCCAGTGATCCAGTACTTGAATTTCATACTGTTGTATCCTCTGCCCTGGCACTTACAGATGACACTGGTAAGCTCAGTGCAGTCAGAGGGAGTGAGAGAGTTGCAGGAAAGCAAATGAACCTCTCTCCAGTTCCAGCGAAGATGTTGTTTGGCTCACAGAGCTTTTTCAGACAGGTGGTGTACCTTTTCCCCAAGATACCAAACTTGGAATTGGGACTCAAAATCTATCAACATCAGGTTTGTCATTGAAAGAAGGATTTTCCTCAGTATTTTTTTTTTTTAACTTTACAACATCCAAAACAAATGAATTTAGAAGTTATCTGGGATATAGTCTTGACTATGAGGTATTCTCTTTCTGGAAAATTGCAAAATATCTCCTCAAAAATAGAGGTACTTGTTATAGTTGGGGAACATGAGATTGAAATTAACTATTAAACATAGATTAGAACAAATTGAGAACAGAACTGCTGGAAAGAAAAAAATATAGAAGCAATGCTGATGGAAGATCATTTGTTACTATTTAGAAGTGTGGAAATTTTGGAAAATGTGACATTATAATTTATATTTGATTAATTTTCCAAAGCTCTCATCTGTTTCTCCTATTGAAATGTTTAAAAGATTTCTTACGGAATGTTTGAAGATACTAGATATAAATATTTCACCAGTTTCTAGGGTATATTGTGTGCCACAATTTAAGAAAAAGCTAATGGAATAACAGTAACTGAAGTCACAGCAAGATATGGATGTATTAAACTTGACTTGCTTCTTATAGAAATCAGATGAGGATTCTATGATGCTCACTACTCTGTTGATATCCTTAGCTTTGGACTCAGATAGAAAATGTCTGCTTAGAGTTTCTCAAATTTAAAATGTGTCTTTCCTTAATTAGAAATTGAAAATGTTTCTTGATGTTGCTAGAGTACAAAAAAGAACTGTAAGCAATTTCTCTTCAGCGATGTTGCAAATTGGAGCTTTTTTCTTAACTACCCTTGTAAGTATACAGTTAAATATCAGTCTAATAAATACATTTTTTTTTTTTTTTAGCCACCCCAGTTTATGGCTTTCTTGAGTGCCAAAGAAGAATTGAGATCTCTCCTCACTGAATCATCTGTTCTACATACAGATCCTGTAGGCTCTATTCAAAATGTTTGACTTGGTTGAGTCATTTGTTATCTTCTTATATATGTGCAGTTTTCTTCTTGGTTTGTGGTGTGGCTCTCCAAATCATTAAGTGGACTACGAATAGTAGTATCAAAGATTAGTTATGATTTATTGGACATCTATTTCTGACTTTGTGTTTTCTTGCCTGTTTGCTTCCATTTCAAGTTGTAATTGCTTGACAATTTCTGGTAACTATAAAAATAAAATAATGTGATGCAGGCAAAAAAATGTTTATATATAATCACTGTCTCATTTTTCATATTAACATTCATTAGAAATCTAAGTTTTTATAAAAAATGTTTTTTCATACATATACACACATACGGGCTTTCCAATAAGTTAGGATTAAGACACCTGATCTCCCATGATTCTGCGGCCAGTCATAGGCTAAATGTTCAGCCCTTGACGTAAAATTGCTAGGCCCCCAGGAAATCACAAAATCCAGAAGCTTCTTTCACTCCGAACCCATAGTCAGTATTGATGGTGCTTCAACCAGTGACCCTAGAAGGCAGAGGCCAGGAAGCTGCAGAAGAGCCACAGAATAAGGGAAAGGCCAGAGGATATATACCTCCAGTTTCCAGGTAGTTAGACATGCTCTCAAAAATTCCCATTGGTTCAATACAGGGTGTACCCTGACTGGTGACAGTGTAAATGAAGAGCAACAGACACACTTGCTGATACAATAAACTCCTGTAATATGTCCTCCAGAACCTCTGCTTGACTGGCCTAGTTCCTGTTCTGCATCCAGCCCTCCCAGTGTTCCTGCTCCACCAGTCAGCCCTGAATTATTGCTCTAGTGTTCCAGATTCATGCCCAGTTGCCTCCTAAACTAAGCCTGGTTTTACCAACCTTGGCTCAACGTTCATTCAGTTTCTTCAGGTACACCTCGCCCTAATGCATCATTTGAGTGACTGGATGTATGCTGACACTCTTTCTTTCTCTAGATATAAATCAAAGTCAGCAAGAAGAGGGGCATGGTGGTATTTCAGACCATATCCTCCACTCCTCACCTGGAGCAAGAGTGTTATGCTTTGAACTGTGCAGCCCTACAGTGTCCCAAGTGGTTAAAAGCATGACTGCAGCTTCTGATAGCTGAGACAGAGGACACAGCCTGAGGCACCACCACTCTCCTCTATTATTTATTAATTTTGATGAATTGCATTTCATGCATATGTATACCAATGTGATATACTTACATAATAAATATATTGGAAAAATTACAAAACATTAAAAAAAAACCCACCCACACACAATCAACATACATTAAGGCTAATAGTAATTAAAACAAAAAAGCAAACAAACCAGGATCATTAACCAATAATTAAGATAAAATACAAATAACTCAGAATCATAAAACAGTAATTAACTAAATAAGAAATTAGATACATTTACAAAAGTATAACAGATTCATTTAAAATCAAGAAATCCTAACCTGGAAAGGTCAGTGTGAAAAGAAAGCTTTTAAAAGACTTCCTAAACCAGTGATGGCTAACCTATGACACGCGTGTCAGCGGTGACACGCCGAGACGTTTTTGCTGACACGTGCGGCGTAGAGATGTGAATTGGAACTGGAATTGGTTCCGGTTTCGTGGACTATCGGGAAACTATTTTTCCCGCGGTCCAATCGTTTTTTTTTTGTTTGTTTGTTTTTAATCGGCTGCGCTGAGCTGATAACCCAAAAACACAGCCCGACCCTTTAAAATTAGTTCTTTAGTATCCCCCCACCCTCCGGACCCCTCCAACTCCCCTCCCCAAAAAGTTTTAAGTACCTGGTGGTCCGGTGGGGGTCCCGGGAGCGTTCTCCCGCTCTCGGGCCGTCAGCTGCCAGTAAACAAAATGGCGCCGATGGCCCTTTGCCCTTAGCGTGTGACAAGGAATCCATGCCATTGGCCTGGCCGTCCATTGCTCCTACCATGTGACAGGGGCCGGCCAATGGCACGGATACCCTGTCACACGCTAAGGGCAAAGGACCATCGGCGCCACTTTGGTTACTGGCAGCCGACGGCCCGAGAGCGGGAGAATGCTCCCGGGACCCCCACTGGACCACCAGGTACTTAAAAAATTTGGGCGGGGGGGGTTGGAGGAGTCCGGAGGGTGGGGAGATACTAAAGAACTAATTTTAAAGGGTTGGGCTGTGTTTTTGTGTTACTTTTAAGTGCCCTTTCTTCACGCCCCCCCCCTCCCCAATAACAATAAGAGAACCCACAAAATTAATCATGGGGTTTCCTATCGCTATCGGGGACCCCATGATATCTGATGAGATTGAAAGTATCGTCTGATATTTTCAATCGTCAGATAAACGATTCACAAGATGGCGCCGTTCGTGCTGCGCTCTCAGTAGGAGAGTTTATTTATTTATTTAAATTCTTTTAATATACCGATGCTCAAGACCAGGTCTTATCGTACCGGTTTACAGTAAACTAGGGGTAACCAGTTAACAGAGCAAACAACAAAAGTTACATTATAACAGGGAATGTAGAACTAGGCTGTTAGAGAAAAATAGGTTAAACAAATTCTAACAAATTTTAAAAGTTAAGTTAAACAAATTCTAACTGGAGAGAAGGGCAAAAGGAGGAGAGGGTGCTTACAGGATAAGAATTATGTACAAATTTACCTAGTATATATGAAAATATATACTAGGTAAAGAGAGTTGCCTTGCCTCCGGATGCTGTCAGGTAGTGAAGCCAGAGCAGCAAGCAGACAGTGTCAGCATCCGGAGGCGGGGCAACCCTCCTACTGACAGCGTGGCACGAATGGCGCCATCTTACCTCCATTAGTGAAGGCAGTGAAGCCAGAGCTCCCATCCGCAGACTTGCACCCAGGCAGCTGGAAACACTAGAACATTTGCCCTGTGGCAGACGGCTCCTGGGGGATAGGAGAGTCATCTCAGGTGTGTGTGCTCCTTACACACATGCCATTATCTTAAAGCAGGTACCAAAATCTACCGTGCTGCCAGTATACCCACCACAGTTACCGCTCAGCAATACTGGTGGAAGAGAACACCCCATCAGAGACAGTTAACCCTGCCAAGACCTCACTGTGCTACCACTGTACCCCAACACAGTTACTGCTCAGCAATTCTGGGGGCAGGGAACACCTCATCTGAGACTCTAGTCTAGTTAACCCCTAATTGCCTGCAGGGCTAACAGGCTATCCCCTTTCACCGCCCCCCTGATGGAGAACCCAAAAAATAAAAAACCAAGATTAAATAAAGGAAGTGGTAGTAGCAGTAGCCGACCCTTTCAGGAGATATGGACCGAGATGTATGGCATTATTGACAGAAACGACAGATCATTTTGCATACTGTGTAACGAAACGGTAGTAAGCAGAACGTGGAATATAAATAGACATTTTGAAACTAATCATTCCCAGCTATTGAAAAAAAAGTGAGGATGAAAGGAAGGAATACATTTCCAGGCAGCTTCACCTCTATAAGAATCAATCAATCAAATTCCATCCTTAAATTTGTAAGAGGCTCTAGAAATTTAACATCTGCAAATTTCAGCATTGCTCACTGCATAGCTCAGCATGGAAAAGCCCTCAGTGAAGGAGAATTTATTAAAGAAACTCTTCTAAGATGTGGACCAGTTCTATTTCACGATATGCAGAATAAAGATGCAATTATTAAGCAAATATCTGAGTTACCACTCAGTAGAAATGTCATGAAAGACAGAATAATGTGACTGAACACAAACATAACAGCATCAATTAAAAAGAGACTTAAATAATTGTAAATATTTTTCAATCTCTCTTGATGAAACTACTGATGTCACATCAAATGCTCAGTTGGCCATTATTGGTCAATATTCTGATGATCTCACAATGAGAGAAGAGTTGATAAAGTTAGAATCAGTGCCAATAAGTACATCAGGAAGCGAAATATGTAAGGTTGTTATACAAACATTCCGTGACCTAAGCATTGATATCTCTAAAGTTGTGTCAGTGACGACAGATGGGGCACCCAACATGGTGGGGAAAAAAGTGGGATTTGTAAAATTGTTTATGGAAGCTATTGGACATCCACTTGTGCCTTTTCATTGTATTATCCATCAGGAGGCGTTATGTGCCAAGGCAGGATTCACCAAATTAAATGACTTAATGTCAGTTGTAACAAAAATAGTGAATTTAATAGCTGCTCGACCCCTTCACAAGAGAGAATTTTCTGCACTTTTACTGGAAGTTGATTCAACCTACAGTGGACTGCTGATGTTCAATAATGTGAGATGGCTGAGCAGAGGAAAAGTTCTGGAGCGGTTTGTGGAGTGCTTAGCAGAAATTAAGATATTTCTTGAGGGTAAGGATCTGGGAAACTTTCCTCAGCTCAATGATCATAAGTGGGTCAACACATTGATGTTTTTTTTACAGATCTCTCTGTTCATATTAATGAACTGAACTTAAAGTTAAAAGGTTTTGGCAAAAGTATTGACATTATGTTTGGATACATAAAAGCTTTTGAAAGTAAACAAAATTTTCAAGCGAGATGTAGAAACTAAAACTTATAAGTATTTTCCTCAAGTAACAAAGTATTTTGAGAAGGCCAGCGCAACTGTACAAAATGAAATGGAGCTCTTGCATATAAAGTACCAACATATTTTAAACTCATTACTTGACCAGTTCGGTGAAAGATTTAATCAGTTTAGAAGCCTGGAACAGACAATGAAAATAATTAAGTATCCGGATGTAGTAGTCTACAGTAGTTTGGAATTAAATGGTTTCCAATGGATGTAAATTGATGATTTGGAAATGCAACCTGCAGAATTTCAAGACAGCATCTGGGCTCAGGTGTTTGTCGACTTGAGGTCAAAGCTTGAGAATCTGGAAAGGTATCGCTTGGAGAATGAAGAGGAGTACCACTACGAACAGGAAATTTGGAGTGCTTGGAACCGATTACCGGACACTTTTAGCACTCTGAAAAATCCAGCGATGGCTTTACTCACAATTTTTCCCTCTACGTACTTTTTTGAGACCTTATTCTCAGCATTAAATAATATTAAAACCAATAAAAGAAACCGACTGACAGATGAAATTAGTAGCGCTTGCTTGGGCTTGAAGTGTACGAAATACCAACCTTCAATTGAAGATTTAGCCAATGAAATTCAGCAACAAAAAAGTCACTAAGCAGTTAAGGTAAAGAATTGTTTTTTCTTTATTAATAAATACAGTACATATATTAAAATTATAACTTTTTGTTATTAGAGCTACAAATATCACAAAATTAGGGATTTTTCTAGAAGTGACACACCACCCGAGTTATGCTCGGTTTTTTTTTACGAATTTTGACACACCGAGCTCAAAAGGTTGGCCATCATTGTCCTAAACTTAAGATAATTTTTCTCAAAGCACAACTCGAAAGGAAAAGAATTCCAAAGACTAGGAACCAAAAAAGAGAAACAGATTTCACGAGTGTTCCAGTCTAATTAACTTAAGCGAGGGGAGAACTAATAACTCTTGTTGCGAGAAATGTAGAGTGCATGTAGGTAGCTATGGAATAAGAAGATTGGATAAATATGGCAGAGTACCCCACCAAAAAGCTTTGAGACAGCCAATCAAATTGAATCCTATAAGAAACGTTTCAAGAACTTTTATACCCAAACCTATCTCACTTTCGCAATGTAAATAGCTGACTATCTCATGTGAAACCTAAACTATATTACTCATCACAATGTAAATAGCTGATTATTCAAATTTATCTTGTGATACCTAAACCCTTTACTACTTTATTTATATAGGCCACTGCACATTATATATGCAACCGTTATGTTATCACGTTTCGAGAACTGTTTATTGTAAAGCTCACACGCTGCTGTTACGTTACATGTAAACCGATGTGATGTACCCAACGAATGTCGATCTAGAAAATACTTTAAATAAATAAATAAAATAAATAAGAAACAAGAAGCCAATGAAGTTCAATGAGAACTGGTGTAATGTGATCAGATTTTTTCTTACCAACTTTTATTTTGCCTGCTGTGTTCTATACTGTTTGAAGTCTGCAAACTAGATTAGAAGAGAGGCCATGCAATATGGCATTGACACGTCAGACAGACACATCCCCAATCATCGAATTAATCACTACCACTATCAACTTGGACGCCCCAGCAATCATCCTGGGAGACTTCAATTTACACGTTGACGATCCAACCCCCTCACGCAGCTGCAAATCCCTCCTCATGGCTCTTTCCGCATTAGGATTTAATCAGATAGTCAAAAAACCCACCCACAAAGCAGGCCATACGCTTGATCTAATATTCGTCAACTCAGGCATCAAACATCCTTCTCCCCCGAAGTGCAAGAAGATTCCCTGGTCTGATCATTCTCTTATCACTACGAATTTCTCCACAAATAAAACCAGCCCGACTCAAGAACCTCAACCTTCCTTCCAATACAGAAAAACCTGCTCCACGGAAGACCTCAGTGCGCAACTAACCCCTCAACTCACCAACATAGATCTCACCAACCCAAATACAGCTCTGCGGTCTTGGAACAAAATTACGGAAACCATAGCAAACAAGCTTTGCCCCATCACAACAAAAAAATCGAATACAAATTCGAAAAAAAATCAACCCTGGTTTACAGATGAGCTAAGAAAACTGAAACTCACATTAAGAAAGAAAGAAAGTAAATGGCGTAAAACACCCTCTATGAACACTCTTGGCGCCTACAGACTCTCCACCAGTACAAAACCGCCACAGCTAAGTCCAAAAAGGACTACTATGCAAATAAGATTCATGATCTAATTTTCGACGCCAAAGCTCTATTCTCCTTTGTTTCAAACCTCACAAAACCCACTACACCAGCCATCCCTTTTATTCAAGCTCAATCAAAAGCAGAAGAACTGGCCCAGTTTTTCCATGACAAAATCAACAAGCTCATAACGTAGCTTCCTCCCCAAGGGCAAACAACAAACCCTCACATCTTGATCAATTCGAACCCACATCAATACAATTTCCCCACTACACCCTCAGGGGACTGTTCTGGGTTCAGGCCACATACACACACAGAATATACAGAGGAGCTCTACCTGTACTCCAACAGGCCTACCTTGGGACTAATTCTCAGGAAAGAGGGAGATACTGAGAGGCTTCTATACCTCAGGACTTTTCTCAATCACAAACATACACACATACATTGAATCATTATACCAGGATTCAGGTATTGATGTAAGTTTATTTGAGCACTTAAGCAAAAGGATAACACAGAAAGATAAATAACAGCAAGTACTAGAGAGCTGATTGTAAGCAAATAATAACTAGTAGAAAAGTATGAAAAGATACATTTAAAGATAGTAAATCTTGCATTCCTAATGAAAATTGAAATGGGCACAAGAAATCTGTCTGCAGCTCCGAAGCCTGACAAGTAACAATGATGCTGAGATTCTTACAGCTCTGCTTATTTTTATAGGACTTTTCTAACTCTGCTTGAAGCAAGAGTAAGTTTCCCTCCCTCCCACTGTTCTTATCACAGTTCAGCACATCTGCTTCTCAAATCTTGGTACTATTTGGAGTTTGCCCTGTTACTCAGTTTCTTGTCTGACCTTGACTAACAGTTCTCATGGGTTCAGCACATAAGCTTTTAGCGAATAAACATCTGTATAGCCTTTAGTAGCAATAACCCCATTTCCAAGAGACATCTATCTAGAGAGGACTCTCTAATCATAACAGCATGTGTCAGACATCATCCTTCTCTGCAACCTTTCTTTTACCTGACAGCACTTTTACTAACTGAGGTTGGCTAAGTGTGGACAGCAATTAGATAAACCCCCATTACAGGGTCCCATCGATTGAACCAGATAGAGCTGCTGGTTTGCCTCACATTGATCAAAGTGCAATGGCAGCCACATCCCTCCTAGTGCAACAGCTCCCCACTGTGGAGATTAGCCCTGGAGAGTTGGTTCCTTCGAAAGCCTAAAGGCACCATCACCTCCCACAGAAGGAAGGACATAGATTTCAGGTTCCAAAAGTGACTTTGCTCCCAGGTCCATCAAGATCCCCAGCTCAATCAATTTAGTCCTTTTTGTGATCTTGGATGAGCATACCACCCTTGTCCAACAGGCATATCTTCAGGTCTCCCACCAGAGCTACTGAACAATCCTCAACTTGTGTTGGGTTTGTGGCATATTGTGGACTCTTGGTCGAAGTGGTGATGACTCCTCCCATGGGGAGGGGCCCCGTGGGGAACCACAACGATAGGCTAGACTCAATAGCAAGCGGACACAGAGGAAAGGAAGCTTTATTATACTGCTGTGATGAAGATGATACTTGTCCGAGGAACGGACAGTGCTGTAGTCTAGCGATATCACAGTAAGACTCCAGATGATCTACAACATCAATACTGAGACTATCTCACCCAGATGTATTGAAGGTCCGGTAGTGCTCTGCAGTGCGGAATAAGCCATGAACCTGAAGGATGGAGCAAGAAGAGCTTGAAGTGTAGTAGTACTCACAGGGTAGTAGCGATGATAGCTTCCTTTGGTAGTCGAGTGAAGAGAAGGACCCGAGGTCCAAGATACCCAGAGCAAGATAGGCCCTCGAGAAGCGAGTACCTAGGAGCACCAAGGGTACCTGGAATAAAGCAGACAAGACCCCTGAGGGTCCGGTGTCCTGATGGTTAGGCTGAATAATCCCGGAAGGCAAGTAGAAGCGAGGGGCCTCCGAGGAGCGGGTACCCAGAGATTCAGTTGGTAGTGAAAATACCCCAGAGGGTAGTGAGGAATCCAAGCGAGCAGCTTAGAAGTGGTCAGAGTACCAAAACCGAAGTCCTTGCTAACTCGTATTGGAGCAGAGCGGAGGTTTAAATACCCGGAGGTACTGACGTCATGCGGTGGGGCCGCCCCTGAAGTTCCCGCCATGACGTGCTTAACACTGTGGGCACGCACCCTAGGAGGCCTCAGGAAGAAGCATGGCAGATGGGGATGCCCATGCTGGCTCGGAGACGACTAGGGGTTCGGTAAATAGTAGCGGAGGCAGCCATCCGTCCGTAGGAGGAGGAGAAAGGTAAAAGAGAGGTGAGGCAGAGCGGTCGCAGCCATCTGAGACCGATGGATGCAACAACTCAAGAGGATTTATCCTACTCAAAATTCCTTTGCTGGCTAAGCAAAACCCTTAATATGCACATACAGAGGGATAAATGTTCTTGCAATGATGTATTAAACATTCTCCATATCTTAGAGAGCCCATAGGAGTCAGCAACCTTACTGGTGCATAAAATTCTTCAGGACCTCCAGTTCAGAATGTGGGAAAGTTTGGCTTTATTGCTCAAATGGCAAGGAAATTAGACCTGAATTACATGATGCAGCAATTACCTGGGTACGGAGCGGTCTAGTCTTCCCATCAACTGGGGGTGATGAAATTGGCCTTGAAGGAGGCAAAGA
The DNA here is from genome assembly GCF_901001135.1 of Rhinatrema bivittatum. Taxonomy (NCBI): domain Eukaryota; kingdom Metazoa; phylum Chordata; class Amphibia; order Gymnophiona; family Rhinatrematidae; genus Rhinatrema; species Rhinatrema bivittatum. The sequence continues at coordinate 217,204,739 of NC_042616.1, forward strand.
TGACCAGATTCTACTCGAATGCCCCTCCAGGAAAGGATCTTAACTGATTGACTTGTTTGGGAAGAAAATTTTCATGAGTTCTATCATCAATACTCTTATTGCCAACCATCAGCTATATATTACACAATATTTGCATGATTGCATAAATAGGATGAGATCAGCAATGAACTCCTTGGGTGAAGAACACAAGGCTTCTCACCAATTATTCCAGGACATGGAGGCCTGTAAATGCCATCTTATTTGCTCAGTCTATGAATTTTTGATTAGCAACCAGAGGTTCAACCATAGCCATAGGGGCCCTATAAATGACATAGCTGCAAGTTAGTAGACATCCATGACTAGCTAGGGGACATTCCGTTGTCGAACAAGTTTTTTGGCAAAAAGGTGAGGGACACAGAATCACAAATCAATGAACAGCACTTGGTCCTCCAGGCTCTATTGACAACCATAGATCAATCATCTCAATGATGCCTGTACTTTTCGTATAAACAAACATACTTCCGGCACCTTCCCTTCTGCATCTACCAATGCTACTAGGCTCCTTAAGTGCAGCTGCTTCCTCCTAGAGAATGGCCACAGGAACAGCGCAAACCAAAGATGTCCCAGCAGTCCCAGACAAAACCATGGCCCAATTTTCGATAATGCTGAAGCCCAGATCACCATCCTCCCTGGTGGAAAGGCAGATTCAACTGTTCCTCTAGGAGTGGCGGAAAATCACCAAAAAGCACTGGGTACTTGACAAAAATAAATAAATATAAAAAAGAAAGGTCAGGTGCACTAGCAGAAGTGAGTTCAGAAAGTCTTTTAAAAAAATGATTTTCAAATTCCAATGTACTGGAAACCAAGGAAGCTATATTCAAAAGAATATGGACAGTTAAGTACAGTTGCAATGTAAGGGTCATGGACCCTGTGGCCCTATCACTGCCCCTTCCCCGCACATAAGCACTAAATCCGGGGCCCTGCCAGGGAAAATCTGCCACCTACCCCACCCCCAAACACCTTAAGAAAGGTGATTTTAAAAGGCTAGTGCCAGCCTCACCCTTCCCAATACTACCAAAATTTGCCCTCCCAATCCCTTCCCCCAACCCTCCCTAAAAGCTCTCGAAGCACCAGGCCTGGTTCATGGTAGGCTGCTACCATGATACACACTAAAGATTTTCAATTTTAAGGTACAGTAAGGGGAGGAAACGGGGGGGTATGGGACCTGGGAAAGCAAGTTTTGGCTGGATTGGGACCTAGCCAGGGAGAAGTGGGAAGCCAGCAAGGGCCCTTTATAAATCACCTTTCTTATGATGTTTGAGAAGTGAGGGTGTGGCAAATTCTGCCAAGCAGGGACCTGGATTTAGTGCTCGTGGGGGCAGGGCAGTGATAGGACCACTAGGCCCATGGATTACTTTTTTTTTCTTTTAAACACTCCAGCTGCACTTAATACTCTATATTCTTTTAAATGTAGCTGGTTAAGGTTAAAGTTATCCTGCCACACAGGTCCAGATAAGTTTAAACCTAACTAGAGATATTCAAGAGATATCCAGATAGGTTTAAAGTTATCCAGCTAAAAGTAGCCAGGCATATATCAACTGTCTAGCCATTTGGCAGACCGAAGGTCAACAGGAAAAAATGCCAACTTCCACAGCTAAGGAGCTAGATAGCAATGCTGGAAGAGAAAGAGTCAGCTACTGGATTCTTTTATTTCCATTCACAAAAAAAGGAAAATTAGTTTATCAGCAGCTCTCTACTGCTTTTTATTTGCATTATATTTTGCAAATGTATTCTAAATGTTATACAAATGTTTAAATCCTGAGTACAATTTTAAAATAAAATACAGTAAAAGAAACAAAGCAAAGTTAATGGAAACATTCTTATTTGTAAATACACTACAGTAGCATGCCAATTACCATGATTATGTAACTCAATCTATAATGATTTAGGGCAAGAAATATACAGCTATACAGTGTATCTTATGAGAAAGTACATGCAATGTCTCAAGTCAAACACTGGATATGATCAATTCAGGGACTGAATTCAAGTGCAGCGTTCTATATCTCATTAGAATTAGTCATTTGCTATTTGCTGGGAAAACTATGACCTTATTAAATTGCTAAGTATCTGTGCTATAAATTATCACAAAAACTCTAAACATGTAATACAACTTCCAGCAAATATGCAGAAGGGGGGTACATTTCAAAGGAAATTCTGCAGGTGAAATTGCTTTAGCTATAAAAATGTTTTTTACAAAATTACCTGCCCAAAAAGCAGGTAAACTCATGCATGTATATCAAGTGCATGCATAAGTTTGTTTCAGACAGAACGGAGACAGTTCCAGGGAGGGATCACAGGTGGTGAAGAACTTTGCATTTAAGTGCATAATTTTGCATTTTCAAAAATATATGCATAAAATTTAAACCAAAATTTCTGCGCACATTTTAGCAGGTAGTTTTGGTGGGATAACTTTCAAAATGAAAAGTACACATATACTTTCCCTTTGAACACTGGGGTAACTTATGCATGTTTCTGTTGTCCATTTTATGTAGGCTTTTACAAAATTACCCCCAAAAGCATAACTACAAAGAATTCTATACTTTGTGGTACCAAAAATTTCAGAAACATAGCAAAAGAAAAGAACAAATGCTGCAGATAGAAATTTCAGCAAGAAGAATGCAGCACATTGGTAGATGGCCCTCAGTACTCCCATTACATAAGAACATGCCATACTGGGTCAGACCAAGGGTCCATCAAGCCCAGCATCCTGTTTCCAACAGTGGCCAATCCAGGCCATAAAAACCTGGCAAGTACCCAACAACTAAGTCTATTCCAAGTTACCATTGCTAATGGCAGTGGCTATTCTCTAAGTGAAATTAATAGCAGGTAATGGACTTCTCCTCCAAGAACTTATCCAATCCTTTTTTAAACACAGCTATACTAACTGCACTAGCCACATCCTCTGGCAACAAATTCCAGAGTTTAATTGTGTATTGAGTAAAAAAGAACTTTCTCCAATTAGTTTTAAATGTGCCACATGCTAACTTCATGGAGTGCCCCCTAGTCTTTCTATTATCCGAAAGAGTAAATAACCGATTCACATCTACCCGTTCTAGACCTCTCATGATTTTAATCACCTCTATCATATCCCCCCTCAGCCGTCTCTTCTCCAAGCTGAAAAGTCCTAACCTCTTTAGTCTTTCCTCATAAGGGAGCTGTTCCATTCCCCTTATCATTTTGGTAGCCCTTCTCTGTACCTTCTCCATCGCAATTATATCTTTTTTGAGATGTGGCGACCAGAATTGTACACAGTATTCAAGGTGCGGTCTCACCATGGAGCAACACAGAGGCATTATGATATTTTCTGTTTTATTCACCATGTCCTTTCTAATAATTCCCAACATTCTGTTTGCTTTTTTGACTGTTGCAGCACACTGAACTGACGAATTCAATGTGTTATCCACTATGACGCCTAGATCTCTTTCTTGGGTTGTAGCACCTAATATGGAACCCAACATTGTGTAATTATAGCATGGGTTATTTTTCCCTATATGCAACACCTTGCATTTATCCACATTAAATTTCATCTGCCATTTGGATGCCCAATTTTCCAGTCTCACAAGGTCTTCCTGCAATTTATCACAATCTGCTTGTGATTTAACTATGAACAATTTTGTGTCATCTACAAATTTGATTATCTCACTTGTCGTATTTCTTTCCAGATCATTTATAAATATATTGAAAAGTAAGGGTCCCAATACAGATCCCTGAGGCACTCCACTGTCCACTCCCTTCCACTGAGAAAATTGTCCATTTAATCCTACTCTCTGTTTCCTGTCTTTTAGCCAGTTTGCAATCCACGAAAGGACATCGCCACCTATCCCATGACTTTTTACTTTTCCTAGAAGCCTCTCATGAGGAACTTTGTCAAACGCATTCTGAAAATCCAAGTATACTACATCTACCGGTTCACCTTTATCCACATGTTTATTAACTCCTTCAAAAAAGTGAAGCAGATTTGTGAGGCAAGACTTGCCCTGGGTAAAGCCATGCTGACTTTGTTCCATTAAACCATGTCTTTCTATATGTTCTGTGATTTTGATGTTTAGAACACTTTCCACTATTTTTCCTGGCATTGAAGACAGGCTAACCGGTCTGTAGTTTCCCGGATCGCCCCTGGAGCCCTTTTTAAATATTGGGGTTACATTTGCTATCCTCCAGTCTTCAGGTACAATGGATGATTTTAATGATAGGTTACAAATTTTTACTAATAGATCTGAAATTTCATTTTTTAATTCCTTCAGAACTCTGGGGTGTATACCATCCGGGCCAGGTGATTTACTACTCTTCAGTTTGTCAATCAGGTCTAGCACATCTTCTAGGTTCACTGTGATTTGATTCAGTCCATCTGAATCATTACCCATGAAAACCTTCTCCATTACAGGTACCTCCCCAACATCCTCTTCAGTAAACACCGAAGCAAAGAAATCATTTAATCTTTCCGCGATGGCCTTATCTTCTCTAAGTTCCCATTTAACCCCTCGATCCTCTAATGGTCCAACTGACTCCCTTCACAGGCTTTCTGCTTCGGATATATTTTTAAAAGTTTTTACTGTGAGTTTTTGCCTCTACGGCCAACTTCTTTCCAAAGTATCTCTTAGCCTGTCTTATCAATGTCTTACATTTAACTTGCCAAAGTTTATGCTTTATCCTATTTTCTTCTGTTGGATCTTTCTTCCAATATTTGAAGGAAGATCTTTTGGCTAAAATAGCTTCTTTCACCTCCCCTTTTAACCATGCCGGTAATTGTTTTGCCTTCTTTCCACCTTTCTTAATGTGTGGAATTACTACAAATGGTATCGTTGATGTACAGAACATTATAGGAAAAAAAAGTTAAATGTAGTAAAGTTATAGGCAAAAATTGTTAGTAGGCAAAAAATGACAAAAAAAACTTCCCTGCATATTTCGATTTCAGAATTATATTTGCAAACGCCATTTCCTGCACAGTAAAAAAAAAAATTACACAATATGCCTTGTAAGCTCCTGTAAAATATATCTCTAAGAATGCAATGAAATGAAGATAGTAAAGCTTTCCTCTCACTCCTTTGGACTTCCAACTGAATTGGAACCAAGGTTGGGACACTGGCACCAACACTGTTGCCAACAGTGTGACCTTAAAGTTATACATATTATACAAACTGTTTTTTATTTACTTTAAAGTATTAGATTTTAATTCATACAAGAAAAGGCACATTTTATTTATTTATTTATTTTAGATTTTTATATACCGCCATTCGAGACAGCAGTCACATCATGCTGGTTCACATAAAACAGGGGTGCAAAGTAAACATAACAATAACAATGGTGCTGAAAAAGCAGTTACATATAACACGGTGATAAGAACTTGGCTTAGAGGAAGAGAAAGGACAGGTTATTAATTTACACAAGTAAACGATAGGAGATAACACAGGTATCCCAAAAAAAATACAAAAAAAGAAACAAAATTAAAAGGGAATTCATCAAAAGCCTACTTTATAAGGGAGACATATGAAGAAGAAAAAAAAAAGCTGAAAAAAAAATCTCATACTAGCGACAATGCCCAAGTGGTCCACCAAACCCATTAACACTGCTAATTTATGATTTATCCACAAGGAAAGTTTCTAAGTGTAGAGGATAAACTTGGAAAACTACTTCACATTTGCAGGGAAACTAAAGAAGGATGCACCCAAGGTTAGAACTTGCTATTTAAGCTGAAAAAATGTTTCTAACCTGAGCTTGCAGGAAAAATCTGGACCTTCTGTCCACAAAAGGAACTTCGCTTATACTTGAAGTACTGATAAAGTATTACATTTTTGTCTGATTCTAAAGCAAAATGTAACAAATGAAGTTCTAGGAGAAATATCATCTTGAGAATTTTGAAGAAATGAAATCTGGGCTAAATTAGGAACCTTCTTTCTATCAAATAAATAAAAACACTTGGAAAGCAAAATATTTTTTCCTGAAGAAAACTGCAAGACTTCTGTGACATTTTTTAAATAATTCTGACCCTGATATCAACCAAGTTTTAGGAAAATTCAATAACCGGAGGTTCTTGGATCTCATCCTATTCTCCAGTAACTTATATTTATAATTGTAATCCTTTGCTGGAGTGTTGGTGGTTCCCCTAGGGCCATAAAAATATTTAAGTCGGAGCACGGAAAGCTTTTGTCAAAGTTTCTACAAACTTTGACTGGCCGACTGGGCATGCCCAACCTGCTACTATCCGCACGTCCACACGAGGTCCTTCTTCAGTCTTGTAACATAGCAAAATACGAGCAAAGAATAAAACAAGCAACGGTGAACCCAACATTGGGGAGGCGGGCAGGATTCCTGAGGACTAACATCCTGCTGTCCTAGGAGAACACCTGTTACAGGAAAGCAAATCTGCTTTCTCCTAGGACAAGCAGGATGGTAGCCCTCACATGCAGGTGACTACAGAGATCAGAGGGACCCACAGTAGCCAAATAAGATGCCAACGGGCACAACACAACTGCAGCATTGTGGGAAAAATGGGGACAGTCTGGCACAACGGAGAGCACGATGAGAACAGTTGGGTTCAAGCTGGAATAGATTGCGGAGGACAGACTGGCCAAAAGCGCTGTCCTGGTAACTATCCCTGTCGAGGAAGTAGTGAGCCGCGAATGTGCGGAGTGAACTCCAAGTCGCGGCTCTGCAGATTTTGGCGATAAGGACCACTGATGCTGCCATAGCCCGCACAGAGTGAGCCTTCACCCTGCCAGCCAGCTGGAGGCCTGCCTGCTCATAGCAGAAGGCAATGCAATCCGCTAGCCAGTTGGATAGAGTCTGTTTCCCCACTGCTGCTCCCAGTCTGTTAGTGTCAAAGAACACAAAGAGCTGGGTGGACTGTCTGAGCCTTGCTGTATGGTCCAAGTAGAAAGTGAGCGCGTGAAGAGCACATTCCCCAAGATGAGAATGAGGCTGTGGGAAGAACGTGGGAAGGATAATTGACTGGTTGACTTGAAAAGCAGTTACCACCTTCAGCAGAAATTTTGGATGCGATCATGGAAGAATTTTGTGTAGGTAGCGTACGTAACCAGGGCCTGGATCTTGCTGACCCTGCGAGCGGAAGTGATCACCACCAGGAACATAACTTTCCAGATGAGGAACTTCAGGTCACAGGATGAGAGAGGCTCGAACGGATGTCGCATGAGCCTCGCTAGGACAATGCTGAGATCCCATGGGGTTGCCAGCTGGTGAAGCGGGGGCTCCAGTTGAACTAGGCCCCACATGAAATGCCAGAACAGTGGCTGGACTGAGATGAGTGTCCCAGCAACACCCTGGTGGGAGGCGCTGAGGGCGCTGAGGTATACTCAGACTGAGCTGGTTTGGAGGCCAGACTCGGACAGGTGTCACAGATAATCCAGCAGGCAGGGGAGCGGGCAAGAGAAAGGATCAGTCCGTGGTCCCCACAACAAGTAGAGAAACGCTTCCACTTCGTGCTGTAAGATCTCAGAGTGGAAAATTTCCAGGATTCAACCAAGAACCTGGAAACACCAGCCGAGAGTTGCAGGATCATGCGCTCAACATCCAAGCCGTGAGGGCCAGGGCCCGAAGGTTCGGGTGGCACAAGGTGCCCTGGTTCTGCAATAGGAGGTCGGGAGCCATCCCCAGCTGGACCGGTGCGCTCATGGACAGGTCCTGGAGCAAAGGGAACAATACCTGCCTTGGCCAGGAGGGTGCCACCAGGATCACAGTCCCCCCATCCTCTTGCAGCTTTGTCAGAGTTCTCGAGAGAAGCGGAATAGGGGGCTACGCGTACATGAGACCATGTCTCCAGTGAAGGGAGAATGCGTCGCATGCTCACATTGTGATTGAGGGGAGAGGTGAACAGGTCCATGTCTGGAGTGCCCCAGTGACGGAACAGGTCGGCTGCCACCGCCAGGTTCAGGGACCACTCATGTGGCTGGAAGGACCGGCTGAGGTGGTCCGCCAGCGTTTCAGGTGGCCCGGCAGGTATGTGGCCCCTGGAGAGGGCCCAATCCCAGACCTATATCACTTCCTGGCAGAGGGGGAAGGAGCCTGTGCCGCCCCGCTTGTTGATGTACCACATCACCACCTGGTTGTCCATTCTGATGAGGATGACCTTGGAGGACAGCCTGTCCTGGAAGGCCCACATGGCGTACCAGATCGCCTGCAGCTCCAGAAAATGTATCTGGCAGCGAGACTCTGCTGCAGTACAGAGGCCCTGGGTATGCAGGCAGTCCATGTGGGTCCCCCACCCCTGAGGTGAGGCATCGGTGCTGAGGGTCACCTGGGGTGGCGTGGGCTGAAAAGGGAGCCTGAGTTCTAGATTGGACCGGGCCTCCTATCAGATTAGGGAGAGACGGTGAGGGTCTGTGACCATCATCGGCGCTTCCAGATTCTGGGATGCCTGCCACCACTGGGACCTTCACTGTGGGTCCCTCATGCGGAGGTGGCCAAGGTGGTCATGTGGACCGAGGTCGCCATATGGCCCAGCAGGCAGAGCAGCAAGCAGGCCGGTAGCTTCTTTTTGTTGCGAACAAGGGTAGCTAGGGAGAAGAGGGCGACCGCTCAATCCTTGGGCAGGAAAGCTTTTGCTTGTGCCGTATCCAACCTGGCACCGATGAAGTCCAGCCATGGAGACGGGTTGAGATGTGATTTGGGGAAGTTGATAACGAATCCCAAGGTCTGTAAGGTCTGAACCATCGAGCCCAGCGCATTCAGGGCCCTGGAGTGTGAGTCGCTCCAGATCAGCCAATTGTCCAGGTACGGAAAGACGTGGACCGAGCGATGCCTGAGGTAGGCAGCCACCACCGCCAAGCATTTTGTGAAGACGCGTGGGGCTGAAGTCAGCCCAAAGGGCAGCACTTTGTATTGAAAATGTGCCGTCCCCTCCAAAAAGCAGAGGTACTTCCTGTGGTTGAGGACAATTGCAATAAGGGCGTAAGCCTCCTTCAAATCGCGGGACCAGAGCCAGTCACCTCTTCAGAGGAGCAGGATCAGCGTGCCCAGAGAGACCATCTTGAATTTTTCTCTTACGAGAAAATGGTTCAACACCTTGAGGTCGAGAATGTGGCACAAGCCACCATTCCTCTTCGGGATGAGGAAATACCTTGAGTAGAAACCATGGCTCCACTGCTCATGAGGAACTGGTTCTACCGCATCCACAGCTAGAAGGGCGGAAAGTTCCACTTGAAGAACGATCAGATGAGGGAGCGGTCTCTGGGTCTCTGCTGAAATTCAGATGGTCGCCCTGGTGGACAATGGAGAGGACCCAAAGGTCCGAAGTGATCGCCTCCCAGCAGTAGGTGAAGCAGAGAAGCCTGCCACCAACTGGGGGGGGGGATTTGTCACCATGGAAACCAGCGTTTGGCTCATGCCCCCTCACCACCAGTTAAAAACCGGCAGACGGGGCCTGCTGGGGGGCTGGTTGGGCCCTTTGGACTCGCTGCTGCCGGCCACGGCTTCTAGGGCTGGGCAGAGGCGGACGAGTACGGGTAGCCAGAGGGAAGTATTTCCTTGACAGATAGAAGAACTTGCAAGAGCCCGGCCTGGAGAACTTCCTTGTAGCAGAAGAGCCTTCTGAGGGGCTGGCAGAGAGTTGCTGAAGAGTATCATGCTAATCTTTCAGCTGTGCCATGACCTCTTTTACCTTATCCCCCAAAGAGGTTCTCTCCTGTGCAGGGGAGGTCTGTGAGCCTATCCTGAACCTCCGGGCAGAGGTCGGAGGCCCGGAGCCAAGCTAGCCATCTGGCTCCCACTCCACCGGCAGCTACGCGGTCAGCGGTATCGAAGAAGTCATAGGTAGACCTGACATCGTGTCTGCCCACCTCAAGTCCCAGCAAAGCAATGGCTGTGAGGCCCTCCGCAAACTTCTCTCTTGTTTCCTTATGTTGCGGTCGCATTGGGTCATGTATAGCTGGAAGGCCACAGTACGGGCCACCAACATAGCCCCCTGGAACATTTTCCTCCTTATACCATCGAGCTCCCTATATTCACACCCCAGAGGGGCTGAAGCGTGTGTCCGGGAGCATTTGGCTTTCTTAAGCATGAACTCCACCATCACAGACTGTTGGGTGTCGCCATTCAAAACCTACTGCCTGTAAAACCAGGTAGGTCGCATCAGCTTTCCTGTTCACCGGGGCAACAGACACTGTGTGTTTCCACATATGGAGGAGGAGCTCTTTAAAGATGTCATGGATCAGCACCACCACGACCTCTTTTGGAGCGTTGAACAGGAGGACCTCAAGCATCTTATGACGAGAATCCTCCTCAGACAGGAGCTGGAAGGGAATGGCTTCTGTCATGGCCCTCACAAAGCTGGCAAAAGACAGATCCTTGGACAGAGATCGGCGCCGCTCCTCTGGAGGGGAAGGCTCCGAGAGGGGGTCGTCAGAGATCTCGGAGAATGTGTCCGAGGAGTCATTGCCTCACGGGTCATAGGGTCCCTCCTTCTCACTAGGGTCCAGGCGCAAAGGGCAGGGACCGGGAGCAACGGAAGGCCTGGACTCCAAGGGCACCAGTGGCATTGATGGACCCCCAGGCATCGAGAGGGGCATCGGCTGCGGTATGCCAGGAGGAACTGGCAGCAGCCTGGGGAATCGCAGGCATGGGTGCCGGTCCCCGAGGCCTTATCCTCCTCGGAGGACCCAGGAATCGCTCTAATGGAGGGCATTGGTGGCCAAGGAGGCATCGGGGGCCTCTCGGGCACCAGTTGCATCAGTAGGACACCAAGAAGTGATGCCAGATGCTCCAGCAGAGGTGCGAACAATGAAGGCAGAGGCTCGGGTACCAGCTCGACGCTCTGAAGCGCTTTGAGCACCGCTGATTGCACCCTGCGGTCCAGCTCCTCCTGAAAGTTCTGGGTAATAAGGACTGATGGAGGGGGAACAAGGAGTCACCGGCATATCCTCAGAGGGATCGCGAGGAGGCACAGCACCCAGCACCTTGACCAGTGGGGAACGCTTCAGGCTGCTGGGGACACCGGAGGATGGGGACTCCGGTGGCCGGCTGCCGCCGATGACGCTCCAGAACCAGAACCATGTCAGAACGGTGACTGGTGTTGATGTTTCCTTGGTTTCCGGTGCTCGGCCCGGTCTTTCCCCGGCACCAAGGATGAAGATGACCCTGAGGATCAATCTCCCTATCCATGATCCTTAGAGGTACTGGAGAGCGGGACCGCCAAGGGGAGCGATGGAGACGGTTCCCCGCAGTCCTTGGGAGGTGCCAAAGTGGAGGGTTTTGGAGAGCCAAAAAGCTTCTCCATTTTGTCTAGGTGTGCACGACGCCCTTGAATGTCGTGCGAGGCCCCCAGGCAGAGGATATACACCTCATGCGGATCCATGATGGACATGGTCCGCGGGCACTGGGGGCACTGTCGAAAACCTGACACCACCATCGAAAAAAGATGCTGGCGCGCAACCGATGACCGAAGTGGATCCAAGGCGGGAGTCTGGAATCGACCGCAAAAAACCCAATGGCAAAAGCCACAGGTACTTACTGAAGGAACCGAATGCGAAGGGGGACCAGACGCAGAAAACCCCCGAAAATGTCAGCAAAACGCTTTCAAGGGTTTGGAGCTCCACAACCGTGAGGCTACTGCACCGCAGAAAAGAAGAGACTGAAGGGGAACCTCGCGTGGATGCGCAGATAGCGACAGGCTCAGCATGCCCAGTCAGCCAAAGTTTCTAGAAACTTTGACAAAAGTTTTTCATGCCGGGCTCCATCTGATGTTGTCATCCACATGTGAGGACTACCATCCTGCTTGTCCTAGGAGAAAATCCTTATCATAAAAAGCCTCCCTCAATCCAAACATCACAACTCTATCCCTCCAACACCTGTTTACTCCTTGTCATCCTTTTCTCATATTTATTTATTTATTTATTTTAAAACTTTTCTATACCGTCGCTAAGCTATGTACCATCACAACGGTTTACAAATAGGTACAAATCATGAATATATAGGTGGGTATCGTACATTCTAACAAGTGCCAACTAAAAACGGTTACAATATCATTAATAAAGATAAATTTTTGGGTAGTGATGGATTAGTTCTGGGAAGGTTTATTGAGGTACTTTATTTCGGTCTATTTCTCTACTGTACTATGTATTTATAGTATTGTGGTGCCATTTATTCTGGCTGCGTTTTTCTGTATTTTTCGTTCTCTCTCTCCCTCTCTACCCCACTGTTTCTTTTGGAAAGGCTTGCTTAAAGAGCCATGTCTTTAATGTTTTTTTTAAAGGATTTGATGTCACTCTGTAATCTTAGTTCAGTGGGCATTGTGTTCCATAGAAAGGGCCCAGCCAGTGATAAAGCCCTTTCTCTTACTTGGGTTAGTTTTGCTGATTTTACTGTAGGGATTGTTAGTAGTGCCTTGTTAGCTGAACGAAGGTTCCTTTGCAGTACATGGACTCTTAGAGCTGTATTTAGCCAGTCAGCTTCTTTATCATATATTAGTTTGTGTATTGTGCATAAGGCTTTGTACTTGATCCTGTATTCAATTGGTAGCCAATGTAGTTCTGCTAAAGTTTCAGTTATATGGTCCCTTCTTTTTTTTCCCGTTAAAATTCTGGCTGCAGTGTTCTGAAGTATTTGCAGTGGTCTGATTGATGAGCTGGGGAGTCCCAGTAAGAGTGCATTGCAGTAATCAGTACTGGCGAAAACAAGTGTTTGTAGGATTGTTCTGAAGTGGGCAGATGTGAGTAATGGTTTCAATCTTTTAAGGATCATGAGTTTTGCGTAACCTTCCCTTACTTTTAAGGATATGTGTTGTTTTAAATTGATTTCTGGATCCATTATTACTCCCAGGTTTCTTACTTTTTCGGCCAGTTCTATTTTCTGGTTATTTCCTAGCATTATTGGTGTTTTGACGATTTCAGATTGTCTTCGTTCAAGGTGTAGGAATTCTGTTTTATCAATGTTAATAACCAGCTCCATTTGGGTTAGAAGTTGTTTTATTATGCCAAGGTACATGTTTGCTAATCCTAGTGTTTTATCAATGGAGTCCTCTATTGGTAGAATTAGCTGAATGTCGTCAGCGTAAATGTAATGAATTATCCCTAGTCCTGCCAATAGATGGCAAAGGGGCAGCATATATATATTGAAGAGGGTGGCAGACAGAGCTGAACCCTGAGGTACTCCAGTTTCGAGTTTAAGTTTTTTTGAAAGAGTGTTTTTTATCATAACTTGGAAGAACTTATTGCTGAGGTAAGATTTAAACCAGTTAATCGTTTTGTCACATAATCCTATTTCTTCTAGTCTTTTGAGTAATGTTTGGTGGTTTACCGTATCAAAAGCTGCGGATAAGTCTAGCATTATAAGGATGTAATGTTTGCTGTTATCGAAACCTCTTAAGATGTTGTCGGTTAATGAGAGGAGTAATGTTTCAGTGCTGTAGTGTTTACGGAAACCGTGTTGCGAAGGGTATAGTATGTTGTTTTCATCTAGGTGTTCAGCTAATTGTTTTTGTACTGCTTTCTCTATTAATTTGGCTATTAATGGGAGGTTAGAGACTGGACGGTAGTTGTTGAGAATTAGGGCGTCACTGTTTTTCTTTTTTATTATTGGTTTTATGATTGCCCCTTTCAGTATGTCTGGCATTTTTCCTTCAGTTAGGGATAGGTTTATGATGTTCGTTAAGGTTGGGGCTACTACCTTGGTGATCTTTTTTATCTCTGTTGTGGGTATGGTATCAATCATATGGGGGGCGGGGTTTGTATTTTTTATCAATGATTCTACTTCTAGTTGTGATATTTCTTCAAAGGCTGACCATTGGTTAACATCTCTCTTTTGCATTATGATTGCTTGTTTGGTGTTATTTGGGAGCTTATTTCTTAGGTTTGATATTTTGTCACTAAAGAATTGTGCTATTTCGTTACATTTTGATTCAGGTATGCTTTGAGTTGACTCTTGCTTATCAGTTGTAAGATTTGTTACTATAGCAAAGAGGGTCCTTGGGTTGTTGGCGAATTTTTCTATTTTATTACTATAGTATTCTTTCTTAGTATTTAAGATTAGTTGTTTGTAGTAAGCTAGGTGTTTCCTGAATTTGGTTAGGTTTTCAATTGTTTTGTTTTTTCTCCATGTTTTTTCGAATTTTCTGAGTTTCCTTTTTGCATCCTTTATTTTTGTATTGTGCCATTGGTTATTTTGTTTTGTTTCTTTGATATGTATTGTTTTCAAGGGGTTTACCGTATTGGCTATTTTTTTTTGTTGATTCTAACCAATGGTCTGTAGCTAGGCAGCAGTCTGTAGGTGGTATGTTGGTTAGTTCGTCTTCTAATTTGTCCTTTAGTTCTTCGCAGTTGTAGGGTGGTCTATATGTAAGTTCAATGGGGGTTTTATTATGGTCTGATGGTGTTGAATTTTAATGTTTGATTGGATCAGGAAATGGTCAGACCAAGCGGTTTGAGTATAGCTAGCTGTTAGGTGTTCGATGTATTTATTGTTTATAAAAGTTAGGTCTAGAGAGTGTCCGGCTCTGTGTGTTGGTTTATCTGTAATTAGTGTGAACTCAAGTGCTGTCAAGGCATCCATTAAGGTTTGGCAAGTGTTAGATGGGGGATGGGTATCCATATGCAGATTAAAATCGCCTAACACTATAGTTGGTTTTGAAGTATTCAGTTGTGTTGTAAGGAACTCAATCATAGGTGATATATTTAGATCCAGTAAACTAGGGGGACAGTATATTAGGCAAATTTGTATATTGTTTGTATTAAAGATGGCGATTTCATGATTTGGTGGTGGTGTTATTGGGCTTGGTTTACATTTCAAGGCTTTTTCAATGATCAGAAGTAATCCCCCTCCTCGTTTGTTTATTCTGGGGACAGAGAAGACATCATAGTTTTTGTGAGCTATTTGATTTTTTAATACTACATCAGATTTTTTTAACCATGATTCCGTTATTGCAATAAAGTTGGGTTTTTTGTCGTATAGTAAGTCCGAAATGATTGGAAATTTTTTTTAGATTGATTGTGCATTCACTAGTATAAATGTAAGCAGTAGTATGTTATTTAGAATTGTTTTGTTTTCTTTGGTGGTTCTTGTTATTTGTATCAGATTGCTATTTTTCTATGTGCATATAGATCTATGTGCATATAGATCCCCCAACAATCATTCATATCTTACATAAAAGAAAAATTTCAAACTCACCTTTCAGCCCCTGCCCCAGACTCATATTTAAAGCTTTAGGTGAACATACTAGTTCATTTCTATCTCAGATCGTTAATCAATCGCTATCTCAGGCATTTCCCCGGATCAACTTAAACAAACCTCCATTCGCCCTATTCCAAAAAAGAAAAATGAAAGCCTAACTAATCTTTCTAATCTACAACCCATTGCATCCCTTACTTCACTTGAAAAATTATTAGAGTCTGCCATCTTGCATCAACTACTAAACCGAATCAACACGGCTTCCTAAAAGGGCACAGCACAGAAAGTCTACTTCTATCATCATTCGAACCTTTACTAAGAGGCTTTGACATGAATACTGATTACATACTCATACTCCGCGGCATCTCAGCAGCTTTTGATATTCTTAACCACCAAACCTTACTCTACCAACTGGAATCAATTGGCATAAAAGACACTGTTCTGAACTAGTTCCATACAGACTTATCCAATTGTCCTCACAAAATCAACATAGGTCAATTCTCGTCTGATTGGTACTTCCCTACCTCAGCAGTACCACAAGGTTCATGGAGCCCGGCATGGAAAACTTATGTCAAAGTTTCTAGAACTTTGACTGAGCCTCACTGAGCATGCCGACGGCATGCATTATACCACACATCCATGCAGGGTCCCTTCAGTCTAATAGTAAACTTTCTTTAGCTAAATTAAGTGGAGACAAACTCCACGGGAATGTGGGTGGGTTTCATGAGGACTGACATCCTGCTGTCCTCAGAGAACATCTGTTACAGGTAAGCATCTCTGCTCCTCTGAGGACAAGTAGGATGGCAGTCCTCACACATGGGTGAATCCCTATCTACAGGTGGCCCCCAACAAAAAAGGGGACAACAAAAACAGGACCAATGGGCACAACCACAATAATAATTTTGTTAGCAACAGGGTGGGTTTGACCAGTGTCAAACCCACCCGAGCATAACAAAAGAAGATGCAATCTGCTAGCCAACTGGAAAGCGACTCTTTAGCAACACTGATCCCCAGCTTGTTTTGATCAAAGAAAACAGAAAGCTGGGTAGACTTTCCTGGGGCTTCTGTCCACTCCAGACAGAATGCCAATGATCTCTTGCAGTCCAAACTGTGCAGGGCTTGTTCGCCTTGGTGAGAATGAGGCCAGGGAAAAAGTGCTGGAAGAACAACTGACAGGTTAAGATGGAATTCAGACAATACCTTGGGCAGGAACTTAGGGTGCATACATAAGACCACCTACCATGAAAAATCTTAGTGTAAGTTGGATAAGTCATTAATGCCTGAAGCTCACCAACCTTGTATGCTTAAGTAACTGCCACCAAAATATGACCTTTCACGTTAGGTACTTCAGATCACAGGAGCGCAGTGGCTCAAAAGGAGCTTTCATCAGATGGGGCAAAATCATGTTGAGATCCCATAGCACAGTAGGAGGTCTGATGGGAGGCTTCAAATGAAGCAGATCCTACATGAAATGTATAACTAAAGGCTGTACAGAGATGGGCTTACCTTCCCATAGTGATGATATCCACCAATTACACTAATATGTTCTCTAACCAAGTTGATCTTAAGACTAGCTTCAGAGAGATGCAGAAGATAATCAAGCAGTTTTTGTGTGAAACAGGAGATGAGATCTATACACCATACAGCAAACCTCCTCCACAGCAGTCCATAGAACTTTCTAGTGGAAGACTTTCTGGAAGCCAAGAGGACATGAGAGACATCCTCTGAAAGGCCAAGTGGTTGCAGAATCATCCTCTCAGCATCCAAGCAGTGAGAAAAAGGGACTGGAGGTTGGGTTGGCACAACTTTCCTTGAGCCTGAGTGATGAGATGTGGGGAAATTCCCAGTCTGATCGATTGCTTATGGACATCTCCTGCAGGAACAGAAACCATATCTGTCTTGGTCAATGGGGGGCTATAAGAATCATGATCCTCCTGCCCTCCCTGAACTTCAACAAAGTATTCCCTACCAGTGAAACTGGAGAATATACGTACAGAAGTCCGTGGACCCATTGAAGGGAAAAACATCCAAGGCTAGCTTGCTGTGTGCCCTATACATGCAGCAGATGAGTGGACCCTTCCTGTTCCAAGGAGCCGTGAACAGATCCTCCTCCGAGATGCCCCAGAGGTTGAAGATCCAGTTCTCTACTCCTTGATCCAAGAACCATTCATGTGGTCTTAGGGACCAACTCAGTCTGTCCACTAATGCATCATCCACACCGCCAGATAGGTGGCTGAGCATCATCCCAGAGGAATTGGACCAGGCCCTCAACCAGATTGCCTCGTAACACAGGAGGCATGAGCATATACCTCCCTACTTGTTGATGTAATACATCGCCATTTGATTGTCCATCTGGACCAGGACAGCTTTGTTATACAACCAATTTCTGAAAGCCCAGAGAGCATACCAAATTGTCCAGAGCTAAAGGAAGTTTATCTGATACTGACATTCCTGGGCAGACCAGAGTCCTGGGTGCAAAACCTGAGACCCCCCAACCCAAGTTAGATGCATTCATGATAAGAACAATTTGAATTGGAGGAATCTGGAAGGGAACACCCCAAACCATATTGGAATAGTTGTATCACAGGGACAGAATCCCCCAGAGTAGCAGAGTGACCCAGATCCAGTTCCCAAAGATCCTGAATGGCTTGTAGCCACTGCAACCTTAAGTTTCATTGGGCTCTTCTTATGTACAGACATGCCATGGGAGTAACATTAATGGTTATGGTCATTGGCCCAACAACCTCAACATGTGCCAAGCTAATGTCTGCTGGCTCTCTTGCTCTCTTCTACTTTGCTGATGCCAATGGATCAGTCTTCCAGTTCCAAAACAGATGTTCCATCAAATCCAAGTGGGATTAGCATCCTTCAGAGATCATTTCTGCGCACTTGTGGCAACCCAGATCATGCGATGCCCCCAAGCAGTTGATACATCTAACATAGGGATCCATGATAGGCATAGTCCTCATATCAAGGGCACCAATGAAACCCTGAAGACATGGTGTTATGAAACAAAGAGTACACAAAATCAACCTTGATGGCTTTAGTAAGCCAATGGCTGGTGGGCATCAATGGCACCACCACCACCCGCAAAGGAATAGACTGTGAAAAGAAAATGAAATGTTTGTAAAACTTACAGAGGGACACTATCAGGATGACTGCTGGACCTTGTGAACGGTTAGAGGAAAAGACAGTAAATTACAAAATATAACAAAAAGGCAAAACCCCGCTGAAGTGAGACTCCAACTGTGACCACCGGGCTCCATGGAAAGAGAAGGACTGAAGGGACCCCCGTGTGGGTGCATGGTATATGCATTCCATGGGCATGCTCAGTGAAGTGCAGTCAAAGTTCTAGAAACTTTGGCATAAGCTTCCTGTGCCAGGCTCCATCGGTTTCATGTCACCCATGTGTGAGGACTGCCATCCTGCTTGTCTTCAGAGAACAGAATTTTTTTCTGCATTTCCATTCTATTCAGAAGCTTCTATTTGTTTTTATTTATTTTATAATAAATGTAAGGGACAATACATGCAAATCTGTAAAAATGTTGCTTGTTTATGTTCTCACTGTTGTATTCTGAAAGGTACCTAGAATAAAAGAATATTTGAAAAATCACCCTAATGCCTCTGCATACATTTTCACTAACATACAGCCTGTCATTGTTTGTTCTACACTACTACAGTGGATGGATTTGCTGGTGAGAATCACAGAGCTTGCAATTGCAGCCTGCTCATAGAAAAATTACATGCACAATTTTCACTTTCATTTCATTGTGATAAAGATGAAGTAGATTTACCCACAAAAAGACATTAAGGAAATGGTCAGCCGCATGCCAGAAAGAGTCCAAGCTGCAGTTTATATTTATTCAAAGCACAAAACTCTTATGACTGCACAGCAAGGCAACACAACAAAGACCCCAGTGGTGGCTCATCAACATCAGCACAGCTCTCAGCCCTTCCAATTCAGAGATCTGTATTGGGACTGGCATTGTTTAGCAAATTCATAAATTATCTGGAAAAGGGAGCAACAGGTGACGATCAAATTTGCACATGGCACGAAATTAGTCAAAGCTGTTAAAACTTAAGTGCACTGTGAGAAACTGCAAAAAGAACTTGTGAGACTGGGAACTGGGTATCTAAATGGCAGATTAAATTCCATGTGGACAAGAGAAAAGTGACGACCACAGGGAAAAATAATCCTAACTATACATTCACAATGCTGAGTTCTGTATTAGGAGTCACCACCCAGGAAAGGGTAACAATACATTAAAATCCTCAGCTCAGTTTCTGGTAAATTTTAAAAGAAACGCACGTGCACCCATAAATGCTTGTATGGCAACGCGAGCAAACATACGCCCCATTTTATAAAGTACACACTCAGGGGCGGATTTTAAAACAATACGCGCGCCGGTACTTTTGTTCGCGCCACCGGTGCAAACAAACGTACACCAGATTTTATAAGATACGTGCGTAGCCGCGATCTTATAAAATCCGGGGTCGGCGCGCGCAAGGGGGTGCACATTTGTGCAACCTGCGCGCGCAGAGCCCAGCGCGGCCTGCCTGTTCCCTCCGAGGCCGCTCCATAGGCTGAATCTTGTCGTCTTTCCTTGTCCAAGCAGTAATGAGCTGCAAAGGTGTGAAGAGAGCTCCATGTCGCAGCCTTACAAATCTCAACAATGGGAACTGAACGATAGTGTGCTACTGAAGTTGACATTGCACTTACTGAGTGTGCCTTTACTCGACCCTGGAGAGGAAGGCCTGCTTTTTCATAGCAGAAGCCAATACAATCTGCTAGCCAGTTGGAGAGAGTTTGTTTGCCCACTGCCATTCCCGGTTTGTTTTTATCTAAAGAAACAAAGAGCTGGGTGGATTTTCTATGGATTCTAGTGCGGTCTAGATAATACGATAGCGTGCGTTTACAATCCAAGGTGTATAAAACTCTTTCACCCTGGTGAGAGTAAGGTTTTGGAAAAAATGTGGGAAAGTTTATAGACTGATTCACATGGAAATCAGTAACCACCTTGGGAAGGAATGTAGGGTGAGTACGGAGGACCACTTGGTCATGTAGGAACCTGTATAGGGTGAGTATGTTACAAGTGCTTGTAACTCACTAACTCTTCTAAGCAGATGTAATAGCTACTAGGAAGAGAACTTTCCATGTAAGAAATTGAACATCGCAGTAATCTATGGGTTCAAAGGGAGAACGCATGAGCCTTGCTAGTATTACATTAAGGTCCCATTCTGTGACTGGTGGCCACAAAGGGGGTGTAAGTTGAATTAAACCGCTCATAAGCCTACTGACAAGGGGTTGCGCTGATATCGGGGCATCCCCTACTCCTTTGTGGTAAGCTGAGATGGCACTCAGATGTACCCTTACTGATGTCTGGAGACCAGTCTGAAAGGTGCCAGAAATAGTCCAATAAAGATGATGTGGGGCAGGAAAATGGGTCAATACTTTTCCGTGCACCACATGGTGAATCTTTTCCACTTACAAGAATATGATTTTCATGTAGCTACAAGCACTTGAGATACATTAGTTGAAAGATTGAGTGGTTGCAGGATCAAGCTTTCAACATTCAGGCTATGAGGGATAGGGTTTGAAGGTTGGAATGATGCAACCTGCCCTGATCCTGAGTTATGAAAGTGGGTGCTGTGCCCAGGCGAATTGGTTCTCTGATGAGAGGCCAATACGGGGCTATGAGTATCACTGACCCTTTGTCCTGTTGTAGCTTCACCAGAGTTTTGGTTATTAGTGGTATCGGGGGATACGCATAAAGAAGACCCGAGTTCCAGGGGCGAGCAAAGGCGTCCCTAGCCAAGTTGTTTCTCTGTTTGTGCAGGGAGCAGAATCTGTCCACTTTGTGATTCAGCTCGGATGCAAAGAGGTCCATTGTTGACTGACCCCAACGTTGGAATATCCTGGTCGCTACTAAGGGATCCAGGGACCACTCGTGGGGTTGGAACTGACGACTGAGGTGATCTGCAACTATGTTGTGTATGCCTGCTAGATAAGTGGCCTGGAGAAACATGGAATGTGTTAGGGCCCAGTCCCAAATTTGTGCGGCTTCTTGGCATAGGAGATAAGAGCCCATACCCTCTTGCTTGTTCAGGTACCACATGGCAACTGTGTTGTCTGTTTGTATTAGAACAGTCTTGTGTGAAAGGCAGTCCTTGAACATATAGAGAGCAAAACGTATAGCTCGAAGCTCCAGGAAGTTGATTTGAAATGTTGCTTCGAGGTTTGTCCAAATACCTTGAGTCTGAAGATTGTTTATATGTGCTCCCCAATCTAAGGTGGATGCATCTGTAGTTAAGGTTACTTGTGGAACTGGTTGCTGACAAGGTAGGCCTGTTAGCAAGTTGTTCATGTTCATCCACCAGAGGAGAGGTGAACGTAATTGGTGAGTTATTTGAATTGGAGATGATAGTGGTTGAATGGCTTGGAGCCACTGAGTTCTCAATGTCCATTGTGTTGTTCTCATGGCTAATCTGGCCATAGGAGTGACGTGCACTGTGGAAGCCATGTGGCCTAGCAGAGTTTGGAACTGATGGGCTGTCGCCTTTTCCTTTGTGCGCAGAGAGTTCGCTAATTTGGAAAGTGTGTCTGCGTGGTCTTTTGGGAGGAAGGCTTTTGAGACGTTGGTGTTCAAATCTGCTCCGATGAACTGTAGAAGGCGAGATGGCATGAGATGGGATTTTTGGTAGTTGATTAGAAATCCCAACGAGTGAAGCAGATTGATTGTGAGCTTGAGAGAGTTGAGAGCTCCTTGTCTTGATTGGCTCTTGATGAGCCAGTCGTCCAGGTAAGGAAAAACGTGTATGCTTTCCTTGCGTAAATGGGCCGCTGCCACTGCTAGGCACTTTGTGAATACTCGGGGTGCCGAGGCAAGTCCGAAAGGCAGAACCCGGTACTGAAAGTGTTGATGGCCCACCAGGAAGCACAGGAACTTGTGATGAGGAGGGAATATTGGAATGTGAGCGTAAGCGTCTTGAAGATTCAGAGAACAGAGCCAATCTCCTGCCTGAAGTGGAAGAATGATGCCTAAGGAGACCATCCTGAATTTTTCTTTTCTTAGAAATTTGTTGAGATTTCGGAGGTCTAAGATGGGACGTAGCCCTCCTGTTTTCTTTGGAATGAGAAAATAGTGGGAGCAGAATCCTCTGCCCTGCTGAGGTCGGGGAACTGGTTCCACCACCCTGGCTCTCAGGAAGGTGGATAATTCTGTGTGCAGAAGATTGGTATGATCTTTGTGTACCCAAAGAGACTTTGGTGGGGAGTCCTTGGGCACTGTGAGAAAATCCAGATGGTAACCTTGTGTTATTATGGATAGTACCCATTGATCTGTTGTGATTTTTAACCAATTGGGTAGAAAGAAGAAGATTCGGCCTCCAACTGGAACATCAGGGATTGGGTTCATGGAGCGACTGCTGTTCTCTGGCAGGTTTTCAAAAGCCGGATGTTAGACCTGTATGAGGGGGAGGCTGAGGTCTAGATGCCCTTGGTTGCCTGGATTGACCTCTCTGAGATGGTCTTGTTGTCCTACCACAAGGTGCTGGAGGATAATACCGTCATGGTTTGTAATAAGGTTTCCTGGTATCTTTTCTGGCTGAGCGTTTTACAGAAGATGAAGTCTCTGCTGGAACAGTGGAGAGTTGTCGCAGTGTCTCAATATGTTCCTTGAGCTGCACACCAGCATCTTGTACCTTTTCTCCAAAAAGATTGTCCCCAGTACAAGGTAGGTCTGCCAATTTGTCTTGAACCTCAGGCCTGAGGTCAGAAGTCTTTAGCCAAGCCCATCTAAGGGTGCTAATCCATGTTGCTGCCATTCTGGAAGATGTTTCAAAGCAGTCATAGGCTGCACGCACTTTGTGCTTGCCTGCTTCCAGGCCTTTATGAATAATATTAGAGAAGGCCTCTTGTTATTGCTGAGGCAGAGATTCAGACAACTCCTGCATCTGTTTCCACAAATTCCGTTGGTATTGCATCATATATAATTGGTATGACGCAATTCTGGAGACAAGCATGGACCTTGGAACATTTTTCGCCCCAGACCATCTAGGAATTTTTGTTCCTTGCCAGGAGTCATGGAGGAATGAGGACGGATTCTTTTGGATCTTTTTTGAGCGGACTCCACCACTACAGACTGGTGAGGGAACTGAAGCTTTTGAAAACCTGGAATGTGTTGGATCAAGTAAGTGGCGTCGGTGTGCTTGCTCACTGGTGGAATTGAACAAGGATGCCCCCACAGCCTATGCTGGTGATCAACGAGGACTTCATGCACTGGTATGGCAAGTACTTCTTTAGGGGGATCTACAAATTGTAGAACCTCCAGAGTTTTTTGTCTAGTGTCTTTCTCAGTTACCAAATGGAAAGGAATTGTATCTGAAATGTCTTTCACGAAATTGGAGAAGGAGAGGTCCTCGGGTGATGACTTCCTTCTTTCTTCTGGTGGAGATGCATCTGATAATACATCTTCTGAGGAAGAATCAGAGTCCACGTACTCCCATTTGTCTGATAATGTACACCATGGAGTGGAGTGAGGGATGAAAAACAGCGAAGGATGAGACGGTATCAATGATTTTGTCGGTGGCATCAATGGAGTAATCGAGCACTTCAGTTGAGAAATTCCCGATGGTCCTGGTATTAGCTCAAGCATCAGTGAATTATCTGAGGCATCATCATCCCGAGGATCAAGAATTGGTATTGGTTGGTTGCTCAGTGTCTTCGGTTCCGATGGTAGTGGTGCCATCGGCAGGGTACCGATCTGGGAATAGAGTCTAGCAAGTAGCAGTGTGAACACCAATGGATCCAGCATCGGTGTCAGTATGGGCATCGGCGTCTGTGCTGGCATCAGCACCGATGAATGAAGATCTTGCAGAGCTTCCCTTACTGCCAGGTGGATGAATCTTTCCAGTTCTTCCCTTATAGCTGGTGAGGTCAGAGCAGCTGTAGGGGGTGGCAGAGAAGGAGGAACTGGCTCTTCTACAGGTCCCTGTGGTGGCGCAGTATCCGGCATCGATATCAGTGGGGCTCGCCTTGGAGTAAGTAGCATCGAGGGCATCGATGGCTCTTCTACTCGAATCCTCTTCAGTGGAGGCTCAGTAGGTATCGAAGCCGCTCCAAGAATCGAACCAACATCAGAGGTAGAAGTCCGGTGTCGGTGCCGATGTTTTTCACGATGTTCGGTGCTTTTCTTTTCGAGCCCCGAGGTCAATTTAATCAATGACTAAGATGGAGTCGGGGACGGTCGGTCACCGCTGCCATCAGGATGCCGTTTAGTCTTAATTACTAACTTTTTAGCCGCTCCTGCCGGTGACGACTGTATTGATGTCGATGGAAGTAGCTGAATATGAAAAAGGCTTTCCATCTTCTCCAGAAGGGCCCGTCTGCCTTTGGTCATCATCTCGGCACATTGTGGGCATGTGGCGACACTATGTCCTTCGCCCAAACACAGGACACATTCAACATGAGGGTTGGTGATGGACATGGTGCGAGGGCAATTTGGGCATTTTTTAAACCCCGTTGTCAATGGCTTTCTGACAAGAAATTTGGAATGGTATTCACCGTGACAAAAAATTCACTCACCGATTGATGGTAAAATAGGAGACCCCTATGAGAGGGATTAATTTTGGAATTTTTTAAAACTTTTTCTGTGAGGAAAAAATGTGTGCGGTATCACACAGGGCTCCTTCACTGCGAGGCTAAGTGCAGCACGGAAAAAAGAAGACTGAAGGGAGACCCCTGTGGCTCGAGGGATGCTGGGCATGCTCAGTGGGCTCAGTGTGCCAGTCAAAAGTTTCTAGAAACTTTGACAGAAAGTTTTCCATGATAGGGCTCCATCCAGTGATGTCACCCATATGTGAGGACTATCATCCTGCTTGTCATGGGATAAAAAGTTATTACACAAGATACAGAATTTTAAACATTTCAAGCAGAATTCCCCCAGAAGTAAAAGTAAGTCATAAGATTGAGCCTCCCCACCCCAAACTCCAGCTCTCTCCTCTTCCTTCCTTGGTTTAACCCTCTCAGCTCTCTTTCTGCTTCCCAGATTCATCCCACCTCCAGATCTCTTTCCTTCTCCAGCTCTTTCCCCCAAGCTCCAGGGCAGTTAAAAAAAAACACACACAAACAAACCTCTAAGCAAGCCAACCTCCTGACCAGCAAACAGCAAAACCCCAATGGGAGCAGGAAACAACCAGTAGCTTTAGAGCCCACAGCTGTAAGTGTGAGTCAGGCAGCGGGATGAGGTGAGGCAAGGTCAAATGAGCACTGGAAGGTTTCTACAAGCCTGGGCAGCTGTTTGTCATCAGAGAGTAGGGAAGGAGACATCTATCTCTGCCCCATCAAGAAGGAGTAACAGCCGTCAAAAGTAAAAAAAAAAAAAAAAAAAAAAAAAATCACACCATAGCCTCACACTGAAGGAGACAACGGCTTTCTCCTCCAACCCTGCAGGCCAACACAGACACCTCCTTCCTCTTCCAGCTGCCTGGGCACATGTTTGCCTTCTCCCCACCAAATTCTGTGCAGTAAACAGAAAATTTTGCATGGATGGGGAATTCTGCACTGTGCAGTTGCAAAGCAATTCTCTCAGGAATACATTATGAAGAAAGGCTAAACAGGTTAGTACTCTATAGCCTGGAGAAAAGGTGACTGAGTGAGGATAATAAGAGATTTATAAAATTAAAAGTGAGGTGAAAATTATTTACCCTTTCAAACATAGCAACATAGTATTGAGTTGACAGCAGAAAAAGACCAAATGGTCCAATCCAGGGTTCCCAGAAATGTGCTTATGATAGTAACTGCCGCTCCTTCCAGATTACCCCCATGTATTCTTTTAAGGGTAGTAACTGCCGCACCATAGGTTAACCCCCATGCAGAAATGTTATACCATCCTTTTAAGTCTTTAGGGATCCACAGTGCTTGTCCCATGCTCTTTTGAATTCATTAACTGTTCTCATCATCATCAACTTGAATAGTACTAAGCCTAGGAGACAACTTTTAAAAATGATTGGGGGGTGCTGACCTCAACACAAATTACAACACCCCCAGCAAACAAAATAAATAAATAGAATACAGTGGGCGGTGAGTGTGACTAACCAGTCTGTATTTCAGTGTCCAGAGAGGAGCAGGTAATGTGGACCAAAACAGTAGCTAGTCACTCTTCTCCCTAACCCCACCACAACCCTCCTCTCCCTTCCCTATCCTTCCAGTAAAATATTTTATTTACTCTGGTGACTGCAGAGATGAAAGAAAAAGACAACCACCATCTGCCCCCTAACCCCTGATCTATCCCAGCTAGCAAAAATATCTTTACCAAACTTCAAATAAACAATTGTCCAACTTTTATGTCTGTAATTTCAATTTATCCTGTCTCTGCTTACTCTTGGCTTTCTCTTAACTTCCTCTCTACCTCTCTGTTCGAGCTGATATTTCTTGTGATCAAATGGATTTTCAAATTCTGTAATCTAGATGGTGTTGACACAGATTAAGCAATTTCCATATCTGAAATGACCCAGTGAAGAAGAGCCGAATAATGAACCTACTGGTGTCAAATCAAGAGAGGGAAGAAAAGCCGGGCTAACATGTTCCTTCAGATTTTTAAATCTGGTATACGATACTTGGATCTTGTCTCTGAAACATTTATGTAAGTCCAAAATTGAATGATGTTTTTTCATGTTTCAAACTACTCCTGGCATGGATGTTGAATAACAAGTAACAAATAAAGGTACCATCATTCAATTATTTTTCTGTAAAAGCAAATCTCTATTGCTAAATAGTGTTCTTTTATAAGCTTTTCTAATGCATTTATAGGGGTAACCTCTGTTTAGTAATTTCTCTAAAAAAAATTTTGCATGAAATTTAAAATCACCCACAGTCGTGCAATTAAGCCATATTCTTAGAAATTGTGAATAGGGAAAACTGTTTTTAAAGTGCTCTGGATGAAAACTCAAATAGTCCAATTTTAAATAAGTGTTCACTTGATTTAATGATTCCTACCAAATCATCCAAGCAGCTTAATAATGATCTTAAACAAATGGATAAACAAATCAGTACACTTAAGAACACATCGGTGACTGAACGTTTTGACTCAAAACTATTAAGAATTACAGAAATCTGTTGATCATTTTAGAGAGGAGTTAAAAAAATAAAATAAAAGAAGCTTTCCAAACTAGCCCCTGATGATGAGGATTATAAGGAGGGTCATATTTATTAATGGATGAAGGGTAACATTAAAAAAAAAAGTGCATGTTAGCTGACGTTTGAAAATTCTTCTTCTGATTCCTCAGATGGTGAGAGTGTCTCTCCTCAAGAACATATGAGAATACAGATCATTTTTTAGATGTGGCAGAGGCAGAGCCAACTGGATGAACCAACGCAGGGGTTCCAAATCAGGGACAGCCTCAGAGAATTTGGACCAGGTTGACAACATTAAACATTTAAGAGTCAATAGTGATAAATCTTTCTAGGCAGATTCTTAGCAAAGAGGAGGAATCTGTTTTCATTAAAGGACATTCATATGTACCGGCCATTCCTTATGATCCATTTCAATTTTGCATTGATTTTGGGAAGTTTATAAGATCACTTTCTCTCAAATTATATTTTCATGAACATGGTAAGATTCATCAGCCCTATTCGAGGGTTTGGAACAAATCCAAATGGTGTTCTCCGGAACCCTGTGATCCCATTTTGGAGACCTTTAAAAAAAATAAAATCGGTACTTAAAGATGTGAAAAGTTTTGAAAAAAGTACTGTCAAATGCTATAAATTTAAGAATTTAGGATGCGATGACTGGAAAGCTTTGGAACAAATCAAGAATGACAAGACCATAGTCATTAAAAATGCAGATAAAGGAGGATCCAGCTATTAATGTCAACAATATTATGAACCAGCTTCAAGATCAAAACACGTATAAGTGTCTTAAATCAGACTCTACTAAACAATTGCAAATGGAAATATAGACTGCCACCAAGAGAGCAGTGGATTGTGATTTTTTTTGATAAATAAAGAACACCCTAAGGTTTCAATGAAATATACATTGCCGAAAATATATAAAGATTTCCATAATCCACCAGGCAGGCCAATCATTTCAGCTAACGATTCAGTTCTTGAGAGATTATTGGTTTATGTGGACACTTTTCTTAAGCCCTTTGTAAGATGGGTTCCTCTATCAGGGATACAACACATTTTTTGAATATTTTACAAGATTTGGATGAAGACTGTAGAACACTATATTTAGCCACACTGGATGTAAAATCCCTATATATAGTTATACCCCAGGATGCATCATTGTTGGTGATCAGAAGCCTATTAGGCAACAGATCTGGACTACACCAGGTGCCCACCAGTTTTATCATGGACCCAGCGAGATTAGCCTTAACCAAGAATTTTTTCATTTTTGAAGGTGCTTATCATCAACAAATTTCTGGCACCACAATGGCACCCTTATTTAGCAAACCTTTTTATGGCAGAGTTTGAATCTAAGTGGGTTGATTGTTCATCATACAGTAACAATATTAGATTATGGAAACAGTTTATTGATAATGTATTTTTCTTATGGCAAGGTTTGATCTCTGAATTATAATTTTTTCATGCCTGGCTTAACAGCTGTGATGTCTGTATACAATTTTCAATGCAATATAATCTTCACAACATTTCATTCTTAGATGTTCTTGTGAGAAAAATCGCATTTGGTGACTTAGAAACCACTTCATTCAATAAACCATCTGATTGCAATTCTTTTTTGGAATATTCAAGTTTTCATCAGAGTACTTGAAAAACAGTCTTCCCTATTCACAATTTGTAAGAATATGGTATAATTGCACGAGTGTGGGTGATTTTAAATTTCTTGCAAAAACGTTTTCAGAGAAATTACTAAACAGAGGTTACCCCTATAAATGCATTAGAAAAACTTATAAAAGAGCACTATTTAGCAATAAAGATTTGCTTTTACAACAAAATAATCAGGAATATTTAAATAATGGGACCTTACATTTGTCCCTCATTTTTCAACATCCATGTCAGGAATAGCCTGAATCATGAAAATTCATCATTCCATTTTGGACTTACATAAATGCTTCAGAGACAAGATCCAAGTATTGTATTACAGATCTAAAAATCTGAAGGAACATGTTAACCTGGCTCTTCTTCCTTCTCTTGATTTGACAGCAACTCAAACAATTCACTACATGTATGTTAGATCATGTAGTGTATGCTGAAATATGTCCTTGTCCACTACTGTATTTAGGGAACACTAAACAGACTTTGACGATTCGCATATTAGCGTTCAAGAGTTGTTTGAGAAGATCGAGAATTGAAGCGCCTATTGTCTCCCACTAGTTGGACTTCAAGTACGATTTTTCAACACTGAAATGTTTTGCTTTAGATCGCATTAACAAGCAGATCAGAGGTGGAGACAGAGACAAAATGTTGACACAGTGCAATGTTGTATTTATCATTTGAATTCAGTTTGGTTTCCTTTATGTAATGCATTAGGAATTTTTTACACCTTATTTTTCAATCATATTGTGTGTGCAATGTTTTGGCCATTGCATTACAAAATATATATTTTCATTCATACAATATTGGGAGACAGGACTGCATTATGCATCAATTCAGAAACAAAAATTTATTTTTCATACTATCAGTGCTTTAAACATGTTATCACACCATGCATGTGTGAAAAATTCTGAGTGGTTATATTCAGTGTGCAAGTGTTGGTGCTTTTTAGCATAAGCCATTTTTCTTAGAGTGGATTGCTCCAGTCCAAAGAATTTTGCTGCAATTTGTGAGTATACACTGTGTGGGTTTTTTTATTGTGCTGACTGATTTACTCAAGAATATAATAATTGGACTTTGTATTTTCAGATTCAGCCAAACAAAAAACATCACCCTAAAGCAGCTGATTTATGTAAAACGCTGGCCATAGTCTGTGGCGTGATGGTTCAGCATTTATTATGAGATAAGTCTTTAAAAAAATTTTCGCAGTGAATAAAATTGTGAATGGTTTTGGAAGGTTTTTTTGACCAATCAGTAAAATATCTGCAACATGTTAAAAGTATACATGCTGGATTCTAAGGTCTTTTCCCTCCTTCAATCATTTATTTCACCAAGAGGTGTTACTTGTGAATTAAGATAAATTGTGTATGTTGGGAACCTACTTGGTCTGTGGCCACATAGTTGATGCCAACATTGGCCTTGAAACAGTTGTCGGAAAAGGGGTAGAGAGGTAATACTCATGAATAAGTAGTTAGATGCATCCTGGATAGAGTAATGGCTGCTCTTAATATGTCGTGTTATTTTCCTGATATGAAGAACTTGCTTGGGATGGAGATCTAATAGAGCAGGGCTCGGATTCTTCCCTGCTTCCAGGTCTGGAGTTCTATTAGGTCTGAGACTTTTTGGCACTGTGTATCTTTCATTTTTTGTAGGGGTACTCTGTGTCATGGCCTTCAATGCGCTGTAAGTTGACAGCTTAGATTGCTTTAATGAAGCACTGTGCACCAGTGATATGCTATACGCCATCAATGCTCTGTGCACAGACAATGCACCATGCACCATCAATGTGCTGTGTGATTTCTTCTTTTGGGCCTGCTTTTTCTTATGAACTCCTGGGCTGGCGGAAGGGCACTTGGATGCTTTTTGCTCCAGTCGCACAGTAGTAGGGCCTTTATGCTCCACACAGCATTTTTTTTTAGTGTGGGAGTCAGGCCGCACACCTGGTGAAACTGGTACGTGTCACTGTTGGTGCTTTAGACACTGCCCAATGAAGTACCTTGTCTGCAGGTGTTCGGTCCGTAGACAGCCTATTTTCTCGGCCCTTTGGTGCTAGGCTCTTGGGGACATGCGACCACAGTCCATGCAGTTTGCTTGGACATAGTCCAGGTCTAGGCAGATATAGAAAGAGACATGCCCATTAGTAATGCCTCCCGGGTGACATTCGCTGAAATGCTTCCTGTTCCACGTGCAGGTCCCCAGAGGCAGGCAGAGCTCCAGAGTTTCAATGCGTGGATGAGACGATGGTGCAGGGAACAGGGATTCAGCTTTGTAAGGAACTGGAGAAACTTTTGGGGAAAGGGAAGACTTTTCCGAAAGGATGGACTCCACCTTAACCAGAGTGGAACCAAGCTGCTGGCACTAACTTTCAAAAAGGAGATACAGCAGCTTTTAAACTAGAACAAGGGGGAAAGTCGACAGTTACTCAGCAGTGCATGTTTCAGAGAAATGTATCCTTGAAGGATACTAATGAAACAGGAGAGTTAGGGCATCCCAAAAGAGAGGTTCCATTAAAAGCAAACATAGTCCATATGCTATATGTAAAAAATCACCAAAGCTAATGATTTCCGAATTATCCCAAACAACTGAAAAGCAGGTTGTTAATACAAACAAAAAACACATTTTGAAATGTCTGTATGCCAATGCCAGAAGTCTAAGAAGTAAGATGGGAGAGTTAGAGTGTATAGCAGCAAATGATGAAATTGACATAATTGGCATCACAGAGACTTGGTGGAAGGAGGATAACCAATGGGTCAGTGCTATATCAGGGTACAAATTATATCGCAATGATAGGGAAGATCAACTTGGTAGGGGTGTGGCACTTTATGTCCGGGAGGGTATAGAGTCCAACAGGATAAAGATCATACAAGAGACTAAATGCTCAGTAGAATCTATATGGGTAGAAATCCCATGTATGTTGGGTAAGAGTATAGTGATAGGAGTATACTATCGACCACCTGGACAAAATGGTCAGACATGATGAAATGCTAAGAGAAATCAGGGAAGCTAATCAATTTGGCAGTGCAATAATAATGGGAGATTTCAATTACCCCAATATTGACTGGGTAAATGTAACATCAGGACTTGCTAGAGACATAAAGTTTCTGGATGTAATAAATGATTGCTTCATGGAGCAATTGGTTCAGGAACCAACAAGAGAGGGAGCTATTTTAGATTTAATTCTTAGTGGAATGCAGGAATTGGTGAGAGAGGTAATGGTGGTGGGGCCACTTGGCAGCAGTGATCATAACATGATCAAATTCAAACTAATAACTGAAGGGGGACAATAAGTAAATCTGCAACTCTAACACTAAACTTTCAAAAGGGAAACTTTGATAAAATGAGGAAAATAGAAAAAAACTGAAAGGTGCAGCTGAAAAGGTTAAAAGTGTTGAACAGGTATGGACATTGTTTAAAAATACAATCCTAGAGGCGCACTCCATATGTATTCCACACATTAAGAAAGTTGGAAGGAAGGCAAAACAAATACTGTCATGGTTAAAAGGTGAGGTGAAAGAGGCTATTTTAGACAAAAAAAAACATCCTTCAAAAATTGGAAGAAGGATCCATCTGAAGAAAATAGGATAAAATATACGCATTGTCAAGTTAAGTGTAAAACATTGATAAGACAGGCGAAGAGAGAATTTGAAATAAAGTTGGCCAGAGAGGCAAAAACTCACAATAAAAACTTTTTAAAATATATCCGAAACAAGAAACCTGTGAGGGAGTCGGTTGGACCATTAGATGACCGACGGGTTAAAGGGGCTCTTAGGGAAGATGCCATTGCAGAAAGACTAAATGAATTCTTTGTTTCCGTGTTTATTAATGAGGATGATGGGGAGATACCAGTTCCGGAGATGGTTTTCAGGGGTGATGAGTCAGACGAAATGAACAAAATCACTGTGAACCTGGAAGATGTAGTAGGCCAGATTGAGAAGCTAAAGAGTAGCAAATCACCTGAACCGGATGGTATGCATCCTAGGGTACTGAGGGAACTCAAAAATGAAATTTCTGATCTATTAGATAAAATTTGTAACCTAGCATTAAAATCAGCCATTGTACTGGCCAATGTAACCCCAATATTTAAAAAAGGCTCCAGGGGCAATCCAGGTAACTATAGACCAGTGAGCCTGACTTCAGTGCCGGGAAAAATAGTGGAAACTATTCTCAAGATCAAAATCATAGAGTATATAGAAAAACATGGTTTCATGGAACACAGTCAACATGGATTTACCCAAGGGAAGTCTTGCCTAACAAATCTGCTTCATGTTTTTTGAAGGGGTTAATAAACATGTGGATAAAGGTGAACCGATAGATGTAGTATATTTGGATTTTCAGAAGGCATTTGACAAAGTCCCTCATGAGAGGCTTCTAAGAAAACTAAAAAGTCATGGGATAGGAGGCGATGTCCTTTCGTGGATTACAAACTGGTTAAAAGACAGGAAACAAAGGGTAGGATTAAATGCTCAATTTTCTCAGTGGAAAAGGGTAAACAGTGGAGTGCCTCAGGGATCTGTACTTGGACCGGTGCTTTTCAATATATATATATATATATATATATATATATATATATATATATATATATATATAAATGATCTGGAAAGGAATACGTTGAGTGAGGTTATCAAATTTGCAGATGATACAAAATTATTCAGAGTAGTTAAATCACAAGCGGATTGTGAGACATTACAGGAGGACCTTGCAAGACTGGAAGATTGGGCATCCAAATGGCTGATTAAATTTAATGTGAACAATGGCAAGGTGTTGCATATAGGGAAAAATAACCCATGCTGTAGTTACACGATGTTAGGTTCCATATTAGGAGCTACCACCTAGGAAAAAGATCTAGGCATCATAGTGGATAATACTTTAAAGTCGTCGGCTCAGTGTGCTGCAACAGTCAAAAAGCAAACAGAATGTTAGGAATTATTAGGAAGGGAATGGTTAAAACGGAAAATGTCATAATGCCTCTATATCGCTCCGTGGTGAGACCGCATCTTGAATACTGTGTACAATTCTGGTCGCCACATCTCAAAAAAGATATAGTTGCCATGGAGAAGGTACAGAGAAGGGCAACCAAAATGATAAAGGGGATGGAATAGCTCCCCTATGAGGAAAGGCTGAAGAGGTTAGGGCTGTTCAGCTTGGAGAAGAGACGGCTGAGGGGGGATATGATAGAGGTCTTGAACGAGTATATGTGAATTGGTTATTTACACTTTTGAATAATAGAAGGACTAAGGGGCATTCCATGAAGTTAGCAAGTAGCACATTTAAGACTAATCAGAGAAAATTCTTTTTCACTCAATGCACAATAAAGCTCTGGAATTTGTTGCCAGAGGATGTGGTTAGTGCAGTTAGTGTAGCTGGGTTCAAAAAAGGTTTGGATAAGTTCTTGGAGGAGAAGTCCATTAACGGCTATTAATCAAGTTTACTTAGGGAAAAGCCACTGCTATTAAATGCAACAGTAGCATGGGATCTTCTTAGTGTTTGGGTAATTGCCAGGTTCTTGTGGCCTGGTTTGGCCTCTGTTGGAAACAGGATGCTGGGCTTGATGGACCCTTTGTCTGACCCATCATGGCAATTTCTTATGTTCTTATGTTTTTAAAGTACTTAAAGCCTGCTATAGGGCGCAAAGCCATTGTAGCACTGAAAAGTGCCTTTTTATTTTAAGAGATTTCTGAGAATTGCTATTGAATAAAGACACAATCTCCTACATTCATGTGAAGTGCAGATAAATAAAAAAGCCTGAAGAGAGTTCTGGAATGGTCATTCATGTGGGAATACTTGCACGTTCTCAGTACACTAAAAAATTTTGACTTGAGAGACAACTCAACAACATGCCGCCTGACGACGTTTCTCATGGAGCATGGATAATTCAGCATGCTTAATGGAAAAAAAATCTATAAACCATTAAGAGCAAGGTAGATTTGGAAAAACCAGCAATTATTCCCTGGATGTGAGCAACAAGGAACGGATGTACTCTTTGGTAACTGCCAGGTACTTGTAACTAGGATTGGCCACTGTTAGAGCCAGGTTGATGAGCTCTATGAAATTTTGGTCTGACTCAGCATGGCACATCTTATGTTTTTAACATTTCTTGGATTATTTCAGTTTCCTCCCATTCTGTCTCTCCAACACCCCCCCCCCAATTTATTCACCTGCAGACATAATTAACAATTTTAAGAAATAACAGCTTTAGGTAAGCCCTCAAACAATTTTAGGATAATATAACCATTGTGGCACTGGTATTAATATTACAGTCAATTATTAAATTGTCCAAAATGTATGCTCTCTATTACGTCCCAAAATTCCATACTTAATAATAAAATAGTCTTCTTTACATAATGTTTGCACAATTTATACCAGCTCTTTCAAAGTACTGCCATTAAAATTTCGGTAGGAGCCAGATCAACCAACCATATCAAATCTATATTCTGCCAACTGCCCCGGCTTCCCATCGAAAGCAGGATAACATTTAAAACTCTGTTTCCTCTACAAGTGCATGAATGAGCAAACACCTGAGTACCTCTCCCAACATCTTGCCTCCTACATTCTTGCAAGAGATCGCCACTCCTCCCAACTGGCACTTCCTTCCTCTCCTCCTCTGGCTTCTGCCAGATTGTTCTGTACTAAGACTTCATGCTTTCAGATGTTATGCACCAAAAATTTGGAACAAGGTACCACTACCCCTACAACTTGAGCCTTGCTACCTTACTTTCAGCAAAAAAGCTAAGACAAGGCTTTTTAGCCAGGACTTCCCTACAGAGACTCCAATTCCTCCTATTCTAACTCCTTCTTCTTCCAATTAAGGACTTGAAGTCATACACCTGGATTCCCTATGCTTTTCCAACAGTAAATTTGAAAACTGTAAATTATCTCAATCGCATTTTTTTTTAATTGATTGTAATCTGCCTTGAGACCATTCTTGGTAAAAGGAAGAATATAAAATGTCTAGAAATAAATAAAATTGTATTTTTATAAAGATAGAAACAAAGTCTTGTTCAAGGTAAGTCTTTCAGCTTGTTTTGGAAACATTAAGTTTGTGGCTCTTTTCCCACAAGGAGAATGTTTGAATTGCAGGATGCAGGAAAGAAAAAATTAACTGGACTTGGCATATCACTATCTACTTCTGTTGCTATTGAAGATTTCCCTTTACGTGACAACAAACTTGTTCATCAATAAGTTTAAAAAAAAATGAAACAAGCCCTATTCAAAAATCAATTATCTGAGCTCCTTTGTATAGTAAAGTAACACACCTTTCAAGCCTCTGCTATTAATGAGTGGACATGACTATAGAATCTCCATCTGTTTTCCTGACAAAGCTATGGCTACTCCAGTCTCTCATTGAAATTCCATTAATCTCATGCACCAAGGTCCAATGCGAAAATCAAAACTCCATCTAACCTTTTATCAGTGCACAATAACCTACCAGTGAACTCTTCCTGTTAGCATGCAGCAACTTATGATTTTGCTATCAATCAGGTCTTTCCAGACAATATTAAGAAAAAGAGCAAGACAGAAATGAAGAGCTGGAATTTTTATTTAGTCAGTAGTTCTGGTTTTGTGCATTTTCAGTTTCTGTTGAACATCTGATAGACTTTGTAAATCTATGCATTCTTTTCCTTAGCAGTGATTTAATTGCTGGCAGCAATCAAGGCAAAGCATCATTGAAATGTGCTTGAATTTCATTAAAAGATATAACTTATGCTACTTTCCTACCGTACCTAATAAACCATAAAGAAACCAAAACACATATGGCTTGAGGGAATAACTGGAAAATTAGGTGGCCATTGGGGAACCGAGTGAACTTTTGAACCACAGAACAGAGAAAGAGAAATATTAAAAGGAAAGGCATACTGAGAATACATACAGAGATGTGGGGATTCGACCTTTTCAGTACCTTGAAAATCACATTAGCATTATGAAAAATACATATCATGTTTAGAGTTTATAATCCATCACAATTTAGATACTTTGCTAGCGCCTAACATAAGCTATAAGTCAAAAGGACAAAACATGGATTTGACAGAAGCCCTTCTAGTGACCAGTGCTAGTTTATTTGCACTTATTGCTAAAATGCATTCTCTCATATGTAATTAATACTTTATTAGACAGCAGTTAAAGAACTGAAAAAGATATAATGAGGTTACAATGAGCCAACAGCCTATTCAAGAAAAAATGATCAGTTTTCAGATGCAAAGAGGAATAACAAACATGCAGTATTTTCTAAATAGGTTTTGGATATAATCATGCAGAACGTAACTCACAGTGCATCATTTTCCCACAGAAAATTAAAACAAAATAAGGAGGGAAATCCTATAAGTATAAAATTCAAAATGCTGTTATGCATCAATATTTTCTGCTGTACTTTCTCCCCCTAACATTCTGCAAGGAACGTGACAAAGGGAAAAATGTGACCAGCAACAACGTACACTATTTCAATGTGAAAATAGTCTTGTAACAGAATCAACAGTAAAAGGAGACTAATGGATCTAATAAAATTAAAATATCTAAATGCCATTGGATTTCAGAATACACAACTTACATATACAAGTATACTTTTTAAACTACTTTCCGAAAATATTTTATAAATATTATTTCTATTGATCAGTAAACAGCAGACAAGAGTTTTTTGTGTGCTTTAAATCTAGAATGGTAGTGATTTGTGCCCAAAGAGTTCATTTACAAAATCCAAAGGCCTGGCTCAGGATTTTCAGCTTGCAGCCTAATTTCTTCTGCCCACCCAAGTACGATGTTTATTGACAGATTTTTAAAAAGTTTGAATAAAAGGATTTATATATATTTTAGTAAGATCTGTTGTAGATTATCACTTCATATTTTACAAGCAGACTCAGGATTTTTTTCTGTATATTTGGCAATGGTGACTTCAAATAATCAGCAAAATAAACCAACTTGCTCACAAATATACAAGCATTGCAT
This sequence comes from Rhinatrema bivittatum, assembly GCF_901001135.1. Lineage (NCBI taxonomy): Eukaryota > Metazoa > Chordata > Amphibia > Gymnophiona > Rhinatrematidae > Rhinatrema > Rhinatrema bivittatum. The sequence goes on from NC_042616.1 coordinate 217,242,600, forward strand.
TTTAGTTTTTACTAGTCACACCATTTCCCATATTGTTCTTAATAACCAACTTTGACAAACTATGTGTGTCAACAATGAATGAGGTAGAAAATACATTTTTAAGAAGAAAATATTTAACTTTACTTACAAATCAATAGAAGATTGTGAGAATGCAAAGTGGAAAATACTACTCTTTTTATATAAATAACTAGTAAATGTAAAAGCTTTTTGTACAATTGCTGTGCTGCTGAAGACCAGTTTAGGCTTTAGATAAACTACTGACCTGTTTGCAAGATAAATTTACTCCTAACTACCTTATTAAAATACTTTGCTTCTATGCAAAGCCCACCTTTATCAAAATACATAACAAACATAAAAAGGAACATGATTATTATTGTTACCCATTACTGAAAAGTTCTGAGTATTAAAAAAAGAATGCTATTCAAAATCACTGGTTAGAATATTTATAACATATGCATGCACTTGACTTATCCCTGTTCTGCAATAGACATAATTTTATACCCCATAAAAGCAATTTATGTTTCCAAAGGGAATGATCTGGATAACATAAAACATGGAGTGCTATGTTGTAGGAAGCATATTTTCATTCAGCAATTGTACTTGAAGATGGAACTGCACAGTTTGATCATCAAGTCATGGCAGATAACATTATTCACTCTTAATTCTCCATCCAACTTCCAGTACCACAAATTAATATATATGGTTAATTTATGGATCTATATTCTTAATACAAAATCGTTTATAACTCATGTAAGGTCCTGTATAACATATTCACCATAAAATTCACTGTAAATGGGTCTCTTCAGAAAGAACATTTACAGCCTTATTCCATGATGATTTTTTCCATAGGTACAAAATGGGAAAATGTCTTTTAAATAAGGCCCAGTGCAGAATAAAATGATCTTGTTAACTCCTACCATATTCAACAGATTCTATAGACATAAATATTTATACCATATCTTTATGAGTGCAATCAAATTCAGGAATAATCTACTAAACATGATATAGCATAACATAAGATCTAATTTTAGATGCAAATATTTTTTAAACTCCAGTCACACACAGAGGCATGTTTCCCTAGTCAAAAAAAGACTTTTAATCTGACAGTGTCATTGATAGAAAAATTAATTTTAAATTTCATCAACTAATTTTGTATTTCTATTTTTAACAAAAATAAACAAAATGTTTTCATTATTTCTAGCTTTAATAAGAGACACCGTTAATGAACATAACAAAACTAAGCAAGACTGTGATGCATCAACAAACTGCTACAATGAATATTCAAACATTGTGTAAGCCATTCTTTGATTCAATTTTTTGTATAAAAAAAAATGAAAATAAGTCTCATGCAAAAAAAGACAAAAAAAAATAAAAAAAAAGGAGACTTACTAAAAGCTTCTTCTATTTCTAGGACCACTAGAGAGAGCTCTTAAGTTCCTTAAAGGTAAGCAAATCGCTCAGTGGTCTGATGATGCCTATCTGTTTATCTGCTTTCCAACAATAACATCTCCCTAGTTAAGGGGATCGCATTGCACTGGCCTGTAGAAAACTGGCAAAAATAGTGCATTCTAAGATAAAGAAAGTCACATACCATCTGAGGGTGCATCCTCATCTTTATCACCTCGGTCGGATGTCATTGAAGAAGTATCATGAAGCCCAGAGAAAGGGTCTTCATATTCTTCCCCATCATCTGAATCCCCTGGAAGAGTAAGAAGTAAATACAGTTTATATACACAGATTGGACAGACCTAATACCCAGAAAATAGCAAAATGATGTTTCTCTGCTTCTTTACCCTCACTCAGCAAGCATGGAGGCAGAAGAGGGGATAAAAGTAAGACGAAGAAAATATTAAACACTTCAATAAAATTCTGAAAAACAGATCTGAAAGAAACAGAATAAAACCAATTACATCTCATCTATAATTATATTCTTTGCCTTTTTTTGCAGCATATACATCTTCGTAATTATAGGGAAAAATGGATAAATAATATAGTGTGTATATATATATATATACATATATATATATATACACACACACACACTCTCATTATATTCACTTTTGACACAAAGAGAGATTTTGCAACTCATGAATTGTTGAAACAGTTCCTGGACTCATGATAATGAGTGAAACTAGACCCTTTATCTAATGGACAACATACAGGCAGGTATGCAGCACAGAAATAGATACAGGTATCTTCTTGTAGATAAGAAAAAGGAATACAAAAAAAGATAGTATCGTTACAAATTATAACTACCCCAGCAAAAATATTTTAAACAAGTTCAACTTTTACTAATATAGTGGAAAAGTAGAAATCCACGATGGGCATCAGGTAAATATATTCAATACAATTTACAGACATAATGGAACACATTATAGACGAATCAGACATCTAAAAGAAATGTACATTCAAATGAAAGTGTCTATAGAGTCATTAGTTGGCAGCTATTCTATTACAAGCAGGCATAATGTCAGCAGTGCCTTGAGCCTGTGCCAATGACAACAGCATAAATTTTGCATCTCATTTCTGTGGCTATAAAATTAATGATCAGTTTAAAAATACTTCCTTGTAAAAGTTATTGCACAAAGGAAAGACATGCATGTGTCCCTTGTATGTACCCGAGAGGATAATTAAGGCTGATGCTCATTAATATTATTTCTTGTTTCCCCAGAACAGTATTTGCTTGATTTGGGAAGTTTAAAATAAGTTTAATTAATGTTATAGTGCTAATAGTTAAAAACACAACTCCGGTTTCTCTTTTATGTTTGGCAATTTTAATAACCCAGTTCTGTTTTGACAGCAGTATTAATATTTTAAATTGGCCACAATGAGCAATAACAAATCTTTGCTAAGCACACATCAAATTCTCTGTTTTGTTGCTTTAAAGCATGGCTCTGTTCAGAAGCAGTCCACATGCCTGTTACACAGTCATTAGCCTATTGAAAAGAACGGGCAAACGGCAATGCAACGGTCCCATCAAGTTCCACTAAAAAGCACCCTAATTGATTGATACCCTAAGTGCAGAGGGCCATGGGCACAGATTTCCATGGGCTCTACTAAGCACCATCCCAAATATTCTTTCATCAGAACTCAAACACAAGCAGACATCAGGAATGGGTAAAACAAAGTTTGTGAGAACCAAGTCCCACACACAATCAAGCTTATTCCTTTACACATTTCCCTATATCAATAGCTTTTCCACAGTACTGAATTCAGACGTGCTCAAGATTATTACTATGACCATCAGAGCTGTGTAAGTAGGCAGTGTTCACATGACTTTTATAAATACCAAGAAAACTCTATGTGCATATAGTGGACACATGGCAGCAAAGACACAAAAAAAGGTTGAATCATCACAAGTTTGAACTTGTAAGCAGCAGTGCCATTCATCAAGGATTCAACCCTGATCAAGAAGAGCAACTTGAAACAGGTGCACTTGTCTTCTGTATCAGCCTTTCATTTATTACTCCTGAAGGAATTCTGTGCAACAAAAAATTAAAATTCTGTGCACAATATTTTAAATGTGCATGCTACAATATAATCCCTGTCTTTTAGCTGTAATGAATTTAAACTTCAAAAACAAAGAAAATTCTTACTCAAAAATGCTAAAGATCAATATTCAGATGCATCCAGCTAACCTATATAGGATATTCAGCAGCTCGGCTATACTATCAAATATCACTGTATTTGCTGCTATTTAGCCGGATAAGTCTTATTTGGCTAAATTTATACCACCTATGGAGCAGGTCTAACTTAGCCGGTTAACTTAACCAGTTAAGTTACCCAGATAAGATGTGCCACCCAGTTACACCCATTACCCGATCACGGACTGTCCAGCTATTTAGCTGGATAAGTGACTTATCTGGCTAAGTGGTGATCGCTGAACATAGCCAGATATTCAGCAGCCACCACTTAGCTAGATAAATCCTACTTATCTGGCTAAGTAGCATTTGAATATCAACTTCTAAATATTTAAGTTTTTGGTGCACAGCTCACTCAGGAGTACAGTAATAGTTCACCATAACTAGAGCTTCTGGTTTTCAGTGATTTTATTTCAGTGAGCCATAAACTCCAAGGGAAGATCTGAACTGCAGACAGTGCGACTTCTTGCAGCTGTCAATACTTGCAGTAACAGTGGAGTTCATGGCTGTTGCTACAAATGTCAGCAGTTGAAAGAACATTAATACCATGCTGCGTCATACCGAGATCCATCAAGCCTGACATTCTGTCTCCAACAGAAGCCAATCCAGGTCATAAGAACCTCACAGATCCCAAAAAGTAGATCTATTTCCCATTGCTCACTCCCAGGCATAGCAATAGCTTTATTTAGTTTTATATTGTGTCAGGGGCAGCAGGGGTATTCAAGGCCAAGGAATCTTGCAGTGGAACCACAGGAAATCTGATTTGCTAAGAATCCTGTACAAAGTACTAAACAAAGCAAAAGTTAAGGAGACCCGCCCCTCAGGAGGCTCCCTAATGGACCAGCATTAGATGTGTCCGATATTAAGGGCTGTATATAAGTCTGACAAATCTTTGCCAGTCTAACAGCCCATACAGAGTATGCACCATGATTTCCTGTTGCCTGGGCTTGTTCCTGCACCAGTCCTGGTCTTCAGCTCTTTTCTTGTTTCCTGCTCAAATCCTGATCCTCAGCTACTCTGCTAGTTCCTGTTCCAGTCCTGATCTCGGTCATCAGTCCTGGGTCCTACTCTGCTTCAGGGCAGATGAATATTCATTCCTGGATGCCCAGCCTCTCTGAGGTACATCCCTGCCCAGATACTGTACTTCCTCATTGTCCCCAGGGAGGGGGCTGCAACACCTTAGCTAATAAATGTTGAATGGGCTTCTCCAGGAACTTGTTCAAACATCTTTTAAATGCTGCTATGCTGGTCGCCTTGACCACATCTTCTGACAACATATTCTGTAGATTGATAATGTTGAGTGAAAAAGTACTTTCTATGATTTGTTTTAAATCTGCTGGTTGTTAGTTTCCTCCTGGATCTGCAGATTGCCTAATTAAAATCCCTGAAATCCAGAAGCCCTAACCATAAGACATTAGACCATTCTCCCCAGCTCACCCACATCTTCTCCCAGCTCACCCCCTCCAGCACTCTCTGCCACCTCAACACTCTCTTCCCCAGTTCATCTCCCAAACCTATCTTCCCCTTAGGTTGTCCCCTCCAATGCTCTCTCTCAACAAAACACTCTCTTCCCCAGCTTTTCCCCTCCAATACTCTCTTCACCAGCTCACCCCCTCCAATGCTCTCTCTGGCGCCAAAACAAATTTCTCCCCAGCTCATTTCCTACAATGCTTTTGCTTGCCCCAACACACTCTTCCTCAGCTTGTCCTCTTCCAATGCCCTTTCCCCAACATTCACTTCCCCAAGTTTGTCCCTTCTACTTGTCCCCCAATTTTTCCCCCAGATAACCCTCTCCAATGCTCTCTTTCCCATGGCCTAACGCACTCTTCCCATCTTGGCCCTTCCAATGCTCTCTCTCGCCCCAACACACACTTCCTCAGCTTGGCCCCTCCGCCATTCTCTTGCCCCAACACACTCTTCTCCAGCTTGTCCCATCTATTGTTTTCTCTAATCCCTACACAATCTCTTGTCCCAACGCTTTTCCCCAGCTCATCTTCATCATGCTGTCCTAGGTGATGTCATCTGGCGTCATGGGGTGAAGCTGTCTCTCCAAGCTCGCAGAGCTTTCTGCTTGCGTCGCTGAGCGGTTCCTTCCCATGCTTCTCCTCAGTTCTTGATAAAGCTGATCAACATAGTGTAGAAAAAAACATTAGAAATGGCTGTCTAGGGAGGTGGGAGGGGTAGCATGGCTAAATCATCCTGCTATCTATGGAAAACACAGTTTACGGTAAGCAAACTTGCTTTTTTCTCATCAATAAACAGGCTTATTTAGCCATGCTGTCCTGGGAATCCCAAGCAGATGTTTACGTCAAGTTAGTCTCTGTCATAAATACTATACTAGCAACCCAAGTGTCTGGTGGACAGTTGTTAAGTTCTTTGGAAGGGATGTAAAACTGCTAATCCCAAGGCACTGTCTGCCGCTGATTGTTGATCTAGACAGTAATGAGATGTGAAGGTATGAATGGATGACCAGGTTGCTGCTTTACAAATGTCCTGGATTGGAACCTTATGTAGGTGCATTAATGAGGTTATGGTCGCTCGTACCTGGTGCACTTTGCATCCATTAGCACGGCAGCATGTGCAGTGTAGCAAAAATGAATACATTAGGTTATCCAGTTGGATAGAGTTTTTAGATACTGCTTTCCCTGGGTTATTCAAATTAAACGAGATAAAAAGCTGGGAAGTTTGTCTGACTGCTTGAGTCTTAGTCAGGTAGTAGGTGAGAGTTCTCTTGCAGTCCAATGTGTGAAGGAATTTTTCCTTTTTATTCACATGAGGTTTTGGAAAGAAAATGGGTAGCGAGATTGCTCGGTTCAAGTGGAATGCAGACACTACTTTCGGTAGGAAGGTCAGGTGAGTATGCAGTAAAACTATGTCATGGTGAAACTGCAAGTAGGGAGAACAGTTCATTACTGCTTAAAATTCACTTACTCTCCTACTAGCAGAGGTGATGGTGACTAGGAAAAGCACTTTCCAAGTGAGGTATTTTAAGGGAGTGGCTTCCATAGGTTCAAATGAGCTTCCATTAGTCTTCCCAAGACAATGTTTATATCCCACAGTACAGGAGGTTTCTTTACTGGTGGGTGGAAGTGTAATAACCCCTTATGTGATGAAATGGTGTTAGTCTGTTTTGAAGTGTGATATGTTGCTTTTGCACTAAGGTGTAACCGTATAGATGTGACTGAAAGGCCCGATGTAGAAAGTGAATGTAAGTACTGTGGTAAGTCAGCTGTAGAGCTAGTAAAGAGATCTAGGGCCTGCTGGCTGCACCAATTAGAGTACCTTTTCCATTTAAAAGCATAGTCCCTGGGGGGGGGGGGGGGGGGAGCGCGAACGCTCTTCAGCAGCGACCAAGGTGGCTGCTTGATCCAGCTGCTCTTTAAGATCCCTTTTGAATTTTACCTTATGCCCTTCTTTTTGTTAAGCCCAATTACAAAAAGCTTCAGCTTTTCAAGCCTGGTTATGTCTAGCACCAAACCTGGGAAGATTTAAGCTGCCTTTGCAGCAGCAGCCGGCATGAAACGTGCGAAACAGGATCCTCCGTCCCCTGACAAGATGGCACACCCTAAAACAATGGCATCTGCCAAGCTTGTACTCCCAGAGCTGAAACAGCTTAGGGAACTGATGCAAGTTAATATGGACACAACATCGGTGATTCAGCTGGATCTGTCGACGATGGCCCAGCAGATTATCACCTTCCAAATACATCTGGACAATAAGGAGTCACAGACGGCGTTCTTGTTGTTCACAACAAGCTTGAACCCGCAACTTACCCAGATAGGTAGAGCGATTACAACGGGACCTGGATGATTTGTCAAACCAGAAAAGAAGGTATAACGTTTGGATTCATGGGATTCAGGAAGGCACAGAGGGGTCCGATATGGTGGGCTCTCTCTCTTCACAATGATACTGGCCTGCTTGCATTTATCTTTTGACCCAGCCTTTTGAGATTGAGAGGGCTCACCGGATTCCATCCAGGCCTCTGCAAGATCCCCACTTCCCAAGACCAATAATCTTTAAGGTACTTTGTTATCCACAGGCTCTAGCAATTCTATCTACAGCCTGCTCCCGATTGCCAAACACATTCTAAGAACACTCACTCTTTTTTGTGCCTGATCTGGCCAAATCCACAGCAGCAAAATGCAAGGCTTTTTTGGCCTTGCATCCATGTTTGCAAGCGCTGAGAGCTCGCTATAATCTCCTCTCCCCAGCGAAGTGGATGAACGTAACCTGTCATAACCAGACGAAAACTTTTCAGGTGCCTGAGGATCTTGTGCAATTTCTCATTTCTTTGGAATCTACACAAGAAATGGTGACCTGAAGTTTTTGGACCTGAGATTCTCTTTTTCTCACTGGATGAAATCCTGTTTCTATTTTTCACCGTTTAGCTTGGTGCTTCCAAGTTATTTGTTTTATTTTGTTCATGAGTGACTTTTGTCCAGGACAATGGTCCGTTTTGCTTACAGATAGTTTCAACTACGTCATATGTTCTCTTTTTGTTTATCCGAATGGGTGTAATTTGAGTGCTTTTGTTCCAGTTGAATCTTGCTTAGCTACTGGCCTGCCAGGAAGCTCATTTTATTCATGTTGCCATTGGTTTGGCTATGGTAGTCTATCATTGTTCACCTTACTGTTTTTTATTCCCTTTTTTTGTTTTGTATTTTCTTCTTGGGCTGCCATGTGCTTTTCCTTGTCACTGTTATGTCTTGTATGCCTTATCACTAAGTAAGTTGTGCTTCACCTGTTTCGGTTCTTCAATAACATGGCTGCTACTACTACTACTTCATCTTTGCAGATAATTTCCCTCAATGTTAATGGTCTTCTACACCCTATTAAGCATAGGAAAATATTAACATATTTACAATCTCTGCGTGCTGATGTGGCTCTGCTTCAGGAGACAGATATTTCCTCAAGTTGAAGCAAACTTGGGTGGAAGAGGTTTTCTTCAGCCCAGCTCAACAAAAGAAAAAAAGGGTGGCTATTTTATTTCACAAAAGACTGGAGGTTCAGGTTACTCATCACTCCGCTGATCTTGATGGGCGTTGGGTCAACATACAAGCCAATCTAGGGTCTGAATGTTTGGTTTTCTTCAATCTCTATGCTCCTAACACAGATGACCCTGGGGTTTTTTTTCAGGATGTTTTTGCTCGACTTATGGGACTGATTTCCTCTAGGACTGATCATTGAAATCACCACCAATCAGTCCCTAGATCTCTTTTTAGATAAACAATCTAAAGCTAGAATTTCCTATACCAAGACATATAAGGCTCTTCATAATTTCATTGATACTTCAGGTTTGGCTGATCCCTGGTGATTTTTGCATCCCACAGATAAAGATTATACTTTCTTCTCTCCCCCTCATGCTGCGTATTCCCATATTGATTACTTTTTGGCTTCTGGGCCTTTGGTAGCTGATTGAACATAGGGCACCATTCATCCCATTTTGGTTTCCAATCATGCTGCAATCTCATCCACTATTACATTGACTTCCCCATCAGAAGAGGCCCATCTGTGGTGGTTTAATTCACACACTTTCTTGATTTTATTCAAGGCAAAATTGCTGATTATTTTTTGCATAATGATACCCCAGAGGTTTCCTCTTCGACAGTATGGGCTGCCTTCAAGGCCACTATCCGAGATGATATTATAAGTTATAGTACTCTATCTCAGAAAGGTGGTTCTTTCCTTGCTGCAAGCTAATGTGGCTTGGTTGGAGAAAGCTCATATTTCATGCCTTACTCCTGCTACCTTACTACATCTGCAGAAAGTGCACTATAAGTATAAAAAGCTTTTGAGTTCAATGTTGGTAAATTTCTGTTTGCTAAAAATGCTCAATATTATGCAGAAAATAACAAATGTGGTCACTTATTGGCCAATTATTTGAAGGAAAAAAAAAAGGGGGGAAAGAAGATTATTCAAGTGATTAAATCTCCCTCTGGTGCTGTTTACTGTCTGATACTGATATTTTACATGCCTTCCAGGATTTTTGCCATGATTTATAAAAGACTGACTCTTCCTCCTCTGTGCCAGATACTGACCACTTTCTTTCACAGTTATCTCATCCTTATCTCATGGACAATCAATGAACGGCTCTCAATGGTCCCTTCACTTCAGCAGAAATCACCACAGCATTCTCTCCTCTGAAGAGTGGGAAGGCTCCCAGACCAGATGGCTTCTGTGTGGATTATATCTCGAATACTTGCATTTTTCTCCAATCTAGTTTCTCCTCCTACTTCTACCTCTTTTTTTTTTTTTCCTGAGGCCTGTATTGTGGTGCTTCCAAAGCCAGGATGACACACACAGTTAGTCTCCAACTATAGACCTATTTCCCTTTTAACAGATTACAAGTTGTTTGCCAAGATCCTGGCCTTACAGATGGTGGATGTTATGAGGCATCCTGTTCATCTGAACCAATCCGGTTTTATTAAAAAATTACCTGATTTCTAATAATGCTCACCTGTTTCTTCATATTCAGGAGGAAGCCAAGTCATTATCACTTCCAGTACTAGCTCTTTCTCTAGATGCCGAAAAAGCATTCGACAGGATCAAATGGCAATATCTATTGGCTACCTTGAAGTGGTTTGGCTTTGGCCCCTCTTTTTTGGCCTGGATCTAGCTGATTTATCACCACCCATCGGCTTTTTTATATCTCAATAATCGGCTGTCTCCTCGGTTCACTCTACATAGGGGCACTAGACAGGAAGAAAGGGGACAACCCTTTCTTTTTAACCTGGCTTTGGAACCCTTGCTTTTTGCAATACAAGAAGTTTCTAATGTTGAATCATGCTATTTCTTGCTAACCCAACTTCTCTCCCTCATTTGTTTTTTCTTATTTCTTTCTATTCTTCTTTCTCTGGATACAGAGTTAACTAGCATAAAACAGATTCTTGCTCTGAATCATTCTGGGTCTCCGGTTGACTATTCTGGGTACCCATTTCATAGATCTGACCAAAGCCTTAAGTATTTGGGTATTTATTTTTATAATACGCTACTTCGTACCATCTCCCAGTGTGAACTCTCCCTTTTACAAATGTTGCATGACTCTCTTTCACTAGTCTCCCCTTCATTTAAGTTGGTGGGGAAGTTTGGACTATCCTTTGAAAGGCTTCTGGCCCCAGTGTCCATTCTTCTGGGTCCATCCTGCTCCTGCTGAAGTAGTCGGCTTGCAGATTCTTCTTTCCTGTTATATAGGCTGCTGAGAGCTGGAGAAGATGCTTCTCTGCCCTCTGGGGCAGCCAGACACCCCCTTATCTGCTGATATAAGCTATTGCCATGGCATTGTCTAACTGAACTCTGATTGCCTTCCCTCTTACTAAGGGAAGGAAGTGCCGCAGAGCCAACCATGACTCGTTTCCAACCTGTTTATTGCATAAGCTATTTCCTGCCCTCTTCAGTGCCCTTATTGCCAGCTGTCCCTTGCAATAAGCAGTCCATCCCCTCAGGCTGGCTTCTGTTGTGGCCACCACCGAGAGTAAAGTCTCTGCGCTTCTGGATATTTAAAGGTTGTGCCCATCAATCCAGGATACTCCTGACCCCTGAGGGGACAAGGAACTGGTGCTGGTAATCCTGGGAGGCAGGTGACCAACATGCAAGCAGGGTCTTTAGGAGAGGCTGCATAAGGCCTCTGGCCTATGGAACCAAGTCCAGCACTGATGCCATAAGTCCTAGAAGATGGAAGCAATCATGTGCTCTGAGAGCCTCCTGCACCTGAAACTTTAACCAGGTGGAAGTTAGGAATGCTCATCCCTATTCTGTGTCAAAGCAGGAACCTAGAAACTCCAATGTTTATGATGGGCTTAGACTGCTCTTTGAGAAGTTTACCACCCAGCCTAACTGCTGAAGAAGGATCAGCACTGCTTCAGAGGCTTGTCTGTCTTCCTGAGCTGCCTTGGCTCTTATAAGCCAATTGTCCAATTACTGGTGTGCCATAATGCCCTGCACTAGTAGGGCTGCCATCACTACCACCATGACCTTGGTGAAGGTCCTTGGGGCTGTTGCCAGACTGAAGGGCAAAGCTTGAAAATGAAAATGCTCGCTCAACACACAGAACCTTAATAGGTTCTAGTTAGACTGCCAGATAGGAATGTGGAAGTAGGCTATCACAGATCAGAGTCTCCACTCAAAAATGGGGTACATGCAAATATCTGTTGACTGCTCAGGTTCAAAACTGGGCTGAAGGATTTATCTTTTTTGGAACCACAAATAAATTGAGTAAGGGCTGCGACCTCACTCTCTTGTTGGGGGGGTGGGGCTCGTGTGACTGCTTGCAGGCAATGCAATTCCATTAATGTACCCTTGACCACCTCTCTTTTGAGAGCAGAGGCACAGGGAGAGATTACAAAGATCTCTAGGACAGGTTTTGTGCAATTAGAGGCATAGCCCCTTTGCACAATGTCCATTGGTCTGAAGTGATTAAGTCTACTGTGTAGTACGTCAGTTGGCATCATCCTACTGGGACTACCTCCAGGTGTACCTGCTGGGAATCACTGTGCTGATCAGTTGCCACTTGCTGCTGCAGATGGCTCTGCCTTAGCCTTTCATGCACCCCAAAATGACTGGTCTCTACTTCAAGTGTCCAAAGAGGGCTGCTTTACGGTTCTATACTTGCACCAATCTTGGAAGTGTTGAGTCCTGAAATTCCGTGACCTTCACCAGTTTTTACAGGTCCTCTCAAAAAAAATTACCTTTGAAAAGTAATTTACAAAGGCATGACTTCAACACTGATGCCTCACTATGTAGGCATAGGAACCTTCTGGCCCCCTACTCTTGAGCCCAGGGTTTTAGAGGATATTCTCACTAGGATAGATGTCATCAGCCAAAACTGCTTTGGCTGATTCCAGGCAGGCTAATTCTGGGCTATCTGAGAACTGCTAGATCCAACTTAGGGCAGTTTGGACCACATAGCTCCCACAAATGGAGGCCTACCAGGCCATTGCATTTGTTTGTAAAGGCTTGTTTAAGAGTTGCCCCTATTCTCCTACCTTGGGGATACTTTAGCAGAGACCCCCCCTTCTACATAACTGTTCCAACCTGTTCCTCAATGAGAGGGATGCGAGGGAAGCTGTTCTTTTCCTCCAGTGGCAGGGGGTAAATCGTACTCAAAGTTATTCCCCCTTTTAATTCCCCTATGTAAGGTGTTCCATTCTGTAAGAACCATATGCCTGAGGGCACTATGCAATGGGAATGTTCTTGGTAGCATTCTAATACCCTGAAAATAGGAACCCCCTCAACCAGGTCTTTAGTGGAAGCATTTGACATCCACAATGCCTCACCCATGCTAGAAATAAAAGCCACTAGCTCCTCTTTCTGGAATAAGCAGACTATGGTGACATCCTCCTCCTCCAAGAACTCACTTTCTTCCTGTGAATCCTCTGGAGAGCTCTTGGGAGAGTCCACCCCAGATCATGAAGCTTCCCTAGAGGCAAGGGTGCTCGAATGCCCCATAGGTTAGGTTCTAAGCATTCCCTAGGCCTCTTGGCTGCTACCAATAGGGAGCAAAAGGTTTCCCTTGGTGATTCAAAATTTCCCTGGTTGTGCAGCTCTATGCAGGCTATTATATGCTTTATGCATTACCAGCATGGCTTCAATGGGAGAAGAGTTCACTTCCCCCTCCCTCAAAGGACCAGGACTTTCTTACTTCAAAAGCAGCTGTCCTGGCTCAACCAGGGAAACAACTCTCAATTGTTCTTCCCTTGACTGAGGGGCTGTGCTCCCATTGTCTTCCTGCATCTTTCTATCTGGATCCCCTTCACAAACCAGGCAGAAGAGGCCAGCAAAGCTAGGGATCTACTTGGCCCTGCACACTTCAGCCCTCAATGCAAGGCTGCAAAACCAGAAGGAGCCCACAGGAAAAAAAGCAAATGCTGTTGCGGTGAGTAAACCTCTCCCCCAGCAGTAAACTAGCGATTCTTGCTCCTGCCCTCTTTCAGATGTAATGTGGAAAACTGAGAATATTTTCAATTGTGTTGTCACTGAATGTTCCCAGCAATAAGCTCCCCTCCCTCGAGCAACGTTTGCTCATTGAGATAGCTAGCTTGGGTGGGGGGGGGGGGATTTTTTTTTTTTTTTTAAGAGCCTCCACCAAGCAGAGAAAGGCAGAATGGAGGAGAAGAAAGGAAGTGAGAGAACAGTCCTGCTTGTCCTTTTTTCTTGTTTAAGGGCTGCAAGGTTCCTGCAGGATCCATGAACCACTCTCTGGGGGCTCCCTAAGAGTAAGCGCAGTTGCTTACCTGCAACAGATGTTCTCCTAGGACAGCAGGAAGTTAGTCCTCACATGTGGGTGACATCATCCAATGGAGCCTGGCATGGAAAACTTTTGTCAAAATTTCTAGCAGCTTTGACCAGCACACTGAGCATGTCCAGCATGCCATACCACTATCCACGCATCCAAACGAGGTCCCCCTTCAATCTTGTAACATAGAAGGAAATAATTACGAGCAAAAAAAATAAAACAAACCAGAAGAACCACCCAACTCCATGGGGAGGCAAACGGGTTTCCTGAGGACTAACATCCTGCTGTCCTAGGAGAACACCTGTTACAGGTAAGCAACTGCGCTTTCTCCTAGGACAATGTGATGTGGTGCAGCCCGGCCGCAGGCAGGAGCTGCCAAGCCACCTTAAAAGCAACGCGAGTACCAAACCCAGACAGCAGGGGGCGCAGGGAAAGATGAGAAGAACTACGAATCCCAGGTTTCCTGAAACACCACCTGACTTGGGAGGAGAGCCTGAAGGTGAACAGGTGTTAGACATAGACCATGATGAGCTAGACACTGATGAGTTCATGGAAGTGGAGGAAGAGGGTGTGCCCACTTGGTGGGAATGGCCACAAAAGCCCAACTCTTGGGAGTCAGAGGAGGAAGAGATGGAGGTAGGTTCAGGGGAGAAGAGTCCTCCAGTTCGTATATGGATACTGAGTAAGTTGGGGGAGGGGAAATACACTCCTGAGGCTAAAGGGAAGGCCAGGGAGGAGGGCTCTAGAGGGGCCTGTTATGTTAGATCTGGTAATAAGCGCCGGGCATAAGAAACAAATGGTTACTCCCTAAGAGGCCTGCTGGTAAGAAAACCGGAGGGCTGGAAGGGGATGGGAGGAAGCCTCATGTACAGGTGTGTGTTATGTTATAAAGTGCTTGAAAGGAACTAGCGAGCTCTCTGTGTTGTCTTTGGGGATTGGGGAAGGGGTTCACCTACCCCCAATCCTGCTTGAAGGGAGCCTCGGAGCCCCGCCAAACCAGGGCCAGCGGAAGCACGGACCCAGGGATTTGCGTGAGTCGTCCAACTCTCGAGGCCTCGTTCGCTGGGACGGAAGGTGGAAGGGCGATACCCGAGGCCCCAAGGACGGTGAGCCGTGACACATGGTGGCAGCGGTGGGATCCACGGAACTCGCTGCCCGGAGGACCGCGAAGGGGCAGTTGGATATACCCAGGCACTCATTAACCTGGGGGAAGGTAATAGTACCTCAGCAGTGCTAAAATAGACGCCTGTGGGGGGGTGGGGAGACGTATCCTAAACCCTTGCAGGGGCGCTAAAAAAAAAAAAAAAAAGAGGGTTTGTTTTTGGTTTTTGTTTTTGCACTCTCTTCCCCTGGGGGGGGGGGGGGCTAGAGTGTTGAGCGGCCGCACTTGGGTCTCGCTGTTGTTGTCTTCCAGAGATGGCGTCAGAGGAGGTATTAAAGTGGCTAACCGCACAGATGCAGCAGCAGCAGGAGGGCATGCAGCAACTGATGAAACATATGATGGAACAACAGCAGCAGCAGCAGCGACCACTTCTACAACTTCTGGAGGAGCAGCGGAAGGTCACGCAGCTATGGGCGGCCCAGCTTACCACAGGACCCTCAGGTACCTCCCCGCCAGTTCCAGGTGCTCGGGGGCTCGCATGGACTGAACCCCCCTTGAACATTCACCTAGAAAAGATGGGGCCTGGGGATGATCCTGAGGCCTTCCTCGTCACCTTTGAGAGGGTGGCTAGCGTGGCGGGTTGGCCCCGCGAACAGTGGACTGCCCGACTAGCACCCTGTTTAACGGGTGCAGCACAGGCCGCCTACAGGGCACTGGCCCCGGAACAAGCTGTCAATTATTCGGTCTTGAAGGCTGCTATATTGGACAGGCTGGGAGTAACCCAAGACTGGTATCGCCGGCAATTCCGGGCTACATGTGTTCAACCCATGGATCGCCCTCGGGCCCTAGCTCAGCATCTGAAGGACTTGGCATATAGGTGGCTGGAGCCCGAGGGTAAGACTGTAACAAAGATAATGGACATGATTATTCTAGAGCGATATATAGACGCGTTACCTGCCCAGATGAGGAGTTGGGTGGTGCGTCAGGGGGTAACTGGGCTCGAGAAGGCCATTGTGAATGCGGAGAGGTACTTAGAGGCTGAAGCCGCAGTGACCGTTAGCCCCACCCTAACAAAAATAAAAACCTCTAGGGAGTTAGCTCGAGAAAAGGGAGAAGGCTCGGGGGGTCCTGTACCCGTACGAAGCCGATCCCTGAAGCCAGAGGGGGCGGCTCGTCCGCTCGAGGGGCCGGGTCGAGGCTGGGAAACCCCTAGGAGGTCAGGGACTCTCAAGTGCTTCCATTGTGGGGAACCGGGGCACTTCCAAAGGGAATGCCCTCATGGGACGGTGGGTTATGTGCAACCCCCGAGGTTGAGTGGGGAGGAGGTCTCCAGGGAACCGGCCCCCTATTTTCAATGGGTTAGGGTCAATGGGCATCGAGTGCAAGCCCTCCTAGACACCGGCACAAGTCAGTCCTTGATTTCGGGGAAAACTGCGGCGCAAGTGGGGGTGAAGGCATCGCAGGTCCCAAAGGGAGAAGCGCAGATACGTTGTGTACATGGGGATGTACGAAAGCATCCGGTGTATGAGGTCCTTTTACAGTGGGGCCCTTATGAAGATAGGTTGGAAGTCGCCCGGGCCGAAGCATTACCTGTACCCCTCCTATTGGGGCGCGACTGGAAGCCGCTCGCAGCGGTATTAACTGATAAACAAGCCCTGGTGACTACTAGAGCCCAGACCCAGGCGCAGGGCACCTCAGACGCTGAACCCGGGATCGGGGAGGTATTTCCTTTCGAGGAAGCGGGAGTAGTGGAGGAACCAGGGGCAGGTCGTAGACCCCGCGCGGAGAGAAAGAAGGAGAGGCGAGGGCAGGTAGACATATGGGAGGGAGAAGAGGAGCCCCGCACGGATCAGATAGTGGGGACATTGTTGGGACGGTTTCCCGAGTTCAGAGAGGAACAGCTCCAGGATCCGGCGCTTAAGGAGGCGTGGAAACAGGCAAAAATGCCCACACCTCCTGTGACTAATAAAGGAAATACATTGTACCCTTATTTCATGGTGGAAAAAGGCTTACTCTATAGGGTAGAAGAAGGGCTGGTAGGGCAAGGTGCTCACAAACAGCTGTTGGTGCCCATGTGCTTTCAGAACGATGTCCTGGCCCTGGCCCATGAACATCCCCTGGCGGGCCATTTGGGCATACATAGTACTCTAGCTCGGCTGAAGAGGAGGTTCTTTTGGCCGGGCATATACAGGATTGTGAGGAAGTATTGTTCTTCATGCCCCAATTGCCAATTAGTCTCAACAAGAACCCCGGCTCGCACCCCACTGGTACCCCTGCCCACAGTACAGGCACCCATGGACCGCATAGCGGTCGACATGATTGGCCCATTAGAAAAGACCAAGAGGGGACACCAGTACATTCTGGTGGTTTTGGATTACGCCACTAGGTATCCCTGGGCCATCCCCTTGAGGTCCACAAGAGCCTCCGTGGTGGCACCCGCGCTAGTAAGCATCTTCTGCGAGTTCGGGTTTCCCAGGGAAGTCCTAACAGATCGAGGTACCAACTTTATGTCACGGGAATTGGCGGCCTTGTGGAACCAGTTTGGCATAAAGCATACACGCACCGCGGCGTATCATCCCCAGACAGATGGCTTGGTTGAACGATATAATCAAACTCTAAAAGCTATGATGCGGGCTTGTTTGGAGAGGGATTCTGGGGACTGGGACAGGCTTATCCCCTTCTTATTGTTCGCCTCACGGGAGGTACCCCAGGCCTCTACGGGGTTCTCCCCATTTGAGCTAATCTTTGGGAGACAACCCCGGGGTATGCTGGACGTCATTCAGGAGAAATGGAGTGGGGAAGAGGCAGAGCCCCAAGACGTAATAAGTTACGTAGCCGGCTTGAGGCAACATGCAGAGGTGGCTTTACGTATGGCTCGCGATAACTTACTGCAAGCTCAAGAGAAGCAGAAGCAGTATTATGACCGAGGAGCAAGGGAGCGCGAATTCCATGAAGGGGATCAAGTCTTGATACTGGTGCCCACGTCCCCCAATAAGCTCCTTGCCAAGTGGAAGGGCCCAGGGGTCATAGAAAAACGTTTGGGACCCCTGAACTATCGGGTCAGGGTGGGTCATAAACGCCCGCAGGTCTACCACGTCAATTTGCTCAAGCCATGGATAGAGAGGGAGAGTCTGTCAGCGGGTCGGGTGCCCGAGGATGAAGAGGAACTGGGACCCCAGGTGCGGGATCTGGGTCTTCAGGAGGGAGTAAACATAGGGGTGGACTTGACCCCCTTACAAAGGGCCCAAATGGAGAGGATAGTGAGCCGGGCGGGGGATGTGTTTTCCCCATTGCCGGGCCGTACAACACTGGTCACCCATAGCATATCAACCCAAATGGGGAAGGTGGTCAGAAGGAGGCCCTATCGGTTACCTGAGGCTATGCAGGCGGAAGTTACAAAGCAAGTAGAGGAGATGTTACAGTTAGGGGTTATTGAGGAATCTAGCAGCGCATGGTGTAGCCCCATAGTCCTGGTACCCAAGCCCGATGGGACCTTGCGCTTCTGCATAGATTTTAGGCTTGTAAATGCCATCTCTAGTTTTGATGCATACCCTATGCCCCGAGTAGACGAGCTAGTGGAAAGGCTGGGGACGGCTCACTATTTAACCACCCTAGACCTCACAAAAGGGTATTGGCAAATACCTTTAGATCGGGAGTCACGGGAAAAAACAGCATTCGCCACCCCGGTGGGCCTATATCACTTCGTGCGCATGCCTTTTGGGTTGCAGGGCGCTGCTGCCAGCTGTCAGCGCCTTTTGAATATAGTGCTACGCCCACACCTGGATTATGCTGCGGCATACATGGACGATGTCATAATTCACTCCACTGATTGGGCCTCCCACCTCGTGAAAGTCCAAGCGGTGCTCCAGTCATTAAGGGAAGCGGGTTTGACGGTTAACCCGGCGAAATGTCGCCTGGCCCAAAGAGAGGTCAAGTACTTGGGGCATGTAGTGGGGAAGGGGGTGGTCAAACCCTTGCTAGACAAGATCCAGTGTATTCGGGACTACCCTAGGCCGGTGACGCAGAAGCAGTTGAGGGCCTTCCTAGGTCTGGTAGGCTATTACAGACGGACGCATCAGGGACGGGATTAGGGGCCGTTCTCTCCCAAAGTGAATATGGGGACGAACACCCAGTACTGTACCTTAGCCGTCGGTTGCATGAGCATGAGCGCAAATACGCCACTATTGAAAAGGAATGCTTGGCAGTGAAGTGGGCGATCGATTCTCTGAAGTATTATTTGGCTGGCCGCCCCTTTATCCTTGTTACGGATCATGCCCCCTTGAAATGGCTCCATGTCATGAGGGACTCTAACGCACGTCTAACCAGATGGTACTTGGCGCTACAGCCGTATTGCTTTGAGGTTCGCCATAGGGCGGGCAAGGACCACGTCAATGCGGACTTTCTTTCCCGCCTGGGGGAGGGGGTGGGAACGCCTGTCACCAAGAGTTCCAGGGTTTTTTTAAGGGGGGGGGTGTGTGATGTGGTGCAGCCCGGCCGCAGGCAGGAGCTGCCAAGCCACCTTAAAAGCAACGCGAGTACCAAACCCAGACAGCAGGGGGCGCAGGGAAAGATGAGAAGAACTACGAATCCCAGGTTTCCTGAAACACCACCTGACTTGGGAGGAGAGCCTGAAGGTGAACAGGTGTTAGACATAGACCATGATGAGCTAGACACTGATGAGTTCATGGAAGTGGAGGAAGAGGGTGTGCCCACTTGGTGGGAATGGCCACAAAAGCCCAACTCTTGGGAGTCAGAGGAGGAAGAGATGGAGGTAGGTTCAGGGGGAGAAGAGTCCTCCAGTTCGTATATGGATACTGAGTAAGTTGGGGGAGGGGAAGTACACTCCTGAGGCTAAAGGGAAGGCCAGGGAGGAGGGCTCTAGAGGGGCCTGTTATGTTAGATCTGGTAATAAGCGCCGGGCATAAGAAACAAATGGTTACTCCCTAAGAGGCCTGCTGGTAAGAAAACCGGAGGGCTGGAAGGGGATGGGAGGAAGCCTCATGTACAGGTGTGTGTTATGTTATAAAGTGCTTGAAAGGAACTAGCGAGCTCTCTGTGTTGTCTTTGGGGATTGGGGAAGGGGTTCACCTACCCCCAATCCTGCTTGAAGGGAGCCTCGGAGCCCCGCCAAACCAGGGCCAGCGGAAGCACGGACCCAGGGATTTGCGTGAGTCGTCCAACTCTCGAGGCCTCGTTCGCTGGGACGGAAGGTGGAAGGGCGATACCCGAGGCCCCAAGGACGGTGAGCCGTGACAACAAGCAGGATGGCAGTCCTCACATGTGGGTGAATACCAAGCTCCAGACTATCCCTGAGAACAGGACAGACCAACAGTGACCAAACAAGATGCCAATGAGCACAAAATAACTGCGGCGCGGTAGGACAGTAGGAGACTGTCTGGTTCCCACAGAAGCAAGAAGAGATGGGTTTACGCCTGGAACAGATTACGCAGGGTGAATTGACCAAAAGCATTGTCCTGATGCCCATCTTTATCCAAGAAATAATAAGAACATAAGAACATAAGAAAATGCCATACTGGGTCAGACCAAGGGTCCATCAAGCCCAGCATCCTGTTTCAAACAGTAGCCAATACATGCCATAAGAACCTGGCAAGTACCCAAAAACTAAGTCTATTCCAAGTTACCATTGCTAATGGCAGTGGCTATTCTCTAAGTGAACTTAATAGCAGGTAATGGACTTCTCCTCCAAGAACTTATCCAATCCTTTTTTAAACACAGCTATACTAACTGCACTAACCACATCCTCTGGCAACAAATTCCAGAGTTTAACTGTGCGTTGAATAAAAAAGAACTTTATCCGATTAGTTTTAAATGTGCCCCATGCTAACTTCATGGAGTGCCCCCTAGTCTTTCTACTATCCGAAAGAGTAAATAACCGATTCACATCTACCCGTTCTAGACCTCTCATGATTTTAAACATCTCTGTCATATCCCCCCTTAGCCGTCTCTTCTCCAAGCTGAAAAGTCCTAACCTCTTTATTTTTTCCTCATAGGTGAGCTGTTCCATTCCCCTTATCATTTTGGTAGCACTTCTCTATACCTTCTCCATCGCAATTATATCTTTTTTGAGATGCGGCGACCAGAATTGTACACAGTATTCAAGGTGCGGTCTCACCATGGAGCGATACAGAGGCATTATGACATTTTCCGTTTTATTCACCATTCCTTTCTAATAATTCCCAACATTCTGTTTGCTTTTTTGACTGCCGCAGCACACTGAACCAACGATTTCAATGTGTTATCCGCTATGACACCTAGATCTCTTTCTTGGGTTGTAGCACCTAATATGGAACCCAACATTGTGTAATTATAGCATGGGTTATTTTTCCCTATATGCATCACCTTGCACTTATCCACATTAAATTTCATCTGCCATTTGGATGCCCAATTTTCCAGTCTCACAAGGTCTTCCTGCAATTTATCACAATCTGCTTGTGATTTAACTACTCTGAACAATTTTATGTCATCTGCAAATTTGATTATCTCACTTGTCGTATTTCTTTCCAGATCATTTATAAATATATTGAAAAGTAAGGGTCCCAATACAGATCCCTGAGGCACTCCACTGTCCACTCCCTTCCACTGAGAAAATTGTCCATTTAATCCTACTCTCTGTTTCCTGTCTTTTAGCCAGTTTGCAATCCACGAAAGGACATCGCCACCTATCCCATGACTTTTTACTTTTCCTAGAAGCCTCTCATGAGGAACTTTGTCAAACGCATTCTGAAAATCCAAGTATACTACATCTACCGGTTCACCTTTATCCACATGTTTATTAACTCCTTCAAAAAAGTGAAGCAGATTTGTGAGGCAAGACTTGCCCTGGGTAAAGCCATGCTGACTTTGTTCCATTAAACCATGTCTTTCTATATTTTCTGTGATATTGATGTTTAGAACACTTTCCACTATTTTTCCTGGCACTGAAGTCAGGCTAACCGGTCTGTAGTTTCCCGGATCGCCCCTGGAGCCCTTTTTAAATATTGGGGTTACATTTGCTATCCTCCAGTCTTCAGATACAATGGATGATTTTAATGATAGGTTACAAATTTTTACTAATAGGTCTGAAATTTCATTTTTTAGTTCCTTCAGAACTCTGGGGTGTATACCATCCGGTCCAGGTGATTTACTACTCTTCAGTTTCTCAATCAGGCCTACCACATCTTCTAGGTTCACCGTGATTTGATTCAGTCCATCTGAATCATTACCCATGAAAACCTTCTCCATTACGGGTACCTCCCCAACATTCTCTTCAGTAAACACCGAAGCAAAGAAATCATTTAATCTTTCCGTGATGGCCTAATCTTCTCTAAGTGCTCCTTTAACCCCTCGATCATCTAACGGTCCAACTGACTCCCTCACAGGCTTTCTGCTTCAGATATATTTTAAAACGTTTTTACTGTGAGGTTTTGCCTCTACAGCATTTATGCTTTATCCTATTTTCTTCTGTTGGATCCTTCTTCCAATTTTTGAATGAAGATCTTTTGGCTAAAATAGCTTCTTTCACCTCCCCTTTTAACCATGCCGGTAATCGTTTTACCTTCTTTCCACCTTTCTTAATGTGTGGAATACATCTGGACTGTGCTTCTAGAATGGTATTTTTTAACAATGACCACAACTCTTGGACATTTTTTACTTTTGTAGCTGCTCCTTTCAGTTTTTTTCTAACAATTTTTCTCATTTTATCAAAGTTTCCCTTTTGAAAGTTTAGCACGAGAGCCTTGGATTTGCACACTGTTCCTCTTCCAGTCATTAAATCAAATTTGATCATATTATGATCACTATTCCCAAGCGGCCCCCACCACCATTACCTCTCTCACCAAGTCCTGTGCTCCACTGAGAATTAGATCTAAAATTGCTCCCTCTCTCGTCGGTTCCTGAACCAATTGCTCCATAAAGCTATCATTTATTCCATCCAGGAACGTTATCTCTCTAGCGCATCCCGATGATACATTTACCCAGTCAATATTGGGGTAATTGAAGTCTGAGAGCCAGGAGCTCTTTGCATCGCATGCACATGTACAACTTCTCACCGGTGGGTAAAAAATCATACATGTGACACTCTATGCAAAAGACTGGGAAGCCCCCCTCTTGCTGCTGGACTGCTGCCTTCATCTCAATTTTGATCAGTTCCTAGTTAAGTTTTAGGTTGCTATGGGAGTAGGAATGTGTCTAACGTCCTTTAAATGTATTAGTGAATTCACTATGTGTCTGGTAGTGGCCTACCAGGGTCTGATCGAATTCTCAATAAAGTTTTGTTGAATTTTTTTTTTTTTTTGTGAAAGTGGCACCTGCCTATAAATTAAGGGATGAGCTAGGGGTGGGTGGGCGAGGGATGGGAGGGTTGGGAAATACAGTCTAACTTCAGTTAGTCAGCTAGAGTGACTCACTGCTCTCTTGATTAACAAATGGTCCCTATTCAAACCCAATCACACTACCTCAACACCTTTCCAAGGTGAGTAACTGAGCTGAACTATTCAACTTTTTTACTTAGGTATACACTGCTCCTAGCTTATTTCTAGCTTCTGGCTACTTTTTTTTTTTTTGGGGGGGGGGGGGGGGGGGTTGTGGGGTTTTTTTTTCAATACAAACACTCAGTTCTTTAAAAGTCTGCAGAACACTCAGTTCTACAGACTTTTAAAAATAAACACACTACCTACTGCTTACTAGCTACCTTATTGACTGACTATTTAAAAATACAAACAGTCTAACTTGTTTATTCACTGCCCGACTATTAAAGGCACAAACACACTAAATAATATTCTCAGATAGTTAACTTTGCCCCAATACTTTTAAAAAAGACAATGTCCCAAGCTAAAACTTACTGATTCCTTTCAGCCACCAGCAAGGTGATCCTCTCCTCTCCGTGTTCCCAATGGAATGAGTCGCAAATGTGTGAAGAGAACTCCAGGTTCTGGCTCAGCAGATTTCGACGGGAACTGCCCGTAAATGAGCCACAGACGTCTCCATAGCCCGCACAGAATAAGCCTTTACTCTGCCAGCTAGAGGAAGGCCCGCCTGCGCATAGCAGAAGGCAATACAATCTACAAGCCAATTCTATAAGGTTTGTTTACCCACTGCCACTCGCAGCCTGTTGGAATCAAAGGACACAAACAGCTGGGTGGACTGTCTGTGGCTGGTGGTGCAATCTAGATAGGAAGCCAAGCACTTTTATAGTCCAAAGTATGAAGAGCCTGTTCCAAGTGGGAGTGAGGCCTCGGAAAGAAGGTGGGTAAAACAATAGACTGATTGATGTGAAAAATCAGTGACAACCTTGGGCAGAAACTTAGGATGTGTACGCAGGACTACATGATCATGGAAAAACCTAGTGTAAGGAGAGTACGTGACAAGGGCCTGAAGCTCACTAACCCTACGAGCCGAAGTGATCGCCACCAGGAATATAACTTTCCAGGTGAGAAACTTCAGGTCATATGATTGCAGCGGCTCAAAGGGAGGGCGCATGAGCCAAGCCAGGACCACATTAAGGTCCTATGAAGCAACCAGGGGCCACAGATGGGGCTTCAGCTGGAGGAGGCCCCGCATGAAACGACCTATTAAAGGCTGGACCGAAACAGGTGTGCCAGCGTCACCCCAATGGTAAGCACTAACAGCGCTGAGGTGCACCCTGATGGAGCTGGTCTGAAGCCCAAACTCAGACAGATGCCACAGGTAATCCAACAGCTGGGCACAGGGACATGAGAAAGGATCCAACCCATGTCCCACACACCAGATGGAAAATCTTTTCCACTTCAGGCTGTAGGACTTCCTGGTGGAAGGCTTCCGAGGCGCCAGCAGGACCCAGGAGACGCAGTCCGAGAGCACCAAGGGCTGGAGGACTACGCACTCAACATCCAAGCCATCAGAGCCAACGCCCAGAGGTTCGGATGGTACAGGGCACCCTGATTCTGCGAAATGAGATCAGGTGCCGTCCCCAGCCGGATGGGTGCCTGCACCGACAGGTCCTGAAGAAGCGGGAACCAAACTTGTTGGGGCCAAGAAGGGGCCATGAGGATCATGGTCCCTCTGTCCTGCTGAAGCTTCAGCAGTGTCCTCAAGAGGCGTGGTAGAGGGGGGTACGCATATAGCAGGCCTCTCCCCCAGTGGACGGAGAAGGCATCACAGGTTGGACTTCTGCCTCCTGGCACTAGGGAGTAAAACCTGCTCACCTTGTGGTTGCGAGGGGAGGCGAAGAGGTCCACGTCCGACATACCCCACAGTCGAAAAAGTTTGGCCGCCACCTCCGGGTTCAGGGACCACTCGTGTGACTGGAAGGAGCAGCTTAAGTGATCTGCCAGCACATTAAGATGACCCGGTAGGTATGTCGCTCGGAGAGACATCCCCTGAGAAAGAGCCCAGCTCCACACTTGCACAGTCTCATAGCACAGGAGGAATGAGCCCATACCTCCCTGCTTGTTGATATACCACATCACTACCTGGTATTCCATCCAGATCAGGACATCCTTGTGCGACAACTGGTCTCTGAACGCCACAAGGTGTACTGGATTGCCCGAAGCTCCAGTAATTTTATTTGACAGCGGGGCTTCGCTGGCAGTCCAGAGACCCTGCCTGTGGATCCTGTCCACATGGGCTCCCCAGTCCTGTGGTGAGGATCACCGGAGGAGGAGCAACTTGGAAGGGAATCCCCCTCTCCAAATTGGAGAGGTCCTCCCACCAAGACAGAGACGCTCACAGAGGGTCCGTGACTGCGATGGGAGTTTCGATGTCGAAGTCCTGGGAGGCCTGCCGCCACTGGGATCGTAAGGACCACGAAGCCCTCCGCATGCTCAGGCGGGGGAGAGGGGTTACATGGACGGAAGCTGCCATGTGGCCTAGCAGATGGAGTAGAAGGCGGGCGAATACCCACCGGCTGTTCCGGAAAGAAGTAGCTAGTTAGGCGAGGGCGAGAGCCCGAACCCTAGGCAGAAACGTTTTTTCCTGCTCCGTGTCTAGCCTGGCTCCTATGAAATCCACCTGAGGAGACTGACAGAGATGAGACTTGGGGAAGTTGATAACGAACTCCAACGTCTATAGTGTCTGCACTGTCAGGGTCAGTGTACTCAGGGCCCCTGCTTGGTAGTCGCTCTTGGTCAACCCAGTTGTGTCAAGGTATGGAAAGACATGCACTGATCGATGTCTGAGATAGGCTGCCACCATTGCCAGGCATTTGGTGAAAACGTTGGGGGCAGAAGCCAACCCAAAGGGCAGCACCCTGTATTGGTAATAAGCCTTCCCCACCACAAACCAGAAGTACTTCCTGTGGCCAGGAAGAATGGCTATGTGAGTGTATGCTTCCTTGAGGTCGAGGGAGCAAAGCCAATCTCCTCCTCTGAGGAGGGGAATCAGCGTGCCCAGAGATACCATCTTGAACTTTTCTCTTGCAAGAAATTTGTTCAACACCCGGAGGTCGAGAATGGGGCGAAAGCCACCGTTCCTTTTCGGAATGAGGAAATACCTCAAATTCAACCCTCGGCTTTGCTGGGAGTGAGGGACCGGCTCTACCACACCTGCTGTTAGAAAGAGGGAGAGTTCTGTTTGAAGTACGACCTGCTGGGCGGACAAATCCCACAATGGACATGGGGGAGAGGTCCCTGGGAGACGGCTTAAGTTGCGATGGTACCCCTGACGGATGACAGAAAGACCCATCGGCCTGAAGTGATCTCTTCCTAGCGATGGGCAAAGCCGAGAAGCCTGCCTCCTACTGGGGGATCTGGTGTCAGGGTTACAAGTTGACTGGCTTCCGCTCCCTCATCGCCAATCAAAAGCCCGTGGCTGGGGCGCCGGCTAGGGTCTAGGCGCTCGCTGTTGGCGAGGATGGCCCCTGGAGCTGGTGCGTGGCATGGGAGGCCGGAGGATAATATTTCATCTGCCGGGATCCCAGCCTAGAGGATTTCCTGGCTGAGGACAGGCCCTCTGAGGCGCTAGCGGACAGCTGTTGAAGGGTGTTGTGATGATCCTTCAGTTGCGCTACCACATCCCAGACTTTGTCCACGAAGAGATTTTCACCTGTGCAAGGGAAGTCAGCTAGCCATTCCTGGTCCTCCAGCCAGAGGTCTGAGGCTCTAAGCAACGCCATCCTTCGGGCGCCGATGCCCACTGCGGCTACACAGGCCACTGTCTCAAAGACATCATAGGTGGAACGCACTTCATGTTTGCCAGCATGAGAGGGCCTCCTGCTGTTGTTGAGGCAGGCCCTCTGCAAAGTCTTGGACCCGCTTCCAGAGGTTGCGATTGTTCTGGGTGATGTAGAGCTGATAGGTGGTGATGCGGGCTACCAGCATAGCGCCCTGGAAGATCTTCCTGCCCAAGGCGTCAAGTTCTATGTGCTCTCGCCCCAGATTGGGTGCGGGATCACCAGGCCTTCCTCAAGGCGGACTCCACGACAGACTGATGGGGGAGGTGCCGTGTCTCAAACCCCACGACCTGCTGCACCAAATAGGTGGCATCAGCCTTTCTGTTAATGGGGGAAATAGAAATGGGGTGCTCCCACATGCGGAGGAGGTGGTCCTTGAAGATATCATGAACATCGAAAAAATGGAGCACTTCCAGCATTTTTTGTTGCGCATCTTCCCCTATGAGTAACTAAAAGGGGATGGCTTCAGCCATGGTCCTTACAAACCCCGCGAAGGGCAGGTCCTCAGGGAGTGACAGATGTCATTCTTCCGGCAGGGAGGGCTACAAGATGGGGTCATCCAAATATTCAGAATCATCTCCCCAAGGGTCATAAGGCCCTTGCTCATCACTAGGGCCCTCGTGACATGGACGAGGCCCATGAGGGTCATCAGCCCTGGGCTCTGATGACCTCGGTGGCCACACAGGAACCACAGGCATCGACAGTTCCCCTGGCATTGAGGGGACCAGCTGCGGAAGACCAGACTGGCCTGGCATAGGCTCAGGAAATCGTAGCCTCAGAACCACGGGATCGCCCGTCTCTTCCTCCTTGGAGGACCCAAGGACTGAGATCGCTCCAGTGGAGGGCATCAGTGGCCATTGAGGAATCGAGGGTCCCTTGGGCACCGGTTGCATCAGTAGGGCACCTAAAAGGACATCCAGACGCTCTAGCAGGAATGCTAAAACTGACAGCGGGGGCTTGGGCACCGGTATGGGGGCTGGCGGCACCAGCAGCTCAAGGCTCTAAAGCACCATGGACTGTACCCTGTGGTCCAACTCCTCCTAAAAGTCCAGTGTGCCCAGGTCTGAGGGAAGTGGACGAGGCATCACTGGCTCTTCCTCGGGTCCCAGAGGAGGCGCGGTACTCAACACCAGTATCGGTAAGGAATGCCTAGGACTACCAAGAACACTAGAGGATGGGGCCTCTGATGGCTGGTGTCACTTCGGTGATGGCCTGGCAACCGCCGGCACCACACCAGAACCAGAGCCATGCGCCAATCGCAACTGGTGACTATGCTTACGTGATCTCCCTCAGTGCTTGGACTGGTCTTTCCCTGGTGCCGAGGAAACAAAAGATCCCGAACTGCAGGAAAGTGGTGAGATCATCAAGGTTCTCTCACCATCCCTGCGATCCTTAGAAGGACCAAGGAGAGGGATAACAAGGGGAAGCGTGTCAAGAGGCTCCCTGTGACATCTCTGAGTCAAGGGGTCTGAAGCAGGAGTAGATGGAGCAGACTTGGGCTCCCCAAGACGTTTTTCCATCTTATTGAGATGTGCTCAATGGCCCTTGGGGATCATCTGGTCACACAGAGGACACCCACGGATATTGTGCGAGGCCCCGGGCAGAGGATACAGACCTTATGCAGATCCGTGATGGACAAGGTCCATGGGCACTGGGGGCACTGCCGAAAACCAGTCGACGCCATGGACAAAAACCTCGGCATGTGGTCGATGACCGGCAGCCACCACATGGTGAACAGTTGGGAATCGACCACAAAGTTGGAAAAAAGTAACAAAACCTACCAACCTGAGGAGGCACCGACCACGAAGGGGAACCCAATGAGGAAGAACCCGGGAAAAACCAGATACTTGTCAAGAAAACAAGAAAAGGCAAGAGCTCCATGAACTGCGAGGTAACTGCACCGTGGAAAAGAAGAGACTGAAGGGGGACCTCGCGTGGATGCGAGGATAGCGGCACGGCATGCTCAGTCTGCTGGTCAAAGCTTCTAGAAACTTTGACAAAAGTTTTCCGTGCCGGGCTCCATCGGATGATGTCACCCACATGTGAGTACTACCATCCTGCTTGTCCTAGGATAACTACCCAGAGTTCAACCAGGGAAGGCCCAGGGAAAAATGCTCCCACTGTGAAAATCAACCCCTAGAGGTTGTTATCCCAGAAGCAACAAGGACTCAACCAGACCAGGGACACACTCAGCCTCTGGGAGCTATTGTTCTCACGTGTCCACAGTTGTCAGAGACAGAGAGTACTGGGACTGGACAAGAACCAAACCTCCCTTATAACCCAGAGTGATGTCATAAAAGAGGCGAGTCCTCTGTTTCTGTTAGTTGTGGAGGAAGGAAATCCCATACGTGATGACTGGTCTAGCAGGAAAAAAAAGAAAATGTACTTACCAGGAAAAACTAGGATAAAACAAGAAAACAAGAAATACTAAAACAAAAAGAGAAAATATCTTGTTTCTCCCTTGTATACAGAACAGTCCATGAGAAGGTTCCAGAGAAGGAAACAATTATAAGCTGTGTCCACAGTCAGAGGTTTGTCAAAATGATGTGCAGGAGTAAATCTCAGGATAGCACCAAAAAGAACCCAAGATGAGCCAATTTTGATAAACAAAGCCACATGCTAAATATCTCCACATATCCCGTCATTTACATGATTCAGGAATTTTGCAGGCCTAAGTCAAATTCCCACACTTACAATATTTATTTAAAATATTTATATCCTGCTCTCATCCAATATATATTTACTATAATGACAATAAGATCATTTATTTATATTCCACTTTTTGGAACTTCAAAGCGGATTACATTCATGTACTGTGGGTACAGGAATCCAGAAGCGAGACTTGGCAAACAGGGTTTACTAGCAGATAACATAATACAGTCAGTATCAATATACCCTTCTTCCCTTCACAAGACAGCCATGTCTCCAGTTATGCAAGACTGATTATTTTCTCTGAACACAAGACTATTTCACAGAAAAGTATTTGAAAATTAGTGTTACTAACATCAGTTATGAAATAGAAGCCAGCCAAATAGCTAATGAAACTTCAGCATGCTCATTCCTTGCACTGGCCATGGAAGGCAAGATAAAGATCTTTTACCAGCCAAAAATCAGACAAAACAAAGAGGAAAAGACTGGGAAACAGTTCTACTGGCTGAGGATTTCAAAAAGCTTAGATGAGAATACAATAGCTCCCAGCACCCTTAGTAGCTGGGCCACAATTTTTTTTTATTTTTAAAGAGATCCTGCCAGTGTCTCTTGAAATATCAAGCGGTTAGATATGTCTTTTTTGAACCCAATTATTTAAGAATATTTCTGTAAGGAAATATTTCTGCTTCCATTCCTTGTTGTAACTAAGGGCCTCATTTTCCAATATCGCGAAAAAGAGAGAGAGAGAGAGAGAGACTTGCTATAGTGTCTCTTCCCTAGACAGGTTTTTGTATCCCTATGAGAGGCCCACCTAGTAACTCGAGGTGGGGATTAGGTATGAGTGTAGGGGGTTGGGGGCCACGTTCACATTCAACATGAGACGTACGAACAGAACAGTGGTCTCTTGTGAAGATTTGCTGGCCTTCAGAGTGAGGAAACTCACTCCAAGATGAGATTTGGGCAATGTTCTCTCAAACTAGCTTAGCTAGTTTGAGAGAACTTAGCTAATCCCCACCTCGAGTTACTAGGTAAGCCTCTCATAGGGATACAAAAACCTGTCTAGGGAAGAGACACTATAGCAAGTCTCTCTCTCTCTCTCTCCCCCCCATTCCCTAGCCTGCAGGATACTGAAACAGGCTGTCTGGACACATCGTGAACCACGATAAACCTTTACTGGCCTCTAGCGCACAACGTACCGCGAATGAAAGGGTTGTAGCTATTGGCCGCGTTAGGAGCCGCGCTAACACTGCGGCTGTTTCGCCGCACACGATAACGCTTTCCTACTTTACATATGCTCCGCCCCAACTCCGCCCCCCTGAATACAAAATTAAAAATTTGCATTCGCAAATCGCGTTAACGGCTGTTAGCGTGATTTGCGGAATTATCTTCTGCGGTAACTCCTTGGAAAATGACCCCCTAAGTCTGTGAATTTGTTTGTGCCATAAATGAGGGTAAATAGGCATCTCAGCTTTTCTTTTTGTTTGTTCTTCCTTTCTGGATGATATATTGTGATGGGTTTGCTTTCCTGATTCCTGGTTTCTTCTTAAAGTGGGCTATAAGGCAATGGTTACATTTTTCCTTTGAAATTAGATTCCTGCGTGTGCATAGGGGTTGGTTTTTTTTTTTTTTTCTCTTTTTCCTTTTTTCCTCCTTATGGAACAGTATTTCTTTCAAATGTGTTTTATTGATCTTTTTATTTGTAAACTTGAAAATTTTAATAAAATCAAACAAGAAAAGAAAATACATTAGCTGTGAAACCTAACTACTTTCATTTCCCATTTGTAAAAACACCACTGGAGAAGCTGTTCTGAGCAATGTACTTATTCGTCTTTTTACTACAATTCTACTCGGTACACTAAAAATGTTCCACATTAGAATGTGGGGGGGAAAGGCAGATGCATCAGTATATTTGTGTAATACAATTACCCTTTTCAGTTTTTAAAATAGAAAGTATGAGAATACATTTGAAATGAGAAATTTTTTTCATAGCTTTATTTAAAAATTTCTAAAATACTTTTAATTGTATTTTTAATCACTTATGAAAAATAAAATTGTTCAGAAATAGTGTCTATTCATTAGCAAAATCAAAATTTGTATATGTGCAGTAGCCTGATTTTATTTATGAGCACCCCTTTTTTTTTTTTTTAGTTACAATTTTAAGCACTATTAAAAACAGGAGCTACAGGGCACATTAAAGAATTGCAGAAGAACTTGCAAGACTAAAACACAACCTAGATGAAACATCTGCACTTGTCTGATTTCAAGATGTTAAGAATGCTACCTTGGCAACCAAATGAAACTGACACACTTTCCCAGTTAAAATCTGACTGCCACAATCTGCAATTCCACAATGCTTTATTTTCACTTTGCAAAGCAGACTGACTGGTTTAGCAAAACTGTCAGTGCCCTCTTTGGTTATCAGCTGGTATATATATTAATTATGCATGCTCTGGTATCTTCCATTTATAGATACAAGGCACCAGGCATTATTATTTTTTTTTTTTTTATCATCTACACAGATTCACATTCAGTTTCTTTGACCTCCTGCTGTGACCCTGATACCAGCATCCACAGGCTGTAGGTCATGACCTCAGAAAGAATTGGCATCATAGAAAAGAGAGCATGCAATTTTGGGCTTTTTCAGGAACAGTACAACACAGAACACAATCTTTTGCAGATCAGAGTGTTTATCTCTTTATACCATTCACTCATCTTCACTTTTCTCTAAAACAATTCATAGAACTACAAGCTTCAATTTCTATTTGTAGAGACACTAAATTGTGTTCTCATTCACTAAAAGGTCTCATTTATAGAATTCATGAACGGTCAATCTAAAGCCTGATTGCATATCATCTTACTCTTCCAAAACTGAACTAACATTTACATTAACATTTTAAAGGTAAAAAAATACCATGGTTGCATTACATGGTTCTCATTCAAACTTTAGTTTTCATGTAAAACACCAATTTATATTGGAAGAGATTACATCATTGAAGTTTAAATGTGAACAATGCTGTTCATAGTCTTTATATGGCAAAAGTCAAACATCTAAAGCTAAGCTCCTGGTTTTTAACAGGGTTTTCTGACTGACAGTTTTATAGTACTTACTTTAAATACTAGAAAACCTAAAACCTTCACAATGAATACTGCAAAGATTGGGCCCTAACAAATGTAGAGCTTTATATGTGCTATAAAACTGCAGCCTAAAAAATACAAAACATGATACCAGGAGCGTTAAACACAACACAGTCCCAGGGGCACACAATTGTAGTGCAATAAAATGCAAATCTTGATTTACAATGCTAAGAATAGTTTTTGTATAACAAGCACTTCAGTTGTATTATTCGTTTTAGCAAACCGGTTTTGCAGACTTTTCCTTAAAATATTTCTAAGCACAAACCCAACTTCTAGCTTGTAGCATTTTCCACACAGCTTCAAAGCAGTTGAAAATACGTTCTAGAAGCTTTACATTATTTGTTCAGCAGGGGGAGCTAGCATCCTCACATCTTGAGGCTGTCCTACTGCTTTCTGTGTATACAATATATGGATTTGGATTTTTTTTTATATATGTGTGTGCATTTCAGTTCTAGCAAGTCAACTACTTTGTCATACAGTTTGTCCATGGTATCAGAATACAATTGTAAAAGATATCTGAACAAAAATGCATATAGATTTTATTAATTTACCTTTATCTTGGAATTCTTGAGGATAGCTATAGGAAGAAATACAAAACATATGAAAATAATGTAAATCTGAAAGCCAAGATGCATGATAAAATAAAGAAAAACCAGAGCTGCTGATATACAACAATAAGCTATACAAATACAGGCAGAAAAATAAGGCTTCAGGAACAAAATGTTCTACAGCAGTATAGCAATTTATTTTAAAAAGACAGCAACCCAGTTTTAAAAAAATAATTTCATTTATCTATGTAAATTGATATCAACATATTTTTAAACCACTGAAATACATTTCATGTAACATGCAAATACTACTGATGTCCACTGTTAGTAAATTTACTTGAAATAATCAATAATCATAGAAATCAAAAAATACTTTTGCAAATAAGAATCCTAAGGCCCATCTAGTCTGTCCATGTTAATACTGCTGCAATGCCAGACCTCCAGCTGACCTCTGGCTTTCCCTTTCACGTCTTCCTGACTAGAGATGCTCAGTGCCTATTCCAAGCATTCTGAAATTCCATTACTGGTTTTGTCTCCAGCATGTCCCCTGGGAGGCCATTCTATGTATCCACCACCCATTCCATGAATACATGTTTTCTGATGTTGATCCTGAGTCTATAGTCTTGACAGCTCATACTGTCTAACCTCTTGTTCTAGAGCATTCTTTCTTCTGTAAAAATGTTGCTTCTTGTCTATTTATACCTTTGAAGTATCTGACATATTCCCTCTGTCTTTCCTCACCTCTCCTCTATGATTTAGGTAAGGACTTCTCAAACTTTTAGCCAATGTGATTCCATTTTAGCACTTGAAAATTCATGGGCTCAGAGGATGGCCAAAACAAATTAGGGGAAGTACATTCCCCCTCCAATCACTGCAATCTCATCCTCACTGCACTCCAGCTGATCCTCTCTCAACCTCCACCCAGGTCCAAGCAGCTCCTCCCCTTCAGCAAACCCTCTCTCTCTCTCTCTCTCTCAACCTTCACCCCATCAGTTGATCCACTCTTACATCCCCCAGCTCCTCCCACCTCACTAAACAACCCCTATAGCCCTTTCAGCATCCCTTCAGTTCTTCTTATAAGTCCCACCTGGTCCTATCATCCCATCCTCTACCCCTTCTCTTCTACCTCCCAGCCTCATCTCATCAACCCTTCGTTTTTTCCCTCAACTGATCCCCCTCACCTCCCCAGCTCCTCTTACATCCTCCAATCAATCTTTTTTTGTTTCCCCCTCTCACCCTCCAATTTCGCCACCTGATCCAGTCCTCAAGCCCATCCTGGATCTGATCCCTTCCTTCAAAGAGCTTCCTTCTTTATATATCCTCTTGGGCCAGGGCTAGCAATGTTTTCCTTTAGGCCCTGAACCAAAGATGGATAACAACTTGTGAAGAGAAGACAGACTGATGGCAGGGGCAACATTTTTCTCTTGGGTAGGTTCAGTGGTGGGTGAGAAGAGAGAAGCAGTGATAATCCTCTTCAGCCAGTGCACACCAGCCCTCCCCTCCCCTTCTGGCTGGTCCCGAGACAGACTGTGATCTGCAAGTGGCAGCAGCATTTGTAATGAAAGTGAACATGGAGCTGAGAACCAGTGCAAGATCACAGGTCCTGCAGTGACCCTGATCCCCTCCTCACTCAGGCTGCCTATTACCACAGAAACTCATGCGAGGTGGAAACACTGCAGAGGCTGTAAATGTGTGCTGACTCGCAAGTCCCATGCTGCTACACCTGGCGCCTGAAGAGTGCTGCTTTTGAGGCAGTTGAAAGTTTTGTGACTCCATCTGGAGTCCCAACCCACAGTTTGAGAAGCCCTGATTTAGGTCCTTATGCCTGTTGGCGGAGACCCTGCACCATTTTAGAATTAGACACAATATTCTAGCCGAGTCAAAACAACATATTACAGTACTTCAATTGAGAGGTCCACATTCAGGCACTGTCCAGATAGCAAAGTTAGCCAGATAAACTTATCTGGCTAACTTTAAAGGTATATTCAACACAGTGTAGCTGCACTAATTAGTAAAGCTGGCTAACTTTAGTACAGCTCTTTAGCCTGACCAGAGTTAGCCGATAACTTAGCCGGTTAACTCAACTCCTCTCAGTTACACCCCTTGAACACCCCTAACTTAACTGGATAAATTCTAGTCCCATGGATAAGTGCCTAGATCTTCATTTCACCAGATAACTTATGAGTCATCCGGTTAAATGCTTTTGAATACAGACCTCAATGTAACGCAGGGCTTTACCAATAAACATAATATACCTTGCTTTACCAATAAACATAATATACCTTGCTTTAAGGTCCTTTATCTTCTTTATAAGAGCTTCTTTTTTGTCCTTGGCTTTCTTTGACAAATTTTCCCCTTTGAGGACATCCGATACAAATATTTCAAAGTCTGATCATGAAATATAATAGAAAGCAGTATGAACGAATAATATAATTTGGATGATAAACATTAACATAAAAAAGTTTTTCTCTGTTTTTTTTTTTTTGTTTTGTTTTTTTTAATCTGTGCTATCTGCAAGTTACTTTGAGCTATATGTACTAAGCATTTTCCCCATAGACACAGGGAGGCTAATTTTGTATCCTCATGTTTAACGTATGCAACAGCTACACACACAAGTTAAACCACAATTCATAAGTTTGCTTTGAAAATGATCCCTAAGAACATGCACACACTTACCCACACAAACTTACACCTACTTTTCACAGAGTGTAACTTTCATATGTTAATTTACATGCAGGGGGTTTTTTTGTATTTTTTTAAATCAAAAGTATGACTGTAAATCCCAACTCCATCCCCAACACACCTGCTTTTTGTACACATGAAAGTATGAACGAAATTGGGTTATGCACACACTTATGTGAGCAATGTAAGAGAACATAACACTTGTCTTTGTGGGGCAGACAAAAGGTACATCAAGCCCAGTATCCTGTTTCCAACAGTGGCCAATACAGATCACAAGTACCCCTGCGAAATTTTATAAGGTACTATTTCCAAACATCCATGTTTCCAAGAATGTGGAAATAGTTTTGAAAATCAGGTCCTGAATGGAAGAAATTCCTTAGAACATTTGGCCTATGAATTCCAAGTTAAGTATTATATATTCACAATTTATATACTCTATATTAAGTATTGCATAACAAAAATTCATTCTGTGGCTAAAGAAAATTTTGAGGATGTTGTGTTAAGCAACCCTGAAAGAAAAAAAAACTGGCTCTTATTACTGACAGGGTAATGTCTCCAAATAGGTTGATTTTGTACATGCCTGGACAGAAATGAATCTCACTCGTAAACTAGGGTATGTTGAGTATAGCAGCGTTGCTTACTGGTAACAGGTGTTCTCTAAGGACAGCAGGATGTCAGTCCTCATATATGGTTGACATCATCCAATGGAGCCCAGCACAGAAAAACTATGTCAGTTTCCAGAACTCTGATTGAACCTCACTGGGCATGTCTAGGGAATGTTACTGTACCACACGTCCACACAGGGTCCTTTCAGTCTCGTTTTAGCAAAGAATTAAAATAATTTTGTAAACACTAATTCCACTGGGATGTGTGTGGGTTACATAAGGACCAACATCCTGCTGTCCTCAGAGAACACCTGTTACAAGTAAGCAACTTTGTTTTCACCAAAGACAAACAGGATGGCATTCATCACATATGGGTAATCCCTAGCTACAGCCTGACCCCCAACTTGTAAAAGGAGAAAAAAAAAAAAAAAAACAGCAGCGGTGCCACAGGCCCAACAAAACATTTTTTGGTTGGCAACAAGCCTTTTTCTGTTTTATTCTTAACCTATGGGGTGCAGCCTGGAACAAAAACAGGCCCTAGGTGGGAAAGAGCTGGGTTCTACACCTCAAACAAATTGCTCAGGCTGGATTAGCCAAACCTACCGTCGCATCGAACATCCCTATGCAGACATTAATGAGATGTGAAACGGTGGAGAGAACTCCACATCGCAGCCTTGCAGGGCTCCTCCATGGAGACTGATTGCAGGTGAGCCACCAGTGCTGCCATGGCTTGGACAGAGTGAGCCTTAACATGGCCACCAGATTCATCCTACTTGGGCATAACAGATGGAGATGCAATATGCTTGCCAACTGGAAAGAGTCTGTTTGACAACAGCTTTTTTGTGTTAAAAAAAAAAAAGTGCAGTGGACTTTCTATGGGCTTTGATCCATTCCAGGTAGAAAGCAAAGGCTCTCTTGCAGTCCAAACTGTGCAATAGTTGTTCACCTTGGTGAGCATGCAGACTGGGAAAAATTGTTGGAAGGACAATTAAATGGTTATAATGGAATTCCACCATCACCTTAGACCACCCTATCATGGAAAAACTTCGTATAATATAGATAAGTTACCAGAGTCTGAGGTTCAATGATCCTGCATGCCAAAGTAACAGCCACCAAAAATGCAACATTCCAGATCGCGTACTTCAGGTCACAAGAGTAAAGTGGCTCAAAAGGAGCTTTCATCAGCTGGGACAAAACCATGTTGAGGTCTCATGACACAACAGGAGGTCTAATGGAAGGCTTCAAATGAAGCAGAGCCCGCATGAAACGTACAACTAAAGGCTGCACAGAAATGAACTTACTTTCTACAGGGTGATGATATGCACCAATCGTACTAAGGTGGACCCTTACTGAGCTGGTCTTGAGACTGGAAGCAGATAAATGTAGAAGGTAATCAAGCAGTATTTATTTGGAGCAAGAGAAAGAATCTAGAACCTGTTGCTATCATCACATGGAAAACCTCTTCTAGTTCAGTCCATAGGCCCTTCCAGTGGAAGTTTTTCTTGAAGTTAAAAGAAAACGAGAAGCATCCTCCGAAAGATCAAGGGGGTGCAGAATTAACTTTTCAATATCCAAGCGGTGAGTGAAATATGAGGTTGGGATGAGGAAAATAGTTAGAAAAAATGAAAGGTGCAGCTGCAAAGGTTAAAAATGTAAGAACATAAGAAATTGTCATGCTGGGTCAGACCAAAGGTCCATCAAGCCCAGCATCCTGTTTCCAATAAAGGCCAAACCAGGCCAAAGAACCTGGCAATTACCCAAACACCAAGAAGATCCCATGCTACTGATGCAATTAATAGCAGTGGCTATTCCCTAAGTAAACTTGATTAATAGAAGTTAATGGACCTCCAAGAGCTTATCCAAACCTTTTTTGAACTCAGCTACACTAACTGCACTAACCACATCTTCTGGCAAAAATTCCAGAGCTTAATTGTACGTTGAGTGGAAAAGAATTTTCTCCGATTAGTCTTAAATGTGCTACTTGCTAACTTCATGGAATGCCCCCTAGTCCTTCTACTATCTGAAAGTGTAAATAACCGATTCATATCTACTCGTTCAAGACCTCTCATGATCTTAGACCTCTATCATATTCCTCCCCTCAGCCGTCTCTTCTCCAAGCTGAACAGCCCTAACCTCTTTGGCTTTTCCTCACAGGGGAGCTGTTCCATCCCCTTTATCATTTGGTTGCCCTTCTTTGTACCTTCTCCATCGCAATCCTTTTTTAGATTCAGCGACCAGAATTGTAAACAGTATTCAAGCTGTGGTCTCTCCATGGAGCCATACAGAGGCATTATGACATTTTCCGTTTTATTAACCATTCCACAACAGGTGTGGACTTTGTTTAAAAATACCATCTTAGAAGTGCAGTGCAGATGTATTCCATGCATTAAGTGGAAGGAAGGCAAAACGATTAATGGCATGGTTAAAAGGTGAGGTGAAAGAGGCTATTTTAGCCAAAAATAATCCTTCAAAATTGGAAGAAGGATCCATCTGAAGAAAATAGGAAAAAGCATTAACATTGTTAAGTATAAAACATTGATAAAACAGACTAAGAGAGAATTTGAAATGAAGTTGGCCGTAGAGGCAAAAACTCATAATAAAAACATTTTTCAATATATTCGAAGCAGGAAACCTGTGAGGGAGTCGGTTGGACTGTTAGATGACCAAGGAGTTAAAGGAGCTCCTAGGGAAGATAAGGCCTTTGCACAAAGGCTAAGGAGAAATTATTACTTACCTGATAAATTTCCTTTTCTTTAATAAGGACAGGTGGACTCAAAACCAATGGGTTATGCACCTCTAACAGCAGACGGAGATAGAGCAAAGCTGACATCACAGTACATATACCCCTGTAGTGATATCAGTCCACCAGTATTCTCTGCAAAAGCCAACTGTGGACAAACTAACAAAACTTGATTATTAACAGATAACCATTCCAGCACTCAGCCAACAGGAAAACACTGAGCTCAGACAAAGAGTGTAACACTAGTCTAGGGACAGGACTGACACTTACCAGTACTCCCCAAAACACGCAGCCACACAGGAGGACAACAGCACCACCATCCGGCAGCCAAGGTAAGAAGGTGGATTCACCTGTCCTTATTAAAGATAAGGAAATTATCAGGTAAGTAGTAATTACTCCTTTCTTAGCATATGCACAGGTGAATCCAAAACCAGTGGGATGTACCAAAGCTACTGCTGAAAAAACAGGGTGGGAGGCTGCCTACGGTCCAGTCAAAACCACATGTGCTAAGGCTGCGTCCTCTCGGGCATGCACATCCAAGCGATAATGCCTGAAAAAGGTGTGTAAAGAGGATCATGTCGCAGCTCGGCAAATGTCGATGGGAAACAATCTAACCTCTGCCCATGACACTGCCTGAGCCCTAGTGGAATGAGCCCTAACCTAAGCAATGGCTGCTCAGCATCTACGTACGCGCCCGTGTCTACCTCCTTAATCCAGTAGGCTAATGTAGCCCACGACGCCGGCTCACACTGTTTACTCCCACCATGGAGGATAAACAGCTAGTCCGTCTTCCTGAGTTTCAGAAACCTCAAAATACCTCAAGATATGCCTCTTGACATCCAAGGGCCAGAACAGGCGATATTCCTCTGCATATCTTACCCTGTCCAAAGAAGGCAGGGAAAAAGACTGATTCAAGTGAAAATTTGAGACCATTTTTGGCAAAAAAGAAGGAACAATATGCAGTTATATCGCCCCTGGAATCACTTGCAGAAACAGCTCCCGGCAAGACAAGGCCTATAGTTAAGATACTCGACGTGCAGAACAAATTGTCACAAGAAACACCGTTTTCAAGGGCAGTAACTTCAAAGAAAGGCTACACATCAATCAAAAAGTAGGGCCCTCCAAAAAATCCAAAGCTAGATTAAGACTCCACAAGGGCACTGGTAAATGCAAGGGAGGATGAAGATGTTTCGCTCCTTTCAAGAAACAGGCCATATCTAGATGAGTCAACAAGGGCCCACCATTCACCTGACCTCAGAAACAGGCAAGAGCCACCACCTGTAATTCCTTTAAGGAATTAAGGGTCAACCCTTTACTCAATCCATCCTACAAAAATTCCAAAATGAGTGGGATCTTAACCGAACAAGGAAGAACCCCTCAATCGTCACCACCAAGCCTCAAACACTCACCAAACCCACACATTGGCTAAGGAAGTAGAGAACTTTCTTGCTCGTAGGAAGGTGGCAATCACCGCAGTAGAATATTCACGCTTCAGCAACTGAGCCTTCTCAAGGCCCATAACGTAAGAAAAAATCAATTCAGATCTTCATGAAGAACAGGCCCCTGCCCTAGCAGATCCCTGTGTGCCAGAAACTGGAAGGGAGAGTCCACCAGGAGCCTTCACAGATCTGCATACCACGGTGTCCTGGGCCAATCTGGTGCCACCAGAAGCACTATCCCCCAGTGACTCTTGATCCTCCAAATCATTCTGCCCAACATGGGCCATGGGGGAAAGGCATACAGCAGCTTGCTCTCCAGCCACTCCTGCACAACAACATCGATGCCCAAGGATTTTGAATCACTCTTGTGACTGAAGAATCAAGGAACCTTCACACTGTTAGATGTCGCCAGCAGGTCCAAAAACGGAAGGCCCCAGCGATCCACTATTAGCTAAAATTTCAAATTTGACAATTCCTATTTTCCTGGATCCAGAATCTGTCTGCAGAGAAAGTCCGCCCTTACATTGTCTTTTCCTGAAATGCGTGAGGCTGAGATCTCCTGAAGATGTACTTCGGCACATTCCATAAGTTGGGCTATTTCCTGCGACACCTGCTGACTCTTTGTTCCTCCCTGCTGATTGACATAAGCCACTGTCGTTGCATTGTCTGACATTATCAGGACCGCTAGACATTGCAATCTGTCGCTGAATTGCAAGCATGCCAACTGGACCGCACCAGCTTCCAGTCGATTGGTGTTCAGAGAGACTCTTCCGCACTCCAGCGTCCTTGCACTGTCAAGCTCCTGACAGTTGAGCACAGACTTCCATCGGCAGTGGAGCCGAGTTGAATAGTCTTGAGACTGTGGTCTTCAATGAGACAGCAGATTGCGCTGAAATGGGTGCATATGCACCCTCGCTGCCACTTCCAGGGTCGCCGCCATCAATCTGAGCACATAAAGACAGGACCACACTGTCAGGTGTATTGTGTTTGTCAATAGACGCACCTGTGCCATCAGCTATTGAAGATGGCCCTCCAGCAAGGACACCCTGCCCTGTTTCATGTCGAACTGAACACTAACAACTGTGATGGCTGAAGACTGCTCTTGGCCAGGTTCACGACACAATCTAACTCCTGCAATAAGGAGATCACCTTGCGCGACATCCGGACGCTCTCTGCCAGACTCTTGGCTCGAATCAACCAGTCATCCAAATACGAGTGTACCAGGATCTTATCTTTTCTCAACTCCACCACCATCACCACCATAAGCTTGGAAAAACTTCTGGGCATGGTGGCCAAACCAAATGTTAGCACTTGAAACGGATAATCACATCCCAAACCCGCGAAACACAGAAATTGTTGATGCTCTAAGTTGGATGGGAATGTGCAGGTACACCTCAGACAGATCCAGCGACATCAGGAACCCCCCCCCCCCCGACTGTACTACCAATATCATTGAGGGCAAGGTTTCCATGTGAAAATGAGTCACACGCAAATGACTGTTGACTCCTTTGAGATCCAGGATGGGACACAAGGAGCTCTCCTACCTGGGCACAACGAAATAAATGGAACATCGGCCTGTATTTTCATGAGACACGAGCACTGGAACCACAGCCCGCAGACTGAGGAGTCTTAACAATGTACACTCCACTGTCTGTCTCTTCTGCAGAGAGTTGCAGGGAGACACCATGAACACATACTGAGGAACACTGCGAAACTCCAGCACATAGCTCTCCCTTACCACCTCCAGAACCCACTGGTCTGTCTTGATCTCTTCCCATCACCAATATAAAAGAGCGGCGACCTCCTATCTCCTGATCCTGGAGGTGTGTCAGCATACCTTCATTGGGAGGTTCAGGGTGCTCCACTACCTGCATCCCATCTAGGCTGGCTGGGATGAAAGGACTGAGTTCTACCCAAATGTCAAGTCCTCTGAAAAGCCACTCCTCTGTAGGATCGAAAACATCTGAACTCCCTAGTACAACCTCTCGTGCTGAAGGATCGCAGCGCCTGATTCTTATCCTCTGGTAATCGATGAACTGGGGACTCACCCCACTTACTGGCCTTTTTCTCCAGCTTACTCCCAAATAACAGTGAGCCTTTAAAGGGCAACTTTGTAAGGTTAGACTGAGGTTGTATCAGTGCCTGAAGGGAGGGTGCAGTCCTTGAAAAAATTCTATCCAAGAAATGGCAGAAGGATCCATGTCAAAACCAGGGGGCATGGCCTGTGCCCACTGAACTCCTTCCCCCTCTGACAAACCAGTCAGGGGAGCTCCAAAATCAGACAACCCTTCTGGCAGCTCTGTTTCCATTCCTGTATCAGGCTGGGAAGAACCAGGCTTAGTAAAATCAGAAGGAGGTAATTCTCCCTGAGCCTCCAAATAGCGATGAAACAAATTAGAGGGAAACTAAGTTGAGATGCCCGAATATGATAAAAGGGTAAGGCATTTAGGCTTCTTCGCCAAGGGTGCCATCAGTCTGCCAATACACCCTAACATGCATTTGTCAATAGT
This sequence comes from Rhinatrema bivittatum, assembly GCF_901001135.1. Taxonomy (NCBI): domain Eukaryota; kingdom Metazoa; phylum Chordata; class Amphibia; order Gymnophiona; family Rhinatrematidae; genus Rhinatrema; species Rhinatrema bivittatum. Next base: position 217,286,027 of record NC_042616.1, read on the forward strand.
GCACCCAAAAAAAATAGGTGCTGACAAATAAGGTGCACAACACTGTGCCTATATGAGTGCTCAAAATGAGCTCCCCAGGATGCTCAGATAATGCGTGCAAAAAAATGCGTACGTAAAAAAAAAAAAAATGCATGCACATGCGTGCTCAAATGGGCGCTCAACTAGGTGCATAGTTGGGCATACAAACATGATCTAACAGAAACTGAAGAGGACACTATGCTCGCCCAAAAAATGTGCAAAAACGCCACCGTGGCCTACCACGCAGTGAACCAGCAACAAGGACTGCTCAACCTGCCAGGCTGCCCCCCATCCCCTGAACTCCACAGGAGACCAGAAAAACCATCAGATCTTGCCGAGCATGGAGACGGGGGGGGGGGGGGGATCCCTACTCAACTCCTTTTCTTTTTATCTTTTTTTTTTTAATTACCCTTTACATGAGCTCAGCCCATCCCGGCTGAGTACAAGGTTAGTCTCAGACTGCGGGGGGGGGGGGGGGGGGGCGCATAAACCTTCACCACTATGCTCGGTTTCCTGCACCTGCTTGTCTTTCAGCTGTTTGTTTTTTTAAACAGCTAAGTCCATGGCAGTTGAAAAACCAGCTACCGGATACAAGTCACTCATCTGAGGGACCACGGAAATCATCTCAGGATTTCTCAACTGAGGGAGGGACAATAAGGTATCACAACAGGAGAGTGGGGCGAATTAATTTGCCTTCTTCTTTTCTCCTTCTAAAACTTAAAGGAATCCCCAATAGGGAGATGCACACCCACCATCTGCTGCAGATGGAGAATACTGACAGGCAGATGTCACTGCAGGGGTATATATACTTTGATGTCAGCTTTGCTCTGTCTCCATCTGCTGGTAGAGGTGCATAATCCACTGGGTTTGGAATCACCTGTCTGTATGCTAAGAAAACATAATCTTTACTTCTCTGTTTACTAATGAGGATGTTGGGGAGCTACCCGTTCTGGAAATGGTTTTCAAGGGTGATGAGTCAGATGAACTGAACCAAATCACTGTGAACCTAGAAGATGCAGTATTTCAGATTGACAAACTAAAGAATAGCAAATCACCTGGACCAGATGGTATGCAACCCACGGTTCTGAAGGAACTTGAAAACAGAATTTCAGATCTATGAGTTAAAATTTGTAACCTATCATTAAAATCATCCATTGTACCTGAAGAATGAAGGGTAGCCAATGTAACCCCAATATTTAAAAAGGACTCCAGGGGTGACCCCTGAAACTATAGACAGGTGAGCCTGACTTCAGTGCTGGGAAAAATAGTAGAAACTATTCTAAAGATCAAATCAAAGAGCATATAGAAAGACATGGTTTAATGGAACACAGTCAGCATGGATTTAACCAAGGGAAGTCTTGCATCACAAATTTGCTTCATTTTTTTTTGAAGGGGTTAATAAACATGTGGATAAACATGAACCGGTAGATGTAGTATATTTAGATTTTCAGAAGGCATTTGACAAAGCCCCTCATGAGAGGCTTCTAAGAAAACTAAAACGTCATAGGATAGGAGGCAATGTCCTTTCGTGGATTACAAACTGGTTAAAAGACAAGAAATAGAGAGTAGGAAATAAATGGTCAATTTTCACAGTGGAAAAAAGTAAACAGTGGAGTGCCTCAGGGATTTGTACTTGGACCGGTGTTTTGCAATATATTTATAAATGATTTGGAAAGGAATAAGAGTGAGGTAATCAAATTTGCAGATATAAAATTATTCTGAGTTGTTAAATCACAAGCGGATTGTGATAAATTGCATGAGGACCTTGCGAGATTGGAAGACTGGGCATCCAAACGACAAATGAAATTTACTATGGACAAGTGTAAAATAATGCATATAGAGAAAAAGATCCCATGCTGTAGTTACACGATGTTAGGTTCCATATTAGGAGCTACCACCCAGGAAAAAGATCTAGGCGTCATAGTGGATAATACATTGAAATCATCAGCTAAGTGTGCTGCGGCAGTCAAAAAAGCAAACAAACAATGTTAAGAATTATTAGGAAGGGAATGGTGAATAAAATGAAAAATGTCTTAATGCCTCTGTATAGCTTAACGGTAAGATCGCACCTCGCGTACTATGTACAATTCTGGTTGCCGCATCTCAAAAAAGATATAGTTGCACTGGAGAAGGTACAGAGAAAGGTGACCAAAATGATAAAGGGGATGGAATGGCTCACCTATGAGAAAAGGCTAAAGAGGTTAGGGCTGTTCAGCGTGGAGAAGAGATGAACATGAAAGAGGTCTGTAAAATCATGAGATATCTAGAAGAGGTAAATGTGAATCGGTTATTTACTCTTTTAGATAATGGAAGGACTAGGGGGCACTCCAACAAATTAGCAAGTAGCACATTTAAAACTAATCAGAGGAAATTCTTTCACTCAATGCACAATTATTTCTGAAATTTGTTGCAGAGTATGGGGTTAGGACAGTTAGTGTAGTTGGGTTTAAAAAAGGTTTGGAAAGTTCTTGGAGGAAAAGTCCATTGTAATTAATCAAGTTGACTTACGGAATAGCCACTGCTATTACTGGCATTAGTAGCATGGGATCTACTTAATGTTTTAAGTACTTGCCAGGTACTTGTAATCTGGATTGGACACTTTTGGAAAAAGGATGCTGGGCTTGATGGACCCTTGGTTTGACCCAGTATGGCAACTTCTTATTTTCTTATGGTACAACCTGCCTTGATCCTGAGAGACAAGATCTGGAGAAATCCCTAGCCTGATCAGTTCCCAGATGGATATCTCCCATAGGAGTGGGAACCAGACCTGTTTTGGTCAAAAGGGGGCTATGAGAATCATGGTGCCCTTTTCTTTGAGCTTCAACAAAACCTTTTCCACTAGTGGAATCGGAAAATAAATGTACAGAAAGCCTCTGCCCCAATTCAGGGGAAGATTATCTGCCCTCTGTCTTGAACAAAAGAGTAGGACCTTCCTGTTCCAAACAGATGCAAATAGATCCACAACTGGAGTTCCTCAGCAGTGGAAAAACTGGTTCTCTAACCCCTGGTTCCGAGACCACTCGGGTGGTTGTAAAGACAGACACAGTGTATCCACTAATACTTTCTCCACACTGGCCATGTAAATTGCTCTGAGAACCATGCCTTGAGATATAGACCAGCCTTACAGCTGGACAGCCTCCTAACACAGAAGGTACAAGCCCATGCCTCCCTGCCTATTGATATATCACTACTTGATCGTCTGTCTGTACAAGAACTTTGTTGGACAGCTGATTTCTGAAAGCCTACAGAGTACCGAATCACCTGGAAGTTTATCTAATGCAACTTTTCCTGGGCAGACCAAGAGCCCTGGGTGCAGAATCCATCTACATAGTTCCCCAAACTAGATTGGAAGCATTCACTGTGAGGGCAATTTGGATCGGAGATATTTGAAAAGGGATTCCCTTGACCAGATTGAAATTGTCCCACCACAGGACAGAATCCCTGAGAGACTGAGTGATCCATATGTTGTCCCAGACATCCTGCATGTCTTATAGCCACTGAGATCTCAAGATCCATTGGGCACTTCTCATGCAATGATGGGCTAAGGTGAGACTTTGGATAGTTGATGACAAACCCTAGTGACTCCAACACCAGGATAGTCATGTGTATCAAATCCTTGACTCCAGCCTGAGACGTGCTTTTCACCAGCCAATTGTCCAGATAAGGAACCATGTGCAGCCCCAGTTTGTGTAAATGCGCTGCCGTCACCACAGCTAGGCATTTTGTGAAGACATGTGGCAGCCACTAGCCGAAATGGCAGAATGTGATACTGGAGGTGGTGGTTTCCTACTATGGAATGGAAATATTTCCTATGACCTGAAAAAATCTCTATGTTGATCGAAAGACCACAGACAGTCCTTTTCTTGAAGGGGACTAAGGTGCCCAGGGAAACTATCTTGAACTTTTCTCTTTTGATGAATTTGTTCAAGGCCTTTAGGTATAAGATGGCACGGATTCCCTCTGTTTTCTTTGAGATCAGGAAACACGGAGTAGAATCCCCACCTTCTTTGCCTTGGTGGAACAGGTTTGCCTGCATTGGCCATTAAGAGGAAGAAGAGCTTTGTTTAAAGCACTTCCTGATGCAGCGACTGACTCCAAGATGAGTCTGGGAGCCGATTTGGCAGAAAAGCCAATAGCTTCAATTTGGACCTTCTTTTGATGATGCTGAGGACCCACGCATCTGGGGTTACACTTGGCCACCAGCTTACATAAAACCATAGCCTGCCCCCAACTGGAAGGTCCTCTGGTATGAGTACTAAGATCCAGACTATGCTCTCTACAGTCCAGTCAAATTCTATCCCACGTGTTGACTGGGATGCTATTTGGGGCTTAGGTGCTCTCTGCTGCCTTGGATGGGCACAAGAGGCCTGCTACAATTGGGACCTGAGGAGGATAATGCCTCCTTGGGTGAAAAGTGTCTCTTCTGCCCTAGCCTTGGCAGCATCCTAGAAAAGAAGACTGGATCTGGAGTAGCCATGGAAGGCTGCTGGAGCGTTGCACAATGGACCCAGATCTGTGCCACCGCATCCTAAACCCTATTTCCAAAGAAATTATTTCCAGTGCATGGCACATGAGCAAGTCTTTCCTGCACTTCTAGGCGGAAATACAAGGCCTACAGCCAGGCAAGTCTGTGCACCTTGATCCCTATGGCAGAGACTTCAAATCATTATAGGTCAAACTTGTGGCATAGCCACGGGTAGGCCGTGGCCTGCCCACTTTGGGCTCAGGCCCACCCAAATCAGTGCTGTCCAGCAGCCCAAGGAGAGAGGCCCTGTCACAGGGCTGCAGTGAACACCGGGCATGCACATCCAGAGGAGCTGCGGCCGAGAAGAAGAAGAAGAGGCCCAGGAGGCCGGCCAGTGGACCCAATCTCACTGGCAGCCAAGAAGAGGCGGCGGCCAAGCAGGCCTGCAAGGCCACCAATGGATCCCATTCTCTGATGGCCAAGAAGAGGAGGAGGCCGAGCAGGCCTGTAAGACCGCTGGTGGATCCCATGCCAGCGACAGCTGAGAAGAGGAGCAGGACTGGGAGGCCTGCAGTTGAAGAAAAAAACATTCTCACCGGAAGGTGCCTATTCTCCTGCTACTCCACATGTGCCGGTCCCTATGCCATTCAAAACACGTGCAGCCAGTAAGTGCTCTATGCTGATCTCATGCATCACTCCCTCTTTTGTTTTGTGGAGTCTGCCTGTGATTCGTTTGTGTGTGTGTTTGTTTGTGTGAATGGTAGCCTGCCTGGGGGGGGGGGGGGGGATGTGAATGGGAGCCTTCCTGGGAGGGTGTTGAGAGAGAGAGGATATGGAAGTGAGAACCTGTGTGTCTGAGGGAATGTGGGAGAGTGGTAGCCTGCATATGAGAGTGAGAGCCTGTGTGTGTACATACGTATGGAAGTGGGAGCAGGAGCTTGCATTGAGACAAAGCATGTGAGAGCTTGTATGTTTGTATGGGAGTATGAAGCTCTATGTGAGAGAGCATGTAAAAGTGAGAGCCTGTCTGTGTCTGTGAGAGGGAATGGGAGATAGCATGTGAGAGCGTGTGTATGTGAGCGAGAGCCTCTGAGTGTCTGTAGGGGGAATGGGAGCCTGCATGTGAGAGACAGCATGTGAGAATGAGAGCCTAAGTGGCGGGGGGGGGGGGGAGTGGGAGCATGTGTGTGTGTAAGAGAAAGAGTGGGAATCTGTGTATATGTGAGAAAGCATGGAAGAGTGGGATTCTTATGAGATAAAGCATGTGTGTGTGAGAGACTACATATAAGAAAAGGCCTGTATGTGTATTAAGAAGGAAGGAAAGACAGGAGGAGATAGAAGAAACAGAATAAGATACAGACAAGGGGAAAAAGTCTGGGACAAACAGATTAGAAAATAAGGTCAGACAACAAAGGTTTTAAAAAAAAAAAAGTTCTTTTGTCTTTCAGCGATTGGAATATGCCATCTTTGAGAATGTGTATGTCTTATAAATTTGTATTTTGTGTTTTCTTCAGTATTCCACAGAGTCTGGCTTCTCTAGCTTTCCATTTCAGTTTTGTTTCTGATTTGTAGTCCTGTATTCTATTTTAGGTAATGGTCTGTCTGTGCTGCACATGTGTGCAGTGATGCCGATTTTGGCTAGCGTGTACTTTCTCTGTAGGGATTTGTAGCAGTTTGGTTTGGTCTGTTTGCCCACTAGGTAATGAATTAATGTTCTAGGACCTGGTGTAATGATAGATAAGGTTGCTGCTGTTTGAGTCCTGAAAATTACTGCTATTATGGTATGGTAAGGTTCTAGGTATTTTTATTTTTTTGCAGGGGTTTGTTACTTCATAAACAGGCCGATGCAATATCGGTGCACAAAAAACAGGCACTCATGATCGAGCACCAGGTTTCCTATCACTCGCACATCGACCTTCCCCAGGTATGCGATGCAGTAGGCTAATGAGCTACGGTGTTAAAAAGGAGATGTTAGAGGAAATTGTGCGTCCCTGGCGCTTCCCCCTCTGCATTGGGCGCCCAGGAGACATGGCTATCAGTGAGGGTTAGGAAAACAGTCACTCAATAAGAGCATCTGTTTTCTTCCGCTCTAGCACAATATACATAGCCCGGAACATACATAATGTGCATGTATATTGGGCTCCCAGAATTTTTTTTTTCCAAAGACTTTTTATTTTTTGTACAATTCTGTTTTCTGTGGTTCATCCTACTTTGTATTGAGACGATACGTTTAGGAGGAAACACAGAAAGCAAGATTGTTGATTTTTTGGTTGAATCCATGAGCACAGCATGCCTTAACGCCCGGGCTGTCATAATAAGGTAATAGCTTCATCTACATGTGCTGGTTTGTACACATGATTTGTATGAGCTAATCCCGGTATTGCATTGGGAGTAAGTCTAGCACGTCCAAAACGCGCATCCAACTGCTCATTTAGTGGCACACTGACCTGAGAGCCCGATATTACATCGGCCTGCTAGTGTTTGGTAGTGAAGGGAATTTGGTTTGTTGTCACTGAGGTGATACAAAAAAAATTTCAAATTCCTGTATGTCCTAGTTCTATTCTGCACCTGTTGCAAATCTTTTTTGATGATTATTATTGCTCTTTTATTGTAGTTATATTCTCTGCATCTTTGGAAAGAGGATTCATAAAAGAATATATTGATATTTGTTTTATTATGTGATTGGATCTGATGTTTCTATTAAGCATGCTTTGTTTACTTTTTACATGATATTGTGTATTTATAAAAGCAAGTTTGCTTACCGTCACAGTGTTTCCGTAGATAGCAGATGAATTAGCCATGCTGTCTGGGTACGTCTTCCATGCCACTAGGTGGCGGAGCTCTCTAAGTCTAGTAAAGTCTTTCAGCTAGGTGCACCCTCTTGTACCTCCCGCTTTTGCCTGAGGCTCCTCAGTCTGAATCAAATCAAGTAGTATGCCATGTCAGAACTGTCGGGGAGGTGGGCGGGTCAGCATGGCTAATTCATCTGCTATCTATGGAAAACACAGTTTACAGTAAGCAAACTTGCTTCTTTCACATAGATAAGCAGCTGAATTAGCCATGCTGTCTAGGAGTCCCCAGCTAACGTATTGAGCATTTTGATGTGAGCTTAGTTCTTTTATTTTGCTCAATACAGGAGTATTGGCGGACAGTTCCTATGAAGGCATTTTATGTGAGGAACATGTGCTCCTCTGCAGGATAGACCACCCCATGAGTGCATCATTCGCAGTTTGTTTGTCCAAACAGTAATGGGATGTGAAAGTATGCAGTGAAGACCACGTCGCTGCTTTACAGATGTCGACGAGAGGCACTTCATGGAGGTGGGCAACTGATGCAGCCATCGCACATATGTGATGTGCTTTTGGAGTCGCAGATAGCTGATGTGAACGCTTCTGATAGCAGAACTGTATACAGTTGGATATCCAAGTAGATAAAGGGAAGATAAGGCCATTGCAGAAAGATTAAATTAATTCTTTGCTTCTGTGTTTACTAATGAGGATGTTGGGGAGATACCAGTTCCAGAGATGGTTTTCAGGGGTGATGAGTCAGACGAACTGAACGAAATCACTGTGAACCTGGAAGATGTAGTAGGCCAGATTGACAAACTAAAGAGTAGCAAATCACCTGGACCAGATGGTATGCATCCTAGGGTAATGAAGGAACTAAAAAATGAAATTTCTGATCTATTAGTTAAAATTTGTAACTTATCATTAAAATCATCCATTGTACATGAAGACTGGAGGGTGGCCAATGTAACCCCAATATTTAAAAAAGGCTCCAGGGGTGATCCAGGTAACTATAGACCAGTGAGCCTGACTTCAGTGCCGGGAAAAATAGTGGAAACTATTCTCAATATCAAAATCGTAGAGCATATAGAAAGACATGGTTTAATGGAGCATAGTCAACATGGATTTACCCAAGGGAAGTCTTGCCTAGCAAATCTGCTTCATTTTTTTGAAGGGGTTAATAAACATGTGGATAAAGGTGAACCGGTAGATGTTTCAGAAGGCGTTTGACAAAGTCCCTCATGAGAGGCTTCTACGAAAACTAGAGAGTCATGGGATAGGAGGCGATGCACTTTCATGGATTACAAACTGGTTAAAAGACAGGAAACAGAGAGTAGGATTAAGTGGTCAATTTTCTCAGTGGAAAAGGGTAAACAGTGGTGCTTTTCAATATATATATATATATATATATATATATGTATATAAATGATCTGGAAAGGAATACGACGAGTGAAGTTATCAAATTTGCGGATGATACAAAATTATTCAGAGTAGCTAAATCACAAGCAGACTGATACATTATAGGAGGACCTTGCAAGACTGGAAGATTGGGCATCCAAACGGCAGATGAAATTTAATGTGGACAAGTGCAAGGTGCTGCATATAGGGAAAAATAACCCTTGCTGTAGGTTCCATATTAGGAGCTACCACCCAGGAAAAAGATCTAGGCATCATAGTGGATAATACTTTAAAATTGTCTGCTCAGTGTGCTGCAGCAGTCAAAAAAGCAAACAGAATGTTGGGAATTATTAGAAAGGGAATGGTTAATAAAACGTAAAATGTCATAATGCCTCTATAATCGCTCCATGGTGAGACCGTACCTTGAATTCTGTGTACAATTTTCATCGCCGCATCTCAAAAAAGATATAGTTGCGATGGAGAAGGAACAGAGAAGGGCAACCAAAATGATAAAGGGGATGGAACAGCTCCCCTAAGAGGAAAAGTTGAAGAGGTTAGGGCTGTTCAGCTTAGAGAAGAGACGGCTGAGGTGGGATATAATAGAGGTCTTTAAGATCATGAGAGGTCTTGAACGAGTATAAGTGACTCGGTTATTTACACTTTCGAATAATAGGACTAAGGGGTATTCCATGAAGTTAGCAAGTAGCACATTTAAGACTAATCGGAGAAAATTCTTTTTCACTCAACGCACAATAAAGCTCTGGAATTTGTTGCCAGAGGATGTGGTTAGTTCAGTTAGTGTAGCTGGGCTCAAAAAAGGTTTGGATAAGTTCTTGGAGGAGAAGCCCATTAATGGCTATTAATCAAATTTACTTAGGGAATAGCCACTGCTATTAATTGCATCAGTAGCATGGGATCTTCTTGGTGTTTGGGTAATTGCCAGGTTCTTGTGGCCTGGTTTGGCCTCTGTTGGAAACAGGATGCTGGGCTTGATGGACCCTTGGACTGACCCAGCATGGCAATTTCTTATGTTCATCACTGGACGTCCTGGCACGTTCGGGTTGAAAGGAATAGCTGTGAGGGTCTGTTGGGTGAATGGGTGTGCTTTTTGTAGTAGGCAAGCGCACACTTACAGTCTAGAGCAGGGGTGGGCAATTCCGGTCCTCGAGGGCTGCAAACCAGTCGGGTTTTCAGGACATTCTTAATGAATATGCATGAGAGAGACCTGCATACACACTGCCTCAGTTGTGTGCAAATCTATTTCATGCATATTCATTAGGGGTATCCTGAAAATCCGATTGGCTTGCAGCCCTCGAGGACCGGACTTGCCCACCCCTGGTCTAGAGTATGGAGCTTCTGCTCATTGTCATTTGCATAAGGTTTAGGATGGAAGGTGGGTAAGGTGATGGTTTGGTTAATATGAAAACTAGAAATCACCTTTGGTAGAAAATTGGGGTGAGTGCGTAATATCACTTTGTCATAGTGAAAATGAAGATAAGGAGGGTAGTGAACTAATGCTTGAAGCTCACTAACCCGTCTTGCTGATGTTAGAGCAGTCAGGAAGAGTACCTTCCATGAGAGGTATCGTAGGTGACAAGTATCTAATGGTTCAAATGGTGGTAGCATCAGTTGTTCGAGGATTACATTAATATCCCACGGCACCAGTGGTTTCTTTAGTGGTGGATGTAAGTGTAATACTCCCTTCACAAATCTGGATATGATAGAATAACATGAGATGGGTTCTCCATTTAGGGGATTGTGATAAGCTGCTATAGCACTTAAGTGTACTCAGAGTGAGGCCATGACGAGGCCTTCACTGTAGAGATGGAGGTAGGACAGAAGGTGTTCTGGTGGGCAGGTAAGTGGGTCCATGCCCATCGTTGAGCACCAGGAAGTATAGCGTGATCACTTTCTTTGGTAGTTGAGTCTGGTCAAAGTTTTTCTCGAGGACAGTAGCATGCCTTGAAGAGAAGGAGACATGTTTAACTTCCGGTACACAAGCCTTTCAATCTCCATGCCATGAAGTGTAGGGAGGAGTGAAGAGGATGCAGTAATGATCCGCTGTCCTGGGTAAGAAGTTGAGGGCTGTTGCCCAGGGGAATTGGATTGTATATTGATAGCTGTATCATGGTTGTCTTGGCCATGCTGGCGCAATGACGATCAGATCTGCCTGGTCCTTCGATGCATCTCTGGATCATGCGAGAGATGAGTGGTATCAGAGGGAACAGATATAGTAGGTTGTGAAACCAACTTATGAGGAAAGCATCTGGAGCTAGTCTGAGTAAGCTCAGGTAAACGGAGCAAAAGCTCTCCATTTTCCTGTTGCTTTTGGTCGCGAAGAGGTCAATGGAAGGAAGGCCCCAAATGGAGAATAGGTGCTGTGCAATCTCTTGATGTAGTTCCCATTCGTGGGGGTGAAATATCCTGCTGAGTTTGTCTGCTCTGGAATTGCTGATTCCGGGCAAATAAGCTGCTTGGAAACAGATGGATCTGTGGTGAGCCCACTCCAGTATCTGTACTGCTTCCTTGCAGAGGTTCTAAGAACCGGACCCTCCTTCTTTGTTTATGTAGAACATTGTAACTTGGTTGTCTGTGTGAATCATCACTGTTTTTCCTTGTAGGGAGTTTTAGAAGGCTTGAAGGGCGTTTCTGACCGCTCTGAGTTCCAGAAGATTTAAGTGTAGTGTGCGTTCGTATGTGGACCATAGACCCTGTGTTTGTAGCTGGTCTAGGTGGGCTCCCCATCCCTTGGGAGATGTGTCTGTGGTGAGTATTATCTGATGTCAAAGGGGTCGCAGAGATGAACCCGCTAGCAGTGTCAATGGGAGTAGCCACCATTGCAGGTCTTTCTTCATGCTGTTGGTTAAGGAGATGGGAGTCGACAATGGATGGAGAAATTGTGTCCATTGGTTTTTTAGATCCCATTGCAGGTGATGCATGTGTAGACGCGTATGTGGGTCTACGTAGATGGATGCTGCCGTGTGTCCTAGAATGGTTAGGATTTGGTGGGCTGGAACAGTCGTACTGTGAAGTAGAACTGAAGATAGTGTGGAGAGAGCTAATGCTCATGGATGTGATAGGAAGGCTTTGTCTTGAATTGTGTCAATGTAGGCTCCAATGAATTGTAAGGTTTGAGTCGGCTCTAGATTTGACTTTTCATAATTGATTAAGAGACCTAGATTGTTTAGGCAAGAAATAGTTCGAAGCAGATTGTCTCGTAGGAGAGTCTGATTGGGTGCTACAATAAGCCAGTCGTCCAGATAAAGAAATATCTGCACCCCCTGATGACAGAGGTGTGCCACCACTACTGCCAGACATTTGGTGAAGACTCTGGGGGCAGAGGAAAGGCCAAATGGGAGAACTTTGTACTAGTTGTCCGTCTGGAAACAGAGGTAACACCAGGAGTTGGGATGCATTGGTATGTGAGCATCTGCATCCTTCAAATCGAGGGAACACATCCAATCTTTGGGTCATAGGAATGGAAGAATGAACTTGAGAGAAGCCATTTTGAATTTCTCCTTGTTAAGGTGTTTGTTGAGTGAATGTAGGTCCAAGATGGGACGCAGTCCTCCTGACCTCTTGGAAAAAAGAAAGTATTGTGAGTAGAACCCTTGATGAAATTGCAGGTAAGGCAATTTCTGAATGCACTTGTTTGGAGGAGAATCTTGAGTTCCTGTAGGAGAGGTCCTCATTGCGCTATTTGTTGTTTCTGAGAAACTAAATGCGGGAGGGTTGGGAGGAATAAGAAATGGAGAGAGTAACCTTGTTCTATTATTGTCAGGACCCATCAATCAGATGTGATGTGGTTACAGGCTGGAAGGAATTTGAACAATTTGCCCCCTACTAGATGTGTCTGCGTCGGTGGCAACATGATCCCCAAAAACCTGGTTGGGTCTTTACTGGTTGAGGGTCAGCCTGTTGAGGTGGCTGACAAGGGGCTCTGGGGCGTTGGCGTGATGGTTGCTGCTGATATGGTTGTTGCCTTGACGGCTGATAGGTTGGAGGCTTGTAATATGAGTAAGGTTTATAAGCTCTGAAATTGGTTCTTCTGTATGTAGCAGTAGAAGAATATTGACACCTAGATGTGGATGGTTGGTGAGGGGATGCGAGTGACAGAACTGCTGTTTTCTGTTCTTTGAGTTTTGTTACTGTGTCAGTAAACTTATCTCCAAATAAATTATCTGGACGGCAGGGCAAGTTCGCTAATTTATCATGTACGTCATCCCTGATTGCACTGGAACATAGCCCTGCAAGGCATCTTGCTAGTATGGCATTAGCCAAGGCTTTGGAAGAGATATCAAACCTTTCGTAAATAGACCAAAGGATGTGTCTTAAACCTTCCTCTAGGTTGTGGTACTGTTCAGGTAAACCGGTTCCTGGGTCCCCTGTTGGAGATGTGGCTTCAGCGCTTACAAATTTTCGAAGAGATATTGTGCTATATAGAATTGATGGTTCTGTATCCAAGCGTTTAGCATACCAGATTGAAATGACTTCTTAGCAAAGTCATCAAGAGATTTATTATCTCTGATTGATGGTGTATTTGAGTGAAGTCACGACGTCTGAGCCTTCTGCATCGCTGACTCTACCACATTGACCAATATTGGCGTATCAGTGATGCTACTGTTGTGTATGGTGTTTTCGTGTGCCCATGGGCCTCAGCCCGACCCAGGCCATCCAGGGCCGAGCCAAGGGTTGACGGTGGCTCCGCATGGCTGAACAATCGTGCCCTCGGCCAGGCCAGCAAGCTCCCATGGCCAACATCCGAGGATGATGGAAAGTGAATGGTCCTCCGACCATTCCGGGCCCTTTCAGACCTGCTGCGAACAGCATGGAGCAGCAGGCCTGTCCTGAGGTTGAGGGCAGATGGGCCTTGACATGAAGACATGACTATGGAGTGATGTGACAGCATCCAGAGACAAAGACACATGGCTGATGCAACGGCATCCAAAGACGAAGACACATGGCTGATGCAACGGCATCCAGGGACGAAGACACTTGGGATCGAGGCATCCAAGACGAGACTCGTGACATCCACAAAGGCAACACAAGACATGGACATTGGCACTGTCTCTCAGGGCGCCCTACTCAGGCCACCCGCGGGACTGAGTCGCAGACCACCCTGTCCGTTACGCGCCCTACACAGCCCTTGCAGACTGGTCACGAACCACGACGGGAGCGGGACAGCACAGGAACGCACATCCAGGGCATGACAGCTCAGGAGCACAGGACAACTGTCCACCAGCAGTTAGTCCACTCAGGAGTACTGCATCTGAGGGACCCCCCGCCTACCGGACCAGAAGGCTCGAGAGCGAAGACGAGGCGTGGCGTAGGGAAGAACATCCAGGAAGGCAGGAACACCAGGACGAAGGAGATCACGAAGACACCTGGACATGGACCTCAGGCACGAAGACTTGGACATGGAACAGCTGAACGAAACAAGGAGCTCCTAGAAGACTGGAAGACCTTACATGGACTCTGGCAGGCCGGAGCCTCCAGAGCAAAGACTCGACAACGATGCAAGGCCAGGAACAACAGACGGAGCAGCCCTTTATAGGGCCAATACAGGAAATAGTCCCAAAGGTGGGGCCCAGACACTTCCTGTGTCTGGCCCTTTAAATACAGAGAGAAGACGCGGCCACACGCCTAGGAGGAGAGCAGGAGCTGTGCAGGACCGTGGACAGCGGCCTGCACCGACGTACTTGCGTAAGAAGCAGGGCAGGGCCTGAGGGGGAGGGCCTGAGGAGCAGGCCCTGTTGTCGGCAGTGGCTCCAGTCGCTGTGGGGAGCCCCAGGGGCGGTTCCAGCTGCCGGATGGCGCCGGGGCTTGTGGCCTAGCGCCGCGAAGATGGCGATGATGTCGGGGGCACTCCCAACCCCGAAAGAAGCTGGAAAGTCCGCGGCTCTGGCCGCAGTGAAGACTGGAAGAGATGGGGGCGGCCTCCGGGCCGCATGAAGAACTTTAGGCTGCGGCTCTGGCCGCGTGGGAGGGCCGACGGCAGCATCCTGCCGCGTCGGCAGAAGACACAGCAACATGGTGAGTTCAGTGAGTCTGCTCGCGGGGGCACCCGCGGGCAGAGTTCATAAGAGCTACTACATTTCCTTTATCAGAATAGGGCAATGTACACACTATAAGACTGTTTTCCTTGTCTTTAGTCCTGTCCAACAGCAACCACTGTCTCTCAGCGTTCCAAGCTCGTTTATAAGCTTTCTTAATATACTTATAAGGATATCGACGAACTAGTAATCGTCGTTGCAAATCATCAGCTTTTATACCAAATTCTTGTTTGGAATAGCATATACGTTTCAGACGTAAGAATTGTCCCACTGGAAGATTTTTACTAAGTGATGAGGATGGTAACTCATATAATGCAAAAGAGAATTCCCTTCACAAGGTTTTCTATATAATGATGTAACAAGCTGACCATTCCACTTTGTAATTTGTAAATCCAAAAAAATTGATGATGTCTTGATGGTAAGTCATTGTAGATTACTGTCCAAGGAATTTAACCACTGATGGAACCCTAATAAACTTTGCTCATCAGAATGCCATAACAAAAAAAAAAAAAAGACATCATCAATGTATCTGATCCAATTACTCACATTGCTGAACTGTGATGTGTATATAACTTTTGTTCTTCAAAATCTGTGACATACAAATTAGCAAGGCTGGGGGCTATCGTAGCCCCCATCGCTGTACCCCGAATCTGTCTGTACCATGCTTCTTGAAAAACAAAAAAAATTTTCACATAGTGCTAATTCCACCAACGATATAAAAACTTCAGTAGGAATCCGCTGCGGTCTTATACGTTGTTCCAATATTTGTGTTAAAATCTCAAGGGTTGCCTGTTGCAGAATATTTGTATAGTGCGCTTGAATGTAAAGTGTGACCAAGACTGCTGTGCCGATATTACTCACTGCCTGTACTATATTTAACATATGTTTAGTGTCTTTACAATATGATCGAGCCTCTGCTTAACAGGTAAGAACTAATTTTCCTTTCCCTGTATGTACCCGGATCAGTCCAGACTGTGGGATGTACCAAAGCTTCCCTAAAAATGGGTGGGACCACGACAGGCCTGCTCGAAGCACTTGTAGCCCAAAAGAACCAAAGCGGAGCTTGTACAACCGGGTGATAGCGTCGATCAAAAATAAGGAAGGTCGTCCAAGTGTCCGCACTGCAAATCCCCTACGGACAGATCCAGAGACTGTTCGCCCAGGAAGTCGCTCAAGAACGCAATGAATGAGTTGTCACACCCTCGGGAACCGCCCGACCACAACAAAGATAAACCAAGGAGAACGCTTCCTTCAACCAGTGTGCTAAATTGGATACAGAAGCCGGCATACTCCAAGTGGACCCACTCAAAAGGAGAAAGGATGGACCGATTCACGAAGGCCATAGGCAACCAGGAGGAAGGAAGTGGAGTAAGTATGGCATCAAGAGAACGGAGACCGCCACCAGATGCAGGGGAATGCAAGAAGTTCAGCCGACTGGTGGACAGGGAAGGTAGAAGAACCGACACCAAGAAGGAAGAGCCCGTACGAGGGATACCCCTGAGTCGGTAGGACACAGAAAGTTCCTGACAGGACAGCGCTTGGGTCTCCGAACTCCGACGAGACTAGTAGCTACAGGCCAGAAGGATAGACCGTTACGCGTCGAAACCGAAAGGAAAAAACCCTAGAAAGACTGGCTTGGAGAAGAAAGGACTAACAAGATCGGAGCGGAGGACGTCGAGACAACCAATGCCGCACAAACAGACTCAAACAGTCAGATACGCCCGTCGCCAGGGAAGTCGACCGATACCGGGACCGCAGCAAGGCGGAGAAGACCTACTTCTAACAGTCCTCGCACCAGAGACGTTGCCGTACTCAAAATCAGGGGGCTAGACAAGCGCGATCGGCCTGGCCGAAGATTGCCGGCTTCTGGGCCGCAGAAGTCAGGCCGTTGCTAGGGTGAGAAAACCGCGAACCAAAGCCTGCGCGGCCACTCGGGAGCTAGCAGAACCACGAGATGGCGCGACCACTCGGGTGCTACCAGGACCACGGGACCCCGGAGGAGATCTATCGTACTGAGGCTTTCCCGACCAGAGACCACGGGGGGGGGGGGGGGGGAAGGAGAGAAGAACGTCCGCCGGCCAAGGGAGAGCCAGAGCATCTACACTCGCCGAGCCAAGGAACCTCCAGCGGAAGGACCAATAGGCCATGGTATCGCAAACAGGCGCCATAAAGCCCAAGTGGGAGGGAACCATATGTCTATGAGAGAGAGCCGTGGCTGTGTCAGCAAATTCCCACTCCCCGGGATCGAGCGATCGACGACTGAAAATTCAGCCTGAACATTCCCCCAGCCCGCAGAACGGAGGACGCCGGGCACTGTAGATGTCGCTCTGCCCGGGCGAAGGGAATGCTGATGTCCAGGGCTACCCACGGCTGTGAGCGCCACCTGGGCGAGTGATGCAAGCCAAGAAGGTGGAGTTGTTTGTCAAGGCCCGTAGCGCCTTGCCGCAGAGAAGGAAAGAAACTCCAGAAGGACTAGGAACACGTCCAATCCTCCAACCGCTTGATGTGCCAGCGAGACAGAGCCGCTGGCCAGATCCCCTAGGCATGCTGGAAGAGGCAGGCCACATCCCAGCCCGAGGGACTTGCATCCGTGGTTACAAATGTCCACTGAGGGACTGGGAGGCATTCCCAGGAGCAAAGGAGGGGTGGGAAGCCACCCCTGGAAGTCGGCAATAGCAGAGCCCAAAAAACAGGAGAACCGTGTGAAACTACGCCGCCAGTGGCAGCAAACGGGACAGCAGGTTACCTGGAACGGACGCATATGCGCAAAAACCCAAGGGACTAGGTCGATGGTAGGAGCCAAGGAGCCCGAGGACTGCAAGCAGGCATAAGCCGAAGAAGGCAGCAAGAGCAGACTCTGAAACCGGTCGGTACCTTGAGGCCACACGCGCGAGGCAAGAAGACCTTGCCCACCCGGGCAGCAAAGCGAATTCCCATGTACTCTAAGTCCTGGAAGGGCTAAGGACTGCTCTGAAGGAAATCAGTATCCACCCGAGGGTCGCGAGGAGAGCTAGCATGCGAGACACCGCCCGCCGGCAAAGAACTTCCGCCTTGGCCTTGACGCGCCAGACTTCTAGTTAAGAAAAGACAAGGAGTCCTTCCCGGCGGAGAACTGCCGCCACCAACACCCAGGCATTGGGGGAGGTACAAGGTGCTGCGCAAGAGCAAAGGGAAGCACCCGGACCTAGAAATCACAGCGGAGGACATTATCATGAAGAGACTATGGCAACCATGATGAATCAAAAAATGGAATATGCCCTCGTCAAAAACGAGTGAGACGAGGAACGGTCCGGGACAAAACAGAACGAGGACCACTCGCAGGGTGTCCATGCAAAGAAGCGGGATCTGGAGAGTCCGGATGACTGCGGTGAGGCAAAGAGCCAAAGAAGAAAATAGAATACTGGCCCGTGGCTAATACACTGCCTGGAACCAAGGCTTCCGTGCCCAGACACAAGAGCTTGGCGGTGTTTGCTCCACTGAGTGCCACAGGGATCGACCGCACGGGGAACACAGAGAAGATCCCGATAATTGCGAGGACGTACCCGTCTGTGAAGAAGTCGGGAATCATAGGTCCGGCAGGATCTGGCCGCAGTGTACGGAAAAACAGGGAAGCGATCGCCTAGGAAGGAGTCCGAGGAATGAGGCATGGAAAATTCCAGTGTGCGTGCAGGTGGGAGAATTGAGCACGGGGGCCATCCTTGCGAAGGAATGGCGCCCATGAGAAGGCTGCGACGAAAACTGCGATCAAGAAAAAACCAAACCCCCTAAGGAGTCACCGTGCCCGCGTGGGGTATGCCGTCGCTGGCCCCTAAAACGTGAACGAGAGGGTATAAAGGACCGGGATATTCGGAAGCGTAAGAGCCTGCAAGGGAACGTGATGCAGGGGTTCGGCCAGAACTGCCTAGAGGACCCGAAAAACCAGATTAAAACACTACGACAGGAAAGTGGGCGAGAAGATGGACGTAGATGCCTGACGCCCCTGAAACACCAAAACGCAGACGGGTGACCGCTCAGTGATGACTGTTCACCCGACCCAGGAGAGAGCCGAGAGTTGCGCAAAGTCCTTAACAGGGAACAGCTTACCTTCGGGCTGCAACGTACCCCATCAGGCTGTGGCGGGCAGATCGGCCGACCAGTGGCACAGCTACAGGGGCCGAGCGACAGGCAACGCCGAGGCTATTGCCCTGCCTGGGGGCGGAGAAGGATCGTATGCATAGCCTCTGGCCAAGGGGTGTCCCGGGCGCAGGGCAAAGATAACATGGACCCCACCTGAGACCTGCCCCCAGCAGGAGACTGCTGCACATATTGGTACACACCCCCAGCGCTAGGACAGCAAAGTACGCTTCACATGAGCCTCGAGCGGGCGTACTGGGGCCGCTTGAAAGCCAGGAAAACCTCTGGAAACGCGACCGCAGGAACAGTCCACGGAGGGATTATCGTTACTGGGATTTTTTTTTTTTTTATAAACGAAGCATACCACTCAGGGCACGGCCCATCCGGGGAGCCTGCTATTACCGCAGGCGCAATTATGTGTGCATGGGAGGAGGGAAGGCGCGTGCCAGATCCCTGAATCCCGCCAGGACCGGGGCCATATCTGTGGGCAACGAGGCAGTACTAGGAGTGGAAGGGTAACTGACGCAACCGGATTGGCGGTCGGATCCAGGAATACTGGATCCGCCGGGAAGTCAGGAAGGAGGGAGGGCACCTCCAGGAGCATCCACAACCCCCTGCGCCCCAGGGGACCTCGGGGGCTCCGTAGCCAGCCAGACTATCAACGGCATGGAGCGGGAAAATTGAATTTTATTATTATTTACTCAGCGAGAAAAGTTCTCTTTTTTTTTTTTTTTTTTTTTAAATAAAATACTATTTTGTCCCGGTGGGGGTCCAGGGGGGACCTTCCACCTCCTCCTGCCTGCAGACTAAAGGATTTATGCAGGGGGAGGGTGCAGCAAATCAAAGGGAGGCCAAAAATATCCCGAGGGGGGAGGGGGAGGGGGAGGCGAGAGGGTGATAAAAAAAACCTTCCTGGGGGGCTGGGGGGCTCAAATCGGGGGGTAGCAGTCAAAAAATTAGCCCCCCAGCCCCAGGGAGCTCCGAAAACGGAGCCGATAAAAAATTCAAAATGGCCACCATTCCCGGGCATTTCAACCCAAGAACGGTCTGGCCAAGCTGTGGGGAACTGATCCCCGTGCTAAATTTGCCTTCCCCGCCGAGGAGGGACCTTCCCCACCCGGCAGGGAAGCATGGAAGAAGCCCCTTTGCCAAAAACTCGAAGGGGGGCTGCCAAAAGGAAGGCAGGCTGCCTGCCGCGGCAAAGAGAGAGCCGCTCTGAAGAGAAAAAGCTGAAGAGAAAAAAATTTGATTGGCAGCTTGGAGGCCAGGAGTGAAGCAGGGGGGAAACCTGCTGACTCCTGCCTGTCTGGCTGCCGGTTCAATGCCACCTGAGACCCAAAGAAGGAAAAAGAAAAAAATATGGGTCTACTGCTGCAATCAAGTTGGAGGTAGGGGAATACCTGCAACTTTGAATCAAAGCTGAAATTTTTTTTTTTCCTTCCATTTATTCAGCTGATTTTTTTTTTTTTTTATTCTGAGCGCAGCAGTCGGGTTTCTAAACCCTCTCGGCAGCCAGAAGGGAGGGAGAGGAGAACCCGAGAGACTCGGTCCCCACACCTAGAAGCGGACACGGAATCAGGCTATGCAGTGCACAAGGGGCAAAGCCCCCCTGAGACAGGCAAGAGCTGGGAGACGGAACCATCTCCCACAGGAGAAAGAAAAAAATCACTAAGAAAAATTCCTTTAATACTTAAAGAAAAAGAAGTACTTGCTTGATCCGTAAGGAGAGAAGAAAGAAAGGCTGACTAGCCTAAAGCAGAGAACGAAGGGTGAGCTGCTAACACCTGCTGGAGACAGACGAATACTGAAGGGTTAGAGGATAGGCTCTGTTCTGATATAGGGCATCCTTTCAGTTTTTGTCTGTCTCCACCTGCTGGAAAGGAGGCTCAACCCACAGTCTGGACTGATCCGGGTATGTACAGGGAATGCAAATTATTCATGTGCCAACATAGTACAGTAAAATATTTTAATAAGAAAAGATTGTGTGTTAATTAAGCCTTATATGTTAGTTGAAAAACTGTCAAGCAGTTCAAAGATAGCGTTAATATGCAATTTGGAGATATTAGAGGAACAAACTGATTACTTGGTGCGTCATTAACTTTCAACTGTTTTCCTCCTTCTCTTTGTCTTTGTAAAAGGCTTGTTTAAAAAGCCAGGTTTTCAGACTAGTTTTAAATAGTTTCAGATTCCTCTGCAGCCTTATTGCGAGTGGCATGGAGTTCCGTAGAACAGGTCCAGCCAGCGATACTGCTCTCTCCCTTACCTGAGTGAGGCAGGCTTGCCGATTTAACAGAAGGAACAGTTAGTAGAGTTTTATTGGCAGATCTAAGGTTTCTATGTGGTACATGCACGCGCAGTGCCGTGTTAAGCCAGTCGGCCTTTTCATATGCACATACTTCAGGTTTCAGACTTGGAACGCCCATGTCCTGCCCCCAACTCCACCCACGCCCCGCCCTTTTACTTCCCCATTTGCGCGCATACTTGGGTGCCTCAAAATCCACGTGGTGCGTGCTAGCCCGAGATACTCGCAGATCTCCTGGCTCTGGCATACATGAGGCTATTATTTAAACCAGATTTTTGTCTAATTGTTTTAATACCCTGGAGAATGAGAGGGAGTGGAAAACCGTTTTCTGCACACCAAGTGTAAGAATTCGGCAGCACCACTGCACAAGATGCACGTAGTCCCTTCCAAATATAACCCAGTGTTCCATTAAATATTGGGAATCTTGTTTAACAGTATCACCATGTGCCATTAAACCTCTGTCAACCGGTTTAAGAAACCTAGCATGTATGTGTAAGCTCACTAGAGGTCTCACCTATAGAGCTCCCTAAGCAGTTCTGCAAGAGGTACACCTGGGTGAACTCTGCACACAATATTTGTAAAAAAAATAGCACATAATCACCGATTAACAATTGCTTTAAAATGCAATACTGAAGGAAAGTAAAATTCAAAGATGCAGAATTTTCCCACTATAAAAGAGTGCTATAAGATGGCGTCATAAGGCCCAGCCCCTCCCTCTAGCCTTCAATCCCCTCAACTTTCTCCTTCACCTCTTGAGCATATGCTCTCCCTACCTCTTCCCCAGCTTTCTCCCCAACCTTCCAGCCTCAACCTCCCCCTCTCCTACCCACCAGATTAAACCACTAGTTCTCTCATCCCACATTCAAATCCACCCAACTTTCTCCCCCACCCCAGGCTCCTCAACACCCACCTCACAGCTCTTTCCCCCACCCAAGACTCAATACCCTCTTCCCTTCCACTGCCACTATTTCTCCCTCACCCCCAAGTCTCCCCTTCTTTCCCCACCCAGCACACTCTCTCCTCCCAGGCCTCTTTCCCCCTAAATATCCTAGGCTCAGTCCTTCCTCCTCTAACAAAATCAGGCTCAGATCCCCACCTTAGTCTTCCATTATTGTCAGGGATGGGGGGGGGGGGGGAGACCTGCCCCTTTAAGCCTGCCAGCTCCAAAATATCACCACTATCCAGGACTGCAAAGCAGTGGCTTCAGGAAAGATTAAAAAACAAACAAAAAAAAAACTTGGAAGGCCAGCTTCCTGACTAACTGCCAGCACATACAGCAGCAAACTTTAGGGCCTACGGCTGTGATATTTGCGTCGGACAAGGCCAGGGAAAAGTTAAAATAGTGAGCACAGAAGCAAAGCAGAAAAGTTGTCACTACCCAGACCTGCTCTTTGCCACTGGAAGGAGGGGCTGCCTGCACTACAGAGGAGAAGGAGAAACAGCTTCCTTCCTCTTCTGATGAGGGCAAACCCAATCACTCATATCCTTTTTTTTTTTGACTCAGGCTGGCTGCTGCTCCTATGCCTGATTCTGTGCAGGTGGGGAATTCTGCATAAATTCAGCCTTGTGAATTCCCCCAGGAGTAGAGAGGCAGGAAAGGAGTAACTAGCATGTCAAATGAATACCTGCCCACCATAGAAGACTTCAGTTTTCCAACCTAATGAGGCTGAAACTATTCAAGCTCTCCTTTCTTTAAAGATCATGATGGTATTTACCTAAAAGGCTTTAAAAAAATATCCTATTGTTGGGAGCTATGCGAACTACAGACAAGATCTAATGAATGGGATTTGCAGAAGGTGGAGGAAACAAAATCTATCAGCTCATAGAGGTAGGGAGTTCAACTAACACTGTTGCAATCTGCTCAAATCTTCCAGGAGTCTGATGTTGGTTAATCCTAGGTCATCCAGATATGTGTCCAAGGATTAATAATGAAGATGCTGTAAATGTGTTGAGTTTTAATGCAAGGACATTCATCGTGAAATCTCTCATTGAGTGGATTCTGTGACTGTTATTCATGTAAATCAACAGATTTTTGTTAAAATCACAACTACTTGCCAACACAGCCTGACTTTTTACCTTTGAAATTTCAACACTGTCCTTGGAACACTGTCCTTGGAACACACCTAGTCAGTCTGGTTTTCAGGATATTCACCATAAATATGCATGAGAATATTATATGCAATCAGAGGTACTGCATATTCATGGTGGATATCTTGAAAACCTGACTTGTAGGTATATCCCACAGCCTAGATTTAAATGCACTGGAGAACAACTAATATCCACAGAGGAGCCTGGTCCGCTCTGTGCAATGAGTAATTCACCTACATTATATCAACCACGACTTAAGAAATCTACAGCCAGCCAGGCCTAAGTCCCTGAAACATCCAGTTACTTAGAATGAAGAGGAATAAATTCAGCATTATTGTGCAACAGTATTTTCATAGAATGGCATATGGAAAATACTGTGCCTCAATGTAAACTCATCTTGAGTTATCAATTAAAAGGTGAGAGCTATATTCATAATAAATAAATATGGATGAAGGAGCCACCCAGTATAGATGGTGGGGACAAAAACAGTAGTAGAATTCAAGAAGGCATGAGTAGAACAGAAAATGTGCAGCTGTGGGAAAGCAAGGCAAAAGTCAAGAGAGCAACAGGATCTGCAGTACTGCAGGGCAAACATAATGGGTCTTTATCCATGCTCAATATTCTGTTTGAAGCCCTACTACAAACTTACAGAGTCAGAAAATAGAATCCTCCCCCACCCCCTTCAACCCCAGTACAATATGGTCCACTTGAGAACAAAACTCAGCTTCAGTATAAACATTACAGATTCTTCCAAAGGGGACACATGAGAAACAAACGTCCTTAAATCACAATTAACCACTTTAACTCAAGATGTAAATGCAATTCCCTGCCAACCACAGACTGTTTTATTCTGGAGACCCTTTACAGGATCACGCACAGAAAAACGAAGGCAATTAAGTGTTTAATAAACCTTCCCATTTCTATTACAGATTGTGTGAGATCCAGGAAGTTTGGGAGATTCTTCTTCCTCTTTTTCACAAGATGGCACAGAAAAGTCTGTTTTGCAAAGGCTTCCTGGCGTTTCCCCTAATCCCAGAAATAACACCCTGGAATCGCTCCCGTACGCACCCATCAGCTTAGTACCGTATCAACAGGGATTTGAAACAAGAGGCTGCTGTTCATCACCATACCCTGCTCCCCCAAAATTGGGTCGGCTGTCTTTCCTGTATCTTTTACCCTTCTCTCCCCTCCCCTCTACCCCCAGGCTGTGTTATCACTGGGAGAGGGCGCGGGGACCGCCACAATTACCTGCCAGCAGCCTTTTAACGTCCTCAGGGATGGAGCCGAGCATGGTGCCGGCCAGTGTTGCCAAGCAGGCGGTTTTCCTGCCAAATTGGGCTGCTTTTTAAATGTATAGGTGAATTTTCTGTTCAGCAGCAAGTGTTTTTTTTTTCACCTCTCTGCCACCGACAACGAGCCACAACTTCCACCCCGCCCCCCTCGCTTCCTCATTCAGCTCCCGCAGATGTGCAGCTCAGCGCACGCGCACCAACACGGAGACGTCACAGGCTGCCTTCTGGCATCCAACTTCTGTTTCCGGTCCTGCAATTACTCAGGCGGCGCATGCTCTTGGCGGACTGTCCCACTATCTCTGGCCATAGAGGGCAAACGAGATTTGTGTTTTGAAATTGCGTTGTGCACGGATGAAATAACTTGAGGGTGGTAAGAAATATATAATCACCTTTATTGCAGGTAGCGTTATTAGTATTATTTTTTTTTTTCATGCCTTTTCGGCCAGGCACAGAGCAGCTTCATCTTCCCTTGTGCAGCATTGAAAACAGCGTTTTGCGGTTCAGGTGGCTGAGCAAGTTTCTGTGCATTTCCAGGCCCAGGCTGGGGCTCTGCATTTTTCTGCCAGGCTCGGGCAGCATTAGAAACAATTGTAGCTTTTTGCAGTTCATGTGAAGGAGGAAGCTTAAGACTCAGGAGGGGAGGGGGGGAAGTTTGGCAGAAGCAAGATTGAATACTTTTCATGAGCTTAGGCAGCATTTTAGCATTGTAAAGGTTAATGTTCATGGCAGGGCTGGGAGCAACCGGTACAGCATTTCAGCTTTTTCCTTTTGTGTTAGGGCTTAGTTTTTCCTGAATCAGGGTTGGAAAAACAGGGCACTCCCCCTTTCTGGCGTTCTTTCCTCCTTACTTCCGCTTTAGCTGGAGTCTGCAGCTTGCTGGTGAACGGAGCTGAACGGTTCAGCAAAGGTATTTAATTCTATATCCTTAAAGGGCCAGTGGTCCTGTATTTATTATTATACATTTAATTGTATTATTATAGCTTATGTTTAAGGGCCAGCGGCCCACAAATCTATGTGTTTAACTTTTATTGCTTCTGGAGTATT
Source organism: Rhinatrema bivittatum (assembly GCF_901001135.1). Lineage (NCBI taxonomy): Eukaryota > Metazoa > Chordata > Amphibia > Gymnophiona > Rhinatrematidae > Rhinatrema > Rhinatrema bivittatum. The sequence continues at coordinate 217,311,586 of NC_042616.1, forward strand.
TGTTTATAGGGCCAGCGGCCCCATGGTAATTGTCTTTTCCGCTTATTTATTATTATTTATGGCATCTAAAAGGCTGGCAGCCTGCCATACTATAGGGCCAGAGGCTCTGGTGTAATGTTAAATTCACTACAGTTCTAATTAATTTATTGCATCTAGAAGGTATAAACATATATTTATATATATAGAATCGGGTAATTAAAGTCTAGTGGCAATATATGTGTCTACCATTCAGCCAGGTTATGTTAAATCCATGTAATTTTAAATTGCTGTTGCCCCTTGCAAGGGGTTATATGTACTTAAATTTATTTCAGCTAGAAGTGATTTGTTATAGGGCCAGCGGCCCCATGGTAATGTCCCCTGTTACATTACTAATTAGTATTTAGGGCAGCTAAAAAGGCTAGTGGCCTGTTTATTCTTTTAAGGCAAGGGGCCTGGTGTAAAGGGTATTTGCATACTTAGATATAAGTTTGGTATTTTAAGGATTAGCAATACATAGGTATATATGTTTAAAGGTATTATTAAATAGCCATCTCATATATAGCATATACCGATTCCCCCCCCCCCCCTCTTTTGTTTGAGGTATCATTTACATTATAATTACTAGCGTCCTAAAAGAACAAAGGCCACAGCGGTGTAGTACACATTATCAGGCCGATACAGTAAGGAGCGGTAGGAAGAGCTGCGTTAGTGCCGGGCGCACCCGCGGTTGCCGCACGCACAGTTCAGCTCACCTACCGCTCGATACTGTATAGAGCGCTATACAGTATCCTGGGTGCGCTGGCCTAACGCTTCACGGACACGCTGGTATCTGTCATTTCAAATGTCATTTGAAATGACAGGTACCAGGAAGTGGACGGTTCTCCGACACTCGGGATTGCCAGTCTTCTCTCCCCTCCTCCCGAGGCAAGCAACGAAAGCGGAAAAAATTGAAAAAAAAAGTAGGACGGACATCGGCGAAGACGACCGCGGCTCCCCTGCCTCCAGCTGCCCGCGAAGATGGACGCATCGCACGGGCGAAAGCGGCCCCTGTGCGTGCAATTGGACCGCTCAAGACGTGACGTCACATGCCGTGATTCCAAACGTCGTGACGTCACACCTTGAGCGGCCCAATTGCACGCACAGGGGCCGCTTTCACCCATGCAGGCGTCCATCTTCGCGGGCAGCTGGAGGCAGGGGAGCCGCGGTCGTCTTCGCCGATGTCCGTCTCCGGAGGGGGGCTGCAAAAAAAGTAAGTCGCTTCGTTGCTTTACACTGCCAGTCCTCTCTCCCCTCCTCCCGAAGCAAGGCTGCTTTTCGCGCCTTGTTTCGGGAGGAGGGGAGAGAGGACTGGCAATCCCGAGCATAGGATTGCCCGTCCTCTCTCCCCTCTCTCTCTTGCAATTTTTTTTTTTTTTGTGCTTTTGTTTTTTCCGCTTTTTCGCTTTTTTTCCGCTTTCGTTGCTTCGGGAGGAGGGGAGAGGACTGGGGCTGCCCCGGAGACCAGTACCCATGGACGCGGCCAGGCCAGGTGAGCGGGGGCTGGGGGAAAGTTTGCCGCCTACCCTGACCTCTGCCTCTAACGCAGGGGTAAGGGTAGGCGGTAAGTTAGCAGGTTAAACGCGCGGCAAAACAGCAGGGTAAAAAAGCGATAGTCGGGGCGTGCGATACTGTATGGGAGGGAATAGCTAATTCGATCGTTTACATGTAATATACATGCCGCGGGCGGAAGGGGTTACCCGGTGATTTAAGGACGCGGTAAGAGTAGGTTCCTGTACGTACCCGGATCAGTCCAGACAGTGGGTTGAGCCTCCTTTCCAGCAGGTGGAGACAGACTAAAACTTGAAGGATGCCCTATATCAGGACAGAGCCTGTCCTCTACCCCTTCAGTATTTGTCTGTCTCCAGCGGATGCAGCATCTCCCCTTTGGTTCTCTGCTGTAGGCTAGTCATCCTCTTCTTCTTTCTTTTTCGGCTCAAGCAAGTAGTTCTTTTGATTCCCGCTTGTTTTAGAAACAAAGGAAAAAAATCTATGAAGGAAGTTTTGCCTTCTTTTAGTGCTTTTACTGTTTTTGTGTGGGAGACATCCGTCTCCCAGCTCTTGCCCGGCTCAGGGGGGCTTTGCCCCTTTTGCAGGAGGGGGTTCCCTGCATAGTCCTGAGTCCGTGGATGCTTCCAGGTGTGGGGACCGATGCTCTCCGGGCCTCATTCCCCCTCTGGCTGCCGAGAGGGTTTTTAACCCGCTGCTGCGCTCAGTAAAAAAAAAAAAAGTTTAAAAGTTTCAAACTTTCAATAAGTTGCAGGTACTCACCTACCTCTAACTTATTTGCAGCAGTTGACCAGCTTTTTTTATTTTTTTCTGGTCAGAGTAGGGCTAGAACCGGCAGCCAGAGAAGCAGAAAGCAGCAGGTTTTCCGCCTGCTCTCTCCTGCTGTGCAGGCTGTCAATCAAGCTTTTTTTTTTTTCAGCTTTTTTTCTTTAGCAGCGGCTTAGTTATGTCCCGGCTGGCAGCCTGCCTTTCTTGTGGGCTGCCCTCTTCGCGTTTTTTGCGGCAGGGCCTCTGCACTGCTTGCCTGCCGGGTGGGGAAGGTCCCTCCTCGGCAGGACAAGCAAATTAGCCCGGGGCTCCACTCCTCCCGGCATGGCTAGGCCTTTCCCGGGTCGGCAGAGCCCGGGAACGGCCGCCATCTTGGATTTTTCATTAGGGCCGATTTCAGTGCTCCCTGGGGCTGGGGGGCCAGATTTGTTTGATTTAACCCCCGATTTTGCCCCCACAGGTGCCCAGGAGGGGGGTCCTGACCTTCCCTCGCCCCCCGCCAAATCCAGGGTCCCTTTTTCAGTGGATTTCGTCCTCCTCATGCACAAATCTTATCTAGCTAGCCTGCATGAGCTGGACGAAAGCCCCCCCCCCCCCCCCACCAAAAATCCCTCGTTCAGCGCCGTTGACCACTGGACCGGCCGCGGAGCCCCAGGGACCAGTTCGGGTGTGGGTGGTCCCGGGGGTGCGCCCCCCCCCCCCCCGGTGTCTCCTGTGTCCTCGGACCCCGCTGCTTCCTCGGATTCGGCAGATGCCCCCCCCCCCCCCTAGAGGGGGATGACCCTAGAGCCCTCCGTCTTTTCGTAAGGAGGAATTAGAGCCTCTCCTCCCTTTTGTTTTGCAGGAGCTGGGTCTGGAGAGTCCCTCCGTGGATAATCTCATGGCCTCGCTCCCTAAGGATATGAACCCGGTTCTGGGAGGGCTCCGGGCTCCGGCCTCTGCCTTTTCCTTCCACCCCATGCTTAAGCTCCTTATCCTGCGGGAATGGGAGGCTCCTGAGGGTGCGCTTCGGATGGTGCGTGCGATGGATAAGCTCTATCCCCTCCCGGAGGAGGGCTTGGAGCTGTTGCGATATCCTTCGGTGGATTCTTATGTTTCTGCAGTGGCCAAGCACACCACGATTCCGGAGGAAGGTTCCACGGCCTTGAAGGATTCACAAGATCATAAGCTGGAGGCTCACCTGAAGCGCATCTTCGATGTTCTGGCCCTCTGGGTCCGGGCGTCTTGCTGTAGCAGTCTCATGATGCGAGCGGGCCTCCAGTGGGTCCAACAGTTACTCTGCGCCCGGGAGCTTCCGCCAGGTGAGGCAGAACAAGCCAAACGTCTGGAGGCAGTAACCGCTTACGTATCGTGCCACCGCTAAACCTGCCACGCAATGAAGTTCAGCCGACCCATTCCTCGGTTCCTTACCTCGGCGGACGCCTCTCCCTGTTCTTCGAGGAATGGGTCAAGATCACGTCGGATCAGTGGGTCCTCGACATTATCAGAGACGGGTACGCTTTCGACCTCGTCAGGGAACTTCCAGATCTCTTTCTTTTCTTGCCTTGCGGCCGGGCCAAGAGGGACGCGGTGGTCCAGACTCTCTCCAAGCTTCTGGATCTGGGAGCGGTGGTCCCAGTCCCGGAAAGGGAAATTGGCGCCGGCCAGTATTCTATTTACTTCACCGTGCCCAAAAAGGACGGGTCCTTCCGCCCAATATTGGACCTCAAGAGGGTCAATCGGGCTCTCAAGATCCCCCACTTCCACATGGTAACCCTGCGGGCAGTCCGCCCCGGAGAGTTCCTTGCTTCCCTCGATCTCGCAGAAGCGTATTTTTATATTCCCATTCACCGCGACTATCAGAAGTATCTCCGATTCCACATTCTCAACCAGGACTTCCAGTTTCGAGCTCTCCCCTTTGGCCTCGCGACCGCTCCTTGCACCTTCACGAAGGTCATGGTGGTAGTAGCGGCGGCCTTGCGCCAGGAGGGGATTCTCGTCCATCCCTATCTGGATGATTGGCTCATCAGGGCCAAGTCGGAGACCTCTTGCCGGCGGGCGGTGGATCGCGTCTTGGAGCTCCTTGCCTCTCTTGGGTGGATAGTGAACTTTTCCAAGAGCAAGCTTCAGCCCTCCCAGGAGTTGGAATTTCTGGGAGCCCACTTCAACACCCGAGTAGGCAAGGTTTTCTTACCTCGGGCGCGAGCCCTCAAGCTGATCGATCAGGTCCAGACTTTGATTGCCCTACCTTCCCCGACAGCCTGGGATTATCTCCAAGTCGGATCTATGGCTTCTACCATTGACCTTGTCCCCTGGGCTTTTGCTCATATGCGTCCGTTACAGAAAGCTTCGCTGTCCCGTTGGCAGCAAGTGTCGGAGCAGTTCCACGTAGTCCTTCCGTTCTTGGATTCTACTGCCGACGAATTACAGTGGTGGCTGTCTCTGCCTCATCTGCTGCAAGGAATGCCTCTTCAAGCTCCACAGTGGACGATAGTGACCACGGACGCCAGCCTGTTGGGCTGGGGTGCGGTCTGCCTTTCTCAGTCCTCCCAGGGAACATGGTCGCAGATTCAGTCGCGCTGGCACATCAATCGACTGGAAACTTTGGTGGTCCGCCTGGCTCTTCAGGAGTTCCTTCCCCTGATCCGCGGCAAGGCGGTACGAGTCCTGTCCAACAACTCCACCACAGTCGCCTACATCAATCGCCAAGGGGGCACTCGCAGTCCCCTGGTAGCCTTAGAAGCCAGCTGTCTCCTCGCTTGGGCGGAGCGTCACCTACAGTGCCTTGCGGCCTCTCACATCGCCGGAAAAGACAATGTTCAAGCCAACTTTCTCAGTCGGCAGTCGCTCGATCCGGGAGAGTGGGAGCTCTCGGACGCGGCCATGGCTCTGATAGTGGATAGGTGGGGTCCTCCTCACCTCGACCTCATGGCGACTCTGCACAATGCCAAGGCCAATCGGTTCTTCAGCCGCTGGAGGGAGCACGGCGCAGAGGGCGTAGATGCTCTGGCTCTACCTTGGCCAGCAGACGTCCTTCTGTACGTGTTTCCCCCGTGGCCACTGGTGGGGAAAGTTCTCAGGAGAATCGAGCTCCACCGGGGACCGGTGATTCTCGTCGCTCCCTAATGGCCACGAAGGCCTTGGTTCGCGGATCTCATCAATCTAGCGGTGGACGGGCCCCTGCGCCTCGGTCATCTTCCTCGTCTCCTCCGGCAGGGGCCTGTATATTTTGACCAGGCCGATCGCTTCTGTCTTGCGGCCTAGTTTTTGAACAGCATCGCCTGAGGCACAAAGGTAATAGGGAGGAGGTCATCTCCACCCTGCTGCGAGCCCGGAAGCAGTCGACTTCTCTGGCTTATGTGCGCATCTGGAAAGTTTTTGAGTCCGCGTGTACGGAGGCGGGTGTCCCTGCGCGCTCCGCCTTGATTCCTTTGATTCTTTCTTTTCTTCAGAAGGGTCTCTCTAAGGGCCTCTCCTTCAGTTCTCTAAGCGTTCAAGTCTCTGCGCTCGGCTCTCTCCTGGGTCGGGTGGACAGTCATGCCTTAGCAGCTCACCCTGACGTGATTCGTTTCCTGAGGGGCGTTAGACACCTCAGCCCCCCTCTTGGGCCACGTGTCCATCGTGGAGTCTCAACCTAGTCCTTCGTGCTCTCTGTGCGGCTCCCTTCAAGCTTCTTCGCCACGCTACGCTCAAGGATCTTACCCTAAAGACTGTCTTTCTGATCTCTTATTTCCTCTGCTCGTCGTATTTCCGAGCTTCAGGCGCTGTCCTGTCGGGAGCCCTTCTTGCGTTTTTCGGATTCCGGGTTCTCTCTCAGGACAGTTCCTTCCTTCTTACCTAAGGTTGTCTCCGCTTTTCACGTCAACCAGTCGGTAGAACTCCCTGCGTTCTCTCCGGAGGAGGTTGCGGGTACGGCTGGTGGCGACCTCCGTCGGCTGGATGTCAAACGAATCTTGCTTCGTTATCTCCAGGTCACTAATGACTTCGTATCGGACCATCTCTTCGTCCTTTGGAGTGGTCCCAACCGGGATAAGCAGGCTTCTAAGACCACGATTGCGCGTTGGTTGAAAGAAGCCATTTCCTCGGCGTACCTTTGTCAAGGTCGTCCACTTCCTGAGGGTCTGAAAGCCCATTCCCTGCGTTCTCAGGGTACTTCGTGGGCGGAGAGTCAGTTTTGTCTCCCCGCAGGAGATTTGCAGGGCTGCCACTCGGACATCTCTGCACACTTTTGCTCGGCACTACTGTCTGCACGGTGTTCGGTTCCTTTGGGCGGCAAGTGCTTCGAGCGGGACTGTCTCGGTCCCACCCAGTTTAGGGAAGCTTTGATACATCCCACTATCTGGACTGATCCGGGTACGTACAGGAAAGGAAAATTAGTTCTTACCTGTTAATTTTCGTTCCTGTAGTACCACGGATCAGTCCAGACGCCCTTCCCTGTCTGTCTGTCCTTCTGTCCTCTCGAAGCTGGTTTTCTTGCAGGTCTGCAGATTTTCATATATTTTTTTGTGCAAGATTACTGAGCAATTACACCGGAAGCCTTGGTCGTTTTCTTATACCAAGTTGATGCAAGAGCGTAGAAGTATACCATGTTTTTCTACATTATTCTATATTTGCTCCATTGAGCTTTACAGTTACTTGCTTGATCCTATTCTTGGGTTTGTTGTTTTATGCTTGGACATACTTTATACTGAAGGGGTAGAGGATAGGCTCTGTCCTGATATAGGGCATCCTTCAAGTTTTAGTCTGTCTCCATCTGCTGGAAAGGAGGCTCAACCCACTGTCTGGACTGATCCGTGGTACTACAGGAAGGAAAATTAACAGGTAAGAACTAATTTTCCTTTAAAGGGGATAGTGTATCGCGGGTTGGACTAACGCGGCCAAAAAGTGGGTAGAAAGCGAGTTAGGAGCAGGGTAACCGCGGCCGCACTTTACTGATTTGACCTGTTTGTGTTTAAAGGGCCAGCGGCCTGTTTGCAGTGCATGTCTTTGTATGCTGGGGTGGCAGCACATGGCAGCAGCCATTTTGGGGAGCAGCACAGGACTAAGGCCACAGCGGTGCAGTGCACATTGTGTTTAAAGGGCCAGCAGCCTGTTTGCTGTGTGTCTTTGTATGCTGGGGGGCAGCACATGGCAGCAGCCATTTTGGGGGGCAGCACATGGCGGCAGCCATTTTGGGAGGCAGCACATGGCAGCAGCCATTATGCCAGTGATCATTTTGGGAACTGCACTTGGAACACAGGGCGGCAGCCAGGTTGGGGAGCAGGGCTTGACGGCTGACATTTAAGTCATGTGGGCCGCATGGCTGCGGCCATATTACCGAGGATACAAACAGCAGGGGGGTAATTTTCAAAGGAGTTACGCGCATAAATGTAACTACTATTGTAGCAATTTTCAAAAGCCATTTACTCACGTAAAGTGCACTTATGCGAATAAATCCTATGGACGATTCAATGGCATATATTGTAGCAATTTTCAAAAGCCCACTTACTCGAGTAAAGTGCATTTACATGCGTAAAACCCAGATTTACGCATGTAAATGCTTTTTAAAATCCGCCCCCAAGGGTTTAAAAAAAAAAAAAACAGTTTATCAATTAACTGTAATTTTGAATGTAGTAATTGTCAGTCGGGGATGGTGTCTACAAGTCAGCGGTCAGCAGTGGCAGAAGGGTCCTCGGCACATCAACAGGCCCCCCTAGGGGTAGCAGGCTCAAAAGGTTGGGCAGTGAGAAAGACCGAGGTAAGAACAGGATCATCAAGCCAAAAGCAAGCAAGCAGGGCAGTGCAGGTGCAAAAAGCAGGGGGCATCCAATACTGCAGCGCCAGCATCCAATACTGTAGCACCAGCTGTAAGTGAAATGGATCAGTGGCTGTTTAGAAATTAAAGAGCATGCAGCAGCGCACGGAATGGAGTGGGTAGGGCAGCTCATGGCGGGGTCTCCCCCTTCATCGTCTCACGGACGTGGCAAAGGTGCTTCGTCAGGAGAGCCCGAGTGCTCACCAGGAGACAACCTAGTGCAGGATATAACAGTGCTCTCCTCAGCTCCGCAGGGTTGGTTGTCAGCGTTACGCAAGAGGAGCGCCAAATCACAGCAGCTAGGGGCATTAGCGGACAAGAAAAGTCATCCTGTGGGCTCCAGAAAAGCTATTAATTGGCCCTGAGGCGTCACTGGGGCATCCACGATGTTCTAAGGTTGTGGGGAAGCTTCGGCTGCCCCTTGCCTGTCAACCCCACCCTCTATTCCGGTGCTGCAATCAACAGTTAACAGTTTGCCAGCCTTAGTTCACACTCCTCAGTCGCCAGTAGACGTCAATCCTTCCCTTAGCCCTCGCCAGTTTGGCTTCTCAAAATCCAGCGCCACAAGTAGCAAGCGATGTTTTATGTGGGGTCACACCCTTAGCCCATAGTGTGCCAGCATCAATTAAAGAAAAAATATGGAAGCGGGATTATATTGATATATTTTCGCTCCTTATTACTGATATGGAAGTTGAGCCAGAGAAAGGGGGATCAAGTGAGGTGACAGAAAAGAGACCCAAAGTGGCCAAGAACATTCAGAATTGGATCAGGGCTTTCCACATTTTCATGACCGTGATTGTGGAATGCGAGCCTGAACATTCCCCTTTCTTCATAAGATACATGGACACCATCATGGTAGCACAGAGGCGGGGAGGTTGGGCTTGGCTGAACTACGACATTTGTTTTCGGAAAAACATGGCCCAAAACTCCGCCGTCTCTTGGCAGCACAGATTGATTAACCTGTAGTTGGATGAGATGACTTTACAGAAGTCCTCATGGGCGGATAGAGCGGTTCCATCAATACAGTTATTCGAGAGATAGGGGCTTATTCATGAGAGAGAGCGGTTCATTTCAGGGTGCGGGGAGGCGAGACACATGCAAACAGTTCAACGCTGGTCACTGCACGTGGAAAACTGTAAGTTCAAACACATTTGCTCCACCTGCGGTTTCGGTTCACACCCGGCCATTCAGTGTCGCACCTCCAGAGATCACAGTTTCAGCAGCAGCAGCAGGGGGGGATGCCCGGCTGAGTTCACGGGCCACAACCCTGGTCATCGTTGAGGCAATGCGCCCATGGCTTGATCGCTATCCTTACCAGGACGAGGCTGAGCGGATTTATATTGGCTTCATGCACGGCTTCTGGATCCCTAGTCAAATTATAGCCCCTATTACGCCGGAACCCCCTCCAAGCAATGCACGTTTAATAGCGATGCATGAGGAGCAGGCAGGGAAAAAAGTGCAAGCTGAATTAGCTTTAGGTAGGATAGCGGGCCCCTTCCTTTATCCGCCTTCGCCAAATTTGGTATTATCCCCCTGGGTATGGTTCCCTAAAAGAGCCGGGATGCTTCCGGCTGATACATAACCTGTCTTCCCGCCTAGTAATTTGGTCAACGACCAAATTGACCCTCATTATGTGCGATGTCATACTCCTCATTTGACGCGGCAATTCATATGATCTAGGAGGCAGGACCCGGCGTGCACATGGCTAAGGTAGACATAGAATCTGCAGTTCGCCTTCTGCCGGTGCACCTGGACTCCTTCCACTGGCTGGGTTTTCATTTCAAGGGGCAGTTTTATTTCGACCGCTGCATACCGATGGGCTGTTCAATCTCTGGTGCATCGTTTGAATTATTCAGTTCATTTTTCATTGGGTAATCGAACAGCATGCAAATAGAAGGCAGATAGTGCACTACCTCGATTTCCTGTTGGTGGGGAGGAACGGCGATGACTGCTTTAACCCACTGGTCATCGCAAAAGAGGTAGCTAGACACTTCGGCGTCCCGTTAGCGGAAGAGAAAACGGAAGGACCAGCTACCACAATTACCTTCCTTGGGATTGAGCTGGATGCGGTGGCCCAGCGGTCCAGGTTGCCTGAGGATAAAGTGTTTAAGCTTAGGGAGGCAATCTCTGAAATGCACTGCCTTAAGAAGGCCACCTTGAGGCAGTTCCAGTCCTTGATTGGGTTACTTACCTTCGCTTCAAGGGTGATTCCTATGGGCAGGGCCTTTTTACACAGGTTATCACTTGCTATAGCTGGGGTGCGTGAAAAAACACCACTGTCTAAGGGTTTCCAGTGCAATTAAGAGTGACCTGGTTGTGTGGGAGACCTTTCTAAAGGACTTCAATGGTGTTGCATTGTGGCCAAACCCCCTAGGCAGAACAGTGAGCTGGAGTTATTCACAGATGCGGCAGGAGGCGTTGGATTCGGGATTTATTTCCAGGGCGCTTGGTGCGCTGAGCGGTGGCCACATCCGTGGCGCCGGCACAAAGTCACCAAGGACTTAACATTCCTTGAGTTATTCCCGATTGTGGTTGCCCTTATCTGGGGAGAGTCACTTGTGGGGTCTCACGTTGTGTTCGGATCCGACAACATGGCTGCGGTGCAAGTGATTAATGCACTTTTGAATCGAATGCTCTCATCCGGCATTTGGTGCTCACGTGCTTGCGCTTCAATTTCACCTTTAGAGTGGCCCATGTACCAGGTAGACTCAATAATATTGCTGACTCTCTCTCCCGCTTGTAGTTCACAACATTTCACAGCCTAGCACCGATGGCAGACTGTTACCCGGCCCCCACACCCGAGATGGTGTGGCTACTTGGCCCTCCGAACTTTGGAGCATGATTTTGGGGTCCTTGTCAGTGAACACGTGGAAGAGTTACCTCCTAGCGTGTCGGGAGATACTAGGATTCGGGGGGAAGGAGTCACTTGAAGGAGATGATTGGCCATTACCTGTGTCCACGCTGTTGGAGTACATGATGTATTGCAAGAGCCAAGGAAAGTCCAGAGCTACGGTAGCAAATCGCTTAGTGGGAATTTCCTTTTTCCAGGCTTCTGGGGTCCCCCAGTTCAGCATTGTTTCCTGTTAAGAGGGCTATGTTGGGTTGGGCCAGGGAGAACACCCAGAGAAGGGACGGTAGAAAGCCCATTACCATCGAGATCCTCAGGAGCATCCGTGTAATGAAGCAGAATCATTCTTATTTAAATGTGCATTCTCCCTGGCTTTTTACGCGGCCCTGCGTGTTAGCGAGCTAGCAGCTCAGTCTAAGCGCGGGCCGTTAGCTACTTGCTTGCAGTTGGCGGATACAAGGTTTGAAGAAGGAAAACTGACCCGTCACATTCACAGGTCCAAAACAGATCAATTGAGAGCAGGAGCGACTATCACCACCCGTGAATTGCCCAGTTCGTTGCACGATAGCATATTTGCACGTTGCGGTGTACAACATACGGAGGTTCGCTGTTGGTACACGCTTCTGGGGTACCATTAATGAGATACCAGTTTTGTCGGGTATTGCAAATGGCTTTAAAATCCTTGGGTCTGGGCACAGAGGGCTATTCGTCGCACTCCTTCCGCATAGGGGCGGCGACAGCGGCAGCTAGTTTGGTGAGGTCATGGCAATTGGCAGTTGGCGCTCTGGCAGGTTCAGGAGATATGTGAAGCCGCCGGGTTATTTTACAGGTAGCGGGTAGCCGGGATTATCAACCCTCCCCGCTTCATGTGTTTCTTTTCTTTTGCTTTAATTTGTGCAGATCGTGGGTCATCTCATCCATTTGATCAAATCCCTTCTAAAATGCTTCTTCTCATCCCTGACACAATAGCAAAAACCCTAGCAGATATCATAAACTGCTCTCTAGCACATGGTATCTACCCAGATGACCTAAAAACTGCCTCAATCAAGCCACTACTAAAAAAACCAAATCTAAATGCATGTGATCCCAACAACTTCTGCCCTATTTCCAACCTCCCTTTCATAGCCAAAATCATGGAAAAATTGGTAAACACCCAACTATCCAACTACTTAGAAGACCACAGTATTCTGTCCCCAAACCAATATGGTTTTCGCAAAGCCGCAAGCACAGAAACGCTACTACTTTCACTCACGGACTTCCTCCTCTCTGGTATTGATAAAGGCCAAGCATATTTACTAATCCTCCTCGACTTCTCGGCGGCCTTCGACACCGTCAACCACTCCCTCCTTCTAAAACAACTGGCAAACATTGGTTTAACAGGTGCCACATTAAACTGGTTCAAAACATTTCTAGGAAACAGAGGATATAGAGTCAAAATTCACAATAAAGAATCCCAATACCACCCATCTAATAGAGGGGTGCCGCAAGGTTCATCACTTTCACCCACACTCTTCAATGTCTACCTGCTACCACTATGTCAATTACTTACAAAATTAAGCCTTAAACACTTCATTTTCGCAGACGACGTACAGATCGTGATCCCCATAAAAGAATCAATCTCAAAAACAATGGAATACTGGGACACTTGCTTATTAGAAATTAAACTTCTCCTCAACAGTCTAAATCTTGTGCTCAATGCTTCAAAAACAGAATTCCTGCTCATATCACCGGAAAACAATAACATACTTCCAAAACCACCCACACTCCTTCAAACAGCCCATGTAAGAGACCTAGGAGCCATACTAGACAATCGTCTCAACCTCAAACCATTCATTAATCAAACCACAAAGGATTGCTTCTACAAATTGCATATTCTGAAAAGAATTAAACCACTCTTCCACGCTCAGGACTTTAGAACAATCTTGCAAGCAATAATCTTTTCCAAACTAGATTATTGCAACTCGTTACTACTAGGCCTCCCAGCTTCTTATACTAAACCTCTACAAATGGTTCAGAACTCTGCAGCCAGAGTCCTCACAAATTCCAGGAAAATCGACCACATTTCACCTATCCTCAAAAACCTCCATTGGCTACCAATCCATTATAGAATCATGTACAAAACCATCAACATCATATACAAAACTATCAACCAACACACGCAAATCGACCTACAAATACCACTTAAAAAATACACTTCCGTCAGACCCATCAGGGAATACTACAAAGAGTCACTCCAAATTCCAAAGGCCAAAACCTTCCAACATAAATCTTTGAGTCTCAGAGCCTTCTCTTCAGCAGGTCCAGCTCTCTGGAACTCTATCCCACCAGATTTGAGACAGGAGCCATGCTCTCTAACATTTAGGAAAAGACTAAAAACTTGGCTTTTCAAAAAAGCATTTCCAAGCCCTGAATAAAACTTCACGCAACAGCACAATTGGATCCAAATTCTGTGTCATATTTATTCATATTCTGTGTCATACTTAGCCTTCTGGTTACGTATGTTCCATCTCACAGTGATGTACCGCCACATTTATTCGCATAGTCTTATTTACTCATCTTGCTAATTTTTTACATTAATTGGCTGAAATGTAAATATTGCTCTGTTCTTTTCTCTCCCCCCTTCCAGTTCCAAGTTAATTTTTCCCTGTTTTATTGTAACTTTCTCACATCCTTTTTCTGATTCCCTGTATTTAAAGTTCAAGGTTTTTATTGAGAATATTGTTTACTACGCTACGTTATGCTTTTCACACTTTGTTAATTGTAAACCGGGTTGATGTGATGCCTGTCATGAAACTCGGTATAACAAAAACAATAAATAAATAAAAATAAATAAATAGGAGGGCCCTGCAATGCCTGACAGGGGAGCACCTAGGGATGGCACCTCAGCGACTGTTTTGATTTGGAAAGGGATCCCAGGGATGTTGTGGGACCAGTTATTACCGACTGTGTTGGAGCTACACAATCGCAACCCCGACACTCCTTCGGCAGTCGTCATATATCTCGGCGGTAATGATATGCCCTGTACCAAAAGCGTCGTTCTCACCCAAAAAATGCAGAAAGATTTAATGGTATTGCATAACATGTTCCCTCAGTCGGTGATGGTCTGGTCCTGCATCACCCCTTGCAGGATCTGGAGAGGTGAGCGTTCTCATTCAGCGATGGAAAAGGTTAGGAAAAGATTAACAAATGGATGGGGAAAATTCATACGTGTCTTTGATGGTTTGTCTGTTACACACGAATGTATAGATGAGTCCAGGGATGTTTTCAACCTGATGGTGTACATCTATTGGACGTTGGCTCAGACATTTTAACTCTGATCTGCAGGATGGTCTTCAAGCGGTGTTGCACCTTATGGCCGCAGCCCAGTTGGGTTGTTGGGGGGGTCCCCGGTAAGCAGTGTCGCTACCGGGGAACCATGGCATGGTGACTGGCAGAAGCGATAACACACACACCCCTGCATTTAGGAGGATCGAACAGGCTGTTCGGACTGGGCAAGCGGCCTAACAGATCCGGCGCAGTCCCTCGACGCTTCAACGGCCAAGAGGGAAGAAGGAAATACTGGGGCGATTAGAACAAACGTTCCCGACTTCCACGGTCGGGTCGCCGGACGCTGTGGCTTTAACGGCCAGGTGTCAAAGGACAGCTCCACGGCTTATACGGCCAAGGGGTGTGCGCCCGCCTCAGCTGACTTTTATACTTACCACATAGAAGCCGGGGGGGGGGGGGCTCGCTGGTCACTAATTTAGTTACGAGTTGTTATGGAGTTTTGTACAGTTATGATGACGTTATTGATATGTTTGCTAATTGCTGATTATTCAATGTCTGTGGGCTGCGGCCATCTTTGTCCAATCAATAAAATCTGCTTTTCGGAAGAAGTTATGTAAATTGTGCAGTATTGGGGGGGGGTGGGGGGAGGGAGGGTAAACGCAGCCTTTACACTGCCCTACATTGTGGGTCTTTATCCATGCTCAACATTCCGTTTGAAGCCCTACTACAAACTACTGGTACAGAGTCAGAAAATAAAATCTTCCCCGCCACCCCCACCCCCCTTCAACCCCAGTACAATATGGTCCACTTGAGAACAAAGCTCAGATTCAGTATAAACATTACAGGTTCTTCCAAAGGGGACACATGAGAAACAAACGTCCTTAAATCACAATTAACCACTTTAACTCAAGGTGTAAATGCAATTCCCTGCCAACCACAGACTGTTTTATTCTGGAGACCCTTTACAGGATCACGCACAGAAAAACGAAGGCAATTAAGTGTTTAATAAACCTTCCCATTTCTATTACAGATTGTGTGAGATCCAGGAAGTTTGGGAGATTCTTCTTCCTCTTTTTCACAAGATGGCACAGAAAAGTCTGTTTTACAAAGGCTTCCTGGCGTTTCCCCTAACCCCAGAAATAACACCCTGGAATCGCTCCCGTACGCACCCATCAGCTTAGTACCGTATCAACAGGGATTTGAAACAAGAGGCTGCTGTTCATCACCATACCCTGCTCCCCCAAAATTGGGTCGGCTGTCTTTCCTGTATCTTTTACCCTTCTCTCCCCTCCCCTCTACCCCCAGGCTGTGTTATCACTGGGAGAGGGCGCGGGGACCGCCACAATTACCTGCCAGCAGCCTTTTAACGTCCTCAGGGATGGAGCCGAGCATGGTGCCGGCCAGTGTTGCCAAGCAGGCGGTTTTCCTGCCAAATTGGGCTGCTTTTTAAATGTATAGGTGAATTTTCTTTTCAGCAGCAAGTGGGTTGTTTTTTTTTCGCCGCTCTGCCACCGACGACGAGCCACAACTTCCACCCCGCCCCCCTCGCTTCCTCATTCAGCTCCCGCGGATGTGCAGCTCAGCTCAGCGCACCAACACGGAGACGTCACAGGCTGCCTTCTGGCATCCAACTTCTGTTTCCGGTCCTGCAATTACTCAGGCGGCGCATGCTCTTGGCGGACTGTCCCACTATCTCTGGCCATAGAGGGCAAACGAGATTTGTGTTTTGAAATTGCGTTGTGCACGGATGAAATAACTTGAGGGTGGTAAGAAATATATAATCACCTTTATTGCAAGTAGCGTAACTTTGGCGATAAAGGTAGGGGGGGTTTAGATAGGGTTGGGGGGGTGGGTTAGGTAGGGGAAGGTGGGGGGAACTGGCAGCGCGCGCAGGGCTTGGCGCGCGCAAGGTGCACAAATGTGCACCCCCTTGCGCCACAGTGACTGTTAGAACGCAGTGGGTCAGTCCCCATACTTATAGAGTAAGTGTTACTAGTGGAAGACATGAGATGTGAATGGTGGCAGTAGAGGCCCAGTCCAGGTGTGAAGCAAGGGATGGCAGAAAGCCAGGACTGGGGTGCCAAATCTGGAAACTGCGTAAGGCAGCAATTTTTCATGCAGCAGCCCTAATCAAGCTGCAAGTACAACAGGATTTTACTAGTAAGAATGCTGAAGCAAACACTACAGCTTTTTGTTTTTCCTCACTAACTAGTGGAAACAATCTGGGCACTTCCTGATCTGAAAGGTTCCAGCACTTAAGTATAAAGCACTTTACTAATATATTTTCCTTTTTTCTAGTGGCCAAACGAATACTTTGATGTTAATAAAGATGATTTTAATTACACTAGCAGTTACTATGTATTACTAAAACTTTCTGGGAAGGGGGGCTCTACTTCCCCACAACTTCATGTTTTCTATTGTTTTATAAATAAAACTAGAGTAAGAGTCCATGAAAAATGGCAAAAAAATATTTATGCATGTACAACCTCCTCCCGCCCCCAGGAATACCTTTTTCCCCACAGCACAAAAACGTGCATATTTTTACTTACTATGCACACTTTTCGCAGCATATAAAACTATGCACACTTTTAGAAAGCGCATGTACTTTTACTTGCACAGAAGCTGTGCAATGTTTCAGAAGGCCATTTTACATACAAAATAGTTACCTTTGTAAAACTCATAGTAAATTGTTATCTTTATGTGTCCCATAAGAAAAGAATTTTAACTATATATTGCTTTCTCATTTAAGGTTAAGGGACAAGTTTTGGTGAGATTCCAAGAGTAGATGTTAAGAAAAGCAAGTTGTTTACCTGTAACTGGTGTTCTTGAGGACAGCAGAACGTCAGACCTCACACGAATGACATCATCCGATGGAGCCCGGCATGGAAAACTTATGTCAAAGTTTTTAGAACTTTGTGTCTCTCTGAACATGCATTATACCATGCATTCACGTGGGGTCCCCTCGGTCTTATAACCTATAACTGAGGATTAAAATAATAAATAAGAACAAAACCACAAAGTGGAAACCCAACTCTGCGGGGTGGCGGGTGGGTTTCATGAGGACTGACATCCTGCTATCCTCAGAACACCTGTTACAGGTAAGCAACTCTGCTTTCTCTGAGAACAAGCAGGATGGCAGTCCTCACATATGGGTGAATCCCTAGCTACAGGTGGCCCCACAAACAAAAAGGGGATCAACAAAACAAGTACCAGTGGGTACAAGAACAACATTTTGTTGGTAACAGGAACGAGGTAGCCTGATCAGAAATAATGGGCCCTAAGCGGGAACAGAGTTCAGTTCTAAACCTCAAACAAGTTCTGAAGGACAGATTGGCCAAACCTGCTGTTGTGTTGGCCATCCCTATCCAGACAGTAATGAGTTGTGAATAAGTGGATGGAACTCCACGCTGCAACTCTTTAGATCTCCTCTATACGGATTGCTTGCAAATGGGCCACAGACGCTGCTATGGCTTGAACAGAGTGATCATTGACATGGCCCCCAAAATGCAATCCCACCTGGGTACAATTAAAGAAGATGCAGTCTGCTAGCCAACTGGAAAGCATCTCCTTGGCAACATAGATCCCCAATTTGTTCTTATCAAAAGAAACAAAAAGTTGGGTGGACTGTCTATGGGTTTCTGTCCACTCCAGATAGAAGGTTAAGGCTCTTTTGCAATCCAAACTGTGCAGGGCTCGTTCGCCTTGGTATGAATAGGGCTTGGGAAAAATGTTGGCAGGACGATGGACTGATTAAGATGGAAGTCTGACACTACCGTAAGCAGGAACTTAGGGTGCATACATTATCATGAATAATCTTAGTGTAAGGTGGATAAGTCACTAAGGGCTGTATCTCACTGACTGCATGCTGACGTGACCACCACCAAAAATATGACCTTCCAGGTCAGGTACTTAGGTCACAGGAGCACAGTGGCTCAGAAACAGCTTTCATCAGCTAAGCTAAAACCATGTTGATGGCCCAGGACACAGCGGGGGGGCCTTAGAAGAGACTTCAACTGAAGCAGACCTCACATGAACCGTCCAACTATAGGCTGTACAGAGATGGGCTTATCGTCTACACAAAGGTGATACGCAGCCAATCACAATCAGGTGAGCCATAACTGAGTTGTTTTCAGACCATCTTCCAAAAGGTGTAGAAGGTAGTCAAGTAGTTTGTGTAGAGTCTTCCGTTCACACCATATGGAAAACCTCCTCCACTTCAGTCCATAGGACTTTCTAGTGGAAGGCTTTCTGGAAGCTACAAGCACTTGAGACACATCCTCTGAGAGACTGAGTGGTGGCAGGATCAACTTTTCAACATCCAGGCTGTGAGTGATAGGGCCTAGGATACACATACAGGAGACCTGCGCTCCAATTGCGGGTGAAGGCATTCAAGGCTGGTCTGCCGTGTGTCCTGTACAGGAAGCAGAACTAAGGAACCTTCTTGTTCTAGGGCACAGTGAACAGATCCACTTCCAGGCTTCCCCACAGGAGGAAGATCCGATTCACCAACTCTTGGATCAGAGACCATTCATGGGGTCAGAATGAACGACTCAGTCTGTCTGCAATTGCATTTTCCGTTCCAACCAGATACATGGCTCTCAGCACTATCCCATGGGAGAGGGCCCAAGACCATATTTGGACTGCTTCCTGACACAGGTGGTATGAACCCATACCTCTCTGTTTTCACATACCACATTACCACTTGGTTGTTGGTCTGTATCAGCACAATTTTGTTGGACTGTTGATCTCTGAAAGCCCATAGAGGGTACCAGGTCGCCAGGAAATTGATTTGATACAGTTGTTCCTCGGTGGACCATAGTCTCTGGGTGCAAAGCCTATCAACATAAGCTCCCCAGCCCAGGGTGGATGCAGCTGTTGTTAGCACAATTTGGACATAAGGACTTTGAAAAGATACTCCCCGTTCCTGATTAGAATGTACCCGCCACAAGGACAAATCGTCCCGGAGGGGCGGGGTGACTTAGATGCAGGCCCGTAGATCTTGTGTGTCATGTTGCCAGTAGGACCTTAAAGTCCATTGGGCTCTCTGCATGTGCAAATGTACCACGAGAACGACATGTATTGTTACGGCCATGTGGCCCAACAGCCTCAACATGTGCCATGCTGAAATCTGTTGGCTCACTTGAATTTCTGCTGCGTTGGTCATCAAATTGATGACCCATTGCTGGGGCAGGAAGGCCTTGGCCTGAGCCATGGCTAGCAGGGCTCCAATGAAGTCCAATTGCGGTGATGGGCTGAGATGGGACTTGGGGTACTTGATGATAAATCCTAAGGAATACAGCACCCTGATGGTTGAACGCATGAACTCCACAGTGCCTGCCTGAGAGGTGCTCTTAACTAGCCAATCAGCCAGATAGAGGAAAACATGGACTCCCAGCCTACAAAGGTGCGCCATCACCACATCTAAGCATTT
The DNA here is from genome assembly GCF_901001135.1 of Rhinatrema bivittatum. NCBI lineage: Eukaryota > Metazoa > Chordata > Amphibia > Gymnophiona > Rhinatrematidae > Rhinatrema > Rhinatrema bivittatum. The sequence goes on from NC_042616.1 coordinate 217,331,197, forward strand.
CATGTAGGGCTGACACTAGTCCAACTGGCGATACTGGAAGTAGTATTTTCCCACCTCAAATTGGAGATACTTCCAATGACTGGGGAAGATCTCAATGAGGGAGCATAGCCAGTCTCCTTTTTTGCAAGAAGGGGATCAAGGTGCCCAGGGAAACCATCTAGAACGTTCTTTTCTTAGAAACTTGTTCAAGGCCATCAGGTCTAGGATGGGATAGAGTTCACCTGTTATCTTTGGAATCAGAAAGTACCAGGAGTAAAATCCCTACCCTGGCCATTATGAGGGAGGAAGCTCCGCAAGAAGTACCTCCTGTTACATTATCGGTCCCCAAAAGGGACTCAGGGGCAATATGGCAGGGTACTCAATAGGTTGTATCTGTACCCACTGTGGATGATGGCCAGAAACCACTGGTCTGAGGTTTCACTGGGCCACAGGCTCACATAGAATCATAGCCTCCCCCCGATCAGAGGTCTTATCTTCCCAGGTATGGCAGACGTGGCTATCCAGTCAAAACCCCAACCCCAGAGTTGACTGAGGAACCAGCTGGGGTTTTGAAGCCCTCTGTTGCCTGGGACAGCTACAAGGGGCCTGCTATTGCTGATGGGGTCGGAGGCGGCAATGGGTAGTATCTCCTCGGGTGGAAGAAAAACTTCCTGTGGCCAGATCTTAAGGACCTCCTAGCAGAGGACAGGTCAGATGTGCCAATGGAGAGCTGTTGCAATGCTGCATGATGATCCCACATTTGGGTCATTGCATCCTTCACTTTATCTTCAAAGAGATTATCTCCAGTGCATGGCACATTAGGAAATCACTCTTGCACTTCCTGATGGAGATCCAAAACCTGCAGTCATGCAGTCTACAGGCGCCAATCCCTGTGGCAGAAACCCTCAATGCTGTCTCGAAAACAGCATAGGTCAACCGGACCCTGTGTTTTCCGCACTTCAGGCCCTTATGCACCAGCGACTGGAGGGTGTCCTGCTGCTGCTGAGGCAGCTGCTTGAGTAGCTCCTGCACCTGCTTCAGAAGTCCTGCAGATACTGGCCCATGTAGAGCTGGTAGGCTGCATGCGGGTGATGAGCAAGCACACTGAAACACTTTTCTCGCAAGAGCATCCATGGTTCTCTGATCCTTCGCTGGGGTGCCGAGGAATGGGTCCGAGTGCGCTTGGCTTTTTTGAGAGCAGATTTGACCACCGATAGTGTGGCAGCTGATGCTTGTCAATTCCGAGAACCTTCCGGACGAGATAAATTGTGTCCACCTTCCTAGTGATGGGAGGAACTGAGAGGGGGTATTCTTATAGCCTCATCAGTAACTGTAAAAGATCTTGTGTACTGGGACTGCCATGATCTCCTTGGGAGGCTCCACATACTGGAGAATATCCAACATAATGTACCAAGTGTTCCCCTCCATCTGTAACTGAAACGGGATGACCTCAACTATCTCCCTTCCAAAAACTGTGAAGAAGAGGTCTTCTGGGGGGAGACTTCCTTCTATCATCAGGAAGAGATGGTTCTGAGGGGCGACTAGCCGATGCGCTGTCGGAAACACTGGATGAGTCATTTCACTAGGGGTCATAAGGGTCTTTGTTCTTGCTGTTATATGCAGGAGACAGGGCCAGAAGTCTTTGGCCTCTGGCCAGTGGTATAGGAATTGACTCAACAGGCCTTGGGGGCTCTGGCCCCTGTGTTGTCCACCAGATTGGCTGGTGACACCACCAATGTTCTACTGGGCATCGATGCCGCCCCGGGTACCAACACTGGCTGTGTCAGTAATACACCAATGAGCTCGTATAGAGATCCTAGCAGTGGCTCAAGGAGTGATGGCGCTGGCCTTGGTGCCCCAATGCTGAGTCCCCGCACAGTCTTCTCCATGGCCAACTGCATGAACCTTTCCAGCTTCTCCTAGAAGAGCGTCGATGCCAAGACCAACTGGGACCCAGGAAGCATGACCAGATCCTCTTTGGAATAGAGAGGAGGATCAGTGGCAGGCATCTGGACTGGTGGAGACCATGGCGAACCCTGAGTATCAATGGAGAATTGGCATCCCTTTGCGTGGCTCCTTGCATCAACAGGTACTGATGCAGATACTTCTTCGGCTTCCCTTGATGTTTAGATCTTTACTTCCCCAGTTCCGAGGCCAAAGACGATAAACCCTGACGTCTTCGACCTGGGGAGGCACATAATGGCCTGTCTCCAGCGTCCCTGACAGCTGTCGACATTGACAGACTCAACGGCGATGACTCACTGGGGCTTTGAGGTCCCTTGATGCTGATGCCACTGATGCCTGAAGAGTCGTTCCAGCTTGTTGAGCTGGATTTTTCGTCCTTTTGGGGTCATCTGTGTGCACTTACTGCAACCTTGGATGTTATGCGATGCCTCCAGGTAGAGGACACATCTATCATGGGGGTCTATGATAGACATGGTCCCAGTGCACCGAGGGCACCATTTAAACCTGGAAACGGACATGTTATCTTGAAATAAAAGGGCCACTATGTCGAAATCTGATGGTGGCACTTGATGGCTGGTGGGCACCGAGCGCGCTGTCACCCAGTGAAATAAAACTATTCCAGAAACGTAGAGAAACCTGACTAGTGACAATAAGGAGAGAACCAGGGAGGGACCCCGTCTTGACTGCACAATCCTGCAAACAATATACAAAAAAAACAGCGAGAAAAAGTTAACTTCCTAAAGAAGTTTGGAGAGACTCAATTTGCTGTGACACATGAGGTTCCTCGGAAAAGAAGAGAGACTGAGGGGACCCCGCATGGATGCGGGGTATAATGCATGCTCAGAGAAGCTCAGTCAAAGTTCTAGAAACTTTGATATAAGTTCTCCATGCTGGACTCCATCGGATGATGTTGCCCATGTGTGAAGACTGCCATCCTATTTGTCCTCGGAGAAATGAAATCAATCATTTCATGTCCTGAAAAAGCAGTACAAAAGTGATTTTTGGAGAGTGAAATGCAGTGTGACCAACACACAAATGCAGCATATATAGAGAAAAAAAGATAGGTATCCCAAACAATCAAGGTTTCTCCTAGAGACTGAGATATTAAGATAAGCAGCTAGAGTGGAAAATTTAAATATATACTCAACCTACTGAAGTTTACAATATTTCTGTTAGGGATGTAAATATTAACCACTTAAATGGTAAGACAGCACACATGAAAGAGAAGGCTAAGAAATTCGACCACATAACCACTATTCTAAAAACCCTACACTGGTTTCTGATGATTTACTGCACTAAATTCAAATCATGAGCCCTGGCCTATTAAACACCTACCTGCACATTACGCTCCTAAACCCAGGCTCGACTGGAGGTACCATTCACAAAAAGCATGGGTCTCAACAGCACCAGGAAGAGAACCGTTACAGGCTCAGCCTCAATACTATTGAATTTATTACCACTACACTTCAGACTTGCCCCAGATCTCATAACTTTCAGGAAAAAAGTGAAAATGTGGCTCTTTGAAACAGCTTTTGATGAGAACACAAACCCTGCTAGGAATTCTATATACATCACAACTAAAGGCACAAATCCTACCAAAGACGGCACATTATTATGTATAGTGTATATACTGTTTTAGCAAGATACTGCATCCCCACCAAGGTCCCAAATTCCACTAGAGTCTGTATTCTTTAGGGTATGCATACTATACTATAGGTGACACACCTTACTTTATGTAACAATTTATTTAATCTAGGTCTACTATTTAAAAATACATTTACAATTCTATATGTAACACACCTTGAACTTGTCTGGCTAGGCATGGCATAAATAAATGATGATGAAAATTGTTTGGTATTTAACCATTAATATCTGCCAGCACAAGCTGGGGGACTACTCAGATTGTCCTGTGGCTGATGGTTGTGTTCTCCTTTTCTGGTGTGCTGCTAAGCTCCCCATACTGGAACAGGCTGGGCTGCTATTAGCCAGGTATGGGCACATCAGGGCCACTCTTCCCCACAAGTGCAGGTGGTTTTTCCATGTATTTGCTTAAACAATTAACTTTTTAAACGATATTTACAGCTTTAAATGATTTTGCAGATATGACTTCTCTGGGACAGTGGCAATGGAGTTTCTCTTTGGCACCATTTTTGGTTCTTTTAATTTGGATAACAGGGAGCTGCTCCTTATACAGTTGTTATGGTCTGCTTAAAATGCTAATAAATGGCAAAAAATATATATCACTGAACAATACCAACAAAACAAAATGCTATATTATGACCAAAAAAATATAGATAAAAATATTGACAGAAACTTTAAAATGAGCATGTGGGTGGCCATATAAGTATGCATGTGCGCACTAGCGCACATATGCAGGAATTTTAAATTGTACGCACGATTGAATGCATATGATTTAAAATATGCCTATCGCTCATAACTAATTTTAAGTGGTTACTCAAGCAAATTTAATTCGTGTATCTTCCTTAGGACTTTGTCACCTTTAATGTGTGCAAGTGGATTTTAAAACATGCTGATGTGAAAGACAATCCCAGTTTTACCCATTAGTCCACCAATTTGCCCAGTCTGTCTTGAGGTCATGTAGACCCCTCTGGTTCTTCAGCAGGAACTCCCTCCAGTTTCTCCTAACCCATCATGCAATTTAAGTCTATAAAGCGATATCTGCAGACTTATACCTCATCAAAAGCAGAAGTAAATATGTGCGGCTAACAGGCTGCTGCACACTGTGGCCATCGGATTTAAAATACAGATTTATGCATGTAAATTTTGGACCTGCCCCAGAATGGCCCTGATAAGCCCCAACTCCACCCCCCTATTTTTTTTTTTTTTTACTCATGCACACACATACACAGGCTTAATTTGTGGCTTTTAAAATACACGCTGCTCACATGTGGCCCATACAGAATGCAAGCAACGCTTTTAAAATTGACCCAATATTTTTAATCAAAAACTACTATATAAAATCGACATCATAAATATAATATCCTCAGAAAACAGGTACATCACCCACACATCCCAAAAAGACAAAAAAAAAATAAATATATATATATATATATATAAAACAAAACAAACAAAAATTCATAACACAGACAACATATAAAAACCCTTTCAACATGTTTTGCTATACAGCTTCTTCAGAGGAGAGAGACCCAAGCACAAAATATTTAGATAACTCAGTCTTTTTGAAATACATCCAATAACGGGTGAAATAAACTGTTAACATGTGGATTTGTTAATCAAATCCTTCCAACCATAAGTTCAAAACCTGAAGCAAGTGGAAAACATCAACCGTAGAAATTCCATCTGTGATAAAAAAAAAAAAAAAATCCCATGATATCTTTTCTTCACCAGTATATCAATCGATGTAAAATATCGTGATCCAAAAAGACATCATCCTTACTCACACCAAATATCCTATCAGTGTAACCAAACGTCAATATGGTGCACCACATGGAAAGGGCTGTCGCCTTCACAATATCAACATTCCTCCATATTATCAATTTAAATATGTAAGTATCTCATGAAAAAATACCATCTTTCAAATATCACTACATGATCCCACCTCTGGACCCTGAGAACTATTGAGCTACACTAATATGTCCCATATTCCAGTGTTTCCCAACTTTTAAGAACATAAGAAATTGCCATGCTGGGTTAGACCAAGGGTCCACCAAGCCCAGCATCCTGTTTCCAACAGAGGCCAAACCAGGCCACAAGAACTTGGCAAGTACCCAAACACCAAGAAGATCCCATGCTACTGATGCAATTAATAGCAGAGGCTATTCCCTAAGTAAACTTGATTAATAGCAGTTAATGGACTTCTCCAAGAACTTATCCAAACCTTTTTTGAACCCAGCTACACTAACTGCACTAACCACATCTTCAGGCAACAAATTCCAGAGCTTAATTGTACGTTGAGTGAATTTTCTCAGATTAGTCTTAAATGTGCTACTTGCTAACTTCATGGAATGCCCCCTGGTCCTTCTATTATCCAAAAGTGTAATTAACCGATTCACACCTACTCGTTCAAGACCTCTCATGATCTTAAAGACCTCTATCATATTCCCCCTTAGCTGTCTCTTCCCCAAGCTGAACAGCCCTAACCTCTTCAGCCTTTCCTCATAGGGGAGCTGTTCCATTCCCTTTATCATTTGATTGCTCTTCTCTGTACCTTCTCCATTGCAATTATATCTTTTTTGAGATGTGGCGACCAGAATTGTACACAGTATTCAAGGTGTGGTCTCACTATGGAGTGATACAGAGGCATTATGACATTTTCCGTTTTATTAACCATTCCCTTCCTAATAATTCCTTACATTCTGTTTACTTTTTTGACTGCTGCCGCACACTGAGCTGACGATTTCAAAGTAGTATCCACTATGATGCCTACATCTTTTTCCTGGGTGGTAGCTCCTAATATGGAACCTAACACCGTGTAACTACAGCAAGGGTTATTTTTCCCTATATGCAACACCTTGCACTTGTCCACATTAAATTTCATCTGCCATTTGGATGCCCAATCTTCCAATCTTGCAAGGTCCTCCTGTAATTTAACTACTCTGAATAATTTTGTATCATCTGCAAATTTGATAACCTCGCTCGTCGTATTCCTTTCCAGATCATTTATAAATATATTGAAAAGCACCAGTCCAAGTACAAATCCCTTAGCCACTCCACTGTTTACCCTTTTTTACTGAGAAAATTGACCATTTAATCCTACTCTGTTTCCTGTCTTTTAACCAGTTTGTAATCCACGAAAGGACAGACTCCTATCCCATTACTTTTTAGTTTTCTTAGAAGCCTCTCATGAGGGACTTTGTCAAATGCCTTCTGAAAATCCAAATACACTACATCTACTAGTTCACCTTTATCCACGTTTATTAACCCTTTCAAAAAAATGAAGATTTGTTAGGCAAGACTTCCCTTGGGTAAATCCATGTTGACTGTGTTCCATTAAACCATGTCTCTCTATATGCTCTATGATTTTGATCTTTAGAATAGTTTCCACTCTTTTTCCCAGCACTTAAGTCAGGCTCACTGATCTATAGTTTCCCGGATCACCCCTGGAGCCCTTTTTAAATATTGGGGTTACATTGGCCACCCTCCAGTCTTAGATACAATGGATGATTTTAATGATAGGTTACAAATTTTAATTAATAGATCAGACATTTCATTTCTGAGTTCATTGATCACTCTCCAGTCTTCAAGTACAAAGCCCAAAGCACATATACATTAATAAAAATGTTGTATGGCATACCAGCCTCCATGGAACAGGTATTGTGGACATGGAGAAGGACTCGTATGGTCAAAGGAAGTACTGAAATCCCCACCTGCTTTTCTTCTGAATTTTAAAACAAAGGGAGATGGGAGTGGAGACACACATGAACCTGTCACAATGGACCAGCTCCCTTTATACATAAGTGCAGGGGAAGGGAGAAGTCACTGTGGTGCGGACAGCTGGCTAAGTTACTTACCTTAGCCGTTGCATGTTGCTACCAGAGCTCATTCATTATTGTTGCTCCCACCACTCAGAGAGAGTCACATCGGGTGTTCAATGCATGCTCTCCCCGTCTCATTCAGCCTGGGAATAAGACAAAGAGGGTAGAAGGACTTAAAGAAGGCTCAGGGAAGGGAAGATAAGTTGCTGTGTGTGCAATGTAAGTGCTGCACAAAGTGAGGCCCAGCTATTCGTGCCCTGCATGCTGCCCATTAATTAGCACACTCTGGGACTCATGCTAGGAAGAAGAGACATGCATGTTACACCTGTTCTCAGAAAAGAGCTCCCACGTGTTTAAGAGCCACCACTGGTGTCTCTTGTTGGTGCAAGGTGCTGTAAGCAGAAGCCATGTGCAGGTCTGTATCTATGCATCAGGCAGGGCTAACTTTTCCATGGCATACCTGATCAGATCTGAAGGTATATCAGTGTGCCATGGTATACTGGCTGGGAAACACTGCCATACTCTACCCAGTCATTGTTTCAAAGAAGATACATTAATAGTGCCAGCTGTTTGGAATCCCCTTGCAAACATTTTCTTCTGACAAAGTTTAAAAGTTCTGTTTTTTATACAAGCATTTAAATGAAACCAAGTTAATAGGCAGTAAAACTATACAGTATCAATTTCTGTACTTATGTGTTCTAAAATATAACTTTTTTTGTATATATATCTTTTTTGTGGTTTTCTTAACATTATCAGTATTAACCAACTGTAACAAATCAGATACTCCTACATCTCTGTATCCCTCCCTACCCATCCCCCATACCTTCACCCTCATACCTCTTACCCTCCCCTCCAAGACGCTACAAAACTCATGGTTAGTACTACTAATAGTGAGACAATATTGATAACCCTGGAAAATACAACTTCCCCCTTTACAGTCATTTACAGCATAACACAGGCTTGATTAAGCTTCCACTATGTATCTCTTCTGTATTTTGGCCAGGAGACGTTTGATGAAAGGGTCACAAATTCCAATAAAGGTTGCTCGTTTGCGCGACCCTGCAATGATCCAGGTATGATGATCAAGTTGCAAAAGATCCAACATTTCGGTAAACCAGAAGTCCAGCGTTGGAGAATCCTTTTTAATCCACTTAAGCAGGATAAATCTTTTGGAAATACTAAAGCTTTTAATTAACAAACAATATTGCTGATTCGTATAACATATATCATCTAAAATCCCAAACAAAAACAAAGGACACCCCATAGTGTCCTCTAAATAGTGCAAAACGGACTCCCAAAACTTCCGTATCGTAGAGCATTCCCACAGCCCATGACTTAGCGAGGCCTGAGACTCTGAACATTTCGGGCATTGGGAAGACATAATAAGCTTCATTTTAAAAGCCCATAAAGGCAATAAGGTTAATCTATGTAAGATCAGTAAAAATTACTCCCTTAAACCAACTGCAGGAATAGCTTTATAAAAATCACCTAAACAGTCTAACAGATCATCTGCATCTAGGGCTGCACCCAAATCCCGACATCAGAGCTCAGCCTGAACCCTCAATGTTGTATAAGACACAGAGGAATGTAACACTTTTTATACAGATTAGCCAATGATTGCTTCCGTTCCCGAAATAAGGATAAAATTCTCTGAAATGGACCCGACGTATAGGGAGGACCTCCTGGTCCAAATTGTTTCAGCATCGAAGCTCACCAAGATAGAATCTACAAACTAATGTTGCTGACAGAGCTCTAACAACTGCACAATATGTCTAATATTAATGCTTGAATGCCTCCCCTTTACAAAGCCTGCTTGTTTCAGCATTACTAAGGACGGGAGAATGTCAACTAGTCAATTGGCCAACACTTAAGCATATCTCTTAATGTCACATTAAATAGAGAGATCGGCCGGTATGACTCCGTATCAGTGGGATCTCTACCAGGCTTAGGCCACCTTGGTGGTCTAGAGTTGCAAATAACACTGACATGCTAGGCAATACTTCTGAATGTAAAGTCTTATAGAAAAATAGGGGCAAGCCATCAGGCCCAGGCACTTTGAAATTGTGAAGGCTTTGAATCACTGCCGAGATTTCATCCTCTCAGATTGGGACATTCAACTGGGCTACCTGCTCAATAGTTAATTTTGGCAAAGAGATCTGTTGCAGGAACCGCTCTCTAGCCAGAAGGTCTTCCTGGTCTGCAGTATAAAGTTGCTGGTAATTAGACTAGAAATAAGATGCAATATCTGCCGAACCTGTGATTAATTTCCCTGATTTATGCCAGAGACTGGAAACATTGGTTTATTGCCGTTCACCTTTAACCAGATGAGGCAGCATTTTGGCCAATTTTGTTCCCATATAAGAAAAGTCTATGTTTTAATAAGAATAAAGAGGATGCCGTTCTCCTATGGATAACCTCATTAAGGGACGCCTTTAACGTAAAAGATTTTTGTTGAACTTCATGGGTAGGGTTAGAAATCAAATCCCTCTTACGTTGGTTATATTTGGCAGTTAAATCTAGGATGGAAATATCTAGTTCCCGTTTACACCTTATTGAATAGCTAATTATTTCACCCTGAAGAACTGCCTTTGCGGTTTCCCAAAAGAGGATGGGCTCTGAGTGATGTTGTGCATTATGAGATTCAAATTGCCGCCATTTATTAAGAAGGATTTGAAATCTTTGTCCTGTAGAAGCCACATAGGCATTCTCCAATTAGAGAGATCTTGGACCCCCTCAGACATTCGTAAGACACAATACTGGACTGGTCCGAGACTACCAAAGGTTCTATAACTGAGCTCTGGAGCCGCGAAAATAAAGAATCTGTGATCAGCATATAATCCAGCCTAGCTTTTGAGTCTACTGAGTGGGTTATATGGGTAAAATCTTTCACCCCAGGATTCAGGACTCGCCATGCATCCAAAAGCTGCAAAGAGTCACATATAAAGGGAATAACCTTGTTAGAGCCTAAGGGCCTGTTTGCAGCTGATGCAGAATGAGCTAGTAAATAATCCGCTACACAGTTAAAATTGCCTCCCATAATAGGTGCATTATTAAAAGACATAAACATGAATGTATGTGCCGCTCTGTAAACCATTGTGATGGTACACGACTAAACGACGGTATAGAAATGTTTTTTAAAAAAAAAAATAAACATAACTTGGTTTATACCTTCTGAGAAGAATCCATAGTCATATTGGTTGGGAGCATATATAGAAGCTAGTATTATCAATTTACCAAAAAGGAGGCCTTCTATAATAATATAGCGACCTCAAGGGTCACTAGCTGAACATTGTATTTGAAATGAAATTGATTTATGTATTATTATAACAACACCTCTACTGTGCGATGAGCCATGGGCCACAAAAATTTGATTAAATCCTTTCTTTTTTAATTTTAAAGTGGGCTCGAACCGTCATATGGGTTTCCTGCAGAAAGACAATTGACCCTTTGAGCCTATTTAGGTAAGAAAAACTTGTCCCTGTTTTATTGGGGTGCCCAGTCCAGTTACATTCCATGTGATAAACTTCAACATATTAGCTATAATGCGTCACAAATATGTTGATGCCCTCTTGCTAATTTCGATATTGAAAAGGCAATAATGTGATACATAACCAATTGACAGTCATATATGATATTTTATTTATACAATTTTTATTCCACATCATCCAATTACTTTTGATCAAAAGAGAGTAAAAGCACATATAAAACATTCTGCATTCTACTTGTTGATTATGGGACTGAGGAATGTATACATGGCAAGTCTGGTTATTATTTTCGTTGTCACCTGGACAGTTACTTTGTCTATAGTTGTTTTACTTATTAATTTATTATGTATGTATTTTTGTCCCCTGCCTAGAATTGCAGATAAAGTGGGTTAATTTAAAAAAACTAAAATAAAGTATATTGTTCCCAGTTCTTGTTGGTTTTCAGTTCTAACGAAAATCAAATACTTACTTCTGCACTTTAAGTACCTCATTCAGTAGCTCAATTTGGTGTTTGTTTATAGAACTTTACTATGAGACTCAAAAATAGCCTATTATTGAAGTGAATATTAAAATGTATTCTTCTCCAAAGTAAATAGACATGGTTACAAGCAATCTAAAATGTACCAGTTAAACAGGTTTGTTTTAACCTGAGAAAAATCTAGCTTACCAGGGCCATTTCAAACAGAGCCAGTAGGAACAAGTCTTACTAAAACTTGTTTGAATACGTTTATTCTCTTGGAAGCCAATCAAAAGTTAAGAAAAATGCAGCTTTTACTAGGATCCATTTCCTTCTCTTACACAGTATCTCAATCAGATTTTCTATACCACATCCTACATCCAGCTAGCCTTCATGTGATATACTATTAATAAAATAAAGAATGACATTGTTCTTATGGAAATGAACAACTGATATTCTTGAAACTGTGGCCCAAATTTGAGCCCTTTTCATCTCTAGAATCCTATAATTAAAGGGATCATTTGTAGGCTCCACTGACAATATGCTATACTGGCCAAGATATGGATGCAAACAGTATCTACACAATGGCCTAAGCAGATAATACAGTCTTTGGAGCACTCTTGGTATAATGCTCGAGAGCCAGAATTTGGATACAAACTTGGGTGAAAGGTCTCTTGTTTTATTAAAAGAGTACCATTGTGCCATTGTCTTGCCTCAGCAGCTGTTACTTTTCCATTTTGACGAGTCAGTAAAGAGGTCTTTTGTGTTATAATTTGCATACTATAAGCTTATTTGTTCAAATATTCACTTAATAGCTCATCACATCACTTTTCTGTCAGGAGCCAAGAAATGTTTCATGAAGGTAAAAATCTATGTTGCCAGGGGTATAAAGGTTTAGATACATAATGGTAAAATGGTAAAATATTTGCATGCACCAAGATTATTCAGGAGATGCTCAGTGACAGATGCATAAAAATGCAAATAATGGATGGTGATAATACAAGATTGTAAATATAGATGTCCTGTTTATGTATTGCAATTGAAGTCATATTATTAAATGGCTCTTCTGCTTCAAGAATTGTCTGTAATATCTGTATATACCTGTGATTTACATGTCAAAATCCTGATATAGTTGCTTCAGCCATCTAATGAGAAATTACTATTTACCTGATAATTTCCTTTTCTTTAGGACAGTCAGAAAAATCCAGAAAAAGTGGGTTATGCACCTCTACCAGCAGATGGAGATGGGGCAAACTGACGTCACAGTACATGTACCCCTGCAGTGACATCAGCCTGCCAGTACTATCTTCAAAAGCAACTGTGGACAGACTAGGAAAATTCTTGTTTAAAAACAAGTAACCATTTCAGTACTCAGCCAACAGGCAACACTGAGCTCAGACAAGAATATATAAACATAAGTCTAGGGGACTGGGTTAACACTTACCGGTAATCATTGTAACACGTAGTCACACGAGGACTATAATGCAATCATTCGGCAGCCATGGGAGGGAAATTGGATTCATTTGACTATCCTAAAAAAAAGGAAATTATCAGGTAAGTAGTGATTTCTCATTTCTTAGCGTCCAGTCAGATGAATCCAGAACACGTGGAATGTAACCAAGCTACTTCCGAATAGAGCGAGAGGCTGCCCACAGTCCAGTTAAAACTGCACGCACAAAGGCCACATCCTTTCGGGCCTGCACATCCAGACGATAATACCTGGAAAAGGTGTGTAAGGAGGACCATGTTGCAGTTCGGCAAATGTCAACATGGGACATAGAAATGAAATGAAACATAGAAATGACGGCAGAAAAAGACCAAACGGCCCATCCAGTCTGCCCAGCAAGCTCCCACACTTATTTTCCCATACTTATCTGTATCATCAACCACCAAGTTCAGGGCCCTTGTTGGTAACTGTTTGACTCAAATTTCTGCCATCCTAGGACAACAGTCTAACTTCTGCCCATGACACTTCTTGAGCCCTAGTGGAATGAGCCCTAATCTGACTAGTTAACTGTTTCCCTGCATCCACATATGCAGCTGTGAATACCTCCTTAATCAAGCGAACTATCGTAGCCTGCTCTCCCTGTCTACTACCGCTATGAAGAACAAACAGGCGATGTGACTTCCGGGAAGGCTTAGAAACCTCCAGATACCTGACAATATGTCTCTTGACATGCAAGGATCGCAACAGACAATACTCCTCTGCATCTCTCTCTATCCAGAGACGGCAGGGAGATGGACTGATTCAAGTGAAAATCAGTGACCACCTTCGGTAAAAAGGAAAGAACAGTAGCAGCTGTACCACTCCTGGAGTCACCTGAAGGAAAGGCTCACGGTAAGACAAGGCTTGGAGTTTGGAAACCTTACACACCTGTGCCGGAAGTCGAAGAGGCGAATCCACCAGAAGCTTCCACAGATCCGCATACCATGGTCTCCTGGGCCAGTCTGGAGCTACCAAGAGCACCATCCCTCTGAACCAATTTGCCCAACATGGGCCATATTGGAAAGGCATACAGTAGCTTGTCTTCTGGCCACTCCTACACTAGGGCTTCGATCCACGATGACTTCGGATCTCTCCTGTGGCTGAAGAATCGCAGAACTTTTGCACTGCACAAAGTCACCAGGAGGTCTAGGAAGGGAAGACCCCAGTGGTCCAGAATCAGCTGAAAAGCCTCATCTGACAGCACCCACTCTCCTGGATCCAAACTCTCCCTGCTGAGAAAGTCTGCCCTTACATTGCCTTTTCCTGCTATGTGTGAGGCTGAGATCATCTGGAGATGCACTTCTGCTCATTCCATAAGTTGATCTATTTCCAGTGATACTTGTTGGCTCTTGGTACCTCCCTGCCAATTGATATAAGCCACAGTCGTTGCGTTGTCCAACATTATTCGGACCGATCGACCTTGCAGCCTGTCGCTGAATTGTAAACATGCCAACTGGACCACCCTGGCTTCTAGCTGACTGATGTTCCAGAGACACTCTTCTGCCAACTGGACCACCCTGGCTTCTAGCTGACTGAGGTTCCAGAGACACTCTTCTGCATTCCAGTGTCCTTGTGCTGCCAGCTCCTGACAGTGAGCTCGCCAACCAAGGAGACTCACGTCCGTTGTCAGTACTAGCCAGTCTGGTGGGGCTAGGGAGACGCCCCTCTTTAGACGATCTGCCTACAGCTACCACTGCAGTCGGGAGGAGACCTCCATTGGCAAGTGGAGCTGAATGGAACAGTCCTGAGGCTGTGGGTTCCACTGAGACAGCAGGGAGCACTGCAGAGGATGCATATGTGCCCTTGCCCACAGTACCACTTCCAGGGTTGCCACCATTAAGCCAAGCACCTGCAGCTAAGACCACTCAGTTGGGCGTAGAGTGTTCATCAACAGATGGCAACTTCTGAATTCGAGCTTCTGCCAGGAAATTTTTTCTCTGCCTCAAGTTGTACTGAGCCCCGAGATATTCCAAAGACCGAATAGGCTGAAGACTGCTCTTGGCCAGGTTCACTACCCAGATGAGCTCCCGCAACAGGGAAATCGCCTTGCGAGTCACCAGGCGGGTCTCTACCAGCGACTTGGTGGGAATCAGCCAGTCATCTAAAGACAGGTGTACTAGGATTCCATCCTTTCTCAACTCTGCCGCAACTACCACCATTACCTTGGAAAAGGTTCTGGGAGCAAAGGCCAGACCAAAGGGCAGCACCCGAAACTGAAAGTGGCGTCCCAGAACTGTGAACCGCAGGAAGCATTGATATTCTAGTTGGATGGGAATGTGGAGATATGCCTAGGACAGATCCAGAAAGGTCAGAAATTTCCCCGACTGCACAGCCATTAACACCGAGCGCAATGTTTCCATGCAAAAATGCTTCACTCGCAGATGACGGTTGATGCCTTTGAGGTCCAGGAAGGGACAAAAAGAGCCCTCCTTCTTTGGCACAATGAAATAAATGGAATATCACCCCATATTTTATTGAGACATGGGCACTGGGACCACAGCCCTCAGACTGAGAAGCCTTACCAATGTACCCTCCACTGCCTGCTTCTTCTGCAGGGAGACTTCATGAACATGTCCAGAGGAATACTGCAAAATTCCAACGCATATCCTTCTCGTATCACCTCCAGAACTCACTGAACCGATGGAATCTCGACCCACCTCTGATAAAAGAGGATACACTACCTGAGCCTGCACCTCTTCTGCATTGTCAGGGACAAAAGGACTGAAATCTACCAAAGGGTTGAGTCCTCTGATAGGGCAGTCCTCTATAGGGTTGAAAACGCTTGAACCCTCTAGCATGACCTCTCATGTTAAAGGGCCTGCTTCTTATCCTCTGGCAAACAAGGGACCAGAAATTCAGCCCACTTACTGGCCATTTTCTCCAACTCGCTGCCAAACAAAAGTGAGCTATTAAAGGGCAATTTGATGAGGTTAGCCTTGGAGGTTGCTTGGGCCGACCAATTTCTCAACCATAATGGATGCCTGGCCGCTACTATCAAAGCCACCCCTCTGGCTGAAGTGCGAACCAAATCACAGCTTGTATCTGCCAAGGCAGCAGCTGGTTCCATAACTGCCTGGAATTTACCCCCGAGTCATCAACCTCCTGGGAGAAAAGCAAGCAAGAGCGAGCCACCAAGGAACAACTAGAATCAATCTGCAAGGTGATTGCCACCGCTTCAAATGCTTGTTTAAGGACAGTCTCAGTCTTTTTATCATGAGCATCCAGATTTCAGGTACAGTTACAATTTCAAAAGGAATTACAGCTAGGCAGGATTGCAGTCCGCTTCCCTCACCATGAGCAATTTGCATTTATCCCTGATTGGGCTAGTACCTAAAGAAAGAGGAAAATAATTGACTCATTCACAATTTATTGTATCCAAAGAAGGAGGGAGAGAATGACTTCCTAAACCAGACTCGTTGCTCTGTACAATATGCATCTTTGAGTCCAGCAATAGAATTGGAAAGGAAGTACAGTCAAGGAGCATTAATGACTAAGATTGTCACAGAATCAGCATTTAGTCTGCCCCTAATACATCTTGAATCATTTAGCACCCTAAGCTTTAAGTTCCAAGGGAAGTACTACTTTGACAGATGCATACCTCTAGGCTGTGTTATTTTGTTTCCATATTTTATAGCATACATTACATTTTTTCATGGTGTGATAGACTAGTGATTAGGTAGTAACAGAGATTCATTACTTATAAGATTTTCAGTTTGTGAGTTTAGCAGAGTCAATAGAATACTAGGATCTCCTCAGAATGTTCACAATGGCCTGTGAGTTCATAATCCTGCAGGCAGAGAATAAGATAGAGGGCCTCAGAGAGAGGATTGCATTCTTAGGCATTGAGTTACACTCACTTGAAGGCCGAGTGCACTGTATAACCCGCAGTCAGACACGGATTAAATAAGCGCTAATCCACCCCCTAATGCAATAAGGGGATTTGCGCCTATTTAACGCGCATCCAATGTGGAGTGAATGGGAGAGCACTCATCTGTAATTGTTTGTAAGGTTTTGGTGGACCCTTGGACACTGTGGCAGCTGACCACGCCCATGGGGGGAAGTCCCGTGAGGGGCCACCGGTCAGGCTCAGCTTTGGGACACACAACACAGTTATATCTTTTATTAGACAGATTTGAGAAGCCACCAGAGGTGGCAGTAGTGAGTAGAGATGAAGCCCGGCTGGGCTAGGGTTCCTCAGGATACTGGAACAGCAATTCCCTCTATGGCTGTGCTGCAGTGGAAAAAACTGAGATAGTGAGGTACAGTGGACCATACACAGAATTCTGGTATAGAGCCTTGTTGGTAAAGTTACTCACACAGTGGTTTCTCCCAGAAGGTGACACAGAAGCTGGAATAGAGGCCGGCCCTCGAGGAGCGAGTACCTGGTTCCAGGGAACAGCTCTGAGGAAATAAAGTTGGTAACTCACTGATGATGTAGGCAGTGGTTTCTTCCAAGCAGAAGAGATGAGTTCAGACAGTGAGTAAGGGAACATAGGCCCCCAAGGAGTGAGTACCGGTTCCTGATATTGACCTGAAAGAAATGAGAGAGGCCCCCGAGGAGCGGGTACCCCGTTAGGATAAAGTCCAAAAGTTGGAGTGGCAGAGTAGCTAGGTACAGAGAGCGAATCCCATCCATAAGGAGATCCCTTGCTAACTCGATTACCTAGCAAAAGTGTAGGCTTTTGTATCCGGGATGCGTGACATCATCACAGGGGGATGCCCCTGAGGTTCACGCCAAAGAGAGAATAAAAAGCAGGGCCACGCGGCACGCGCGCCCTATGGTACCTGGACAACATGGCGGGATGCAGCGCCCAAGCCGGATCAGGGACGCCGGAGAGGACGGCAGGCAGAAGCCGCGACAGCCAGACGTCCATCAACCACGGGAGGAGTCGCAAAAGAGGTAAGGGGGCGGAGTGGAGACATCGGGCAGCGACATTCGTAACATCATCACATGCAAATGCATGTGAATGAGCCTATTATTCATTCACGCCAAATGTAAAAAAATAAATGTGCGTCTCAGTACTGCTTTTCTGTACTTCTTTTAAAAGTTAAAAAAAAAAAAAAAGCTCTGCCGGCCGCATTAAGAAGTCCGACCGGCTGCATTATGAAAACCGACGCCGATAAACTCGGAGTTGGTGTTCATAACCAGCAGACTGCTGGTAACCTGGGGTCGCGTTAGCAGGGAGGCGCCTCCTTGCTAATGTGACCCCCTAATTATAATGTATCATGAGGCCTCCCCTTGCAGGCGCCATGCGCACGTTAAGAAGCTTTTGGAATCACGGACCATTAAACAGTAACCTTAAGGTTAAATCTGAGAAGGGCAAAGATGTCTCTTGATAATAGATTAGGACTATTTTTTGTTTTTTCATGCTTCTATCTGTTCTTATTTTTACTAAGAAGTAATATTAGTCAATTTTATTTTAAGGTATACTATGCTAGATTAAATATTATCGTTGATTGTATTTTTCTCCAACTTTATTATTTTAATTGTTAGTTAATTACTCACATCATATTTTTATGGTTATGTTATTTATCTATTTTATTTTTATTTTATTATCAATTGTAAACCGTTCTCACAGGACAAGCAGGATGGTAGTCCTCACATATGGGTGACATCATCAGGATGGAGCCCAATCACGGAACACTTTTGTCAAAGTTTCTAGAACCTTGACTGGCACCTACTGGGCATGCCCAGAATAGCACCAACCCTGCATCCAGCAGGGGTCCCCCTTCAGTCGTCTTTTCCGCACAGCAGTAGCCACGCGGGTTAAGGAGCTCTTCAGAGATTCCTGACAGGAATTTTTCCTCATGGAACTTTTTCAAAAAATTTCAAATAATTATACCCCACAGGGGTCCCCTTATCGATACCTTTGCTCCACGGTCAAATGGTAAGTTTTATACCGGCTTGCGGTCGATTCCCGTCGAGTTTTTCCCTCGCAGCCTACCGGCCATCAACCGCACTGCGACTAAATTTTTGTTGAGGCCATGGTGTCGGGTTTCCGTCAGTACCCCAACTGCACTCAAACAATGTCCATCACTGACCCTCACACAGTCTGTGTGATGTGTTTGGGGTCCAACCATGATGTCCTTACTTGCACCAAATGTGCCCAAATGACATCAAAGGGTCGCAAGGCTAGGCTGGAGAAGATGGAACTTCTCTTTTGGTCAAAAACCCCGACTCCATCAATAGCTTCAAAGTCTGAACCAGTACTGTTGACTTCGCGCCAGCACCGGGAAACCACTGTTGCCCGACCGGCTTCGACGACTCCGTGGGTGTCAACCCCCTCTGTTCCTCCTCAGGAAAAAGACCGAGGAGAACATAGAGATAAACATCGACACCGCCATCGGAAAGCTCAGGCCACCGATACAGGCAAGCCCTCGGCATTGATGTAATCTGAGCCACCAACAAAGAAGTCCCATATAGAAAAGGCCCCATCCTCTTCTGTTTCTGGGTCACCGAGGCGTTCACCACCTGAACAGGTGCCGGGAGCCGCGTCTCCACTTTCACCGGTGGACCCTCCGGCTTCGCCAGTGCTGCCTCCTACTCCGGAACCGGGTATCCATGCCCCAGGTTTCCGAGAGGAATTGGATCAGATGATCCAAGAGGCCATCGGTAAAGCACTCCAGAGATTCAAACTTCCATCGATGCCGGTTCCCAAGCCGGCCACCGATCTGATATCCAAGGCGCTTGCACTGCTATTGGCAAGAATGGATGCGTTAATCGGTGCCCTTCCACCGGTGGATCCGAGGGAACCGATGGCCCTGATTCCTTCCACACTGATACCCTTGACATCAGAAGAAGAAACACTGATCTCCATTCCGCCCTCGGGAGTGCCTCCATCGATGCCTCCTTCGATGCCGCCTCTGAGGCCATTGATGCCTAGGCCCAGGCCTTCCCGGATAATACCATTACTCCCTTCTGATGAACATATGGGAGCTGGTGATGAGCCTTATGATCCTTGGTCCGATGATTCGTCTTAGGATACTGATGATCTTCCTTCACAGCCCTCTCCTCCTGATGAAAGGAATCATTCTCCTCCAGAGGACTTGTCCTTTATCAACTTTGTAAAGGAAATGTCTGAAATGGTTCCATTCCAGCTTCAGACTGAAGAGGACTCTAGGCATCAGATACTGGAGCTTCTCCAGTTTCTTGATGCTCCAAAGGAAATCATGTCTATCCCTATTCATGAAATCCTTCTGGACCTTTTAAAGAGAAATTGGGAGCACCCTGGCTCTGTGGCACCTGTCAACCGTAAGGCAGATGCCACCTACTTAGTTCAGTCAGCCCCTGGCTTCCAGAGAAATCAATTAATTGGTTCATCACTCAGTGTTTGTGGAGCCAGCCCAGAAGAGGGCACAACGCTCCAAACCTCATTCTTCCATTCCTCCAGGAAAGGAACAAAAATTCCTGGATGCATTTGAAAGACGTGTATTCCATGGCTCAATGCTGATCTCTCGCATTGCTTCCTATCAATTGTACATGTCCCAATACAACAGGGCCCTATTCACGAAGATTCAGGAATTTGCTGAAGCCTTACCTCTGCAATTCCAGGACCAGCTTCATACCCTAGCAAAGAAAGGCCTAGATGCTGGCAGACATGAAGTACGATCTGCATATGACATCTTCAACACTGCCTTCATAGTTTCGGTGGCAGGAATTAGTGCGAGGAGATGGGCCTGGCTAAAGTCTTCAGACTTCAGACCAGAAGTACAGGACAGATTAGCTGACTTGCCCTGTGCTGGGGATAATCTTTTTGGAGAAAAGATTCAAGAAGCAGTGGCGCAGCTCAAGGGCCACCAAGAGACTCTGCACCAGCTCTCCTTACTGCCTTCTGATCTCTCTTCCTCTTCCAAAAGATCCTTTAGGAGAGACTCCAAGAGACAAGTCTACCGGCAAAGGAGATACTATCCCCCAGTGTCCAGGGGTCAGCCTTCTAAGCCTTACCAAAAAAGCCAACCCAGGCAACCTCGAGTACAGAAGTCACAGCCAGCCCCCCCAGCCAGGTCCAGCGTCTGGCTTTTGACTCCTTCCTAGAGAGCAGTACCCAGCCTCCAGTTCCGGCTATTCCCGTCGGAGGCCAGTTGTGCCACTTCTCCAAACCTTGGCACACAGACACCACAGATCAGTGGGTACTCGCTGTAGTAACTCAAGGATACCACCTCAACTTTCTCTCTTTCCACTGGATTCCCCACCTCGGCTGACATGGGGAACATTCAACCACTCATCATTCCTGGAGCAGGAGGTCTCCCTCCTCCTCCAGTCCCAAGCAATAGAGCCAGTGCCCCTCTCCCAACAGGGGCAGGGGTTCTATTCCCGGTATTTCCTGATACAAAAAAGTCAGGTGGTGTTCGCCCAATACTGGATCTTCGCACCTTAAACAAATACCTACAAAGAGAAAAGTTCAAGATGGTAACCTTGGGTTCTCTTCTTCCCCTTCTCCACAGGGGAGACTGGCTCTGCTCTCTAGACCTCCAGGACGCCTACACACATATTTCAATTACTCCATCACATCGCAGGTTCCTGCGGTTCCTAGTAGGCCCAAAACACTTCCAATATCGAGTGTTACCATTCGGCCTAGCATCTGCCCCACGAGTCTTCACCAAGTGACTTGTAGTGGTAGCTGCCTTTCTCAGGAGTCAAAGTGTCCATGTCTACCCCTATCTCGACGATTGGTTGATCAGGGCTCCCACTCAGCAAACTGCACTGACGTCCCTACGTCTCACTTTGCATCCCCTGATCTCCCTAGGGTTCCTCATAAACTATCCAAAATCCAGACTAGTTCCTTCTCAAACCCTGTCGTTCATAGGGGCCAACTTGGACACTCCAAAAGCAAAAGCCTTCCTACCTCAGGATCGAGCTTTCACTCTCGCTTCTCTGGCCCATCGACTACAGTCTCGACAACATGCAATTGCATGTCATTTTCTGGTCTTACTGGGTCATATGGCATCCTCAGTGCATGTCACTCCCATGGCTCGCCTTGCCATGAGAGTAATGTAGTGAACTCTAAAATCGCAATGGATTCAGTCTTCTCAGCCAATTTCCACCATTGTCCACATCACCAAACAGCTCCGCTTATCGCTGGCCTGGTGGGCAGATCAATTCAGTCTGCTACAAGGCCTTCCATTTCAGGTTCCAGAACCTCAAATAACCTTGACAACAGATGCTTCCAGCCTCGGCTGGGGTGCACATGTCAGAAACCTGCAAACTTAGGGCATTTAGTCTCCAGAGGAAGCCAAACACCAAATACATTTCCTGGAGCTTCGTGCAATCAGATATGCTCTCAGGGTCTTTCAGGATCACCTTTCCAACCAGGTCATCCTGATTCAGACAATCAGGTGGCCATGTGGTACATCAACAAGCAAGGGGGAACGGGCTCCTACCTTCTGTGTCAGGAAGCTGCACAAATCTGGGTGGAGGCCTTTTCCCACTCGATGTACCTCAAGGCCACCTACTTGCCGGGAGTGGACAATGTGTTGGCAGACAAGCTGAGTCGCACTTTTCAACCACATGAGTGGTACCTCAACCCCACTGTAGCGGACTCAATATTCCAAGGTTGGGGTTACCTTCACATAGACCTCTTTGCGTCAATTCATAACTGCAAAGTAGGGAACTTCTGCTCTCTCACTCGCAGCCAACACCTGCAGCCAAGAGATGCTTTCTCCCTCTCGTGGGCCAGCGGTCTCCTTTATTCGTACCCTCCACTTCCACTCATTTCAAAGATTCTCGTGAAGTTGCAAAGGGACAAGGGGCTAATGATTCTGATAGCCCCTCATTGGCCACGTGACAGGAAATGACCTTAAGTAGTGTCAATTCATTGATGACCTTAGTAAGAGAATCATGCCAAGTTGTTACAGCATCATTAATGTTAGCAGGTAAAATTACAGCTAGATTTGGCATCCATTGTGAGTGTAGAAAATCAATGTCAATATGGGCCTACTTGTAAATGGAGGACAGGGACTGTTGGAATTAGTCCGCAACAGTGGACAAAGGATATTTAAAGAAATTAAAAAATGATCACGCCAAAGCACTTCCAAACAGGTAATCACAGACAGCTGTTGAAAATGATCCTCATTCAAGAAAATTAAATGAAGCGTGTGGCTGTAACGATGAGTAGATTCATATACAATCTGTTCCCAACCAAGTGCAGATATGGAGGATAAAATGTCCTCGCATGCTGTGGACAAAGAGCTAGCATCAACACTAAGATTGACATTGCTAAGGATTATAAAATTACTCAGATTGAGTTTACTGAAATCAGAGCCTCAACGACCAAAGCTTAATCAGCCATCATTAGCCCTCAGGGACAGCAAAAAAGACAAATCCCCCAAGTTTTAAATGTTAGTAGCAGGGCTTCATTTTAGTCCTGGGTGAAGGTACAGAGATATGAACTGCACTAAACAGGCCATTACCTCTACAATGACATTGAGGTCTAGAGAAAAGAGAATAATTAGATGGACATAACTGCGATAAAAATACATTGTCAGTTTGAAGCAGCCAGGTTTCGGTATCACAACGTATATTCAGCTGATCATTTTGTAAGAGATCGTAAATAGTGGTGAGTCTGTTCCAAATTGATCTAGCATTAATAAGATATATAAACAGATTGGGTGGCCATGATACTGAGTTACAGTTAGAGAAATGTATCGTACATATGACATGAAACGTGGCTTTCTATTAGGTCTACTTTGGCATAGGTTACCCTAATGGCCAATAATTGTAGGGATTGTCTCTGCTTTAAGTGATTCAGCAATAGGCAGACACATACTGAATGAAGTGAAGGTACTGTAATAAGAAAATGATCAAAAATAAAACATAAATCCAATAGAGAAAAATGATCCTTAGAAGTGAATTTTCAAAGGACTTGCGCATAAAAGTAAATATTAGAGCAATTTTCTAAAGCCCATTTATGTCCGTAAAACCTTCCTCAATGTCCTGGCAGCAAACATTGCACACAAAACGTGCTCCTTCATGCATATGACAAAGGCACATGGCACCTCCGGTGTTCAGCCTAGCCCTTTAGTCCCATGTGCAGTGACATCACTGGAGAGGCATAGCTAGCACTGGTTCTGAGTGAGTGAAGATGGAGTTGGCTGGGATCCAGAAGTGGACAGTATCCGAGGCACCCTGAGGCTCATAGCAGGCAAGAGGTCCAACAAGGTTGCAGGTCCTGGTTGAGAAGCAGCCTCAAAACATGTATGGCATGTATAATGAAATTGCTAAATGCTTTTATCTCTCTTCAACTAGCCCATTTTCAGGATATTGGCACCATCAGCAGATTAAAGAGCTTATAGTGCACTTGTAAGAGAGGTTGGAGGCATTTCCAGAGTCATCAGGACCAGGAATACACTGGTGATGGGCCCAATATGACTGAAGCAGATAATAGAATTCATTATGCATGCCAGAGAAAAAAGCAATACTGTCAGCACAGCAAAGGTTCCTTCAGCCAGTATAGCTTTTGTAGGAAAGCACAGCCTTGAAGTCTCCACTGGGTCTTTTATCATTACAGAGGTGATCAGGACTTAGGGAAGAGAAGGAACGGGAATGGCACAAGGATCAGTAGAGACCAATACGCACAGTACACTGTTGTTGATGTGACAAGAGGCAGAGTGTGTATATCCTTGTATGAGGCCATACTGTTCAAGATGGCATTCTTATTAGCCTTCTTTATAGCTTTGAACATGTGTGAACTACTGTCACAGGGGAGATGGACTCCTGGAAAAGGAGAATGAAGTAGTTCTCATGCAAGGGTCTATTAAGATCATGGTTAGGTGGGCCAAGAGAACTACTGACAGTTGACGTCTCTCGGCTCCTGAATTCCTCCCTGGCCAGAAAGTCTGGTTAAGTACTCGATACATCCGACTTCAAATTCCATCTCAGAGATTTGCTCCTAGATACATTGGTCCTTTCACTGTTACCCGATGCATCAGACCTGTTACATACCAGCTTCAGCTGTCTCCTACACTGGGAATACATAATACATTCCATGTATCTCTCTTAAAGCCCGTGATTTTATCCTGGCCTGCCCGGAAAGTCCCTGAGCCACCTCCTTTGGTGGCAGAAATTGATACGACTTACAAAGTCCATGAAGTCCTGGACATCCACCGTAGGGGCCGCCAGTGGGAGTACCTTTTCTCCTGGGAGGGATATGGACTGAAGAGAATTTGTGGGAACCAGCTCAAAACATCCTGGATAAGACCCTCCTCTCAAATTATCATCGTTCCCATCTGGGCAAACTCCGATCTCCAAGAGGGGGGCATAAATAGGAGGGTACTGTTATGCATGCCGCCTGCGGCAGACCCACGGTGTGGCCCTCTCACCTTCTCATGCGGACTCCAGCTCCTGGTTCCTCTTCGCTGGTGGCGGTGGGCCGCCAGCTCCGACCTCAGGTCACCTCCAGTGCCTCCGGCTCTGCCATAGTCCCCAGTGTTGCTAGCCAAGATGTCCTTGCTCGTCGGGCTTCTCCGCGTGGCCTGCAGAGAGACGCTGCCATTGGCGCCATGCCCCTCCCTAGGCACGCGCGTACACATAACTAGTTCTTTTAAAGGGCCCGCAGCGGGAACCTGGCCACAGCCCAGGATGCTGACGTCAGATTCTTCATCGTATAAAAGCTCAGGCCTCGCTCGATAGCGTTGCCTTTGCAACAGGTCTCCTTGTACTCAGAATACTCATTGCTGATAGAGAATCCTCTCTACTTCATGTTCCTGATTCCTGTGGTTCCCGGTTCCTGTCTTCTCCATTCCTGTCTCATCTATGTGTTGAACTGACCCTTTGGATTTTGACTCCGCTTTTTTTGACTACCCTTCAGCTTGTCTTCAGCCCCGGACCTCTGCTACACCTGACTACTCTTCAGCTAGTCTTCAGCCCCGGACCTCTGCTACACCTGACTACTCTTCAGCTAGTCTTCAGCCCCGGACCTCTGCTACACCTGACTACTCTTCAGCTAGTCTTCAGCCCCGGACCTCTGCTACACCTGACTAGTCTTCAGCCCCGGACCTCTGCCACGCCTGACTACTCTTCAGCCTATCTCCAACCCCGGACCTCTGCTACGCCTGACTACTCTTCAGCCAATCTCCAACTCCAGACCTCTGCCACGCCTGACTACTCTTCAGCCTATCTCCAACCCCGGACCTCAGCTACGCTTGACTACGCTTGCCTTCTTCGTGCCCTGACCATTGCCTTGACTATGTTATAGACCTTTCTGTGTCTAGAGTTCTTCGCTACTTGCCACGACTGCCACTTGCCACCAGCTCTGATCCTAGCCGGTCAGTAATGCCTCCTCTTGCCTATCCTCTGGACATGAACTTACAAGGCTTAGGCTTTCCTTTGCTTGAGCGCCTCCAGTTACTTGTTGTTCCTTTGGCGCCTGAGTTCCTGTACCGAATCCAGTCCAGGGTAGGACTATGCCATCTACTGGCTGCTGTCTCTGGGCTGAACCACTTCTCGTTACTCACTAACCTTGAGGCCCACCTAAGTCCTGCTGGCCCCGGCACCCAAAAGCTCAACCCGAGGGGAACGAGGGCTGGTATTGGTGAAGCTCCAGCGGCCTCTAGTTTCAGCCCACTCCACCTGCTGACGGTGGGGACCCGTAGGTCCTTACCTACGGGTTGCGTCAACCCCATCTCGGCCCAAGGGTCCACCTCCGACGCAACACCTTCAAAAGGATATAAACCAAATAGAGTCAGTCAAGAAGATAGCTACTAGAATGGTCAACATCCTTCATTATAAAACATTCATTTGAATGATATAGGAACAGACTTAAAGATCTAAACATATATACACTGGAAGAAAGGAGGGAAAATGGACATATGATAGAGGTATTAAATTCCTTCAATGAATAAATGCATAGCAAGCAGGCTTGTTTCAACAGAAAGGAGGCTCTGGAATAAGAGGTCACGGTATGAGGATAAAAGGGAAAAGTCCCGGGAATAATCTAAGGAAATATTTCTTTACAGAAAGGATGTTAGATGAATGGAACATTCTCCCTTTGGAGGTGGGCAGATGAGGACCATATCAGAATTCAAGAAAACATAGGACAAGCACAGAGGATCTCTGGGGGATAGAAAGGGACTATAAAGCTTAGTAGGAGATATGGATGGGCAGACTGGTTGAGTCACATGGCTTTTACCTGTTCTCATGTCCTCTGTTTCTTTGTCAGGAGGAGAGTCCTATTTCATGCTACATCTGACTCCTATGCTGACTGGGTTCACTGTAGCAGTTTGAACATGTGATGCAGTTTATTGTCATGAGACTTCCTAGCACCATACATTCAATTGCAAATCATGAACCTGGTCGGCAGAGAAGAGAGATGCAACATGAAACACTGTTCTGCAGTCAAAAGGGAATGGAGAGGAGGAGGAAAAGATCCAGGGGAAAGAGAGAGAATTTGCAGGGTGGTGGCAGGATTATACAGGATAAAGTTGAGTGAATGCGCTGTAAAGCCCAAAGGTGAACATATGCAAATGACTTAACCTGTTAATTTCAAATCTAAATTGGAATATAATCTTTCAAGACAAATTGTGTGTTCACAAGATTCTGCCTTATTCTGCATTCTGTAGATGGATATGATTAGTTATTTCCCTGCAAACTACCCTTTTCTCTCTTTTTCCTGGTGCAATTCAGGCTTCCTATCTGCTGGGTCAGCAGGGTGCAGAACTGCAGAAGTGATGCTCTGAGGCCCCAGAGCCTGGAAGAACAGAAGGATGATTGATATTGCTGGGCATGCCTCTATTGGCAAACTAGTGACATTAAAGGGTGCAGAATGAAAGAGACTGATTTTTCCAGTACTTTGATAACAAGGGGTCCAAATGACTCAGGATGCTACATTGGAGAAGATGAAAGAGGCACCAGTGATCACATACTGATCACACTCTTGTTTACACTTTGAAAACTAATGCAGAAAAAAAACCTGATGTACTCGGCTGTGCAGCAGTATATGTGATTATCATAATATAAAAGCTCACCTTTAAGAATGAAACTGGAAAATCTTGAAAAATGTACCTTTTAAAATTTCCATCTACCAGCTAAAGAGCTGGCAGTTTATTAGAGTGGGCTTTACTTTCCCCAGCCCTTCACGCAAAGTCCTTGCTGTTGTCGCATTTTCCTTATTATTTCTGTTACCGATGAAAGTTCATCTGCGAGAGCTGTTAATGTACCAGCATTCTTCATGGCTGTATTTTCTGATGTTTCTGTGATTTGCAGCCCTTTTGTGATTGCTGTAAGTAACCACAAATCAGGAAGCCATCATAAAATACAGATGAAGTGAACATTCTTCCTGTCTGTGTTCAAAATTATTATTGGGCAACATGTAAATGGAAGTCTGCCTTAGTCCCTCATAAATAAGATTCAGATCAAAGGGAGACAGACAAATATGCTTCCTTCTCATAGTCCAGATTAACCCCTCAGTTTCTTGTTTTATTGATGACCGGAATTATGTAATGCTCTGATAAATCAAGGTGTTTCTTATTAGCTGTGGAAATATTATTCACTCTTGTTTTTACTAAAATGGTTTACAGTAAACCTTCATCAGAATGGCTTCATAAATAAACCTTGACTATGCATAGGGATACATATTTATTATAGAAATTTGTAGCGAATTTCTCAAATCGTAGTTAGGACATGGGGCCTCCCTGTTCCATACAGGAGATAGCCCCCATTACTATATGAAATGTTGCCCCATTTCAAGAGAGCAACCCTCATGTTTCATCTGGCAGTGGGTACCAGTGCCTCCATTATCAAGGGGGCACAATAATAACACTGCTCTTTTACCCAGGCCCACCGTTTGCACCGTAAAAGAAGAGCTGGTATTGATGGGAATGATCCTGTGCAAAACTTTCAGATATAAGGCCTTGTTTGTTCATGTTTAAGCTACTCCCCCTTGAATTTTTTCGTATATCTAAGTTATAATTGTAAACCTGCTGTTGTTGTTATGCTGAATTTAATGTATAATGTTGTTAAAAATGTAAACCAGAGTGAAGGCCTGCGCCAATACTTCGGTATATAAAAGTCTATAAATAAATAAATAAATAGTTATGGTGTGATCAGACATTTTTAACAATTTATTTTTGGTTCAGTTTTGCTGCTGCTTATTTGCACTTCCAGCTCAAATCAGAATTGGCATCTGCTGAGGCAGCCAAGCCATAAGCTTTCATTCACAAACTACACAGGACTTTTTTTCCTGTTTTATAATTGCCCTTCCCATCTAGCCCAGTCAGCACAGCAACATCCTTGGTCAGAGGCTGTAGACCATATTTCCTTCTGGAACCCAATATATCTGTATCCTGAATATGGCCACTAGGTGTTGCCATTGTGTGTTAGCTAGGACTTCCTCCCTCCAAGGGTTGTGAATACTGACTGCCTCCACAGCATCCCCACTGCCTGTCATCAAATCCAGCCATCAATCTGACAGGCCTTGGCCAGCGTCTACAAACTGCAGTTCCCTCTGAAAGTCAGTATGCATGTGTAACTATACTGTTTCCCAGAATCAGCAAGATTTCTCAAAGGGGTAGGTTTTGGTGTAATTTCCTCCCTAGTCATTCTGCTCTCCATGCTCTTGTGCGACTCCAAAATAAAACCAAAGGTTTCACTTCAGCTGAGTCCAGCCATCTAGTTTATTTTCTTACACACATTAAATTTGACTCACAGAGATTCCAGTTAGGAGGTAGTTTGTTACAGTTCAATAAAATTCCAAAATGTGCCAGTACATTAAATGATATTAATCCTGTCTGATACAATCTGATCATTCACATCAGGCAACGCTGCTCATGCACTGAGATTTCACTAAACAGTGGATTAATGCAACCCCATGATACTCACTTGCCTCAGCAAGAAGAATCCAGTTAAATTAGGTGACATTATTAATGCTCTTCAGGGAGCTGGGTCCTCTAGGGCTGTGTGCTTTAGAGAGAGATCTTGCCTGTTCCAAAGCTTTTCAAGGAGTAACTCAACTAAAGTTGGAGCATGCTCAGATAAAACAATAACAAAACATTGAGGAGATAGAGTCCATTATAATTTTTAACCATATGTTACATATGCACCCAAAATCTGACCATTTTATGGTACCACCGTGCATTGGCTGCAACTCCCTCCAGCACCAGGGCCTATGACAACTGCCTTCCACGGAATTCCCAGTCTCATCTGGCCTGATGATCAGAAGCTACACTTAGAAACTGAAACCAGATCTCCTGCATGGTAACATCCAACCTTACTTTTGAGCCATCAGTTGGCCTCAGTCAGGCACATTTTAAGACCTATCATGGAAATTTTCAGAGATTGTTTGACAGGCCCATACAATTTTAGATGAGGCACCCTCGCATCCTAGTGTGGCAAGGGTTATTTATACTGCCTGGCAGAAACCACTGAGAACCAGCAGCAACCAGCGGATTAGTGCAGTAGTTTGAGCAATGGACTGAGAACCAGGAATGCCAGGTTTCAAATCCTGCTTCTCCCACAGATGCTCTGTGTGACCTTGGGCAAGTCACTTCAGCCTCCATTGCCTGCAGTAAAAGCATAGGGGTATATTTACTAAGACATAATAAAAGGTGAATTTTAAAAGCCAGGCATGCTCCAAAACTGGGAGATACATATAAATCTGGCTGGCAAGCACCAAGTGGATTTTAAAAGCCGCCCAAATACACCATTATGCGCACAAATGAAAAGTTCCAAAAAAGGGGTGGGGCATGGGTGTGATCTGGGCAGGACATGGGTGTTCCTGA
Organism: Rhinatrema bivittatum; assembly: GCF_901001135.1. NCBI lineage: Eukaryota > Metazoa > Chordata > Amphibia > Gymnophiona > Rhinatrematidae > Rhinatrema > Rhinatrema bivittatum. Next base: position 217,361,737 of record NC_042616.1, read on the forward strand.
ATATAAAATAGAAATTTGCACATAAATACTTATGCACCCAGGCGGACAGCAGGATACCCTGCTGCATAACTTTACTTCTGCTATGGATGATGTATAAGTTGTAAACAAAAAATTCTAGGTAGATCATTGGGATTTTAAAGGTCAAAGCTAACAGGGGAGAAGGGAGGCTATTAAACTAGGAGGGGTTGGAAGTCCTATTCCTTACCTGGGTGAACTGGGAAGACTGGTAATGGTGTTGGTGCCTGTGTATTAAAATACACCCACTTATGCGGTAGAAGCAACAATTGCATGCATAGGGGCGCACACGTGTGTGCGGTCAGGCTATTTTATAACTTGTGTGCATATATGTGCATATGTTATAAAATGGCCACGCCCCTGGACACGAACCGATGAAGTGTGCCTGCGTGCTTGTTTAAAAGTTACAGTTCCTGCATTTATCATCTATTACAGCATTATCTGTGTTTTTCCTGAAATAATACATGTATTTTAATGAGCTCATTAATAACTCATTAATAACTCATTAATAACTCGTTTTATGTAAATAAAATAACGTAGCTTGCCTCAATAAAAACAAGACGTGTTATTTTCCGAAAAGTTCCGAAAAGTTAGCTACAATTATGGTGTAGCTAACTTTTCCGGGAGACATTGGGATGCTAATGTGCATCCCAATGATCCAGACATGCTTCTTAAAGGGCCATGCTGGCCTAAAATAGCCCACTCCCACCATGTGCCAGACCCCATCTCCCCTGGGGGTCTTGACAGACCCCTGCCCACTGCTTCTAGCAGTGTCCCAGAAGTGAAAAAAGTTCCAAAAATAAACTTTATAAGTCATGCAATGATGCCCATCCCCTATTCAAACCCCCCTTTTAAAAAAGGCCCCTCCTTAGTTTCACATAATGCCCCCAATAGAAAACAGTCACCTCACCCCAAACCCCTAGCTCATCCACCCTAGCCCATCCCTCTTGAGCATATAGAATAGTCTAGTGGGGCCTAGAACACCCTATAGGCTCCAGGCCAGCTGATTGCTAAATCCAAAATGGTACCACCTCGCCTTTTCCCTATCACATGATGGGGCAAAGGTCAGTCCATGCCATTTTGAAAAATGGCAGAGACCAGCCCTGAGCCTAGATGGTGCTCTGGGCCCCCTAGACTAGAGGTCCCCAACCCCTGAACCACCCTGTCCCAACCTCCATCCCTAGCATATCTGGTAGTCTAGGGCAGTGGTCCCCAACCCTGTCCTGGGGGCCCAGTAGCCAGTTGGGTTTTCAGGATATCCACAATGAATATGCACGAGAGAAAATGTGCATGTTAGGAAGGCAGTGCATTCAAAATTTCTCTCATGCATATTCAATGTGGATATCCGGAAAACCCAACTGACTACTGGGCCCCCAGGACAGGGTTGGGGACCACTGCCCTAGACTACCAGATATGCTAGGGATGGAGGTTGGGATAGGGTGGGTCAGGGATCTAGGTGGATGGCTATGTTCTACTGGAGAGGTGGATTGTGGAGCTGGGGAGGCCTTTTTTGAAGAAGGTTTGAGTAGGAGGGCAGAGCATCACCACATGACATAAATTTTATTTATGGAACTTTTTTCACTTCTGAGCTGCCAATAGAGGCAGCAGGGAGTAGATGGAGGTCTCAAGACCCTCGGGGGGGGGGGGCTTTTACACATGGGAGGGGCTGGGTTTTTAGGACCACTGTGGCCCTTTAAGAAGATGGCTACAGGGGAAGGGGCCACTATCATATAATTTTTGTCACTTTCCTTGTGGTATTTTTCCAATGGAGGGGAAAAATGCCGCGGGAAAAACAACAGAGGGAAGCCCACAGTATTTTTTCTCTCTGTGGGAAAATACCACAAGATAGTAAAGGGCCCTATTTACTACATAGTTTTCACATAGACACAAAATAGGAGAAAACCTTTAGTAAATAGGCCCCCTTAAATTATAAGCCCACCTCTTGGGCAGGAAAATACCTTGTGTACCTGGTTGTAATTTGCCTTGAGCTTGGGTTTGGAAAGATGAGTTATTAAATCTAGAATCCGATTTGAACCTGTCCATTTTTCTAAGTTAGTTGGATAGACATGTCCAGCTAACTTAGGGGGTCATTTTCTATCACTTATGTGCGATAACTTGCCGGGGGTGGAGTCGGGTCAGCGAGGAGGCAGACGCTGCGATGTCTTTGGCGGCGATAAGGTAAGTACCGTTATCGTCGCCAGTAGTGCACCCAATAGCACCACCTTTCACGGTGGCACTATTGGGTGTGAAAGCCGGCAGCGATAACACCGCGGTGGTTCAATGGCTGCCAGCTTTCGCAGGCCTGCCCCCCTCTTTGCCCCGCCCCCCGTTTTCGCTGGATTCACCATTCTGTGTTAGAATGGTGAATCCCGGACTTAGATGGGATATTCAGTAGCTATGCTGCTAAATATCCTGTAGCAAGCACTGCTTAAGCAGATAAGTCATATCTATCTAAGTTTAGTCCTGCTATTGCGCAGGTCTAACTTACCCAGATATGTTATCTTTCCAAGTTTGAATATTCCTACTTAGCCAAATAACTTACTTGACTAAGGAGCACTGCCCCAATCTGCCCACTGCCCACCCACAACTTATCCAGCTTTCTATGTTTGAATATCTACCTCTATATGAATTTAATGGCGAAACTTTCTCTTTTATCCTTGACCAGTTTTCTTCTTTTTTTGTGTGTCACTAATTATGATTAGTGTATTATTTAGTTAGTGTGTTGTCTTTACTTGTTTGAAGTGTATTTACAATCTGTTTCTTTGTTTAATTATAACTTGCCTGAGGGTTTGGTTCCCTGAATGATAAGGAGAGAAATAAAAAATGACCAAATAAATAGTCATCACAAAATCAGATGCTATTACCTGTGACAATCTAATGATGTACAAACAGCTGCATTTTCAAAATCTTCATCGGGATCTTGATGGACAAAAAGTAAAATTACAATGCCTAAGTAAAGAAATGATGCAGTTGAGCAAATTTCAAAGGTGACTTTTTATATCTCTACATTAAATACAAGTTAAGATGGCCATCTCATAGGGTCATTTTTCAAAATGCGATGGGCTGTAATCGCGTGCATTAGGGCCTTGTCACGTGCTCTAATGCACGCAATAATGACCGCATCGTGACAAAATTTAAATGAGGGAAAGGGGAGGGGTCTGGGCAGGATTTGGACAGGATTTAAAAAAATTTGGGCCTGGTTGCACTGTGGGCGATAATGTTTTGCACATTATCGCTGGCAGTAGTGCCGGAAATAACTACACTTTTTGCAGGAGCGCTATGGGGGCGATGGTGTGCGCTGCGGCTGCAACCATGGCAGGCGAAAACGCTCCACCTCGATGTGGCCGAGTGCAACCTACTGCCCACCCCACCCCATTTCTGGCCGCGACTCTTCATTCCACTATATTTATAGCAGAATGAAAAATCTAGGCCTAAGTGAGGGATCGATAAGTATGGTTTTCCTATAGATATCCTATATAATTTTTTAAATATTGGGTATCTAAGTGTAATGTCATATATGCATCTAAAATCTGCACCCCTTAGTCAGGCATGTAAATACTGAGGTTTAATGTATGAGAGTCTCTATAATTTTTGATTTTCCAGCAACATTTTACACCACTTAAGATAAAAATAGTGTTTGTATTGTTTGACTTTATAGGTTTTTAAAGATGTCCAATTTCATGAAATTTCTCAGTTTCCACACAGGTTCTGCTATGGATATTTGAAATTATAAATATTTTACAGTTTCATAATAATCACATTTATTGATTCAGGTCTTTATTAATTTGTAGTATATTTAATTCAGACCTTGATTGTGCTGGTATAATAATATATGGCAAATACTTTTGGCCCTTTGCACTCTGGCTCATTGCTATGCAAATATTTCTTTACAATAATTTGGATTTGGTTCTGAATCATGACTGCCTGTATCTTGTTTGGAAGCTGTGACCATTTGTTGTGCTTATGAAAAGACTGGGACTGGGTCCTTATGGATTGTGGTCCTTGAAAGCCCTGGTCATTAGTCTGAATCTGTTTATTCACTTAATAGCATGAGAAAATAATTGTTCTTATATTATGACAACCATTTCCAAATTGTATTATGAGATTTTATGTACATTATGTGTGAATTGTGCAATTACTAATATTCTGTGAATGCAGGTATGTTAGGCATAGTGTCCAAATTTTCTACATTCTTAAGACAAGGGGGATCCAGGCTTGGAAGCCTTCCTGTTGCATGAGGTACATGTTTATGGGTTTTAAAATGGTTAAAATGTATAACCTTTGACCACATTATTTTTTTATCTTTTCCCCCAGTTAAGTCCTCAGTGGTTTCTTTCATGCAGTATAGGTGACCCTTGCCAACCCTAGGACTGGAGGGCTTTCTCATTCAAAATGTACCTGGTTGACCGATAAGGGTTGCCACTATAGCGGCAGTCATCGTTCCCCTCTCCCTGAGGCTGAGTATACTCAAGTCTGGTCAGACCTGGCACTATGGCACATACTTAAGTCAATTAGCCCAGTCCACACGATTTTAGAATAAAATGTGGCCATGTGATTATTATGATATACACGCACCATTATTATCTGTATGGTTTACCATATTTTGTATTTTAATATGTCTTAACAGGGGTTACATCTTTGAAATGAATTTTTTGTGAGGCTCCCTAAAAAAAATCATATAGCTAAATATTTTGAAACACTTTTTCTCATATGCATAAAATATGTTAATTAAAGGTCTTCAATGCATAAGTTCATCGAAGTGAATACCTAATATACAAGTGTTGTTTGCTTTGAAGACTGGCTTCTTTTTTACATCTCTAAAGTCTTGTGCATCTAAATGAAGGATCTGCAGTACCATGATTTGAAAACTGGTGATTTTTAAATATTCATTACATTTTGAATGCATCTAAAATGAAACATATAACATTGAACTTAGATGTCCAGCTCCAACTCTTTGATAATATGCACAAAATGTGTGCTCACAACAACTTTGAGGTTTGATTTTACTTGCAATAAAATGGAATTTCTTGATCAATAGAACTGGTTCTTTTTTTGGTAAAAAAGTAATCATTTTTTGTTTAATTTCTATTTGCTACAGCCTTCATGAAGACACTGAGGATCCTTAGTTGCAGAAAAGTGAACAGATAGCAGAAGAACAAACTAGTGGGACATTTTTAAAGTGTCCTGTTAGAATAATTCAAAAATAAATATTGGGACTGCCAGAATAGATAGCAAAGTGGAAATGCAGATATCTGTGCAGCTGGGTCAGTCTGGCAGGCTGCAATAACAGAATTAATTAGCAGCTGCATCTGCCTAGCAGCCCCGCAAGGACAGTAATACGGTAACATGAAGTCCTTGCAAAAATGCAGGCACTCCTTATTTCTACCGAATAGGGTCAGCAGGTTGTTGGTGGTGAGGTACCATCTGGAAAAGTTGCAGGGATCTAGGAAGTCAGATGACTGGGCAGCATTCTGTTGGAAACAGGATGCTGGGCTTGATGGACCCTTGGTCTGACCCAGCATGGCAATTTCTTATGTACTTATGTTCTCCTTGGATTATTACAAAGCTTTTTGGTTATACATTGGAAGAGAAGGGTGCTGGATGTGAACTAAATAAAGGGATCCTGTGTGCTGAGTTATTCATAAGAGTGGACCACAAAGGAGGAAGACAAGATGGGATATATATTTGTTAGTATAAACAGGAATAACTGGGCAGATTTGCTGTTTCGGTTGGCTTTTCCTGCTCTCATCTACTATGTTACTATATTACTATGAATGAAATTCAAGAGTATAAAGACAGTGGAACTTCAACACTAATAAAACTATAATAACTTAGAAAGGGCGTTTATTGAATTTATTTTCCCAAAATAAAGATTCATTCTCCACTTCAATTAATCATTATAAACTGCTCACTGGAACTGCAGATGTGTTTGGATCCCACAAGAGAGTATGCGCATTACTTTGAGAAAACCTTCAAAACTGAAAAGCTCAGCAAAGATGAAATTCAGCCTTTAGGATACAATGATATACACACACACACACACACACATAGGGATGGACAGGAATCATGTTGTGGGATGAATAGGAATCTTGATGGGATTGTATGGTATTGCAGTATGTCCATTATGACATATAGGACCAGATATACTAAGCATTTTCCCCATAGATACAAAATGAAGAAAACCCTACATTATATCTGACCCACAATATCAAATTTTAACTATAAGGTAAAATATTGGATTCTAATCAAGATAGTGTATCCATGTGTACCACAAGGGATATAAAAGGCAGATGAGTGTAACACACTCTTTCAAGGGCTTAATCTAAGTTTTGCTGATTTAGCATTTTGTGAGGTATTGCTCCATACAGTGAACAAAAAACTGCTCCATAGAGATGTTTCCCTGTGTGAGTCTCCACTGATTTAAAATGTTTAACACTTTTCTGTTGGATTGTTGAACCAAAACAGGCTTACTGTGTTATTTCTGTGTAGTACATTAAATACATCATTCAAAGTACTAATGATCATGTAGGAACTGGAGAAAAGTAGATCCTTTGCTAGTTCCGAGTGATACCTTTTATTGAACAAACATAAGAATTAACCAAAGATGATGTTTTATATGAAAGCCTTCTAGACAACATAGGTCTTTTTAAAGATCTCAGCCTTCAAATAATCAATATGCACTTTACAAGAAGAGCCTCATTACTAATTTGGGACATTTTGAATGGTGTACTGTGAACAAGAAATGTTGTAGTTATACTATATCATCCCTGGACGTTCCTTAAATTCCTTAAATATTTAAGTCACTGGGATATTTTGGTACATCATAGTAGATTATCAGGCTTCCAGATTCAGTCTGAATTGTTAGAGATATGATTATTATCTCCCTTGGATCACCAGGCTTGTGAAAGCATAGAGAGGTATTTAAACTGGATTGTTGGTGTGATGGTTACCCTGACAAAAATCCCTATTTACGGTTATGAAATATATTAATAGTAATTTGGAAATTTAGCCTGTTTTTCCAAATCACGCTTAAGGTGGGTTACAGCATTTTTATAATTCAGGAGCAATAAGATCCTATCTCAAACAGCTTACAATCTTAAGTGGGTACAAGAGTCAGGAAATGTTAGTGGGGGAAGTAATGTTTGAGTCCTGGATTCCCTGGTTATTAGACTATTGCTCTAATTACTAAGCCACTCCTTCCCCTGAAACTAAACTCATCCTAATGTGTATGAGTAGTTGGTTATGAATTCTGTAATCAATAAGTAGACTTATTTGGGCTGGGCCAGTGGCTCAGTTGGCAAGTGTTGTGCGCTGCCTTGCATAAGGTCCACTTCCTGGATTAGTCAGAGCTAGGGATGCTGTGGAGGCAATGCTCTCAGCCCCTAGTAGAGAGGGAAGTTGGTTTTTTTTTTACTGGAAATATTTCTAGAAAAAATATTTCAATATTAAAACATATGCGGTAAATTATCATCATTTCTTTAGGGTGACAGTTGGTGGCCAGATTCAGGGTTCACAATTGCAGAGTGTACAATGACTGGACTAGCTGATACCTTATCTTCTCACACAAAGAATGCCTTCAAGGGTGTGTGTCCAGGAAGGAAGGGTTAGGATTGCCACTGTAGTTAAATTTATGCTTTTTGGTAGAGAATTGAAATCTAGAACCTCCATGGTTGCATTCTCAGAAATGCTCCCTGTAACATTTGCAAGACCCCAGAGGCAGACTGAGCTCCAGTAGCTCAGTGCATGACTGACACAATGGTGCAGGGACGAGGGCTTTAAATTGTTCGAAACTGGAGAACATTCTGGGGAAGAAGAAGCCTATTTCGACAGGATGAGTTCCACCTTAATCAGAGTGGAACCCAGCTGCTGGCACTAACATTTCAAAAGGAGACAGAGCAACTTTTAAAATAGATCATAGTCAATAGTCACTCAGAAATGCATGGTTTTAATTTCTGGGAAACAATCTTCGCCATTATAGAAAAGATCACTTTGGTTAAGCCCCCATATTAATGTGAAGTAATGATTTGGGATCTTTAGACTGGACTATGAAATTGTCTAAAGGATATAAGAAATTTGTTTCGATGGCTTTCTTGTTAGCAAAATTTTGTATACCAATGCACTGGATAAGTGATAAACTTCCAAACGATATTCTCTGGCATCAGCAAATGGTTGACTGGATGCAATTGGAAAGACATCATGTTTTGTATAGACATAGAAATGTAACCAAGGTGATCAAAATGCTTGGGAACTCTATTCTAATCTTTCAGCAGCAGAAATTCAACAACTTAAAGATGTGCATTATTCAGTTAAGTGGACTTAGAAGGCTTGAGTAGTATTTTGCATTATTCTATAAATGGTGTAAATGGGTATGAGTGGATGTTTTGTGTCTATGTAGATGTTAAGGCAGCTGTTTGTGTTTTACTAAAATGTAATGAGATATAATTGCAATTCGGATAGTTAAAGTTTAAGAGTGAGTTTTTGAGATCTTATATCTCATCTTATAAATAAACATATAAAATAAAAAAGAAGTGCATGGTTTATTATAGTGGCATACTTTTCTATGATACTACCTGCTTGGCCAGAATGAGGAAACAAACTATAACAGTGATTAGACAGGCTAATAAAATTGGAAACACAGTAATAATGGGAGATTTCAATTACCCTAATATTCATTGGGTCACATCAGGCCATGGTAAGGAGGTAAAGTTTCTAGATGCCATAAATGACTGCTTCATGTAGTAGCTTGTCGTGAAATCAACAAAAGGGGAACTACTTTAGATCTTGTTCTCAGTGGAACACAGGACTTGATGGAAGGAGTAAAAATGGTGGATCCACTTGACAGTAGTGATCATAATGCAATTACATTTGACATACTCACTGGAAGATGCATACTAAGTAAAATTACTGCAGTGGCATTTAACTTTAAAAAGGGAAGCTACAATAATAAAATGAGGAAATTAGTTAGAAAAATACTAAAAGTGGTTGCCATGGTTAAAAGTTTGCAAGAGGTATGAGCAATTGGACATTGTTTAAAAATACCATCTTGGAAGCCTAGATAAAATGTATTCCATTCATTAAAAAAAGGCTAAAGGAAGACAAATGACTTCCAGCATGGTTTAATGATAAGGTGAATGAGGCAATTAAAGCCAATGGGGCATCTTTCAAAAAATGTAAAGCAGACCCAAATGAGGAAAATAGGAAAGAGCATAAGACAGGGCTTCCCAAACCTGCCCTGGGGACTCCAATTTGCATATCCTGAGACTCCATGGGAAGCCCTGGCATAAGCACTGGCAACAGTGGCAAGTTAGATGTAAAACAGGAACAAGTCAGGCCAAAAAAAGATTTGAAAAGAAACTTGCCATAGAAGTAAAAAAACTAATAAACTTTTTCAAGCACATTTGAAGCAAAAAGACTTTGAGGGAGTTGGTTGGATGACAAGAAGACCAAGGAGTGAAAGAGGTGCATAGAAAGGACAAGAAAATAACAGAAAAACAGAGGAGTAGATTCTTGGCGCACGCACATGGATGCACGGATTTTAAAAGCGCACAGGGGAGGCCTTCCCCCGTTCCCTCCCAGTCCACTCCAATTAAGGAGTGGACTGGGGTGGGGGGGGGGGGGACTTCCCTACCTCCCTGCCTAACCTTCATTCCATTTCCCCTTTCCCCTCTCCACCCTGACCCCTACCCCCTACCTAAGTAAAAGGATTAAAACATTTTTTTTTACTTACTGCTTCGCTGGAGCAGAAGCAACTTGTGCGCGCCAACGGCTGCCGGCCTCTGTCCCACACCGCCCTGCCCCTTTCCTCCCAGCTCACACCCACCCACCCCCCCCCCCCCCCCCCCGGCCTGCCCCTTTTTCAGGGCCTGGCACTTGTGCGCATATCGGCACTTACTCGCATGGATGGGTTTTTTGAAAATGCGCGCAGCCACATGCAGGCAAAATGGTAAAAGCTATTCTTAAAAATTACTGGCCATATAGATAGACAGGGTTATTTGCACAGTTTTAGCAAAGGGAACTCTTGCCTTACAAATCTATTACATTTTTTGAAGTTGTAAATAAACATGTAGATGAAGGTGTGCTACTTGCTAAGATATATTTGAATTTTCAGAAGGCACTTCTCAGGAAATTAGAAAGTCATGGAGTAGGCGGCAGTGTCCTACAATGGTTTAATAACTAGTTAAAAGACAGGGAACAGAGAGCAGGACTAAATAATTAGCTTTCCAAATGGAGACAGGTTGATAGTGAAGTGCCACAGGGATCTTTACTAGGACCTGTGCAGATGACACAACATTTTTTTAAACAGCAGTAGATTGTGAAGAATTGCATGGAACATTTTTGGATAGTTATTTTATTCTTTGGGCTGTGCTCCTGCTCACTTCGCTCGCCAACCCTACCAGTGGGCTCTTCCCTCTTGATTCCTTGTCCATACCTAGGTGAAAAATGCAAGCTGGATAGGTAAATTAATTTTAATGAAAGGAATGATGGAGTGAGCACTATAAAATTCTTTAGCCCACTCCCTCCTTTTTTCACCCTTTGACTGAGCATGCAAAGATGTTAAGGGAACCCCCAAAAAACAGAAAGTGATAATTTGCACTCTCCATGTTCTCCCTCTATACCTCTCCCGGCGCGCGCACATGAACGTGCCGATATGATGTGCCCACGAATGTCAGTATAGAAAAGTTGTTAAATAAATAAAATAAATCACTGCATGCATGTTATAAAATCCGGTACCCACGCTCACATACATGCATGATTTTATATCGGCACGCGCATGGGTGCCCACTCACGTGCTCAAGGGGGGCTATTTTCTTTAAAAGCACATGGCGACGCAATCTGGCCTTTCCCCATTTCCATCCTAGTCTGCTCCAATAAAAGAGCAGACTAGGAAGGAACTTCCCTAACCTCCTAACTACTCTTCCTCCCTTTTACCCTCTCTGCCCCAACCCTCAATCCCCACCTAACATAATTTTTTTTTGTTTTTAAACATACTTGTTGTCAAGAGCTGAAGTAAGTTCTGCGTGCTGTGCAGCTGCTGGCATGTGCTCCACCGGGACAGTGGGCGGGCCACTCTGAAAATGCAATTGGTGCATGCGCAGCCTGGCCACGTGCATATCTCCCAGTATTTGTGCGCGCCGGGCATTTAAAATTGCCCCATGAGTGTGTGGGTGGGTGGAATGGCGTAGTGTTGCATGCATGTGTGTGGCGGTGTGGGTGGGTGCGTGTGGATGTGAAAATATGTGTTGGGGTGTGGGTGTGGGGTGTATGTGTGTGTGTGTGTGTGAGGAGGGTGTATGTGTGTGTGTGTGTGAGGAGGGTGTATGTGTGTGAAGTGTGTGTGTGTGCAGAGTGGGTTGCATGCTTTGTTATGTGGGTGGAGGGTGCAGGTGCCAACAATGTGATGTTGGTATATGAACAGTCCTCCATCCTTTCCCCTGTGCCCCAACTCTGCCTTCCTCCATTTCCTGTGTCCTGTTGACGCTCTCATTCCTCCAGCCCCTGTGACACCTGTATCTCTCTCATTCTAGCCCATATGCCCTGCTCTGTCTCTCTCCCTCCTTCATTCCCTGTACCTCCTCTGTCCCTCTCATCCAGCCTGTGTGCCTCCCTCTCTCCCTCCTCTAGCCTTTGTGCCTCCCCTCCATTCCCTGTGCTGTCCTATTGTTCTCTCTCTTCCCTTCCTTTTTACCTCCTCTGTGCCTCTCTCTCTCTCTCCTCTGAAGCATTCTTGAGATGTACAGGAAGAGCTACTAGAGTAACTGGATGCTACTGCCTGAAAGAGGGAGAAACTAAGCTGTGGTTTTTGCCCCCTGTCTCTATGGCTTCAATCACAAAAGAGAAAGGAGGTAGGGGAAGAGCTGAAGAGCAGCTGCTAGGGCAAGTGCACTTGGAAGAGTTCCCATCCCCACTCCTCACAGCTGCCAATCAGAGCATGGGGAGAGGAGACAGGGCAGGCTGCAGCTCGCCCATTCTTCCTAACTCCCCTTCCCTGTCCGTATACAGGAAGTGATGCAGAGTTGTAGGGGATAGGAGCTACCTGCTGCAGGTGTTCCTTTGCCTGCTGCCGCTTCTACACTGACTGGCTCAGTGAGATGCAAACTTCTCCCTTGCTGTCTACAGTCGTGCCTACTGCTGTGGATGAGGTTATTACATCGCACATGCACAGACGCAATGCAATGATTACCCGGAGCACTAGTAATCTTATAATACAGAGGAATATTTATTTATTTATTTTAAAATATTTCTGTTCCACCAATCCACGGATTTTGGTGGATAACAACTGAACATACATAATTAAAACAGACCATATTTCTACATAAATAGAATACTCCACAACAAATATAACACAATCAATTACATATATCAGACAAATAAAGCAACACACTAAACAACTTCAAATTAATATATGTCTTGTAAGCGGGAACGCTTGGGAGCGATCCCAGCTGAAGGCTTTTAGTGTGCCCTTGAGCCTCGGCCCGATCCCAGACGAATCCAGGACCAAACCGAGGGTTGGTGGAGTGTCCCAGCATGGGCGAAGACAAGGTGACCCTCTGCCGGGCCTGCGTGCTTCCGGAGCCAATAATGTGATGTTGGTATATGAACAATCCTCCGACCGTTCCCAGCCTTTTCTTACCTGCCGCTTAGGATCGGCAAGAAGCAGCAGGCCGGACTCAGGGCAAGAGCAAGCGAAAGTTCAGGAACTGTAGACGGAGGCTGTGGAACAAGGTTCTATAGACGTAGACTCAGGAACAAGGAACAGGGCGCCCTACACAGTCCACCCGCGGGACTGGTCATGGATCACCCTGTCCCACTGCATGCCCTACACAGCCTGAAGAGGCTGGTCACGGACCACGCGAAGAGCAGGACGAGCGCAGGAAGATGATCCAGCCAAGGCGAGACTCCAATGACGAAGCCGGTGTCACCCGGAGAACCGCAAGGGCTGGCAGGTCAGGAAGACTCAAGAACGCAGGAAACGAATCCAGCTGCAGGCAACTCCAATGACGAAGAAAGTGTCACCCGGAGAACCATAGGAGCTTGGCAGGTCAGGAAGACTCAGGAACGCAGGAAAGGAATCCAGCTACAGGCAACTCCAATGACAAAGTAAGTGTCACCCAGAGAAGCATAGGAGCTGGCAGGTCAGGAGAACTTGAAGGCACAGGAGAAGAACATCAGGAAACCTGGAACGTCAGGAAGCAAGACATTGGGAAACGAGACATCAGGAAGCCTGGACGAGGAACCACAGGGAACGAAGGCATGGAGCTCCAACGAAGAACGAGACCTGACAAAGCACTGGAAGACAGGAACTTCCAGGAGCGAAGTAACTCTGATGCAAGGCAAACCATGAGTGCTGGAGCAAACCTTTTATACCCCAGGAGTAGGCAACTCTCTGGGAGGAGTCCAGATGGGCCGTCCCTCGCTGGCTCTATAAAAGTGGAGAGGGGCCCGCCCCTTAGGAGAAGGGCGTGGCCCACACCATAGCATCCAGGCTGCAGTGGAGCAGGCCTCGAGTAGGCACCGAACAGCACCGAAGGCTTCCCAGGCCGTGGAGCAGGATCCGGACAATTGCTCAGGCGAGGCCCTGGCTTCGGAGCGGCCTCTAGAAAAAGGTGAGATGCCTCCTATGGCGCAGCTACAGGAGGAATCGTAACAATATACAAACAAAATAACAAAATATCAAAGGATATATAACCACCTGCTCCCAAAATATACAAAACAAATTAACTCTCACATCCACCCCCTAAAAATAAATAAGTAAACCCATAAAATAAACAACTTAAAAATAATATATTCACAAAAAAATAAAATATGCACAAAAAATGAACTCTCCCTTCCCATCCCAATCAACATTTGACCCACCAACAAACACAAACCCACATAGAGCTCCTGGTAAAAAAAAACAACCTCTGCTTCAAGCAACTCCTGAAGGGTTCAATCACTCGATGTAATCTAACAAGCCAGAACTTTCCCACAGCTCAAAACACTACTCCTGCCACGGAGCCATGTTTCACCTCCTAAACAAAGCTGCCTCAGGGGAACTAGAAAAATAGTGAAAACAAACAAACATGAAGAAGAAACAAAAAATAACACATAACCCCAAAAAATCTCTTCTTACCAATGAGTTAACCAACAAAATGCAACCATGAAGACAGAGTCAAACTTCAAAACAGTAAACTGAATACCTAAATAATGCAAAAACTCAATAATGACATTATATAAAATTAATTATTTTCATAGTTCCCCTGAGGCTGCCTTGTTTAGGAGGCGAAACATGGATCTATGGTGGGAGTAGTGCTTTGAGCTATGGAAAGGTTCTGGCTTGATAGATTACATCAAGTGATTAAGCCCTTCAGGAGTTACATGAAGATGAAGAGCTTTCTTCCCTCAAAAAAAGAGAGATTATTCAATACAGAAGTTTCTTCACATCCTTTTGGACGTCTCCTTTGGTTGGGGATGTGTACTATTTTGCTACAAAGTGTTTTTGAGTGTATTGATTTATTTAATACGACTCAAAAAAGAACGTAAATAATTTCCAACACAAACCAAATCAGCAATAGGAAAGGAAATGTCAATCTATATGCCGTTTCCCAATTAAGTTGGTTAATAATTTTTTAGTTTTCTATTTTTTTATTTTATATATATATAACTATATCTAGCCGCATCAGCAAGCCTGTCGGCGTGTACTTTCTTATGATATTTCAAACGAAAGCCGCCCGGACTTCTAATCATTTGCGGCAGTCCTTGATATTCTTTTGTTATATAGTTATTACTAAAGCTTTTCATTAAATCATTGAATAAATTCACAAATGTGCAGTACTCTATTCCAACACAGTTCACTCCTCGTAGAGCATGTTTTCTCAAAACGCAGTGTGTTGACAAAGTCAGATCTTAGTTCAAGAGTAGCTCAACAACCGGCCGAAGTTTCGCAGCTTATGCTGCTTCATCAGGAGCTTGAAATATAAAACTTTGTCAAGCGGCATTTAACTCTGTTGAAAAATGATAGACGTAGTAATTTAAATATTTAGAATTCGATAAATAAACCACTTATCTGGGATCAGCGGAAGCTCAAACCTTCAAAACAGGACGACCTCGTCTCATGACATCTTGAAATGAACAGAGACCATTTTGACCACATTTTGACCCTCATGTACCAAACTTGCCATCCTTCATTCGAGACTCTCAACACATGATTACCTTTCTGGAAAATCTTCAATGCGACACTAGTGACCTATATTTAGTCACTTTAGATGTCGAGTCCCTTTATACATCAATACCGCAGGATGAGATGATAGAGATTGCTATGTCATATTTTGAATCCAGAAGTCGTCCACAGCGTATACCTTCGCAATTTTTGAAATCTCTTCTACAAATAGCTTTAACCAAAAACTATTTTGCATATGAGAAACAATTTTTCCAACAGGTTTGTGGCACCGCGATGGGTGCCACTATGGCCCCAGATCTAGCCAACCTATATATGGGTGCTTTTGAGCGTAAATGGATTTCTGATACTCAACCATTTTTTCAAAATATTTTTACATGGCGTCGATATATAGATGACATTTTTATTCTATGGCGAGGGACAAGAGAATCATTTGCAGATTTTTTGATTTGGTTAAATTCGTGTAATCAGAGTTTACACTTTACAGCTTGTTTTCAAGATGAGAGCATCACATTTTTGGACATCACTATTGTAAAGACATCGAATGGTTTTAATACATCAGTCTATAGGAAACCAGTTAGCAGCAACACGTTCTTACATTTTAGCAGCGCCCATCCGAGACGTCTTAAGGAGAATCTACCTGTAGGACAATTCTTCAGAATTCGTCGCTTATGTTCTTCCCAGGAAGACTTTATTAAGCAAGCTAAAATTCTGAGTGACCGGTTCATACAGAGAGGCTACCCTAAAAGATGTGTACGGCGAGCCTTTCTCAGAGCTAAATATACCAACAGGGACTGGTTGTTTCTTCCTAAAGTTAAACAAACTGAAGATGATGTACTAACATGTGTTGTACCCTTTTCACCAATGGCACCAATCTTTAAGAGTCTGATACACCAGAATTGGCAAATTTTGCAACATCATGGTGAATTCCAGTCACGACCGAGATTCACATACACACGAGGCTCTAATCTTAAAGATCAACTTGTGCACTCAGATTCGACCATCCCCCTACAAAAATCCACCACTGGTTCACACACAACATGTGGGTCTTGTTCTGTTTGTGCAAATATGCTAGTGACTACCGTTATTGAGTTCTATAATCCACCAATGTCAGTCCCACTAAAACATAACACTACATGTAGATCCTCTGGTGTCATTTATACAATTCAATGTCCTTGTAAAATGACATACGTTGGCAAAACGATCAGACAACTTCGGACCCGCATCATTGAGCATCGTTCAAGTTTGGCTACACAACGTGAAACTGCACCTATTGTATCGCATTGTCTGAATAATAAACATAGCTTTGACGTTTTGCAGGTTTGCGTCTTGGAGCAGATTTCCCCTCACTGGCGTGGCGGTGACCTTAACAAACAGCTGTTGCAAGCCGAACAAAGATGGATTCACTATTTGGATACTCTACATCCAAAGGGTCTGAATTCAGAAATAGAACTTAATGTTTTTTTGTGAACGCTAGCTTGATACTGACGTCACATAAGTCTTGTTCATAACTAACTTGATAGTGACGCTACCCCTGACGCTGATGGATGCGTTCCTGATTGGTTCAGCTCTCACTTAAATATCTGCATCTGTGGTCAAAATGGTCTCTGTTCATTTCAAGATGTCATGAGACGAGGTCGTCCTGTTTTGAAGGTTTGAGCTTCCGCTGATCCCAGATAAGTGGTTTATTTATCGAATTCTAAATATTTAAATTACTACGTCTATCATTTTTCAACAGAGTTAAATGCCGCTTGACAAAGTTTTATATTTCAAGCTCCTGATGAAGCAGCATAAGCTGCGAAACTTCGGCCGGTTGTTGAGCTACTCTTGAACTAAGATCTGACTTTGTCAACACACTGCGTTTTGAGAAAACATGCTCTACGAGGAGTGAACTGTGTTGGAATAGAGTACTGCACATTTGTGAATTTATTCAATGATTTAATGAAAAGCTTTAGTAATAACTATATAACAAAAGAATATCAAGGACTGCCGCAAATGATTAGAAGTCCGGGCGGCTTTCGTTTGAAATATCATAAGAAAGTACACGCCGACAGGCTTGCTGATGCGGCTAGATATAGTTATATATATATAAAATAAAAAAATAGAAAACTAAAAAATTATTAACCAACTTAATTGGGAAACGGCATATAGATTGACATTTCCTTTCCTATTGCTGATTTGATTTATTTAATGACATTAAAAAAAATTTAATATGTTTATCAAAAATTGTTTACATTTCCCTAATGTATTTTATGCTAATTTCAAAATTCATAGAATGTTTAACTTGAACATTTACAAAATCAACATCTAGCTGCTTACATAAGAACATAAAACTTGCCATACTGAGTCAGACCAAAGGTTCATCAAGCCCAGTGTTATAACTTGTAAAAGTGTGAACCCCTGGGCTGAGGTGAGAAGTGTCTCCACCCACAGGGAGGAGCCTTGTGAGCCTCACCATCGGTAGGCATGGTCTCAGTGGCATCAGACACGGCAGTCGAATACAGTCTTTATTACGAAAGAAGAAAGGCACAACCCGCGGAGCGGGAGGTGCAGTAAATATAGTTCAGGGTAGAGGGCAATACCCCAGAGATGATACCTCTTATGTGAAGATCTGGTAGTGGCCCACAGAGTGCGGTACGCAGGGTAGTTCTCAGTAATGCAGCTGTAGCTCAGACCTCTAGATCCGGTAGTGGCCCGCAGAGCGAGGTACATCAAAGATGAGTCTCAATAGAGGTAAGATGATAGTCTGAGATGCAGAAACCCCGAAGAAGATCCTGTAGCGATGGTGCGGTACTGACCTGCAACGCCGGGTATACTGGAGTGGCTCCTACTGGGGATGATGCGGCAGTGGCCCGAGGCACGGGGTATACTGAAGAGGATCCCACAAGGAGGCTTGGTGTAGTTGAAGTTCGTAGCAGTAAGGTACTCACAGTGGATGGTTCCAGGAGAGATCCTGGGGAGCAGGATAGAAAGAAGTCCAAGGCAGAAGGCCCTCCGAGGAGCAGATAGGCAGAGAAGAGGAAGGGCCCCTGAGGAGCGGGTACCCAGAGTATCTCATGCCAAGAGTAGAGTCTGGAACCGGAAGTCCAAGATTGGAGTGGAATTCAGCAACGAGAAAACTCCTTGCTAACTCGTCAAAGCGTAGGGCCAGCCAGCTTAAGTACAGCAGGTAGATGGCGTCATCTGGAGGGGATGTCCCCCAGGTTCCTGCCATGACGTGTACAAAAGTCGTCCGCGCGCTTGCAACTAGGAAACTCCTGAACAAGATGGCGGTCAGCAGCACCCATGCCATCCCAGGAACGCCAGGCTGGTTGGCAGTGGTTGGCGGAGACCGCCATTCTTTCAAGAGATGACAAGGCAGCAAAGAAAGAGGTGAGCATAAGTGATTGCAGCCATCTGCAACCGGGCGTAACACCCAGTATCCTGTTTCCAACAGTGGCCAAATATCTGGCAGGATCCCAAGGGGTAGATATTCCAGGACTAAGCAATGGATTTTGGCAACTCCACCTTAATAATGGTTTATGGACTTTTCCTCCAGAAATTTGTCCAAAGCTTTTTTAAATGCAGCTACACTAACATCTTTCACCACATCTTCTGGCAATGAATTCCAGAGCTTAATTATGTGTTGAGTAAAAAAATATTTTCTCTTATTAGTTTTAAATGTATCAACTAGTAACGTCATTGTGTGTCCCTTTGTAGTTGTACTCTTTGAAAGAATAAACAACTAATTAATGTTTATTCATCCATTCCACTCATTATTTTATAAACCTCTAGCATATCTCCCCTCAGCCGTCTCTTCTCCAAGTTGAAGAGTGCTAACCTCTTTCGCCTTTCCTCATAGGGAAATTGTTCCATCCCCTTTATCTTTTTGGTTACCTTTGTACCTTTTCTAATTCTGCTAAATCTTTTTTGAGATGTGGTGACCAGAACTGCACACAATGCTCAAGATGAGGTGACACTAGCATAACCAACTGCCCAGTTTTGGACTGGATAGCCCAGTTTTGCAGCCTCTTGTACAGTGTCCGGCTACAAAAGGTAACCAGACATTGTAAAATCCGATCAAGCAAAGGGTGAAGATGTTTGCGGCTGAAGACGGAGGAGGCCCCAGTGGGCCGCGAACAGAGCCCATCCCGTTCGCGGCTGAAGACAAGTGAAATGCAGGGTGTATTGCGAACTGATCCCATCCTGTTCGTGGCTGAAGATGGAGGAAGCCCCAGTGGGCTGCGAATGGAGCTCATCCTGTTCACGGCTGAAGACAAGGAAGGCTCCAGTGGGCCGAGAACAGAGCCCATCCTGTTCTCGACTGAAGACGGAGGAGGCCCTGGGTGCTCCACGAGCAGAATGCCGCGAAGTGGAAGGAGGCCCCAGTGGGTCATGAGCAGAGCCTATCCCGCTCATGGCTGAAGATGAGGAAGGTGCCAGTGAGCCACAGCTGAGGAGCAAAAAGCAGCTAGTCACCTCGACGCGGCCTGTGTATATATATGTGTGTGTGTGTGTGTGTGTGTGTGTGTGCGTGCGTGCATGCACCAAATGACAGGCACAGTGACAGGAGTGTATGTATGTGGGATTTAGAGCCTTTGTGCCTGAGTGAGGGTGTGTAAGCGAGGGATTTTGTGAGGGTGTGTGTTTGTGTGAGAGAGGGAACCCATGTGAAGGGGTGTGTATGAGTGAGAAAGAGAGCCTATGTGCAGGGGTGTATGAGTGTGCAAAAAAGAGAAGGATAAGATAGCCTGCCCCTTGATGCTTTTCTTTTCTGATCTAGTGGCTAAGGGGAGCTTTCCCACTCAGATGAATCACACTCATATCACTCTTATCCCTAAGGTGGGTAAGGACCCTCTTGCTCCTGATTCTTATTGCCCGATCTCGCTCATTAATTTTGACCATAAGCTGCTGGCGAAAATCCTGGTGGATCGTTTGGCTCTTTACTTGCCGTCTCTGGTGGGCACACATCAAGTTGGTTTTGTGTGCAAAAGATATGCCCTCCATAACATTCGTCAGGTGCTTGTGGCGATGGAGATGTGCCGCTCCACTCACACTCCATATCTGGCTATAAGCTTTGACGCAGAAAAAGCTTTTGATCAGGTGGAGTGGCACTATTTGTTTTATATCCTGAGACAGATGGGCTTTGAGGGGTTTTTTTTTATGATGCCATTCAATTATACGATGCTCCTCAAGCGTCTTTACTTGTGAACGGGGAGTGGTCTGAACCTTTCTCCATCTTACGTGGAACTCGCCAAGGATATCCTTTGTCTCCCCTGCTTTTTATACTTCAGTTGGAGCCCCTATTAGTAGCAATACAACATACTCCCAGAATCAGAGGGGTTCGTTTTGGCGGGGAAATTTTTAAATGTGCCGCTTTTGCGGACGACTTATTAGTTTTCCTCACAGACCCTTATTCGTCGCTGCCCTTGCTCTTAGATCTGTTTGGAGCTTTTGGTGCATTCTCGGGCTTCCGGTTGAACAGAGGAAAATCTTCAGCGCTCACCTTCCCCGATGCTCTTCGGGAGCGTTGGCGGGATTCCTTTCCCTTGCAATGGGCTGATTCATCATTTCGCTATTTGGGAGTTTGTCTATCCGCGAATCCTACCCAGATATATCAGCTGAATATTCCTCCCCTTCTTAAAGTCACACAGGACCTGTTGAAACGCTGGCAGCCTTTACCTTTCTCTCTGTTTGGCCAGGTACATTTATATAAAATGGTTTTTCTCCCCAAATGGCTTTACCTTCTTCAAAACTTACCTATTTGTCTTAGGCGCCAAGATTTGATGATATTGGATTGCTCCTTGCGGCCTTTCCTTTGGCAGGGATGGAGGGCTATACTGCCTCTCTCTTGGTTGCAGGAACGGTGGGGAATGGGGAGGGGGGGGGGCTGGGAGTACCGAATCTTCACTTATATAACTTGGCTTGCAATATGCGAGTAATTAGAGATTGGGTTTTGGATACTTCTTTCCATACCCCGTCTTTTGCAGATTGTGCCTTGGTGGTGCCTCTGGAAGTGCCCTATGTTCTTCAAGTGGAGCCTGCGAAGCTTTCTACGTTTTTGACTTCTTCTATCACTATCCATCCTATTCGACAAGCGTGGGTTCAATTAACTAAATGATTGCAGACACCCTGAGTTTGTGCATATTTGCTGCCAATATCTGGTAACACCAATTTTCTCCCTGGCTCCCAGACCACCGCGTTTCGGCGCTGGTTCCAAACGGGTATTACACGCCTGGGCCATTTACTTACCAGGGAGGGTGGCCTGCTTTCTTATTCTGAATTTCAGGAATATTATAGATTGGGAAGGTCCTCCATTTTTCCCTATTTGCAAATCTCACATTATTTGAATTCTTTACCTGTTGCATTTCGCCAACAGACCACGTTCCAGAAATTAGAGCAAATTTTTCAATTGAATACCACTTCTGCCCCCTCTCTCTCTTATTATTACAAACAATTGAGCAAGGTTGGGCGGGTGGAACTTTGTGCAGAGCTGGCGGAGCACTGGTCCAGGGACGGGGAGTTTGTTGTCACTTCTTCAATATTGCGTGTCTGTTTTGGTAAGGTGGCCAGAATTTTGTGCAATTCGTATTACAAAGAACAATATAAATTTTTTGAGAGGGCTTATGTCTCTCCACAGATGGCTCAACGCCAATGTATCACTAATACAGCTTTTTGTGGTCGTTCTCCACATGTAATTGGCACATTGTCACATGCGTTCTGGGCCTGCCCGGTTGTTAAGCTTTTTTGGACGAAAATAGCGAAATATCTGGCCACCATTTTAACCATTTCTATTCCAGTAATGTCATTATGGCTCCTGTTTGGCTGTATTCCGCCCCTGCGACTTCGAGACTCGGGCACTCATCTCCTGCTGCAGAAAGCCGGCCTGGTGGGGAAGCGAATGATTCTACTGGGCTGGAGAGATGTGGAACCACCGTCGTTTTGGACCTGGAAAAATCTCTTTTACTCGCTCATGCATATGGAATATTTGTCGTCCCACAGCTCGCCGCATCACAGGAGTCGTTTTCTGGCTGTTTGGGAATCCTACATTCAGTCTCTGCCGCATCGAGCTCGCAGTCGGCTGCTCAATGATTGAATATTGTTATCTCTGGTTTGAGAATCATTGAAGGACTAACCTTGGTTTTCCTTGTTATTGAGACTGCTGTATCCTCTTCTACTGTTTTAGGACTTCAATCAGGAATCGGGGGAAGGGATAGGGAGGGAAGTTTGGGGAGGTTGGGTATGCCCTTTTCATATCTAATAGTCTGTTTGAATACTGGGAGGTGTTGCAGTACCCCACACCTCCTAGGCTGTTTGTAATTTTGTTATTGTAAAATCTCAATAAAACGTTTATTCAAAAAAAAAAAAAAAGAGAGGAGTCTGTGTATGTGTTTGTCAGAAAGAGATGGAGCCTATCTAAGGGTGCATGTGTGCGTGCGAGAGAGAGGGAGCCTGTGTAAGGGTGTGTGTTTGAGAGGACAGAGGGAGCCTGTGAAGACTAGGGTGACCAAATGTGATAGAGCAAGCCTGCGTGTCAATGCATCCATTGAGAAAGTGGGAGTATGTGTATGAGAGATTAAATGTGTGTGGATATGAGAGAAAAAAGTTTGTGTATCCCCCTTGCCTCCCTCCACTCCCCAGTAATCCATGACAATCTCAGAATGATTGAAAATCAACAGTTCCCAGGTATAGTGAGTTGGAGGTTTTTAAATCATTAACTATTGGGTATTTTCTGATTAGTTTGCTGTTTTTCAATATTTTATTGGTGGTTGGGATATTTTATAAAGTTTTTAAATGAGCTTTTAAATATTAGAGATTCTGTTCATCAGTTGCTTTGAATTATTTACTCTGTTTATTAATATGGTTTTACTATTACAATTGATGTTTTATATTTCTTGATTTGTTAGTTATTTTATGAGAAATTGTGATATTTCTGTTTTTCCATTATTGCACTGCATGTAGAGTTGTGTTTCCAGTTTAGTTCTTGTCATATGTTTTTATTTATACTGTGGTCTCTTTATTCCGATTTTGGCAAATGTATGACTCTGCATGTGTGATTGAGGTGAAGTAGCTAGCAAGCTAGCATATAGCTTCTGTGTAGGAATCTATTGTAGCTTGGTTTGTTCTTTTTCCATGATAGGAAGTGTATTGGTATTTTAGGGTCAGGTGTAATATTTGCAGTGTTGCCTTTTTATGAGTAAGGTTGTTACTGTTTGAGTGCTGGCAGTTCATCCTGTTTTTGTCTGGGAAGTTTACCATTTTGTAATAGTAATTTAATTTATCAATGGCTTTCTGATGGCCAAACCCACAAACAATGCATGTTACAATAGGCCTAATACCATGAGATCAAGGTGGATGATGTAAAATGTAATCAAATTTATGCAAACAAGGGGGAACAAACATGCATCCTTGTGATTCCTCTCGCCCCCCCCCCCCCCCCCAGAATACTCAAGTATCCAGTTGTGGTCTGTGGAAAAGTTGGCAACTCTAGGTCACACCATGGAATGATACAGAGGCATTATGATATTTCTGTTTTCTCCATTCCTTTCCTAATAAGACCTAGCATGCTATTTGCTTTCTTGGCTGCTGTTTCACACTAAGCAGAAGATTTCAATGTACTATCAACGAAGATGTCTAGATCCCTTTCATAAAAGGTGACTCTTAACATGGAACCTTGCATTGAATAGCTAGAATTAGGGTTACTTTTCTCTAAGTGTATCAATTTTCACTTGTGCACATTAAATTTCATTTTTCAGTCTTCTGGTTTTGCAGTGTCCTCTTGCAATTTCTCACAATCCTCTTGTGATTTAACAACTTTGAATAATTTTGTGCTATCAGCAAATTTGATCACCTCGCTCACTGTTTCCATTTCCAAGTCATTTATAAATATATTAATAAGAAATGGTCCCAGAACAAAACTCTGGGACATTCCACTATTCACCTTTATCCACTGGGAACATTTACCATTTAGCCCTACTCTCTGTTTTCTGTCTTTTAACCAGTTCACAATCCACAATAGGACTCTGCTCCCTATCCCTGACTTTTTAATTTGCTAAGAAGTCTCTCATGAGGGACTTTGTGAAATGCTTTTTGGAAATCCAGATACACTATATTAATTGGTTTACCTTTATCCACATGTTTATTTATGCCCGCAAAACTATGTAGCAGATTGGTGCGGCAAGACTTCTCTTGGTTAAATCCATGTTGGCCTTGTTTCTTTAAAATATGTCTATCTATAAGTTCATCAATTTTGCTCTTTATGATAGTATCCACCATTTTGCTTGGCTCAGATGTCAGACTCACTGGTCCGTAGTTACCTGGATGACCCCTTGATACCTTTTTAAAAATTGGCATTACATTGGCACCATAGATGATTTTAATGTTAGTTTACAAATTACTAATAGCAGGTTCACAATTTCATTTTTCAGTTCTTTCAGCACTCTGGGATGTAAACCATCTGGTCCAGGTTATTTGCTACTCTTTAGTTTGTCAATTTGTCCTAGAACATCTTCCAGGTTCATTGAGATTTGTTTCAGTTCCTCTGAATCATCATTTTTTAATATCATTTCTGGCCTGGGTATCTCTCTTCCTCAGTGAAGAACAAAGCAAATAATTCATTTAGTCTCTCTGCTATGGCTTTGTTATCCCTAACTGCCTCTTTTACCCCTTGATCATGTAATGGTCCAACTGACTCCTTCGCAGACTTTTTACTTTAAATGTACCTGTAAAATCTTTATTATGAGTTTTTGCTTCCATAATAATCCTCTTTTCAAATTCTCTCTTTGCCTTCCTTATAAATGCTTTGCATCTAACTTGCCAGTGCCTATGCTGATTACTGTTTTCTTTATTCAGATTCCTTTTCCATTTCTTGAAAGATGTTCTTTTAGTTATTATAGCCTCTTTTACCTCACTTTTTAACCATGCCAGAAGTTGTTTAGACTTCTTTCTACCTTTCCCAATGCATGGAATACATCTGGTCTGGGCTTCCAAGATGGTATTTTTAAACAATGTCTTAACCTTTCCATTTTTTCCTAACCATTTTCCTCATTTTATCATAGTCATCCCTTTTGAAAGTTAAATGTTTTCGCAATAGATTGCTTTAGTTTCCTCCCCCCATTTATTAAGTCAAATTTGATCTTGTTATGATCACTATTGCCAAATGGCTCTAACACTGTTATCTCTCTCACCAAATTCTGTTTTCCATGAAGGATTAGATCTGAAATAGTTTTCCCTCTTGTTGGTTCTTGTACCAGCTGCTCCATGAAGCAACCATTTATTTCACCTAGGAATTTAACCTCTCTAGCATGTCCTGATGTGATATTCACCCAGTTAGTACTAGGGTAATGGAAATCAACCATTATTACTGTGTTGCTGAGTTTGTTAGCTTCCCTAATTTCTTTTAGCATTTCTTTGTTTGTCTGTTTGTCTTTTAGCATTTCATTGTCTGTCCAGGTGGATGGTAATACACCCTCCACTGCTATTTTGTTCCCCTTTTCACCTGGAATTTCTATTCATAAATATTCAACATTGCATTTTGTTTCCTGCAGAACTTTTATCCTGTTTGACTCAATGCCCTCTTTAATATATAGTGCCACCCCTTCACCAATTTCATCCATCCTATCATTTTGATATAATTTGTACTCTGGTATCTGTTATGTTTTTCAAAGGATGTGAACCCTAGGCCGAGATGAGAGGTGTCTCCGCCCACAGGGAGGAGCCCTGTGAGCCTCACCATCAGTAGGCGGGATCTCAATGACATAGGACACAGCTGTATGATAGAGACTTTATTATGAAGGAAGGAAAGGCAGAGCCTGCAGACCGGGGGATGCAAATAAGTACAGTTCTGAGCCGTGGGGTATACCCAGGATGATACCACTGATGTGAAGATCCGGTAGTGGCCCGTGGAGCAGGGTACGCTAGGAAGTCCCTTCAGAAGAGTAGAGGTTACCTCAGAAGTGCAGATCTGGTAGTGGCCCGCAAAGCGGGGTACGCCGAGGATGACTGTACTGAAGACGATGATGATGAGAAGTCTGAGGTGCAGGAACCCGGAAGTGGATCTTGTAGCTGGTGCAGCAATACCCTGCAGCACAGGGTATACTGGAACAACTTCTACTGAAGAGAACGATAGTGGCCCAAGGCTCAGGGTACAATGTAGGGAAGCTTCAGTAAAGCTGGTATCATTGAAGTCTGTGGTAAAGTACTCACAAGAGGTAGTTCCAGGAAAGTGTCCCAAGAAGGTAGTAGTCAAGGCAGGAAGGCCCTCCGAGGAGCGGATAGCCAAGAACGCGGAAGGGCCCCCGAGAAGCGGGTACCTAGAGCGTCCACAAGCGAAGAGAGGAATCTGGAATTGGAAGTCCAAGAATGGAACGGATTCAGCTAACTCGTTGAAGCAAAGGGCTGGTCAGCTTAAGTACAGCAGCGAGTTGACGTCATCGGGAGAGGACGCCCCCGAGGTTCCCGCCATGACGTGTACAAAGGAGGCCCTTATGCGCGCGCACGCCTTAGGTGATTCCGGAGACAAGATGGCGGTCAGCAGCGCCCATGTCATCCCAGGGATGCCATGGAGGTCAACGTTCGTTGGCAGAGGCCGCCATTCTTCCTAGGATTGACGTGCAGGGAAAAAGGAGGTGAGCATGAGAGGTTGCAGCCATCTGCGACCGACAGGCATAACAGTATCACAATGTCCCATTGGTTTTCCTCCCTCTACCAGTCCTCTTCTTCAGAACTACAAACAGAAGACTAGACATAGCAAATAGAGACATGCAATTTGTAACTTTTGGCCAACTCACAATTTTGTTCTATATTATGGACTACAGACAATTCATAATGATGTTTCAGTAACATTCTATATCTGTGGGAAAATTCAAATACCTCCTTCCACATCTCCATCCCATACTATGAATTGTTACAAAGTAAAAGGAAAAATATAGCACCGGCCCTTAATACGTAATTCCTAGAGGTGGATGACTCAAATACAAAATTCATAGATGTAAAGAGTAGAAATGGTATATAAGGAAAGGATGAAACAGGACAATCTTTGAAGAAGAAGGAAAAGATGTTGCAGCACTAGGTGACAGACATATATGTCTGAAGATTCTCCCACCACCAACTATCCAAAACAGTAGTGGCTGCGCAATAAAACATCTGTGAGTATTTAAGTTATCAGATTAGGATATCTGATAAATGAAAGACAGGTAAAACTATGCATAGGAAGTAGCTGTAATCTAGTGTGTTGCTCATAAGATTCTGCTAAATTTCTAAAAATTGTA
Organism: Rhinatrema bivittatum; assembly: GCF_901001135.1. NCBI lineage: Eukaryota > Metazoa > Chordata > Amphibia > Gymnophiona > Rhinatrematidae > Rhinatrema > Rhinatrema bivittatum. The sequence continues at coordinate 217,389,154 of NC_042616.1, forward strand.
TTTCTCTTATTAAATTCTGTTAAATTTATAAAGGAAATTCCTTTAAAATATTTGTTCTAAACAATATTCTTTTAACCTTGTCAAGCTTCTAAATTGTGTAATTTTAATACATTTCTAATTTATGTTTATTCAACAAGGCTAATTAATAATGAATAAAGAATAACTTCCCCTTATGTTTTTGACATTTGCAAGAGTAGGAGGCTGGGCATCTAAGTGGCAGATGAAATTTAATGTGGGCAAGTGCAAAGTGATGCACATAGGAAAAAATAATCCCACTTGCAGGTACCCAATATTCGGATCTATATTAGGGGTCATGATCTGGGAAAAGGATTTTGGAATCATTGAGGCCAATATTTTGAAATCCTCAGTTCAACATGCGGTAGTGGTCAAAAAAGCAAATATAATGTTAGGAGTTATTTGCAAAGGAATGGAGAAAAAAAGCCATGAATATCGTAATGCCTCTGCATCAATCCACAGAGTAACCACACTTTGAGTATTGTGTGCAGTTCTGGTTACTCCAAGCCAAAAAGACATAGCAGAACTAGAAAAGGTGCAGAGAAGGGCACACAAATGATAAAAGAGATGCAACAGCTCCCTTATAAAGAAAGAGCACTTCAGCTTGAAGAAGAGACGACTAAGAGGGGATATGATAGAAGTTTATAAAATCCTGAATGGGGTAGAATGGGAAATAAAGGACAGTTATTTATCCTTTCAAATAATGCTAACAACCAGCAGATTTTTTAAAAATTGTAGACAGTATGTTTTCACTGAGCGCATAATCAAGCCCCGGAATCTATTGACAAGGTCACGGCAACTCGCACAGCAAGATTTTAAAACGTTTTGGGCAACTGCCTGGAGGAAATATTCATAAACAATTATTAGCCATTTAGACTTGGGAACATCATCGCTTATTCCTGAGAGAGAGAGTAACAAAAAATAGACCTGTATTTTATGCTATCTGCCAGGTACTAGTGACCTGAACCTGCTACTGTTGGAGACAGGATGCTGCTGGTCTCTGTGAACTTTGATTTGACACAGCATGGCATTTCTTACATCATAGGTATTCTAATATGTTGGAAGTCGAGGGGGGGGGGGCATAAAATAGGGGGAGAATCCTTGCTTAGTTGCGAATGAAGGATCATGGTGCCAGATCCAACCTCTAGTTCTGACTAAATACAAAGGAGCAGGAGCAAACTGCTGAGTAACAAAATTAACTCCATCTCTTTATATATAGTACACTTAAAGCTGTCTGTGTCATCTCTTGCAGAAATAGGGCACTATATGCATAAAACATGCATAAAACACGCATACTATACAAAGTGCGTGCTAGACATGGGGCCGTGAGACTGAAGAGAGGCAGATGAACTGGCAGGTTAGAAGACAGAGCATGCTAGAACTTAGGTAGGAGGGGAAGAAAGGCAAGAGTGTTTGGATCTGACTAGGGTGGGGGTGTTGGCATCATTGCCCTGCAAATATTTTGCGGGTCTTAGCTAGTTTATATATAGGCTATGACATGTATTCCTGGCAAATAGAAAGGTAGTGCAAAACCGAGTCAGCACAGGTACAAAATTAATAGGCAATGTACTAAATGTTTTATGTTTCTGTTTAGCAGGTTCAAAATGACTATAGATAAAAAGTACTGCTACAGCTTTTTTGCTTTATGCAAATGAAGCTAGAAAGCTACCTGTGAATTTTATTGCCATTTGGAAGCTGGTGGTAATGATGCTGCAATCCAAGCAAGCTGGTAACAGTAAAGCCGTTCCCAAGTCATAAAGACTGTAATATTTGTATCAGAAATGCATCACAAACACTTTTTTCCCTTTTGCATTAAACACCCCTCCCCCCCAAAAAAAAAACCCCCAACAAAACCTTTAAAAGAGTAGGGCTATTAGAACTGCTGGCTTTTATGCACATCACTTTGAAAGGTGGCAGCAGTTTGTACTTTATAACGTCTATACACAGAACTAATTCTTTTGTATACAGTAGGTGGGCTCTCTAGCCCACTTCATTGAAATATTAATGGACATGGCTACTGCAAAGAGAATGGAAAAATAGCTGAAGGAGGTTAATTCATAACTCCATTTACTATTTTTGCTAAAGCGCAATGTTTTGCTGAAATCTTGTGCTACGTGAAATGTTGATTTGTCAAACCATTAAAAGTTTCCTGCAAAAGTACTGTTACTGCTACTGGGACTCTTCACTGCAAATGATGTGAGGATAGCACGTGCACACACACACACACACACGAACACACACACACACACACACACATTTATCATAGGTGTGAACTTTGGAACCAGATAAATTATCCTACATCCTAGAAAAGAACAGGTATTTAAATAGAAACCCTGCATTGCTGAAGATTACTTATAGGAGACTTGATGCACTTCTGTTTACTAACAACAGGTAAAGTGATCTCATATGTTTTCCCTCTAAAGCATCAGTTCTCAAACCAGTCCTTGAGACACATCTAGCTAGTTGCATTTTCAGGTCATCTGCAATGAATATAGTTGAGATAGATTTGTATGCACTGCCTCTACTGTATGCAAATCTATCTGATGCATATTTATTGTGGATATCCTGGAAACCAGATGGCCTAGGTGTGTCCCAAGCCCTGGGTTGAGAACCACTGCTCTAAAGCATCAAAACTTCCCTGAAGGCCCAGTCAGTTGAGGACATCAATCCATTGGACTGTGCTGACACATCAATACAAAATATTGATGCTCAGTCCCTGTACATTTTCCCCATTCATACTGCCTTCAGACAGGCACCAGTTTGCCTGATGAGTACATGTTAGGGATTAAACATTTTTTTCTGCGTTAGGTAGTCTGGATTTTGGTGCCATCCTTAAGAAAATTCACTGATGAATTGCCTTTATGTCAGTGGAATTTCTTGTTTTACAATATTTTCAAATTTGAATTAAATTCCTTACATTATATGCAAAAAACAGATTAATTGTGTGTGTGTGTGTGTGTGTGTGTGTGTGTGTGAGGGGGGAGGGGGAATCTGTTCAGTGACAACTGAGAAACGATATTTTTCAATGGTATTCATATGCACGATATATATATTAAAACAATGTTTTAGCTTTCTGCTCCTTCTGAAGCTGCTACTGCTACTGAGTCTTATCTGACAGAGCAGTTCTACACAGAATGCTGCAGACGGGTTGAAACAAGCCAATTTTCACATCTCATTGTCAAATACGGTGTTTGTTTTGCAGCTCCATGGCAAGCTATGTGCTACCGTGCGAGGGTATCAGCAGTTTAGCTTTTGCTGCCCTAATAAAATTCCTCACAGTTTCCTTTAAATAAATATAATGGATGCAGTAGAAATGTACAGCAAAATACAGTTGAGGCATTTATGAAATGTAGCAAGGTATCACGCTTCATTCATAAGGGGGCTTTATTTTTATTTTAGAAGCTGTAACATCTGTGTCACACACCCTGGTGTGTATTTTGCAAAACACGTCTGGCAAGATAGCCTAACAGCGAACCACTGTGAAAGGAGACAATATTAACAGCTCAGTCCATTTCTACACTGTAGGTACAGGGGTATTTTTTTTGTTTTTGTCTCGCGGTATTTAAATCTTTTATCTCCCATCAGATCTGTGCTGGGGTTTCATACTGACACTTAAGGAATGCCGCCCCTAGCACAAAGTGTGAAAAGGATCTGCAGCTGCTATTACTGCATTTTGTTCTTCTGTGGGACCAAAGCTCTGTAGTAGGTAGAAGACAGTGCTGGCATTATTCACATGCAGGTAAATGAGGGGATGATCAAATGTTGGCTTCACAATACTATTTTCCAGCAAGTCATCCTGAGGAACTGTCAGTGCATGGCAGCATAATTGTGTTTTCAGGTAAAGAAAAGTTTATTTGATAACAGTTATATCCCTTTCGGCTTTATGGGTGGGGCTTGGTAAAGTGAAGCACTTAAAAATGTATTGATGATGATAAAAGACTTGTCACTGACCCTGAACTGTATCGGAGACCTGATAACTTTATATTATTAGTTCAATGTTCTGCCAAAGATCGTGTGTCCCGAGAAGGCTTTTATGAGTAATAATGCTCACATTTCACCTCGCTAAAAGATGAAGTCAGAACGTTTACTGCAATAGTAACCAAAACTGGCTAGAGAGAGGCTGGTTTTAAAGTTACAATAGGTCTCCTGTTTCAGTCTTCAAGTAGTACTAGATTGCATTACAGTATGTGGAAAAGGAAGCTAAAAGTTATAGGTCTGAACAGCATGCAGCTGTTTTTAAATTCTTTTTGGAGGGTAAAATCTGTTAATACAGTCTATTTATATTCTCATGTAGATACTGTGACATGAGACCATGGTGAACATTAACAAGGATATACTGCTGCATGGTACAACATATGCTTCTTCTTATGAAGCAAACCGCCACAGTCATTTCATAGTATAATCTAGCAGTTTGCATGGAGCTTTGCATATTTTATGGCTGCTAGATATTTCTTTTCTTAATAAGACTCTATCATAATTTTTGCCGGCTTGTCTTACTTGATTTGTCCAGCTGTATATAACTTTTCTGGCATTGCGTTCTCCCACTTCATTTACTGAATAATTTCTGTAGTCCATATCCATCTGTACCAAAGCAACAGCTGGTATAGGGCCAGATTTAACCAGACAAATGTTGCAGCAGCTTTATGCATGATAAACAGTTTGCACATTTTCTTTCTAAAAATGTTTGCCTTCTGATGAATTCCTGTGTAGCCAAAAGTTATGCTGTTTGTTTTAAGGCTGCATGAGTTGAGTCAAATGTTTTCAATTTCTAAATGCAAGGGAAGTTAAAAAAAAATAGTGGTTTCTGGTACAATCTGGCTGAAGCATACATTGAAGTTAAGGTTTAAACCTTGAGCAAAGAGCTGAACTACCTGGCTTTTGCACTGCTTTATTGATAAGCATTAGATATTTGGTCTTTTCCTAAGATAGGCCCATAGCAGATTATATGACATAACAAGGCATTGGGTTCATAAAGGGTACATACAGATGGATATAACATACCAATAAGAGAGAGATTGCAAGTAAATAGATAAGAAGTAGGGTACATTGGATGGGAATAAGGAAGTGGGTACATTGGGTATAAATTGCATATATAGTTAATAAGTAAGTTAAACGCCAGCAGTAAGAGAGCTATTAAGAAACAGAGGTAGCCCAGAAGTAGACAAAGCTTGTGGAATTTGCAGTCAAGAAGCCTTCCGTTGGGCAGGTGCTAGAGATGAGTCTCTGCTGTGAAAATCAATTCAATTTTCTCTATGTGCTTTCATACAAACATGGAGTCTAATGGCTAGAACCAACTAATCTGTCTGCTTTTCTGTTTCAGTACTGCAGTTCCGACTTGGGGGTCAATTCACCCCACAGTTATAGGCTTCCCTTTGACAAACTGCCAGATATTTGGGTTTTCCCAGATAGATACTGTGATAAAAAGGTATATTCAAGAGATACTTTGGATGCACAGGTTAGCCAGCACCACCACTGATGATCTATTAATACTTTCCATTTCCCCCCTGTACTGGTCCACAAGGGGTTATTCATCTACACATTTAGACAGCTTTTATTTTCCTGTTGAAGGACTCAAACCCAAATATACTTATCCTTGCCCAGAGGAAGAGCAGTCTGGGCTGGCTACCTGTTTTCCATGCAGCTCTCATGAAAAATTATATGACCCAGGCCTTCTTTCTTGTGTGCTGTCTTTTTACTCTTTAATATTTCATTTTCCTGGAATATAAAAGGGGTGTTGTTAGGACAAGTATCCCAAAAGGTAGCATTTTAGAAGCCTATCTCATTACTTTTAAAGAGAGAGTACTATTTTCTCTACCAGAGATTGTGGTATTTTTCTTAATAAAAGTGCTTTAACAGACTCTAGCTTTTAAACACCCAGCCCACCATGCTCACTAACCACGAATCCATATTTTTCATACACCTTTTCTGCACGCCCTTGGCTTTCACATACATGTACACATGTACATACATGTACACATGTACACTTGACAAACTTGTACACTTACAACCATGCTCCTGCACTCATATGTCATTCATATACCCAGAGTTGGAGGGGGGGGGGAGAATAAGGGTGTTTTTGGAGGAGAATCATAGAAGAATACATTGCTATATTAATTTGTCTGTGAAGAGATTCAGGACTTTATGCTGTTTTTTGTTCAACATGTATTCATATTTCTCTTTAAATTGTACTGAAGATATTTGTCTTATGGACCTGAAGTGAAGCTTAATAGAAAGTAAGTTTCAAAGCATGTTTACAGTTTAAAAAAAATCTTTTCTGCTTCTCTTCGCATCCCCTTCTGGGGTGGGTGCTCTTCAGAGATGAGGTCTCAGGTCCCTGCCATTACATGATTGGGGGCAGGGGTATGATAACCTGTGTACGCTGGTTAGCACAATTGTAAGTATGAAATTAACAGAGATGGAAAAGCCATAGAAAGCTACATGCGAAGACCAGCCCTTCAGTAAATATAAACAATGTCTCTGATTCTGAATTATTTCCTGGTTGCAGTGGTTTTCATATAAATGATGGAAAGCCTCTTCGTCTCTGATGAAGAGTCCTTGATGATGAAGCAGCTAGAGAGTTAATGTTCTTTGTAAAAAAAAAGTGAGCATAAACTGCTTGGAAACTTCGGGCTAAAGCCAGTACCCGCAGACTTCAGCCTATGCGGGATATTTGAACATTATTCTCTATAAAAGTAAGAACTAGAATTCACTAGGGAAGAGAAACTAAGATAAGAAATAAAGCAATAAAGAAGAAGCAAAAGAAGAAACTTGTACCTGCCTGTACCTTGTCTCTGTTGCAGCTGTGCTGAGTCCTGGCCAGCCCAGTGTGCTATGAATAAGGAAGGACTGGCATTTACTGAAGAGAACAAAGGGATTGAAAATGTTTCTTTACCTTTTTGGAAAAGGTTCAGGAATGAATTCTGGCTATACGGTGAACCAATTGCTGTCATTACATTGTGCATTTCAGAGGTATTCCAGAAGGGTTTGGTACTAAATCTGTACCACATTTGGAGTACAGAGCTATATACAGGATTTTTGAACCTAAAGATAGACATAGCCGAACACCTATACACCCAACAAAATACCACAGGAGGCTATTTCTCCTCTGGGGCGTCCTCTCCTTCCTCCAGCTGGTCCCAGCAATAGAGGTGGAGCATGGGGAGGTGAGGTTAAATGAAAGCAAATAGCTCAGAAAGAATGCACCATGTACAGCAGAGAAACCAGCATGTTCAAAGCAAGAAAAAAGGCAGTACATACAATTATACTTCCAGAAGTGCTCTTTCTTCTACTCCAGAGCCTTCATGTTTGTTTTACTGGTGGCAAACTGATTTGCAGAACTCATACCCTTTTGAAAGGCTGATGCATGGTCTGTATGCTCAAGAGAAAAAAGAGAAGAGAGGAGAAATAAAAATACATAGTAGAAAGAGAAGTATATATGACATGGAAGGCTATGATAGCCATAAAAGACAAGAGAAAATGTAGCCACATTGAGACTATTCACCTGCAGACAGATAGCACTTGTCTTTCCTTTGCATGCAACATGGAAGCATGCCCAAAGCACATGATCAAAACCAGGGCAAAATGTACATGTGCACAAGCAGAAAGTACAGAATGATAACTAATGAACATGCAATGTGTTAAATTTTGCCTGTGTCAGACATAAATAAAATACTACAACAGAGTACCTGTCATAATAGCAAGCCAGATATGCAACTCATCTACAAATTTCTCCCAGTTGCCTTGTCTGAGAACATCTAAGGATGTTGTGACCCACTGGCCTAGTTTTCTGCAAACCCTGATTTCCTTCAACCAATGGGCCAGTTACTAGGGAGTTTGCACACTTCTCCCAGCTGATTCAGTGACATCTAAGCACCTACTAGTTCAATCAGTGAGCTAGACGATACACACCTCACAACAAATTCTATCTACGTAGGATCACCCCAATAAGACATTCTGACTACCTCAGATCAGCATCATTTCTCCTTTCTTTTTTCTTCTATGAGTCTACTATGCTTCCTCTTCCTGATGCCATCCCTCATTAGTCTTATTCCCCACTGTAAACCGTTGAAAACACTGAGTCCACTGCCTCTCTTCCTTGCTTTTAACTTTCCAGCCATTCTGCTTCTGCTTTGTCCACTGCTCTTGACCTTCAAAATATTCTTCCCCTCATCTAGTCATCTAAGGCATATCATATCTGTCATTATCATTAGACCTCTGCTTGTCTTCTCTTCTCCATCTCCTCTCAGCTGGAGGTACCAGTCTCAATCCTGGCCCTTCACGTAAACTCTCACCCCATCAGTGCATTACACCTCCAACCTTATTCCTATCCCCTATTTCCTATGTTGCTTATGGAATGCCTACCCTGTTTCCAACAAGCTTGTCTATATTCATGACCTCTTTATTTCTCATTCCCTCCATCGTCTTACTTTGACTGAGACTTGGCTTTCCTCCGAGGACTCTGCTTTAGTTGTTGCTCTCTGCCAAGAAGGTTATCTTTTCTCCCACACACCTTGCTTGGTAGGCCACAGGGTAGTATCAGCCCCTGAAGCAAGACCTTCCTGCATTTTGCTTTTCTTTACAAAAGCAAACATACATTGAAAGATCATTTTGAAACATTGGTCTATTTTAGACTATCATAATGTAATTTGATTTTTCTTTTTAAATAAGGTTTGGTTTATTTGCACAGGTGCTGTAGTCTTTGAATTTAATACTGTTCTTGCTGAACTCTTTGCCTTCATTGAGGTTTTGCAAACTTTTTTGCACCTTTATCATCGTGGAATATATGGGTGGCTTTCATGTAAGCTACAAGAGGGGTACTCTTCTTTGACCTTGGTGAATTATTTGCTAGTTTTTTCTCTACAGTAAGATATTACGTTTCTTTTAGTTACAAAGTCAGTCACTTTTATAGGTGTTCCTTTAGCTGATGATAGTTTTTCTATAATTCAAAAATGTTAATTCATATTTTTGCACATTATATTGTATTCCAATTTTATGAAATATTCAGTATTTTCTTTTAGCAGATACTAGTTTTTCTTTAAAAAAAAAAAAAAAAAAAAGGTCTGTTTTTTGAATTACATGCCTTCTTGGTTTTGTATTTTTGTTTGTTTTAATAGGTTGGCTATACCAGTCCTTTGAAGAGCTTACCTCTCTGCATACATCAGCTTTCTTCCTTGAGACAGCCATAGTCAGTGAAACATAGTCTGTGTTGAGACTTTATGTAGTGCTAGTTGCTGACTTGTGGATATTTTTTTAATATATATTAATTATTTTGGGGGACTTCTATAGTCCTGTTTTGTTCTGATATAAGTATATACAGAGAGGGGCGACCAAAATGATAAAGGGATGGAATGAATCCCCTATGAGGAAAGGTTAAAGACTTTAGAGCTATTCAGCTTGAAGAAGAAATGGCCGAGAGGAAATATGATAGAGGTTTACAAAAATAATGAGGAATGAAACAAGTAAATGTTAATCAGTTGTTTACTCTTTCAAAAAGTACAAATACTAGCGAACACAATTTTTTACTCAACGCATAACTGAGTTCTGGAATTCATTGTCAGAGGATGTGGTGAAAGCTATTAGTATAGCTGTGTTTAAAAATGGTTTGGACAAGTTCTTTAAACCATTATTAAGGTAGAGTTGCAGAAATCTACTGCTTATTCTTGGGATAAGCAGCTCAGAATCTATCTACTCCTTGGGATCCTGCCAAGTGCTAGTGAACTGGATGGCCACTGATGGAAACAGGATACTGATGGACCCTTGGTCTGACCCAGTATGGCAAGTTTTATGTTCTTATGTTCTTGTACTTTTGCATTTATACAGTGCAAGGAAGATTTTAAAAGCCCTGCACGTGTAAATCCAGCTGGATTTATGCGCGCAAGGGGGTTATGCGCACCGAGCCTATTTTGTATAGGCCCGGCGATGCGCGCAAGCCCCGGGACGCGCGTATGTTCCGGGGCTTTGAAAAAGGGGCGGGAAGGGGGTGGGGACGTGGGCGCTGGTCCAGGGACGGTCCAGGGACAGGACCGAGGCCTCCGGCACAGTGGCCATACCGGGGGATCGCACAAGTTACGCCTGCCAGAGGCAGACGTAAATAGCAAAATAAAGGTAGTGGGGATTTAGGAAGGGCTGGGGGGCGGGTTACATAGGGGAAGGGAGGGGAAGGTGGGGGGGAGCGGAAGGAAAGTTCCCTCTGAGGCCGCTCTGATTTCGGAGCGGCCTTGGAGGGAACGGGGAAAGCCATTGGGGCTCCCCTAGGGCTTGGCGCGTTCAAGGTGCACAAGTGTGCACCCCCTTGCGCACGCCGAACCCGGATTTTATAACATGCGCACGGCTGCGCTCAAGTTATAAAATCGGGTGTAGATTTGTGCACGCCGGGTTGCACGCACAAATCTACTCCCACGCGTACTTATTAAAATCCGGCCCAGCGTCACTATTTCCCAACCCTCTCCTGGAAGCACACCTAATCAGTTGGGTTTCTAAGATACTGTATCTGTAATGAATATGCATGAGATAGATTTGCATAAGATGGGTCTCCAATGCATGCACATTTATTTCATGCATTTTCATTGTGGCATTCCTGAAAACCCAAATGGCTAGGAGTGCCTCCAGGAGAGGGCTGGGAAACACTGCAGTAGGAGGAATAGCCTAGTGGTTAGAGCAGTGGACTATGAACCAGGAGACCAGGGTTCGAGTCCTGCTGTATAAATAAATAAATGTTATATATTGTTTTGTCCTTGCAGCTTTACAGATAATTAAACTCTCATTCAACTTCACACACAAAAACAGGCCGATTCATAAACTCCAAACACTTACTGAAGAAAACAAACTAAATAACACAGAACTTACTGAAGGATGAAAAGGAGTCAAGAATAACTGTAATAAAGGCTTGGTACTCAGGTACAAACTTACATTGTAAGCCCTCTGGGGATAGGGAAATACCTACAGTACCTGAATGTGATCCACTTTGAAGCGCTGAAAAAAAAGTGCAAAAAGCGGAATATAAATCTAAATAAATACTATGTTACAGATGAATTGATACCTATTTTGAATAGTCAATTCTACCAATGCAAAACAATGCTTTCTGTGGGATCTCAGAAAGCTGCAGGCTTAGCCGAGAGCTGCTGTCTGAAAAAGCAAAATCCAATCTCCCACTATATGCAGTTTCCAGCCCTGGACTTAACCCAGTCAGCTCCTCAGTGTCTTGCCACCACTCATAGTGCTAGCTAGCTTCCATGTTTTTAATGCTAAAACAGCATTTTCTTTTGCAGGGGCAGATTGCAGGAAAATATCAGCCCGGGAGATTTTTTTCAAACTGGTCCAAGGGTTTTCTTACTCCTTTGTGCACTTTCTCTGCAGCACATGCATCAACACGTCAAGTTGACTCTGAAACCTCACAAACTTAAGCTCAAATATCTCCAAAATAAATGTCATATTTTACATAAATAACTAAGAAATAGAGCATACTGTAGACCAGCAGTGAGTAAACAAAGCTGTAGACCCCCATTCCATCCATGCAAATCAGTTGGGGGCCACACCACAAGTCTGCTTAGTAAAATACCTCACCTTAGTCACACATGTAGAACACAGATAGACCCTTACCAAATACAAAATGAAGAGATTTTAAAGTATAAATAGAAATATGCAGACAAAAACTGAACTTGAAACCACAACAAGCCAGTCTGTATGGAATGGTAAAACAAATATCATTCCTCACTAAACATCAAATAATAACATCAAGAAATATAAAGCATCAATCATGATAGTAAAACCAAACTCTTAAAAAAAAAAATATTTCAAAACAGCTAATGAAAAGATCATCCAATCATTACAAACATATAACATTGGTTTTTTTTATTTCCCAAACATCAATAAAATATTTCAAAATAGCAGACACAACAAACACTCCCCCAATAATTAAAATTAAAGCTAAAATAAATCCCCTGCTCTCTGTATCTGGGAACTTTAGATTCCAGTCACCCTGAGATTGTCTAAGGGGTGGGAGATATGCACAATTTTCTTCTCTCTCTAACGCATGTTCATTCTCACACAAATTCCCTTATATTCTCTCTCTCCCACATGCTCTCTAGATTACATGCTGTTTCTCATACATGCTCACTGGCTCTCATGCTGCCTCTCACAGACATGCTCATTGTGTTATACACTCATGCTCTTGTTCACACACATGCTCACTGGCTCATTTGCTCTCTCATATACATGCTCACACAAGTTCACTGACTCGTTCTTACTCACACACATGCTCACTGGCTCAACCGCTCTCTTTTATACTCACACACAGGCCCACTGTCCTAAATAGTCTTCTTGCTCAAACATATACTCATTGGCTCACTCATTCTGACTCGCTCACAAACATGCTCTGGTAACCACAACAAGCCCGACTGTATTATGCAGTGCAACAATGGAAAAACAGAAACATTTTCACATCTCACAAAACATCAAGCAATAAAATCAAGAGATACAAGACATTGTTCATAATATTAAAACCATGAAAAGAATGAATATATCAAAGCAGCTGATAAACATAAGGGGCCCAATATTCAAAGTGTGTTCAGCACTACTTAGCTGGATAAGTAGGACTTATGTGGTTAAGTAGCGGCTGCTGAATATGTACTTATATTTAGTGGCTGCTGCTTAGCCACATGAGTCCCTTATATGGCTAAAAATTTAGCTGCATAAGTTGTGGGCCAGCAGTGGGTGGAGCGACTTAGCCGCATTATTTATGCAACTAAGTAGCAATATTTTGTCTTAGGCCTGGATTTATCAAAATGCACTAAATATCGTATGCGATAGGAAAAGGATTGTGTTTTATGATAATAGACAGTTTATTGCAATTTGTGCTAATACCTATGTGAAGCACTATCTTAGTGCAAATTGTGATAACTTTTTTGCACTTTGTGAGAAGTGCCAGAATTGATGTATTTCCTACATACAACCACGGGGGGGGGACGGGGGGGGGGGACACGACGACCATGTTTAAGGAGAAGGAGAAGGAGAGAGAGAGAGAGAGAGAGAGAGAGAGAACCTAGCTGTAATGCCCTCATACTAGATTGGAATTTATATCTCTATGGGAGGCCCACCTATTCACGCGAGGTGAGGTTTAGGTATTAGTGTAGGGGTTAGGGGCCACTTTGACATTCAAAGTGAGGCATACAAACAGAACAGTGCGCTCTTGTGAAGATTTGATGACCTTCGGAGTGAGGAAACTCACCCAAAGATGAAATTTGTGCAATGTTCTCTCAACCTAGCTTGATGTTACACAGGTAGTGAGTCCATCAAGCTAGGTTGAGAGAACATTGCACAAATCTTATCTTTGGGTGAGTTTCCTCACTCCGAAGGTCATCAAATCTTCACAAGAGAGCACTGTTCTGTTCGTACGTCTCACTTTGAATGTCAAAGTGGGCCCTAACCCCTACACTAATACCTAAGCCTCACCTCAAGTTACTAGGTTGGCCTCCCATATAGATATAAATCTCTCTCTCTCTCTCTCTCTCTCTCTCTCTCTCTCTCTCTCCCTCTCTCCCACTAGCACTTGGCCAGCATGCACAACTTCATCAGGGAAGGTGGGGGGCCTCAGAGGGAACAGGGAAAGCCATCAGGGCTGGTGCACACAAATCTGCACCTGCACTTAGGTTTAAAAATCTGGCCCCATTACCAGCTGCATTAGACGGTTATAACTAATACAGCTAAGTACAAGTATATATGCGTATATTCAGCGACATAGCCGTAATGCTGAATATAGCATGTAATTTAGCCAGATAAGTTTTATCCGGCCAAGTTACTTAAATGGACATCTTTAAATATTGGGTCCTAATGATTTGAAAAGTCACATACATTTGTTCTAATATTTCCCAAACACCAATAAAATATTTCAAAACAGCAGACATATGAAATAACACCCCAAAATTTAAAATAATAAAAATTTAAATTATTAAAAAATCTCCAGCTATCCACACCATTAAATAAATAAATACCTGGCATTTTTGGATTTTCCAGAGATTGTTGTGGATTTGGATGAGGAAGGCCACACAATCTTTATCCTCTCTCTCTCTCTCCTTCATACACATAGGTATTCTCTTTCTTATACACGTGCAGGCTCTCGTACACATATGCAGGCTCTCTCTCTCTCTCTCTCATGGACACATGGAGGCATTCTCATACACATGCAGGCACTCATTCTCCTGCACATATTCAGGCTGTCTTTCATACACACATGCAAGCACTTCCCTCGGACTGCGTCAAGTTCCATGGCAATCAGGAGCTGAGATTACCACGTGACCAGGGCGACTGGCCCACCAAGGGTTGCCCGATCCCCCGATAGGCCAATCCGTTGCCCTGCCATTTGCCTCAGAGCATCCCCATAACTGCCTTTGTCCCAGAGAGTTACCTGGCTAGGACATAAGCAGCCCCTAGAAAAAAAGACCCTTTAAGTATGCTGATGACATAAGTCCATCACCAGAGAACTGAGAACCAGGTAAAGGCTATATGCAAGACTTCTTTATTGAAAAACTATATTTTGGCAGCAAGTGAGCAATCCATAGGCTAGGGCCCTCAATTCTGGTCTTCAAGTGCCACAAACAGGTTTGGTTTTCAGGATATCTGCAATGAATATGCATGTCTCCATTGTATGCAAATATATTTAATGGATATTCATTATGGATGTCTTGCAACTACGCCTGTTTGTGGCTGTTGAGGACCGGCATTGGTCACCCTTGCCATAGTCAGTGCAAGGTCAATCCAGGCAAAGATCAGTAACCAAGGAATCGTGACAAATAGGAACACAATGCGGACAGAAGCCAGTGCAGAGGTCAAGGAACATGGTTATCAAGGTCCAGGAACATGGTTAACAATCAAGCACTGAAGCAGAGACTCAGGAGCACAGGTGCTGACCAGAAAACAGAACAAAAGTAGTAAGAACACGGCAACAACAAAGAAGGGTGACCAAAATGATAAGGGGGATGGAATAGTTCCCCTAAGTGGAAAGGCTAAAGAAGTTAGGCTGATCAGCTTGGAGAAGAGATGACTGAGGGGGGATATGATAGAGGTCTATAAAATCATGAGAGGAATAGAACAGGTAAACGTGAATTGGTTATTTACTCTTTCGAAAAAAATACAAAGAGAAGGGGGACCCTCCATGAAATTAACAAGTAGCACGTTTATAATAAATAGGAGAAAATTCTTTTTCACTCAACTGTGGAATTCATTGCTGGAAGATGTGGTTAAGGTCATTAGTGTAGCTGGGTTTAAAAAAGGTTTGGACAAATTCCTGGAGAAGTGCATAAACTTTTTAACCAAGCTGACTTGGGGAAAGTTACTACTTATTACCGAGCACTAACAGTATGGGATCCATTTACTGTTGGGTTCATGCCCAGTACTTATGACCTGGATTGGCCACTGTTGGAAACAGGATGCTGGATTTGATGGACCCACAGTCTGACCCAGTATGGCATGTTCTTATATTCTTATGTTCTAATGAGAACAATGAAACAGCAGGGAGCATAGCCAGAAGCAGGGAAGAAATACCCTGGCCAATTTGGTCTGGCCCTCACTGGGCCAGTTGGAACACAATCATGAACACATGACACAGTAATAAACTGGCTGAAAGGCAAGCCCCAGGAAACAAAATAGTTCCACCTCCTCCTGGGAGATGAGTGCCTTGAAACCCCAGGGGCAATGGTTGAAAGCCAGCCTGTGCCTGACAAAAATGCTGTCCTTGTCTCCTAATTCACTGTCCTGCTGCCATCACTGTGATTGACTTGCCTGTCTGACACTGCTGCTAGAGGAACAGCTGTAGCTGCTGCCTCCTCTCAGAGCCTGCCAACACTCACCGCCACCAGTGCCATGGGAAATCCCTGACATTTGTACAGCTAACTCCTGATGCAGTCTGTATTCTAGCTCATGCTGCCAGCTGCTGCAGGCCAAACTGCTCTGCGGCTTTACTGACGCTGCCACCAATATGGTTTGGCTATGATCCTAAACTGTTACTGACCCAATACATCCTGTTACTGCCTTTCTTAATTTTTACATTTTCTTAATATTTAAAAAAAATGAACACATAACATGCTAACTTCAGACATAAAACCATCTGAAAAGAAGCAAACCTGATGGCACAAACAGGGGCACAAGTATATTTCTAATTCCCTAACTAAAAAAAAAAAAGTGATTTGAACCAGGGTTCAAATCCCACTGTCATTCATTATGACTGGGGGGCAAATCACAGCTCCCTCTCCATTGCTTCAGGTACAAACTTGGTAGGTTACTTACAAAAGCTTTTCTCCCATTTTAGGTCTATAGGGAAAATGCTTGGGGAAATAGGGCGCTTAGATTGTAATCCATCTGGGGACAGGGAAATACCTTGAGTACCTGAATGTAATATGCTTTGAAGTGTTTGAAAGGTGGAATACAAATAATAATAAACTTGGATCTGGGTGGCTGTTCAGCCTCTCCTGGACCTGGTTTCATGCTGAGCATTGCAAGAACTTTATCACAGACATCCCAGTCAATATGTGGCATCGGTATGGAAAAACAGTGGATGTAAAAATAATTTTAAAAAATCAGAATTTATTTACTTTTTATTTTTATTTCTATTTGATTTACCTCCTTTCTCATGGTCTCAGAGAGAATTATAATAACATCAATAACAAACTTAACAACACAACAGTTCAAACATATATACACAAAAATATACAAATGCAATACAATTATATTAGCAAATAGTGTATTTCTGGAACCCCGGTTCATCCATGCTAATCATGGTCCCAACCACCACCCTCTCGTCCTAATTCCTAAACAAACCCTTCAGAACACAAGGCGATAGACTTGTAATTTCCCAAAAAGACTCCCCACACAGGACTGGTATTCTAAAACTAATGTCTTTACTGAAAAACTTCCTCAGCACAAACTACTTGGCACATATTTTTACGTGTCGCATCCATTTTACCAAAGCAACTCCTCAGACAGGGCGCATAAATTGTGAGAGGGTCAGGTGCCTCTATGGCGGTACGCACCAGCTTCTCAGTAGGGTTCAATGAAAGCAGGTGGAGTACTGGCGCCAGGACCAGAGGCAAGGACAATATTACTGAGCTGGATAATAGGCAATTCCAGACTTCATAGGTCTCCCCATTATAAATCTGTCTGACTGCTATCTCAGTTTTATCCCCAGAAATTCACACTTACAAATGAAATAGGGGCTCACACCAATCAAACATATTTTCTAGGGGTACCAACGGTTAAAGTTTACAAAAGAGTTTTAAAAGGGTTCACAGGCTTCCATAGTCAGACTACAGCAGCATCAATTTCTGTAAACCACTTATTGCCCAACATGAGTTTTACAAATGGTTACTTTCAAAATGGCACACCAAAGCCAGTGACAGAGCAAACATCTGCATCAGAATATCCCAAAAAAAAAAAAAAAAAAGGGGGATAGTTCACCAATAATTAGAGTCCACAGGAGATGTTCAAACAATAAATGCAAAATTCTTTAAGCAAAGCAAGTCTTACATGGTACAGAATTCCTTTCCCCAGCCACTTCTTCCCTTGTTACTCCATGAAATCCCTTCACAAAAGATCACATTCATGTTTCAGCTGAGTTCCCAAAATACCAATCTACCTTTGTGCCTCACAGTAATCTCCCAGGTCAACACAGGAACAGTCTTTGAAGCCTTGGCAGAGATTCTCTGGATTCCCCAACTCCAGCATCTCTGGACCATCTCACCCTCAGATCTTCCACAATGGTGTAACTTCCATCACGTCACAATCTTCAAGACCACCCCCACTCCTTTATGAACCCAGGATGGATCCCTCTTCTATTTTCACAATGGAGAGGAACAGGGCCGGTGCAAGGGTATTAGGCAAACTTTTTGCCTTTCGCCCTCCCCCTCCCCCTCCCCCTCCCCCCAGTCCTGGCCCCAGTTCTGGCCCCAGCTTCATTCACTCAGACAGGCCTCCCTCTCTTACATACACACTTAGGTTCCTTGTCTCATTCACACACACACACCCTTACACAGGCTCCCTCCCTCTCTCTCACTAACACCATTGCTCTCTCGTATACACACAATTCCTCTAACTCACACACACACACACACAAATAGAGGTGCTCTGCTCATGGCCCACTCTGCTGTGAGTGGGATGGGCTCCGCTCGCGACCCTATATGGCTGCTCTTTGCCACTCCCTAGTGGCCGGCATCCTAGGAGTCCACCTAATTTGCCTATTGGGATGTGCCGGCCCTGGGGAGGAACATATCAGTGGCCCCTGGTCTTTCTTCTTTAGAGGGAAATCCCTTGCAGTGCTCTCTCCTTAGGGAGAGGTGCTCCAGGTACCCCACTCCCCATGTAGATCCCTACATTCTCCCCAACTCCTCCCACCAAACTTCAAACTCAGGATTATGTAGTCCCAATACCATTCCCCCTAGTGGATCTCTCTTAAAACGTCTTAAAGGAGACACACAAATTAAAAGTTTAGCTACTGCTCTTCCCATTGTTTCCTAAGTGCACAAGCATGCTGTAATTTTATCAAACACAGTGCCATTTAGTGACGGTTCAATGGCATTACCCCATCAGTAGTTTCCCTAATCTTAAAGCATAAACTATTTTCAAAACATAACAAAACCCCATGTAGAAGTAAAGTGGACTTCATTATCCAGAATCCTTTCCAGGGAATTCCTCAATGACATGGGGCTCCTTTTGGGAAGTCTGTCATACCAAGTTGGAATAAACAATGGGTTTTCTGATCCTGATTTCTGTGCGTCCTCCTGGGAACCCTTCATTTTCATTCTGAAATTTAGGTTTCTCTTTGGACTGATGATGGGTTTCTGACATCTCAAGGATCCTCTATTGTATCTTTTTGTTCAATGTTCTTTTCTACTCTCTCCTCTAATTCCTTAGATGAAGCACCAGCTTACTAGTTATCTCCTCGCTTTAAAGTTGGTACTTGGAAGGCACCTAGGTATATTAGCTGGGTTAACTGATCTCCTTCTCTTCTCTCCAGATCAAACAGCATTTCTCCAAAGCTGCCTGTTCCAGTGCTTGAATGTCAGTTCCATACAAAACTGGGACCAGGATTTTCTTCTCTTCATGTCAAACTCAAGAACAAGAGATTTACTTCCTCAGCATGAGGATACTTTCTACTCCAGATGGTAACTCGGGAACAGACAACACAGTGTAAAGTCAAGTGCACCGCCACAGAGATAGATTGTATGGCGCCCTCTGCGATCCACTGCAACTTGGAGATAAAAGTCTGGCTTTCTCCCTCTCCAAGTTCCATCCAGTTCTCTTCTGTCTCTTGAACCTTCTGTGACTTAATAGCTGAAACCCCACTATTGCTCCATTCAGGCCACTCCTAAGGGGAAGGCCACAGCTGATTATTAGGGATATTCATTTTTAGTATTTTTTGGGGGTTTTTTCCTGAGAAATCCAATGCTATAACAAAAATAATCACTAGAAAAATGATTTTGTTATAACAAACAGGAGAAAAATCAGTGGAAAAAACATTTTCCATTGATTTTTTTGTAATATTGAAATTCCCAGGAAAATATAACAAAAACTGAAAACTAAGGTCCCTACAGATGGTTCAGACCACTCGCTATTCTTTCCAACTCCAATATGTCTTCTGGTGGTAGAAGCAAAGAACCTGGTAAAGGGTCCATAACTCCCTTTACACCTTCTACTACAGTAACTAATCTTAAATATTTAGAGGTCCATATTCAGTTGCTGTTTAGCTTGGCTGGTTAGCCGGATAAACCTATCCAGTTAGCTTAGCCTATATATTCAGCAGCACAGGGATGCCCCTGAATATATCCGGCTATCCTAAAGTTAGCTGGATATGTCTATCCAGCTAACTTTAGGAAAGGTCTACAAGATGACCAGACTCAGTTGGATAAGTTATCCAGCTAAATCTGAATATTGGAGTTAGTCAGATAACTTATCGGGCTAACTCAGTTCCTCCCAGTTACACCCTTGCTCCATGTGCCTCTTAGCTGTCTAAATATTTAACCAGATAAGTATGTAACGGATCCTCTGGTTCCATTACTATTATGCCTTGGGTGAACCCATAGCTAGTTAAGATCAGTATCGGTTAGTGATGGAGGAGGTTACTGGTCAAATGCAGCCCCTCCCTTCCATGGTGCTGGAATGGCCATCCCCCTAGAAAGTTTTTTTAAGTAGCTCTCTACTGAGAGACTGTGGGCAGTCCCTTTAGGTTTGCTTGAAGTTAGGAGGAAGTAGGAGGTTTTTCTGTGTTGGATTTTCAGGCCCAATCAGAGAAATCAGGCATATCCTGCCTGGGGATCCTGATCAAGGTTGGGAGGGTATTCGTTCCAGTCCATTCATTGGCTGGTTGGGGTTTCCCCTCTGGGTTTATTTTCAGGTTTTATATTTTTTCATGATAAGAGCCTTGTGAGACTCTTGGGTATCACCTGGACCCGAGGCCCATGGAACCCTGTGTCCGAGGATGCCCTTGGTAGGGAATACCTGCCCCTCCACACCCTCAATGAGGGGAGGTATAGTGGTTACCCGTTGCAAGGAGGAACGTCGGTGGTAACTTCTGTTTGAAGGGAAGAGACTTTGATTTTTGAGACCCAGGAGGAAGAGTTTTGGCTGCCCCTTCCTACCTGAGAGGAACATCAGGCAGGGTGAAGTGGCCGCTTCAGGCGGCAGAATTTTGAGGCAGCAAAATATGCCCCTCTCAAAACACCCCTGTGGTGTCTGCCTCACACTGCTACCCCTGCCCTTGCCATGGCTGCCGACTCCCTCACACTTACATTGCCAGAGGCAGATTGGCCTATAGGGACTTCGGGCATGCCCCGGTGGGCCGGTCATCCCAATCACATGATAGGTGTTGGTCACCAAGACCAACAGCAGCCCTGTGACATTTTTCAGAGTGGGCTCCTCCCCTTATGCCCTCCGCTTAGTGTTTTTTTTATTTTCCCCGCAGCAGCAGTTGCGGTTCCATGAGTCTGTTCATTGCACTTGTCCTGACCCCCATCATCACCATGGAGGCAGCCAGCACACTTTCTGCCACTGCATCGCCATGGTGATGATGGGGGTCAGGACAAGTGCAATGAATAGACTCATGGAACCGCAACTGCTGCTGCGGGGAAAATATATATATAGAAAACAAAAAACGTCAGGTAATATTTGCTCATCAAATGTGCTTAACGCTTACTAGAAAAAAAAACACTCAATAGAGTGGGATATAAGCACATATCAGTAATTTCAAATATTCACTCTACTACAAATAATTTTATTGTTTATCAAATTCTAATAAATACAAACTTCATTACACTCTATATCCTTTGAATCTGCGGTCATTTCAACAGTCAACATTGTTAAACATCTTCGTTAAAAGTTTCAAACACACATACCCCATACATTCTCATTCATACTAACAACTCATCCATAAAAAAACTCGCAAATCCACATTACATGAATTACAATAAGAATACCCTCTTATCAGAATTCGGCTCAGTAGAGATGACTCAGAACAGGATTCGTTAATGTTTAGATAAGTCATTGAGAGCAAAGATTCAGTGATATGTAGTAACTGATTGGGATGAGGGATTTATATAGATGACTTAAAACAGAGTCTATATATGTTGTGTGCAATATTGGGATTAGGGATTTCTGCAAAATCACAGTGGCTCCACAATTTTAGCATTGTATTGAAAGAAATATTATAATTGTAATTCATGTAATGTGGATTTGCGAGTTTTTTTTATGGATGAGTTGTTAGTATGAATGAGAATGTATGGGGTATGTGTGTTTGAAACTTTTAATGAAGATGTTTAACAATGTTGATTGTTGAAATGACCGCAGATTCAAAGGATATGAAGCGTAATATAGTTTGTATTTATTAGAATTTGATGAACAATAAAATTATTTGTAGTAGAGTGAATGTTTGAAATTACTGATATGTGCTTGTATTCCACTCTATAGAGTGTTTTTTTCTTCTATATATATATATATATAGATATATATATATATTTGCTGCGGCATGAGGATGAAAGAAGCCTGCCGCAGAGGAAAGCTGTTGGAGCTGGGAGGCAGACATTCAGTCGGTGGTGATGCAGTGGCAGGAAGTGGCTGCCTCCTGCCTGCAAAAACAGTATAAAACTACTTCAGGGCTTAACAGACCTCGGGCCTTCCCACACCAAATGGCCACCCACTCCCTCAAAAGCCCACTCAGACTCTCCTCTCCTGGGCTCTGCCTGGATTTTCCCTGACCACCAATTCACAAAGGGGAAGAAAAGTGAACTTAAGTGAGCATGACAATGTATGAGGCAGTGAGGGTATGTATGTCAGCATGTGTGAGTGTTAAGAGTGAGAGTGTGTCAGTGAGCATGTGTGTGAGGGAAAATGAATGAGTCAGCATATGTATGAGAGCATACATAATGCCGTGAGTAAGAGCATGTCTGTCAGTAAGCATGTGTGTCAGAGCAAGCAAGCACAACAGTGAGAGAGGGAGACTGTGTGTGTGTGCATGTATGTAACATGTGTGCTAGAGAACATTTATTTATTTATTTATTTAAAGGCTTTTCTTTGCCAACATTCGTAAGGCACATCATACCGGCTTACATTGAACTGAAAGGAAGAAAGTGCAATAAACAAATCATATCGTAAACAATGTGAGGAGAAACTATGTACATAATATGAGGCAATATATAACAGGTCTTGAAAGCAAAACATCTAATTCATGACCAGCTCAAGGAGACAGGAATCAAAAGTTCCCAGGTATAGAAAATAGGGGATTTTTTTCCTATCCTTAGTTTTAATTATTGGATATTATTTGATGTATTTGCTGTTTTTGAAATATTTTATTGGTGTTTGGGAAATTTTCAAAAATTTGCATATGAGTTAAATTACTGGATGTTCTAGTCATCAGCTGTTTTGAAATATATATTTTTAGTATGATTTTCCTATTGTGATTGATGTTTTATAGTTCTTGATTTTATTGTTTGATGTTTTATGAGGAATAATGGTATTTTCAGTTTTAGCATTGCTGTTTTGCATAGAGTCTGACTTATTGTGATTTCCATTTCAGATTTTGTCTGCACATTTCTGTTTATATTTTATTCTATATTTGGTGTAGATCCATCTGTGTTCCACATGTGTTATCGAAGGGACATATTCTGCTGGCATGTAGTTTCTCTGTAGGGATACAGCAGCCTGGCTTATTTTGTTTTCCTAATAGGAGGTATATTGGTGTCTTAGAACCTGGTGTCATATTTTTAATGTTGTCTTTTCAAATTAGGGTTATTACTGCTTGAGTGCAAAGGCAACGCTATGGAGTGGAGCCTGAGCTTAAATACTATGAATAGTTTGATGTCATCATCCAGGGCCGCGGCTAGGTTCCCACCGCGGTCCCTTCATAAGGATCAGCGATGTGCGTATGCACGTGCGCCTAGGGAGGGGCGCGGCGCAAGTGGTGGGGTCTCTCCGCGGGCCACGCGGAAAGGCCCGACGAGTAGTGGCAACAGGACCGGGAACACTGGAGACTGTAGCAGGGCTGGAGACACTGGGGGAGGCCCGAGGACGGAGCTGGCAGCCCACTGCCGCCAGTGAGGAGGAACCAGAGGCTGGCGTCCTTGTGGAAAGGTGAGAGGACCATGCCGCGGGTCTGCCGCGGACGGCACGCGTAACACAGACGGCTGCTTCCTTATCAGCCCGGGTGGGAGTTGGTTGACTTCTCTTACATTGGGCCTGATGGGAGGCAGCTCTCACTTCCTTCTCTTCTTTTTGGCCCAGTGGGAGGCTGTTTCCTCCTTCACCCAGATCAGAGCGAGACATTGCCAGCTCCTGCTGTTCTGGGCCTGATGGGATGCAAACTTTATCTTCCCCTGCTCAGCCTGGGAGTGAGGCTGCTGATGAGGGTGGGGGAAGGAGGTTGGGGATGCTGCACAGACAGAGGTGAAGGGAGAGGGAATGTGGGGGCTGCTGAGCAGGAAGGGGTGGGAAACAGGGGGCTCGGGGTAGCAGGGCAGGGAGGGAGATGGGATGAAGGGGTAGAAAGAGTCAAACAGTGAAGAGGGAGCACAGGGAAGAGGATGTGGGGGGGTGGGCATCAGGAATGCTGGGCAGGGATGTGAGTGTGAACGGATGATTGAAAGGGAATAATTGGGGAAAAGTGAAGGGTGATGGAGGTATGGAGGAGGAGCGATGTGGTGCAAGAGAGATATGATGTCAGTTTGGGGAAATATGTATTTCTTCTGTCTTTGTACTTTGCTTAGTGTAGGAGGAAATGTATTTCTGTTTCCAGCTCTCCAGGTTTGCACTGCATGCAGAAAGGCTTTTTCAGGTTTCCATTACAGGTTTTGTCTTCACATTTGTAATTTGTGGTCTTTTATTCTGTATTTGGTGAAGGTTGGATCTGTATGTGTGACTGAGGTGAAGTATTTTACAAATAGGTAGGGATTTGTATCAATCTTTGTTGTGTTTTCTCATTCTCAATAGGACATGCACTGGTGCTGCACTGCTGCCTTTTCATAGGAAGGGATATTGCTGTTTGAGTTCTTGGAATTAGTGTTGCAATTATATGGAAGGCTTGCTATACATGTGCTGAGTGGGTTTTTTTTCCAGGTTTTGTATTTTATAATGCACCTGATAGTAAGGGAGTTTGGGGTTTTGTAACTGAGATAGTACCAGAATCAGAATATCTTTTTTATATAGCGAGTTGTATTTGAAATATCCTAGTTCTGCTCAGCATTCATTGTTTGGGAATGGGGGGAGGGGGGAGCGGCGGCTGGGTCCTGTCGATGCAGAGTACAGTATATGTTTACATATAGCCCCAAGGTGGTCAAGTGTTCAGTGTGTCATGGCCTGTAAGCATTATCTGCCAGGTGTGTCCTAATAGAAAAAAAGATTGAGAACCACAGATCTAGTTGGAGGTTCCAGCCGCAAAGAGATGAACTTTCTTTTATGGCCCCAGTGGTGTGCGGTCCGCACCCATGGATGGGGTTACAAGTAGTTATCCAGCTAAGTGAAGGCCGCTGATCCAGGGCACATATTCAGCTGAAATGGACCTCCCACTTAGCAAATCATGGCTGTATGATGAATATGCTGCTAGTTTCTTCACATTAATTATCCTCCTAATTAATTAGTAGACTTTCAAGAAACTCAAGTGTTGAAGAATTATCTAGTAAATGTTGCATGAGGACAGGTATCAATCAATGCATCTAGAATTCCAGTTTCTATATGAAAGGCTGAATAGTGGCATTGTCACGTGCAGGGGGGGAAATTTTGAAAACGGTGCATTATGAAGCAAAGTCTGTGGATACTTTTACCCACGGGCTTTACACCAATTTTCAAAGGAAAAGTATGCAATGTACTTTTCTCTTTGAAAACTGCCAAAGGAAAATAAGTACCCACAGAGATTTGGGCCTCCTTTTTCTGTGGATAGTTTTTTTTCCAGCCAAAATTCCACTGGTTGTTGCCTCTCCCAGCCTGACCTGGCTGCAGAAACGCCTCCAGGAAAACATGGGTGAAAGAATGCACATCGTGACACAGTGTGAGCGCTTTTACCCGTTTCAGAGAAGCCGTTTACTTGGGTGCATGGTTTTTGAAAATTGCCTTCCAGGTCAGGGAAAGATGGTTGGTGAGCAGTCACACCCCCATTATGGTGATCACAGTGATACTGGCGCATCTCCTTTGCAGAAGAGGCATACTAGTATCTTCCAGGGAAAAAAAAAAACATAATTAAGGGCCTCAGTTTTCAGTTTTTATTTTATTTTGCCTGGGAATTTCAATGATGGAACAAAAAAACAACAAAAAAAAGAAATCAGTAGTGAAATTACTTTTCCACTGATTTTTCTCCTGTGTGTTTATGTAACAAAGTTGTTTTTCCACTGATTCTTTTTGTTATAGCATTGATATTTCCAGGCAAAATAAAATAAAAACTGAAAACGAAGGTCTCTAACCATAATTAAAAGGTTGGGAGGGCTGAAGCACGAGTAGATGTGCATATGAATAATGCATTCTACAGTCCTACCTCACTTGTATCTAATTAAAGTGTTAATGTATGCGGCAACCATTTTAGAATGGAATATGAGGAAGAACAGTGAAACAACTGAGTGAAGATTTCCGATAGGTTAAGCAGACAGGCAGAGCATTTCAAATGTGAGGGAAGGGTTTCTTTAATCCTTTTTTTTGCTCAAGCTTCATAAGCTTGAGCATAGTTGATTCATTTAGAAATTCATTGCACTCCCTGTGCATAGCATTTTTTACAAAGCACTGTAGCTTTCCCTTTTGTGCCTTGAGGACCCTACAGTGCACAAAAAAGACAGGCTTTTGATTGCTTCCATGTGTTCACAGTCATTTTTTAAAAAATGACTCAGATTCTTCCTGAAAGGTGTGGTTTCAAGTAATGCCCTTCATGACTTGGTAAACAGGAGGTCACTGCAGCACCAAAGAAGAAAACTCACTACTACTCTTTAATTCCAAAGTGAAAGAAAAAAAAAACCCCAAACTGAAAGCAGGTGTTAGACAGGATCAGCAGCAGATACATATGCGGTGTCCATTAAAAACATTCCTGATTTTGTAATATAATGATAATACTTTTGAATTTTGAAACTTGATATATGTTTCATTATTTTTATATTTGTTCTCCTTCCCCCTATCCTTTTTTCTATAGTTCCTAAATCTCTGCAACCCATATGTCATGCCTGGGAACCCCTGCCAGCCCCCAAGAGCTAGAGGAACACTGGCAACAAGATGATTCCTCAGTACCACTATTTATTGCTGGCAGGCCACTACAGTAGCAGCAGCCACCATCTTCCCTTCCAGGAATCAAGAACATTACCTTTGCCGCAAGCATAACCTCAGTTGATCCCAACAAACAGCAAACCTGAACCACCATGTATGTGTATGTGGACAAGTGCAAGGTGTTGCATATAGGGAAAAATAACCCTTGCTGTAGTTACACAATGTTAGGTTCCATATTAGGTTCTACCACCCAAGAAAGAGATCTAGGCGTCATAGTGGATAATAGGGATGTGAATCGGGCTTCGGATGATTGAAAATATCGTCGATATTTTCAAAATCGTCAGAAATCGGGGGCTCCCCCAAAACGATAGGAAAACCCCACGATATTGATCGTGGGGGTTCCCTTATCATTTTGGGGGAGGGTGGAAAAAACAGCACACAAAAATAACCCCTAAACCCACCCCGACCCTTTAAAACTAACCCCTTAGCTTCCCCCACCCTCATGACCCCCCAAAAAACTTTTTACAGGTACCTGGTGGTCCAGTGGGGGTCCCTGGAGCAATCTCCCGCTCCGGGCCGTCCTCCCGCTCCTGGGCCGTCGGCTGCCACTAATCAAAATGGCGCCGATGGCCCTTTGCCCTTACCATGTGACAGGGTATCCGTGCCATTGGCCGGACCCTGTCACATGGTAGGAGCACTGGATGGCCGGTGCCATCTTGTGCTCCTACCATGTGACAGGGGCTGACCAATGGCACCAGTAGCCCCTGTGACAT
The DNA here is from genome assembly GCF_901001135.1 of Rhinatrema bivittatum. NCBI lineage: Eukaryota > Metazoa > Chordata > Amphibia > Gymnophiona > Rhinatrematidae > Rhinatrema > Rhinatrema bivittatum. The sequence continues at coordinate 217,416,648 of NC_042616.1, forward strand.
AGTAAGGGCAAAGGCTATCGGCGCCATTTTGATTACTGGCAGCCCATGCCCCGAGTGCAGGAGATCGCTCCCGGACCCCCGCTGGACCACCAGGAGCTTTTGGCAAGTCTTGGGGGACCCTCCTGAACCCCCACAAGACTTGCTGAACGTCCAGTGGGGGTCCAGGAGCGACCTCCTGCACTCGGACCGTCGGCTGCCAGTATTCAAAATGGTGCCGATAGCCTTTGCCCTTACTATGTCACAGGGGCTACCGGTGCCATTGGTCAGCCCCTGTCACATGGTAGGAGCACAAGATGGCGCCGGCCATCCAGTGCACCTACCATGTGACAGGGTCCAGCCAATGGCACGGATACCCTGTCACATGGTAAGGGCAAAGGGCCATCGGCGCCATTTTGATTAGTGGCAGCTGATGGCCTGGGAGCGGGAGGACGGCCCGGAGCAGGAGATCGCTCCTGGGACCCCCACTGGACCACCAGTTACCTGCAAAAAGTTTTGGGGGGGGGTCGGGAGGGTGGGGGAAGCTAAGGGGTTAGTTTTAAAGGGTCGGGTGGGTTTTTTGTTTATCGGCTCGGGCGCAGCCGATAAACAAAACCGCGATCGGGCCCGATACAAAAAACCCCACATGTGAATCAGAACCGGAATCCAAACCGATTCCGGTTCCAATTCACATCTCTAGTGGATAATACTTTAAAATCGTCGGCTCAGTGTGGTGCAGCAGTCAAAAAAGCAAACAGAATGTTAGGAATTATTAGGAAGGGAATGATTAATAAAACGGAAAATGCCTCTATATCGCTCCATGGTGAGAGTGCACCTTGAATACTGTGTACAATTCTGGTCGCTGCATCTCAAAAAAGATATAGTTGCGATGCAGAAGGTACAGAGAAGGGCAACCAAAATGATAAAGGGGATGGAACAGCTCCCCTGTGAGGAAAGGCTGAAGAGGTTAGGGCTGTTCAGCTTGGAGAAGAGATGGCTGAGGGGGATATTATAGAGGTCTTTAAGGTCATGAGAGGTCTTGAACAAGTAGATGTGAATCGGTTATTTGCACTTTTGAATAATAGAAGGTCTAGGGGGGCACTCCATGAAGTTAGCAATAGCACATTTAAGACTAATCAGAGAAAATTCTTTTTCACTCAACGCACAATAAAGCTCTGGAATTTGTTGCCAGAGGATGTGGTTAGTGCAGTTAGTGTAGCTGGGTTCAAAAAAGGTTTTGATAAGTTCTTGGAGGAGAAGTCCATTAACGGCTATTAATCAAGTTTACTTAGGGAATAGCCACTGCTATTAATTGCATCAGTAGCTTGGGATCTTCTTAGTGTTTGGGTAATTGCCAGGTTCTTGTGGCCTGGTTTGGCCTCTGTTGGAAACAGGATGCTGGGCTTGATGGACCCTTGGTCTGACCCAGCATGGCAATTTCTTATGTTCTTATATTGTGCCAAAGCTTGTACCATTGGGCTAGATTCATTACTTGGAATATTTTATTCAAGATTTGGAAAATTGCAAAGCATTTGAAGACTGCATTAGCTACTAATGAATGGTGGTTAAAGCATTCTGTTATATAAATAAGGCAGACAGAAATATTACATAACTGTATTCGGATTTTGTTTAGGTATCCCCCCTCTCATGTTTCTGCCCCAATGAACTTAATTGTATGTTGAGTGAAAAATAATTTTCTCCAATTAGTTTTAAATGTGTTACTTGCTAATTTCATAAAGTGCCCCTTAGTCCTTCTATTATCTGAAAGAGTAAACAACCGATTCTCATTTACCCATACTAGACCTCTCATGATTTTAAAGACCTCTGTCACATCCCCCCTCAGCCGTCTCTTCTCCAAGCTGAGCAGCCCTAACCTCTTTAGCCTTTCCTCATAGGGAATTTGTTCCACCCCGTTTATCATTTTGATTGCACTTCTCTGTACCTTCTCCATTGCAACCTTATCTTTTTTGAGATGCGGCGACCAGAACTGCACACAGTACTCAAGGTGCGGTCTCACCAAGGAGTGATACAGAGGCATTATGACATTCTCTGTTTTATTCACCATATCCTGCCTAATAATTCCTAACATTCTGTTTGCTTTTTTGACTGCCGCAGCACACTGAGCTGACGATTTCAATGTATTATCCACTATTTGTTGCGCTGGAGGAGGACCCTTGGCCTGGTGCAGGATTGGTACTGCCCTCTGGTCGGACCCAGAGAGCGCCTGGATAACTTAAAAACCTAACTGGCTATGATAACTTAAAAACCTAACTGGCTATGTTTGAATATAACTGTTTAGGTTTTTAAGTTATCTGGCCTTGTGTGGCTTTACGCCATTTACTCTTTCTGTCGTAGACTCTGTTTGAGTTTTCGAAGCACCTTGCCCCAGCACCCTCTCTGCCTCTCTGCCTACAAGCTCGCTCTTCACTACTACAAGAGCTCCACCCTAAAATCAAAAAGGGACTTTTACGCTCATAAGATCCATGACCTCATCTTCGACGCTAAAGCCGTTTTTGCATACGTATCCAATTTAACACAAATCAAAGCTCCAGACTTTCCACCCAACCAAGCTCAATCAAAAGCAGAAGAGTTGGCCCTCTTCTTTCGAAATAAAGTCACTAATCTCCTATCACAGATTCCCTCCTACACCACCTCGTCTTCTAGTGCATATCACCACCCCAACAAAGACATATCTCTCAAATCTTTTGAACCCATCACAGCCTCAGAGATCCAAGCAGTTTTGAAGAAAATGAAACCTTCCTCACATCCCTTCGACCGAATCCCCACTAAACTGCTCCTACTAATCCCCAACACCATCTCCAAATCACTGGCTGATATCATTAACTGTTCTTTATCCCAGGGAATCTATCCAGAAGATCTTAAACTGGCCTCCATCAAACCACTTCTAAAGAAACCAAATCTGGATCCTAAAGATCCTAATAGCTTCCGCCCAATCTCCAACCTTCCATTTATAGCCAAGGTCATGGAAAAATTAGTCAATACACAACTATCTGATTACATCGAAGACCACAAAATTCTGTTCCCTACCCAATATGGATTCCGAAAAGCAGTAAGCACAGAATCCCTACTCCTATCCCTGACAGACCACCTCATCATGGGCCTCGATAAAGGTCACTCCTTCTTACTGATTCTCTTGGACCTCTCGGCTGCATTTGACACTGTTAACCACTCCATCCTCCTAAACCAGCTGTCAAACATCGGAATAACAGGAACTGCATTGGCCTGGTTCAAAACATTCCTTGACAACAGAGGCTACAAGGTTAAAATCCACAATAAAGAATCACACCGTCATCATTCCTCCCTAGGAGTCCCCCAGGGTTCTTCCCTATCCCCCACGCTCTTCAACATTTACCTTCTTCCACTATGCAAGCTGTTAACCAAAATGAACCTAAAACACTTCATATATGCCGACGATGTCCAGATCGTGATCCTCCTTAAAGAATCCATCACTAAAACACTGGAATTTTGGGGAAACTGCCTTCAAGAAATCAACGGCCTCCTCACTAGCTTAAACTTAATACAAAACTTTTCTAAGACCAAACTCCTTCTCATCTCCCCAGAAAACAGTACTATCACTACGAACACACCAGCCAACCTTCACATCACCCAAGCAAGAGACTTAGGAGTTATTATCGATAATCGGCTAAACCTAAAATCATTTATCAACCAAACGACTAAGGACTGTTTTCATAAACAGTACAGAATTAGCAGCCAACTGTCCGATCTGGATTCCTTTATTGAACAGAGACACAAATTTTAAAACAAACCCGACTCAGGCCGAGTTTCGCCCTCTTTCAATGGGGCTGCCTCAGGGGCTATAACATACAATAAATAACACATACTGATAAATAAATAAAAATCATAAAAACATAATTAAAACAAACATATAAAATGGTAACATGTATGTATGTGATGTGACATATAAAACTGAAAAATAAATTATATTGACTGTGTATCTGGTGAAGTATCAATCAAAGCCAATAAAAATATATATTGTCTTTACCTCAGCTTTATCGTTTTGTAGTTTCTGAGTGTCCGGGTTTCAAATATAAATATACATCAAATGGTCTGTAATTTTATGGATGAAAAAAGTAAGAATGAAATAAATAAATAATATTGTGAATATTAAATTAATAGATCACATAAAAAATTGTATATGTACCTCTAGTCAAAAAAGATATCCTGTGCCGCAATGTGATTAATGAACAATGCTCTCCAATGCTGTGTATAATGTTAAAAAATTAAAAAAATATTATTTTAAAAACGCTTATTTATATGTATAATATAGATGCTTACTCAAAAATATTGAACCAATGCTATTGGCAAACAGACAATACATTGTAATGCAAACTTGTTGTAATACACAAAAGTTGTAATCCTCAAATCTGAGAGCAGGCAGTTTATATGGTTTTTTTGACACATTTCTGGGACACTAGTTTAAAGCCATTTATTTAAGCCAATACATTCATTGGGCTAAGTTTTTTAATTCAATTATATACTCAGAATGTTTTTTATAGACACAGTACTTTAGAATGCTGTTGATTTGTCTCAGTTTAGTCAAAGTTACAAGAATTTTCAGTTCAATGTATTTTCATACTTGTCGTATCTATTTGTTCTCTTTCATGCATTGAGTTTTAACGCGGCAATTATTTGCATTACAATGTATTGTCTGTTTGCCAATAGCATTGGTTCAATATTTTTGAGTAAGCATGTATATTATACATATAAATAAGTATTTTTAAAATAATTTTTTAATTTTTTAACATTATACACAGCATTGGAGAGCATTGTTCATTAATCACATTGCGGCACAGGATATCTTTTTTGACTAGAGGTACATATACAATTTTTTATGTGATCTAATAATTTAATATTCACAATATTATTTAGTTATTTCATTCGTACTTTTTTCATCCATAAAATTACAGACCATTTGATGTATATTTATATTTGAAACCCGGACGCTCAGAAACTACAAAACGATAAAGCTGAGGTAAAGGCAATATATATTTTTATTGGCTTTGATTGATACTTCACCAGATACACAGTCAATATATTTTATTTTTCAGTTTTATATGTCACATCACATACATACATGTTACCATTTTATATGTTTGTCTTAATTATGTTTTTATGATTTTTATTTATTTATCAGTATGTGTTATTTATTGTATGTTGTAGCCCCTGATGCAGCCCCATTGAAAGAGGGCGAAACTCGGCCTGAGTCGGGCTTGTTTGAAAATTTGTGTCTCTGTTCAATAAAGGAATCCAGATCGGACAGTTGGCTGCTAATTCTGCACTGTTGCCCCCACGGCTTTGTTAGACAGCCTCCCTTGCTGTTTCTTCTGTTTTCATAAACTACATGTCCTGAAAAGAGGGGCAGCCAGCTTCGGCAAAATCTTAAAAACGCTACTTTACCTGACAGCCCATACTACTTCTCCTTCCAGGGGAGGTAGTTGAGAAGCATTTTTGCTGTTCCTCTCCACGCTACTATCTTTCTTTCTCACACTGCTTCCATGTGTAGGTCACTGTGTAACAGAGAACACGTATGCCTACTCAGCATTTGTCTTCACAATGTAGCAGTACTGGAAAAAGTGTGGTGCAAGATAAAATTACATCAAAGACATGTCACTGCCACCATGTGTTCTTCCTGGTAGTGACACTAAAAGAGGCATGTATTGTGCGACACTTTGTGGGCTACCTAGCATGGTGTGCCTTGCCAGCCCTCCCCAGTGGACCCCATCCTACCACTCACAAGTGTGTGACATTGGCCTACCAATGTGCTGCCACTCCAGCTCCTCCTGGAGCATCAGGAACTGCAGCTGTAGAAAAGCTATAAATGGGAAATAACTTGGAACTTTAAGAACGCACATGTGAAAGGTGAAGGTACACAGTTAAAGTTTTCAGTGACTACATTTGCTGATTACAGCTTATTCCAAGGTGTAGAAATGTGTGTATGTGAGGTGCTACCCCTATATTGGGTCTGCTTACTGTCACATGGCCATGGTCACACAGAGGTGACAACACAGCCACGGCACTTAAAGACAAACTGCAGACTAGGGATTGTTTGCAACTGCATCCACATTGACAGCATATGTAGATCCAGTCCTGGTCTTACTGCCATGCATGCAGGTATTGATAGCCTTGGTTGTCATACCTATAGGCTAATCACAGGAATGCCTGCAGGTTATGGCTTCCAAGCCAGCACAGGATTTACCAGTCACAAAAATTGAACATACTTATCAAGAGTAATGCATACATCACAGTGCTGTAATTGCACCCCTTCCATTTCAGCCTTACTGAAAGTGCTAGTGCTACGTGGTGCCGTAGACATTATCAGGCCGATTCAGTAAAATCCGCGGGAGAGCGGACGAACGCCCGCTCTCCTGGCCTGTGCGTGCAATTCTCTATTTAAATGAGCCCCGGCGGTAGAAACGGGCAAAAGGAGGCGCTAGGGACACTAGCGTGTCCCTAGCGCCTCCTTTTAGCCCAGAGCGGCAGCTGTCAGCGGGTTTGACAGCCAACGCTCAATTTTGCTGGCGTCGGTTCTCGAGCCCGCTGACAGCCATGTGTTCGGAAACTGGACGCCGGCAAAATTGAGCCTCCGGTTTTTGACCCGAAAGCCGCCAGCCCATTTTAAATTTTTTTTTTTACTTTTTTTACCCTTCGGGACCTCCGACTTAATATCGCCATGATATTAAGCGCCTACCTTTGGGTAGGCGCTAATTTCTTAAAGTAAAATGTACGGCTTGGCTGTACATTTTACTTTCTGTATCGCACGGGAATACCTAATAGGGCCATCAACATGCATTTGCATGCAGCCCCAAGGGCAGGTTAACAGTGCGCTCTGTCAGAGCGCACTGTACTGTAGCGGCCTGTATGTGCACAGCTCCTTACAAGCTAGCCTTCCTTACAAGCTAGCCACCCCAACACACATGCACCTGACTACATCTAATGATGCAATTTATAAATACTACTGTGAAAAAGGTGAGGCCCTTGTCCATCATGAAGTCTTGTATGTTGCATTAGCTTCTTGGTGAGCCTACAGCAGGATGCACGTTACAGTCAGTGAAGGCAGGATTATGAATCAGATAGTGTCCTCCCTTCACTTGTCATTTGTATAACCCATGACATGTCACTGTCACAGTTTATTTTCTAACCACTCTGACAGCATCCATATCTATCAATAACAAAAGTTTATATCATACAGGCCAATGGTAAGATGTATTTGAACCTCCTGCCTTCAACTCTCCCCTTACATGTAGCCTTACTCAGATATAAAGATGTCACATACATGCATGGCCATTGTGCTTTATGTGTCAATGATATTAATGTGCTGCAGGTGAATGAACATATGTATGAACAGTTAACATGTGCTGAGTATTGGCCTTTTACCTATATCTACAAGCTCTTACAGTGCAGCAGTGAAATAGGAGCACCAGGAAAGCACAGAAGCTGAGCAGTACTGCCTCAAATTGTTTGGAGAGAGTTCCATTGCCAAAATCGCTGCACAATTTTCCATGCTTTCATGGTTGCATGCCCTTGCTGATCACATGCATGTCACCACTCCTGGGAATCTGGAAGAACCGCTACCTTCTATGCTGAGCATCATGTGCTGTAAGTCACTTTCTCTGCTTGTTCAGAACATTCCAGGTCTGCTGCTCCACTGGCAATGAAGTGGTCTGTGTATAGCATTATGGGTACAGAAAATCTTGTCAGCTGAGCTGTTATGTCACTGCCATGCTAGCTGATGGCCTTTCTGTGTTGTGGTTTGCCAGATTTGCATTTAGTGCTAGAGATGAGCTTCGTTTTTCTGGCTCGGGTCGGGTTTCAGTTCGGGCGCTTCATGGGAAAACTTGTTTTCCCACTGATCGTTTTTTGCCAAAAACGAAACTGGAACCCGAACCCGAAACCGGAAAAATGAATAAAAAAAACAAAAACCACGCGAATCGGGAAAAAAACACACCCCACCCTTAAATTTTACTTTCTTACACCCCCCCACCATCCCGATCCCTCCCCAAGATTTACTAAAAGTCCCTGGTGGTCCAGCGGGGTCCCACGAGTGATCTCTCCCCCCATGCCGTCGGGCTATCGGGCCTGTTATGACTCAAAATGGTGCCGATAGCCTTGCCCTTACGATGTCACAGGGGCTAACGGTGCCATTAGTGCCATTGGTCAGCCCCTGTCACATGGTAGGAGCAAGGGCAAGGCAAGGGCAAGGCTATCGGCACCATTTTGAGTCATAGCAGGCCTGACAGCCCGACGGCATGGAGGGAGAGATCGCTCGCGGGATCCTGCTGGACCACCAGGGACTTTTAGTAAGTCTTGGGGAGGGATTGGGATGGGGGGGGGTTGTAAGAAAGTAAAATTTAAGGGTTGGGGTGGGTTTTTTGTTTTTTTTAATAAATGTGCCCCTCACCCCACACTAACCCGAAAAACGAATTTTCCCCGAAGCTTGGGGAAAATCCGTTTCGTGGTTCAGGTCCCCCTGAACCACAACGAATTAGGCAATTTGTAATTAGGCAATTTGTAATTAGGCCATTGGTCAGCCCCTGTCACATACTCCTACCATGTGACAGGGGCTGACCAATGGCACCGGTAGCCCCTGTGACATCGTAAGGGCAAGGCTATCGGCACCATTTTGAGTCATAGCAGGCCCAACAGCCCGACGGCATGGAGGGAGAGATCGCTCGCAGGACCCCGCTGGACCACCAGGGACTTTTAGTAAGTCTTGGGGAGGGATTGGGATGGTGGGGGGGGGGTGTAAGAAAGTAAAATTTAAGGGTTGGGGTGGGTTTTTTGTTTTTTTTAATAAATGTGCCCCTCACCCCACACTAACCCGAAAAATGTCCCCCCATACCACAACGAATTAGGCAATTTCGTTGAAATTGCTTAATTATTTATAAACGAATGCACATGTCTATTGTGCGCAGCGTGCCCTCCCCCACCCAATGTTGCTTTACCACATGCTAGTTGGAGTAGGCAGCCGATCTCGACCTTAGGTTGACATGGAGCCTTGCAATTTAATGGAGGGAGGTTGTGCTTGTTCTGGAAAAGTGCTGTCAATGTCGGGATACTGTGATGGATGGAACATGGATTTGCAAGAATTCAATAATGCTATAGCTGTTGGGCAAATTCTGATGAGTGGTTAGCATCATGCAGCTTTACACACAGCATGTACTGATATACCAGGTGCAGAGGTCTGTGTGTGTGTGGCTGGGGTGGAGGTAGGTTAGCTTGCCTGGTGGCTGAGGCCTAATGGAACTCCTATTCTAGAGTCCATGTTTGCTGTCACTGGTCTCTTTGCCTCCTCTCTGTGGATCATATCATGCACACTTCACATAGAGGTGGGCACCCCAGCCCGCATCTTTTGTCACTCACTCTGTGCTGTGTAAACACTGGCAGGGTAGGTCAACCTTTTGTGTGCCATTTGAAGGACATTACTTTTTTTTTTTTTTTACTGATATTGACAATTTTTATTGAGAGGAATATGAAACCATACAAACAATAAACATCCACTTTGAGATACATCCATAATATACTCTAAAAGGTGAAGTACAGACTATGGTGCTGACATGATCCGAAATCCAACCAATAAACTCACGCCCCTCTCAGTTATTCCACCCTCCCCGCCATCCCCTGCCCTCCCACTCCAAACCCCCAGCTTAATCATGTGGAACCGGTTACAACAGTTGCATAAGCTTGGTGGTTATAAGAAACAGTTCAAATACCCCTCCTCCCCAGGGCCCAATGAGGAGTCCAAGCCCTGAAAAAATAAAACAATAATAATAATAATAATAATCCCGCCCCTTCTCATTATAAAAGGTTCGTCATTAGGGACCAGCTTCTATAAAGCTTAGGCAGTGTATCTCATCTTATGGCTGTCAGTTTTTCCATGTATTGAATTTGTCTTAATTTGTTGAGTAATTGAGTCCTACTCGGTGTTTTGGTAGATTTCCACTGTGCTGCTACCAGCAGGCAAGCTGCTGTCGCAATAAATGTAAACAAGGCTTGTTTCTCTTCAGTTAGTTCTGGGCAAGGGAGCCCTAATAGCCAGGTCTCCATCTGTAAGGGGACCCGTTCACCCACTCTCTGCAAGCTGCTGACATTCCCCCCAAAAGGATTGTATCTTTGAACAATGCCACCACATATGTATAAACGACCCTATAAGAGAGCACTGTCTCCAACACAAGGGAGAGCCTCTTGGGAGCCAATGCACCATCCTGGCTGGTGAATAATGCCAACGATAAGGAAGCTTATACCGTTTCTCCATCATCGCCGCTGACATGCATATCTTCCCTAAGTTGCGAAAACACTCCTCCCATTGCTATCTTTCCCAAAGGATCCCCATATCCATTTCCCATGCAGCCAGATGTGTCGCTACAGTAAACTTCCCAGACATAAGCAATTGATATACCTTGGATATGATTTTCCTTAATTTGCCTGCCAGAATTCAATATCCTTCAAAAATTGAGCGCCCTTGTTTCAGATCCTGTTTGATTCCACTTGTAAAAATAAAATGCCACACTTGACCATAAGCTAGGAAGTCTGATTTGGGTAAACTGAAGGTCTTCTGTTCCTCTGAAAAAGGGGACCATCCCATTAGACCACAACTGTCCCAAGCTTGAGAGGCCACAAGCCTCCCATCTCCAGAAAGTAGTGTTATCTAGCCCTGCTGAAAATTCTCTCAAATACCTAATGGAGGATGACATTACTTTTTCTGTGCAGACATAGACATGGTGCAGCCATATCTGCAGTGAAATGTCTGGGACAGGCCTTGCTAGCCACTGTAGGTGCTTCACTTGTACAGTACTCTAACAAGCCATGCCATACCACTGTGTACTTGCTGAGTGTTGGAACAGAGAGACAGCTGCTGTGTGACAAGTACAGAGAAAGAGTGAGGTAGTACTGTGTGGTCCACAGGCGAACAGAACAGTGTCTATAGGGGGAGCAGGCACACTTCCACAGAGTGACTGCCATCCCTGTAATAGACTGCCTTCAGGATCTGGATGCTACCTGTAAGGTCATCCTTACCTTACACGTATTATACCAATCCCTAAGCCATGCCATTACAGGGCTGACCAGCAGTCTGTGGAAGTGTGCCTGGTCTGTTGCACCAACACCAGGCCTCTCCATCCGCTGCTATTAGCCTGGAGGTTAGAGTGGAAGACCTGGAGGAGCTGAGGAAGACAGAGAGGTACATTGATGAGACCTTCAGTGACATAATAGCCAAGTCCCAAATCCAGTCTGGCAGCCCCGGTGCTGCCTTGGATCAGGAAGGTCTCCTGGTTGGAGAGCATCATCCTGGTGTAGCAGGAAGTCATCCTGTAGTAAGGTCCTCCTCTCCTGGTGATGCGTTGACTTCTCACACTAAAGACAAGTTTTCCAGTGCTACTGGCCAGGAGGGAAGGGTTAGGTCGGCCATCATAGTTGGTGATTCGATTATTAGAAATGTAGATAGCAGAGTGGCTGGTGGACGTGAGGAGGACTGCCTGGTAACTTGCCTGCCTGGTTCGAAGGTGGCAGACCTCACGCATCATCTAGACATACATATATATTTATAATATAGCGATTGCGTGAATACAGGCTACTTTCAAGCATATATCCATTGACAATTACATCCAAACTGTTTTATTTACATTTCAATAACAACTTCTAAACAGAATAATTTATTACAGAGTTGTCAGTTGCTATAATCAATTCCAATTACAGAACATGAAAAGAGATTTTCGAGTGGAATATATGAACAAAGCTAAAACCATTTTTGAAATTCTGTAAATGGTTTCATTGTACATTAAATATCTATTTTACAGTGGTGGGTAAAAAAGTCAAATAGAATGTTAGTAATTTTTAAGAAGAAATTGAAAACAAAACAGAATATCATTACACATTAGGGATGTGTGTTCATTATTAAAAATACATGCATAATCTCCGTTTCCCATGGTATTAAAAAGTTGGCGAGGTATGTGCATACCCACTAAAATGGATGTGACGGATGCATATCCCTATTACACATATTCCTATATCATGATCACTGTGTCTTAAAAAGAATATCAGGACAGTGCTGCAGGTGTCATCTTCTTTCCTCCCAAATGGTCCTCCTCTCTTCTCCCCTTCTGGCTTCTGCTAGATTAACTTGTACTAAATTCTGTACTTTCAGCTGCTATGCCCCAAAACTATGGAGCAAGCTACCATGACTGCTACACCTTGAGACAATGTACCTCACTTCCAGAAAAAAGTTAAGGCGTGGAGGTTCAACAAGGCATTCACGTAATTCCACTTCAGTTACCGTGGCAATTGTAAAAACCGTGGTAAAGACCGGGACAGCGAATAAAACATTCCTCTCACCTCTACGCATACTTTATTCCCTCCCTAATAGCCCCCTCATGTTTCACTATGATCACTGTAACTATGATACTATGTAACAGGAATTTAATTTAAATTTGAAATTTTTCATCAATAAGCAGGCTGAATTAGCCATGACATGGGGATGATGTCATCCAGCGGCACTGAACAGACTCATCTATCCTAGCTAGTAGAGCTTTTGGCTCTACTGAGCATGTGCAGGAGTTCCCACACGGGCATTGCCTCATGAGCCTCAGTCATTTTTTTTTGTCCGAGCTCAAACACGGATGTGTACTCAGTCTCTCTAAAAAGTTTTTTTTAAAGCTCTTGAATTCCTTAAATTTGACTACCTCTTTTCAGGTTTTGCTCATTTTTAGTTGTCTCACTGCCTCTGTAGCACACATAACAGAATTTTCAGTGGTACAAAAAAAAAAAAAGAGGAAATCCTCCCTCATTATTACCTCCTCAAGATGTCCACTGAAAAGAAAACCTCACACGTGAATTTCCAAAGGAGCTATGCATGATGCATCTTCTAGTGTTCCACCCAAGGAAGGTGCCCCATTTGCCCCCCCCCCTTATCTTTGCACTGGATTCCTCAAGAAAAGAAGATCAGGAAGAGGGGGTGAGAGCATATACATGTACTTTCATAGTTCCCATGGCCTGTGCTGCCAAATTATTTACTTGCACCACATTTTTGTGGATACTCCTGTTCCAGAAGACTCAGTGAACAGGAGACAACTTAAGCTTACCCAGCTGGAAAAACAGAACTGATCCCCTGAATAAGAACATAGACATGGCATGCAGGACCCAGGGCAGATCATTATGTACAGAGTTCTTCCCCCTCCCCAGATATGATCCTCTCCCCCACAATCACCAGATATGATCTTCTTCCTTTTCCATCCCTCCTGCTAACAGAAGAAAAGTGGCTCTTCTAACCTGCATCTGCCAGCTTCAATCTGAAGTCTGAACCATGCAGGGCCCCTAAGCTCGTGGCACACACCAGTATCATATGTTCAGACCTCAAAGTGAATTTAGCAGAGGAGGAGGCATAAGTAAGTAAGAAGACCTACTCTTCTTCTGCCAGCGGGAGGAGAGAAAGAGAAACCACAGCTACAGTGCCCTAGCAAAGTCTTTGGCATGGGTATATCAGCCAACATACTGGTTGCATAGTAATTGCTTATTGATGTGATGAATGTGGGACTTCTCCCCTGCCAAATGCGTGGGACATGGGCTGGTTGCCTTGATTCACCCTACCCTACAGATGGCTCTGGACATACACCATTCCTCCTCTCCCTCCCTTCTGTGTTACCCTACCCCCTCCCAATCCCTACTTCTCCCCCCCTCTCCTCACCTCACCCCTTCCCTGCACAATTGTTATATTATGTTATTCCCTATAACTGTACATTTTGTATATACCTGCAATCTTTGCCTACAATAATTTATTAATCTAAATTTTTTCTTCTGTCACTTTTCCCCCCCCCTTTTTCTCTTCTTTTACCCTCTTGTAATCATGTTATTTTAATTTTAGTTTAATGCTTTATTTCCCCTACCTTTCCTTACTCTCTAGTTATTATGTATCAATATGTTTTAACTGTATTATGTTAAACTTGTTCGATGTAAAGCGCCGCCACAGGCACTAGTTTCTTGTTTCGCTGTGAACCGATGTGATATCATTGATGAATGTCGGTATATAAAACCGTTAAATAAACTAAAATAAATAAATAGAAAAGATACAGGGAAAGATAAAGGATATGAAACAACTACTATAGAAGTATAAACTAAAAAAACTAGAAGTCTTTATCTTGGAGAAAAAGATGACTGAAGGTAAATATGACACAGATATATAAAACAATGAAAGATGTGAATAATAATTTCCTATTCATTTTTACCATATGTCATGATATAGGAACTAGGGGGCACCAATGATATCACAAGGCAGGTTTACAAATAAATACAAGGAAGCACTTTTCACATAATATTTAAACTTAAAGAACTCACTGCCTTAGGACATTGTCACAGCAAATAGCATTAAAGAATTCAAAAACAGATTAGACAAATTGGTCTAATTTTCATAAAAGACAAATTATTAAGCATAACAGTCAGGGATGTCACTCTAGGTTCAGTTAAACCACGACTGCTGGAAACTGGGAAAGTATAACATGTGATGAAGCATCTATACATATCATCTTTCCTCTAAGCATCTGCTGCTTGCCATTGTCAGAAACAAGATACTGGGCTATACTGGCCTTGGTCTGACCCAGTTTGGCAATTCTTATGTAAGAGTGTCACCAAAGTGTCCTTTACTATATGCATCAGAGTCTTTACAAACGCTGAATGAATGATATCAGAGAGAATAGGAGTGGGAAGTGTTTTCTGCTGTGAGTGATTTAACAAAACTCATGAGCCCACTTGGCTCTGGGTTCTTCAGTTGGGGGTTTCTCTCAAAAGGAGAGATATTCCTGGAGCTGTCTCTCCAAAGGAGAGGACTGCCCTTCCTGTCATCCTGTCCTGAGAGGGCAGCTGATAGACCCAAAGGTGGGATTCCCAGACCCTAAGAATCAGGGAGATTTTGTCTTTGGGTCCAAGAGTTGATTGTTTAAAAGTGAATTTTAAAAGCCGGGATGTGCGCCAAAACCAGGAGACGGACGCGCATCTAGCACATGCGTGTGTTCAACCGATTTTATAAATCATCCACATATGCGCAAATATGATGTGCAAATATCTCTCATAGGGGAAAAAAAAGGGGTGGAATGTAGGCGGAGAATGGAGATGCCGCAGCGGGGAGGCCTGTGTAGGCCCAACGAATCGTGGACCTCGCCGCCGGCTGCCCGGGGAGAACGAAGGTAAGGACCCGGTCGCGAACCCCGCGACTGGGACTGCAACAGTACCCCCCTCTTGCACCCCCTCCTCAAAGGACCAGGTTTACCGGGATGGTCCAGATGGAATCGATGCAGCAGTTATTTGTCCAAGATGTTACGAGCAGGTTGTCGGTGACGATCTGCCCACTTCTTTGCAAGTCTTGCCGCTTTGGCAAGCTTGCCTTGAATGGACTTGGAAGTTGCTGAGCGGAAGTTGCTGAGCAGATAATTGAGCTGAGCGGAAGTTGCTGAGTGGATTGAGCTGAGTGGAAGTTGCTGAGCGGATAATTGAGCTGCTGGCGAAGGACTAGCCATGAGCAAGGGTAACGGTGGCGTGAGTTGCTTGCCATACACTATTTGAAAGGGCGATTTGCCAGTGACCGAGTGAGTATAGTTATTATAGGAGAATTTGGCTCAAGGTAGTAGCTTATCCAGTTGTCCTGCCTTTCAGTAGCAAACGTGCAAAGGAACGTCTTCAGAGAGTGATTCGTGCGCTCAGTCTGCCCATTACTCTGGGGTGGAAGGCTGTAGACAAGTTGAGTTGAACTCCAAATTTCTTACATAACGTCCTCCAGTATCGGGCTGTGAACTGGGGTCCCCGATCAGAAACAATGCTTTGTGGAAGTCCATGAGCTCGGAAGATATGCTGTGTGAAAAGTTGAGCTAGTTCTGGTGCAGATGGCAACTTAGGAAGTGGAACGAAATGGGCCATCTTGGAAAAACGATCCACAGTTACCCAAATGACCGTCTTCCCTTCAGACGAAGGTAAATCCACTACAAAGTCCGTGGCTATATGAGTCCATGATTCTGTGGGTACAGGCAATGGTTGCAACAAACCCCAAGGTTGACCTGTTCGAGGTTTTTGCCTGGAGGAAGAAGGTCTAAAAAAGCCATGAGGAATAAGACCAAGGAATAGCCGAAAGTCCTATATTCAATAAACAGATATTTTAAGGACTTTCGGCTATTCCTTGGTCTTATTCCTTGAGGTTTTTGCCTGGCGCAGGTGGGGCAAGAACTCACATAAGTGCGAACGTCTCGCCTCATGTTTGGCCACCAATAGTAACGATTCAACAAATCCAGCGTCCTTTCCCGGCCTGCATGGCCGCCCGAAAGAGAGTCGTGGGCCCATATTAAGACTCTCCTTCAGAGAGACCGTCCTTCCCAGAGAATTTACAGCCACGGCAGCTAAGTTGATCTTTGCTGGGTCCAAGATGTACTGAGGAAGCTCCTCCTCCTCTTCTAGCTCCAAAGTTCGTGACAAAGCATCCGCATGGGTGTTCTTGGACGCAGGACAATAGCGAAGTGTAAAATCAAAGCGGTTGAAGAAGAGGGACCACTGGGCTTGTCTAGGATTTAGCCGCTGTGCCTGACACAAGAACTCCAGGTTTTTATGATCCGTGTAAACTGTGATAGGATGAGCTGCCCCCTCTAGCCATTGCCTCCACTCTTCAAACGCCAACTTGATTGCTAAGAGTTCCTTGTCTCCTATACTGTAGTTGCACTCGGCTGTTGAGAACCTTTTGGAGAAGTAAAAGCATGGGAGCAGTTTACCCATACTGGAGTGTTGGCTGAGTATTGCCCCTACCGTGATGCTGGAGGCATCTATCTCCACTATGAAGGGGCGTTGAGGATCCGGGTGGTATAAACAAGTGTCCAGCAAGAAAGCCTGTTTCAGGTCCTCAAAAGCTTGACAGGCTACTTTGGGCCAAACCTTAGCATCAGCCCCTTTCCTAGTCAGGGCGGTAAGAGGTGCTACTTTAAGGGAGTAATAAGGAATGAAATTTGCGAACCTGAGGAAACGTTGTAATGCTTTCATCCCTACTGGACGGGGCCAGTCCCTAATAGCAGACACCTTTTCCGGATCCATATGAAATCCGGTAGATGAGAAGATGTATCCCAAGAAAGGAAGCGACTCTCGTTCGAACATGCATTTCTCCAATTTTCCATATAGCTGGTTGTCCTTCAGGACTTGTAGTACTTGCTTAACGTGTTGACGATGGGACTCCAGATCTTGAGAGTAAATCAAAACATCATCTAAATACACTTTGACGTGAGTGTAGCATCTCGCGCAACACCTCATTCATGAGATTTTGGAAGACTGCCGGGGCGTTACATAGTCCAAACGGCATTACCAAATACTCGTAATGCCCGTCCTTTGTATTGAAGGCAGTCTTCCATTCGTCTACGGGGCGGATCCGAACTAGATTGTAGGTCCCTCGGAGGTCGAGTTTAGTAAAGATCTTGGCCCCTTGTAATCTGTCCAGAAGTTCAGGGATTAACTGAAGAGGATACCGATCTTGTTTGGTAATGGCATTTAGACCCCTGTAATCAATGCATGGCCTCAGCATGCCGTCTTTCTTTCCCATGAAGAAAAATCCTGCTCCGGCCAGTGATCGAGAGGGTCTTATGAATCCTTTGGCGAGATTCTCAGAAATATACTCTGACATTGCGCGTGTCTCTGGTAGGGATAAAGGGTACACTCTCCCATGCGGCGGTGTGGTCCCAGGTAATAAGTCGATGGCACAATCAAAGGGATGGTGTTGCGGCATAATCTCTGCTTTCTTTTTGGAGAATACTTTTGCAAATTCAGTGTAAGGTATAGGCGGCAAGACGGAAGTACTCAGCATGGGCACGACAGGTGGGCACGGAACCTTGAGACAGTTGGAGAAACAGGAGGGGCTCCATTGGGCTATTTGTAACGTGTCCCAGTGGATTATTGGAGAATGTTGTTGTAGCCACGGTAACCCCAGGACTACTGGGTGAACAGCTTTCTCCAGAACTAGAAAGGATATCTCTTCTGAATGCAGCGTTCCAGTCCGGAGAGTAAGAGGAGCTGTGGAGTCAGAAATACTTCCCGGAAGAACTGTGCCCCGGATAGAAATGATCCGTAGAGGGGGAATCCGAGGAAGAGTGGGTAACTGGAGTTGCTGCACCAAATTGGACAAGATAAAGTTCCCACCTGCTCCAGAGTCAATAAAGGCGAGAGTATTATAAGACTCTCCAGGGTATTCTAGTGTCACTGGTACAGTACATTGAGGAGCAGAATTAGCACAGCCTAGGAGTAGCTCCCCAGAATTGCCTAGGCCTTGGCGTTTTCCGGACACTCCTTACATTGGGCTAGAAAGTGGCCCTTGCTGCCACAATATAGGCACAGACCCAGTGCCCGGAGTCTTCGCCTCTCCTCTGCGGTCAACGGAGTACGACCCAACTGCATTGGTTCCTCTGTCGATGACTCTGGAGGCGGCGTTCCTTGGCTCGATGAAATCGTCATAGGCCTAGCGAAAGCAGGCGCCAATGATATAGGGCGACGTGGCGGTCGCCCCTCCCTTGCTCTTTGCTGAAGGCGACGATCAATCCGGCCAGCTAGATCGATCACCTCATTGAGGTCGTCTGGAATGTCTCTAGCTGCCAACTTGTCCTTGATGCGAGCTGACAAGCCCTCCAGAAAAATTCCCTGCAGGCTGTCATCGCGTCACCCTACTTCCATATCGAGGGTGCAAAACTCAATTACATAGTCTGCCAGGGACTGAGATCCCTGTCTTAGCTGTAATAGCTCTAACGTAGCTGTAGGCAAGCGTGCAGGTTCATCGAATGCTTGCTTGAAGTTGAGAACAAACTGTTGTAGGTTATTTAGCAAAGGATCCTGACGCTCCCACATCGGCAAGGCCCAACTCAAGGCTTTCCCCTCCAGCAACGACAGGATATAGGCTACCTTTACGGAATCCGAGGGAAACTGACCAGGAAGCAGCGAGAACCTTATGTAGCCCTGGTTCAAGAATCCTCGGTAGCCCTTGGCATCGCCTGAGTAGCGTGAGGGGGCAGGCAGCTGAGTGGGAGCAGTTATACTCACAGTAGGAGCCGGAGGTTGCACAAGCGGTGGCTCTGGCGGTGTGGCATCCAACCGATTCGCCAGCCATTCGATGGTGGCGGCCAGGACGTCAAGGCAGTGTTGCTGCTGCTGCAAACTTTGGGCAATTCTAGGAATGGCTTGCAGTCCTGAGATGTCCGCCGGGTCCATGGCCTTGCAAACTGTTGTGACCGGAGTGGTGGACCCTTGGACCGGCCTTGCGGAGTTGAGAAAGACAGGCCGGGAGGCGGCACGAACTAGATGAGGACGCAGGATCTTCACCCTGGAAACCTGAAGTCCCCCCGGGAGGAGCCCGTGAGGACCCGGGCCGCTGGGACTTAGGAGAAGACTTAACGAGGTGCAGGAACACAGTGTCTGGATGGTCTGAGTACTGGGCAGGTGGCAACAAGAATCACATAGAGACGAGCCAGAATCAGGAGCCAAGAAGACAATCCGAGGGAGAGACAGGGCTGGAACCAGGAACAGTGAACTAAAGCAGAAGCTGGATCAGAACCACAGAAGATCCAGAGCTAGAAATGGAGCGGGAGCAGGAGCAGGAATGAAACAGGAGCAGGAACAGAGCTGGAACAGGCTGGTGCAGAGATGAAGGCAGGAACAACAGGAACAGCAACTAGCTACCCAAGTAGGGAACCTCGTTGCAAGGCAATTTAGTTAATCAGACGCCGGGTTTAAATCCCCGCCGGTGTCTGATGTCACTTCCTAGGGCGGCCCACGGCTTGGAGGGAAAAGCCCTTTAAAAGCTCCCCCCTCGTGCGCGTGTGCATGCCTAGGAGGGGCGGAGCCAAGAGCCGAAGCTCTCCGTCATGGAGACGCCGCAGCGGGGAGGCCTGCGTAGGCCCAACGAATCACGGACCTCGCCGCCGGCTGCCCAGGGAGAATGAAGGTAAGGACCCGGTCGCGAACCCCGCGACCGGGACCGCTACAGAAATTTAATGTGGAAAAGTGCAAGATGATGCATATAAGGAAAAATAATACATACTGTAGTTACACGATGTTAGGTTCCATTCTAGGAGCTACTACCCAGGAAAAAGATCTAGACATCATAGTAGATAATACATTGAAATCATTGGCTCAGTGTGCTGTGGCAGATAAAAAAGCAAACAGAATGTTAGGAATTATTAGGAAGGGAATGGAGAATAAAACGGAAAATATCATAATGCCTCTGAATCGCTCCATAGTGAGATCGCACTTTGAGTACTGTGTACAATTTTGGTCGCTGCATCTCAAAAAAGATATAGTTGCAATGGAGAAGGTACAGAGAAGGGCAACCAAATTGATAAAGGGGTGGAACAGCTCCCCTATGAGGAAAGGCTAAAGAGATTAGCACTGTTCAGCTTGGAGAAGAGATGGCTGAGGGGGGATATGATAGAAGTCTTTAAAGTCATGAAAGGTCTAGGACTAGTAAATGTGAATCAGTTATTTACTCTTTTTGATAATGAAAGGACTAGGGAGCACTCCATGAAGTTAGCAAGTAGCACATTTAAAACTAATTGGAGAAAATAATTTTTTACTCAATGCACAATTAAGCACTGGAATTAATTGCCAGAGGATGTGGTTAGTGCAGTTAGTGTAGTTGGGTTTATAAAAGGTTTGGATAAGGTCTTGGAGGAGAAGTCCATTAACTGCTATTAATCAAGTTGTCTTAGAGAACAGCCACTTCTATTACTGGGATCAGTAGCATGAGAACTACTTAGTGTTTTGGTACTTGCCAGGTCATGTAGCCTGGATTAACCACTGTAAGAAACAGGATGCTGGGCTTGATGGATCCTTGGTCTGACTCAATATGGCAATGTCTTATGTTCTTATGTTCTTGGTCACACATTTAGAACACAATCAGACCTCACCAAATACAGAATAGAGACCATAAAGTATAAATAGAAACATTTAGATAAAATTGAACTGGAAACTGCAAGAAGCCAGACTCTGTATGCAGTACAACAATGGAAAAATAGAAACATCAAATTTTCCTCACAATATCAAACAATAAAATCAAGAAATATAAAAAATGAATATTAAAACTATACTAATAAAAATATTTCAAAACAATTGATTTATAGAATAGCATCCAATAATTTAAAACTCATATATGAAACTCAAAGGACCTAGGCCAATAAGGCGCAATTTATGGAAATCCAAACTGCGCTCAACTCCCTTTTACATCAGCGGGCCCAGAAGTCATTTCTTGTTTACAAAGCTAAATTTTATTTCCATGGCAACAAAGTGGGTTGGATGTTGGCCAGGTTAACGAAACATTGGGGTAGTCAGAAATATATAAAGGCTATGAAGGCTGCAAACAGAGAGATAATGAATGAGACGAAAGATATTGGCTGTATCTTTTGACAATTCTACAAGGAGTTATATAGCTGTCTTAGGTTCAGCGGCGCGTGCAAGCCCTGGGACGTGCGTAAGTCCCGGGGCTTTCCCGGGGGGGGGGGGCAGGCACATCATCGGGGGGGGGGCGTTCCGGGGGCCCCCCAGCCCCTGGACCAGCCCCTGGACCGGAACATGGCATGCCTCGGGCAGGCGTAACTTGTAAAATAAAGGTAGGGGGGGAATTAGTTAGGGCTGGGGGGGGTTAGATAGGGGAAGGGAGGGGAAGGTGGGGGGAGGCGGAAGGAAGGAACGGAGGATGGCTGCGCCGACCCTGTATTTTATAACATGCTCGCAGCAGTGCGCGCATGTTATAAAATTGGGAGTAGATTTGTTCGTGCCGGGTTGGGCGAACAAACCTACTCCCGCGCGCACCTTTTAAAATCTACCCCTATATTTATTTGTGCTTGATTATTTGTTTCCAAAATAACTTTAGTTAATGATGTAATGGAAGCCTCCAGAGTAACCAGAGCATTCCAAGCTGATTCCAAGGTAATTTCAGATGTTTTTGAGAGGCGAGATTTACAGGAAATAAAAATCCCCAAATCACTTCAACTACCAATAGACTCTCCACTTACATCATCCAAGGAGAGCGGCTTCGGGGTTGAAACATCTAGACCAGATTCAAAATATCCAGCAGAGGAACTTGCAGCGCAAACAGCCCTAAGCCGTGCCCCTCTCCCATCTTGGGCCTCCCGCTCAATATTCGAATCCCCCCGTGTTACCTTTTGGGGGATCGATAAGCCATCCGATGTTGATAAGAGGACTTGGGAGGGAGGGAGGCACTGGTGTGTTCGGTGCTCCAGGGGTTAAGGAGATGGCCTCTGCCAGTGGATATGGCATTTGCTCCCCATCTATCTCCGCAGTGGCATACACACCCGTCTCTGTCCCTAGCATTCCAACAAAAAACATTTCGATCTCCGGTTGGTTGTTCACCAGTGAGGAAGAGCTGGCAATACTCTCCCTCAACTTCGCTTTCAGTTTCATATGGGGCATATCGACCTGAGGAAACAGTTTGACAGTCAGGAAACTGGAGAAAGACATCTTGCTGGAGCTCCCAGTAAGCAGCCATCTTGTTCTCCATGCAGCATATTTCTGTTAGAGCACATAGTTTAATTCTAAATGATATTACTCTTCCACAATCAGTAGACATTGTCAGCTAACGTAGGCCTGGATTCATCATTCTTCACAGAATGATGAATCCTGCGAAAACGCGGGGCGGGGGGGCAAAGGGGGCGGGCCTGCGAAAGCCCACAGCCTTTGCACCATAGTGGTGCGATTTCGGCAGCTGTGGTATGCCCGCTGCTGGCTTTCGCACCAAATAGCGCCACCGTGAAAGGTGGTGCTATTCGGCACGCTACTGCCAACGATAATGAAAGTACCATTATCGCCAGCAGCGAAGCCACCACCGACTCCGCCTCCTCCTTGCACAACTCTGCCCTCCCCATCTCGACTCCGCCCCAATCTAATTTGCATGCTATCACACGCGAAAAGGACCTTTTTGCATGCATTAAGCTCTTAGAAAATAACCCCCTTAGTGATTTGACCTTTGATGTCCATCTTAATTTATGACTAGGGTGCTGGGGAGGGAGGATGGGGAGGGATAGGGAATATTGGGGGGAAAATTTACATTGTACTACAACTGAACTGTATCTTTTGATAGAGATAGCCGAGGACACCTCGGCTTCTGCTTGTTACACTGTTTTTTCTTTTAAAATAAACAGATTTAAACATAAAAACTCATAGACAATTTTTTTAATTTACCAAACACCAATAAAACATCAAAACAGCAGACACAAAAACCCAATAATTAAAACTAATAATGATTTTTAAAAACTGACCCCCTCCTTGCTTGCCACACCTGGAAACCTTTGATTTCCAGTCAACCTGAGATTGCTGTTGATTAGTGTCTGCTTGTCTCGCATATAAACACTCTCTCTAATACAATATGTTCATTTTCACACACACACACACACATTCTTGCACATATGTACACTCTCACATGCACATACTCACATTCAGACTCTAACTTACACTCTCACTATCACACATGCACACACATATTTACACACTTTTTCTCTCACTCATGTGATCTATAAAAGCCGTGAGGAAGAAAAAAGAAATAGATGCCTGACGTCTGTCAATTAAAATTTTTTTCAAAGGAGACAATAAAACACTTTAAAAGGCCCGACTCAGGCCGAGTTTCGCTCCTGTCTTGGAGCTGCTTCAGGGGCTTAATGTGCATTATATGAGTTATTCTGTTCAGCTTGAGGGAATAGGATGGCACTTTTTCCTCAATCAGATTTGCAGAGTCATTGGATGCAATGTCTAGGAACACTTGATATTAGAAAAAAAAAACCCATTAATCAGCATGGATCGTAATGTGCAGCTTAATGAAGTAGGATGACACTTTTTGTCTTACTGTCAGTTCTACAGTACAGTTCTACAGTTTCGAACTTTTTCCGTGGAGACTAAACACAGCACGCTGCACAGACAAGGATATCTGGAAGCAGCATAAGTCCAGAGGGAACTTATAGCAGCTGATACCTCGTTGGTTTTATCAAAGAAATAACTACAGACAATTCATCATTAGCATATAACCGGTTTTATTGAAAAATATATCACCTCATGTTGCACAGCTCATCCAATACTGTAGAACTGACAGTAAGAGCAAAAAGTGTCATCCTACTTCATTAAGCTGCACATTACGATCCATGCTGATTAATTTTTTTTTCTAATATCAGCTGTTCCTAGACATTGCATCCACATTGCATTCAATGACTCTGCAAATCTGATTGAGAAAAAAGTGTCTCCTTTGAAATAAATTTTAATTGATGGACGTCAGGCATCTATATATTTTTTACTTCCTGTTGCTGTCTGGCAGCAGGGGCAGGTTCCTGCCTGATCTGCCTGCCAGAGGCTCCAACTTCCATCTCTGAGCCAGCTGCAGGTTTGGAACAGTCCTGTACCATGGCTAATGGCTTTCCATGCTGCACACTGCCAAGCAGAATGGGCCATTCATCCTCCTTGCAGTTCTAACCTGTTCCGACCTTTCTCATTAGGGAAAGCATGGAGCTCAGATTTGGCTTAGGATGTGGTTTAGAGCATTGGGGAAGCAGATCTAAGCCCAGGGTGTGTATTGGTGGTGAGGAGGGGTGAGGGAGGCTTCTCCTTCTTTTCTTTTCCACCTGTGTGGGTCCACAAGACATGACTTCCTGCATTGGGCCTACAGAGGCAAGAAGGAAGAGGAGGAGCCATGGGTCTGCCCCTGCAGCACCACCTGCAAAAATGTGGTGCTCTAGGTGGTCGCCTAGTCTGCCTAATGCTTCCACTGACCCTGTGGGTGATGACATATGGGCCAGAAAGTTAATTTGAGGGAAGATGGGGGAAATGCAAGGCTGAAAGTTAACTTGGGGTGCTTAATACCATTGCACTGCCCTAGGCAGAGCGATAAGCTCCCTTGTTGTACAGGTTCTCAGTCTCAGCAAAAGGGACCATCCTTATCTCATGGATGACCCTGCACCTGGATTCCAGCCATAAAGAGGCAGAAAGTAATACTGCAGTTTATTTGATAAAGCTTAATGTCTGGTGAATAGCATTATTTATTATTCATCTGATTTATATTCTACTTTTTGGCACGTCAAAGTGGTATTAACAGCTATCAGTTTCATTAACAGCTAGGAAATAATTAAAATAACTTTCTAGCTAACCTCAAGTTTAATTTTTTTAAAGAATAACAATCCCCACCCACTCAAATTTCTACATTATTTCATTCTCTGTTTCTTTGGCTTTCTTTTTGGGTTCTTATAGCTATCTCCCCAACTTTACTCTTCTCAGTCATTTCTATTCCACCTTATATTGCCAAATTAATATTATTATTGTCAAATTTATTTATTACCTTACATTAAATCTCAAAGTGATTTACAATAAAAAGTCTAATATTACAATTTGAAAAATGTAAATTAATTATAATAGTCTTCATAAAATACAAAAACATGTCTGATCATGTTTCCTTTAATTATTATTTTTTATTTGAGATCCCACAGTTCCCTTAAAAATCATCAAAGCGGTTCACAAAAGAGGAGTCCAGAAGTCACCGCAAGCGATCCAGGGATTGACGTCCATAGCTCCAGCTTCCAGAGGCCCCGCCCCTTTTTCAGTAGAGGAGGACCGGAAGGCTCATCTGCATACTGCTCCCAGCATCCCCCGGGAGAGGAGTCCAGAAGTCACCGCAAGCGATCCAGGGATTGATGTCCATAGCCCCAGCTTCCAGAGGCCCTGCTCCCTTTGCAGTAGAGGAGGACCGGAAGCACGCACCGGAATCTCAAACCCTTCCATTAACTGAGTGAAGATTAATTTAATGTTGGTTAAAGAGGACTGGTAAGTATAGCTTTCAGAAATTTTGGGGCTTATAAAAGTTTGGTGAAAGGTGAAATTAAGGGATATATTCTTTAGAGTTTGTGTATGTCTGAGGTAATAAGCAAGCCAGAGATAGTTAATTCTAGTGTCTGTCTTTCCCACCCACTCAACCCTTGATTTTTAGGCACAAGACACTTTCTCATTAAAAATCAATCAGGGTCTTATCTAAATCATATTATTGTACCAGCCCTTATTGAAAGTTTAATCATCCCCTTGTAGGGCACTAGCTGATTAATTAGTAAATTCACCTGTAAATTTAAACTACTCTCATTCCAACTCCCTTAGTATCCTAAACTTAACTAGGAACTCAATAAAACTAAGATGAAGGCAGCAGTCCAGCAGCAGGAGGGGGGCTTTCCAGTCTTTTGCATTGAGTGTCACATGTATGATTTTTTACCCGCCTGTGAGAGATTGTATGTGTGCACTCGGTGCAAAGAGCTCCTGGCTCTCAGGAAACAAGTCCGATCTCTGGAGGCTAGAGTAGCAGACTTGGAGGAGCTGAGGGAGACAGAGAGGTACATTGATGAGACCTTCAGGGACATAGTAGCCAAGTCCCAAATCCAGTCTGGCAGCCCTAGTGCTGCCTTGGATCAGAAAGGTCTCCCAGTAGGAGCACATCACCCTGGTGTAGCAGGAAGTGATCCTATAGCAAGGACCTGCTCTCCAGGTGATGTATTGCCCTCTCGCACTGAGGACAAGTCTCCCAGGGCTACTGCCCAGGAGGGAAGGGTTAGGTCGGCCATCATAGTTGGTGATTCGATTATTAGAAATGTAGATAGCAGGGTGGCTGGTGGATGTGAGGACTGCCTGGTAACTTGCCTGCCTGGTGCGAAGGTGGCAGACCTCATGCGTCACCTAGATAGGATTATAGACAGTGCTGGGGAGGTGCCAGCTGTCGTGGTACATGTGGGCACCAATGACATAGGAAAATGTGGGAGAGAGGTTCTGGAAGCCAAATTTAGGATTTTAGGTAGGAAGCTAAAATTCAGATCCTCCAGGGTGGCATTCTCTGAAATGCTTCCTGTTCCACGTGCAGGTCCCCAGAGGCAGGCAGAGCTCCAGAGTTTCAATGCGTGGATGAGACGATGGTGCAGGGAAGAGGGATTCAGCTTTGTAAGGAACTGGAGAAACCTTTGGGGAAAGGGGAGACTTTTCTGAAAGGATGGGCTCCACCTTAACCAGAGTGGAACCAAGCTGCTGGCACTAACTTTCAAAAAGGAGATAGAGCAGCCTTTAAACTAGAACAAGGGGGAAAGCCGACAGTCACTCAGCAGTGCATGGTTCGGAGAAATGTATCCTTGAAGGATACTAATGAAACAGGAGAGTTAGGGCATCCCAACAGAGAGGTTCCATTAAAAGCAAACATAGTCCATATGCCTATATGTAAAAAATCACCAAAGCTAATGATTTCCGAATTATCCCAAACAACTGAAAAGCAGGTTGTTACAACAAACAAAAAACACACTTTGAAATGTCTGTATGCCAATGCCAGAAGTCTAAGAAGTAAGATGGGAGAGTTAGAGTGTATAGCAGCAAATGATGAGATTGACATAATTGGCATCACAGAAACTTGGTGGAAGGAGGATAACCAATGGGACAGTGCTATATCAGGGTACAAATTATATCGCAATGATAGGGAGGATCAACTTGGCGGGGGTGTGGCACTTTGGGGCGGATTTTAAGAGCCCTGCTCGCCTAAATCCGCCCAAATCCGGGTGGATTTAGGCGAGCAGGGCCCTGCGCACCGGTGAGCCTATTTTACATAGGCCTACCGGCGCGCGCAGAGCCCCGGGACTCGCGTAAGTCCTGGGGTTTTCTGCGGGGGGCGTGTCGGGGGCGGGCCCGAACCGCGCGGCGTTTTCGGGGCATGTCGGGAGCATTCCGGGGGTGGGTCCGGGGGCGTGGCTACGGCCCGGAGCGATCCGGGGGCGTGGCCGCGCCCTCCGGACCCGCCCCCAGGTCACGTCCCGGCGCGCTAGTGGCCCGCTGGCGCGCGGGGATTTACGTCTCCCTCTGGGAGGCGTAAATCCCCCGACAAAGGTAAGGGGGGGTTTAGACAGGGCCGGGCGGGTGGGTTAGGTAGGGGAAGGGAGGGGAAGGTGAGGGGAGGGTAAAAGAAAGTTCCCTCCGAGGCCTCTCCAATTTCGGAGCGGCCTCGGAGGGAATGGGGGTAGGCTGCGCGGCTCGGCGCGCGCCGGCTATACAGAATTGATAGCCTTGCGCGCGCTGATCCAGGATTTTAGCGGATACGCGCGGCTACGCACGTATCTACTAAAATCCCGCGTACTTTTGCTTGCGCCTGATGCGCCAGCAAAAGTACGCCAAATCGCGCGGTTTGAAAATCTACCCCTTTATGTCCGGGAGACTATAGAGTCCAACAGGATAAAGATCATACAAGAGACTAAATGCTCAGTAGAATCTATATGGGTAGAAATCCCATGTGTGTTGGGTAAGAATATAGTGATAGGAATATACTACCGTCCACCTGGACAAAATGGTCAGACAGATGATGAAATGCTAAGAGAAATCAGGGAAGCAAACCAATTTGGCAGTGCAATAATAATGGGAGATTTTAATTATCCCAATATTGACTGGGTAAATGTAACATCAGGACTTGCTAGAGACATAACCTTCCTGGATGTAATAAATGATTGCTTCATGGAGCAATTGGTTCAGGAACCAACAAGAGAGGGAGCCATTTTAGATTTAATTCTTAGTGGAACGCAGGATTTGGTGAGAGAGGTGAGAGAGGTAACGGTGGTGGGGCCACTTGGCATAACATGATCAAATTTAAACTAATAACTGGAAGGGGGACAATAAGTAAATCTGCAGCTCTAACACTGAACTTTCAAAAGGGAAACTTTGATAAAATGAGGAAAATAGTTAGAAAAAAACTGAAAGGTGCAGCTGCAAAGGTTAAAAGTGTTCAATAGGCTTGGACATTGTTTAAAAATACAATCCTAGAGGCGCAGTCCATATGTATTCCACGCATTAAGAAAGGTGGAAGGAAGGCAAAACGATTACTGTCATGGTTAAAAGGTGAGGTGAAAGAGGCTATTTTAGCCAAAAAAGCATCCTTCAAAAATTGGATGAAGGATCCATCTAAAGAAAGTAGAATAAAACATAAGCATTGTTAAGTTAAGTTTAAAACATTGATAAGACAGGCGAAGAGAGAATTTGAAATGAAGTTGGTAATAGAGGCAAAAACTCATAATAAAAACCTTTTTTAAATATATCCAAAGCAAGAAACCTGTGAGGGAGTCGATTGGACCATTAGATGACTGAGGGTTAAAGGGGCTCTTAGGGAAGATAAGGCCATTGCAGAAAAATGAAATGAATTCTTTGCTTCCGTGTTTACTAATGAGGATGT
Organism: Rhinatrema bivittatum; assembly: GCF_901001135.1. Lineage (NCBI taxonomy): Eukaryota > Metazoa > Chordata > Amphibia > Gymnophiona > Rhinatrematidae > Rhinatrema > Rhinatrema bivittatum. The sequence goes on from NC_042616.1 coordinate 217,445,875, forward strand.
TGGGGAGATACCAGTTCCGGAGATAATTTTCAGGGGTGATGAGTCAGACGAACTGAACGAAATCACTGTGAACCTGGAAGATGTAGTAGGCCAGATTGACAAACTAAGGAGTAGCAAATCACCTGGACTGGATGGTATGCATCCTAGAGTACTGAAGGAACTCAAAAATGAAATTTCTGATCTATTAGTTAAAATTTGTAACCTATCATTAAAATCATCCATTGTACCTGAAGACTGGAGGGTGGCCAATGTAACCCCAATATTTAAAAAAGGCTCCAGAGGCGATCCGGGTAACTATAGACCAGTGAGCCTAACTTCAGTGCCGGGAAAAATAGTGGAAACTATTCTCAAAATCAAAATCATAGAGCATATAGAAAGACATGATTTAATGGAACACAGTCAACACGGATTTACCCAAGGGAAGTCTTGCCTAACAAATCTGCTTCATTTTTTTGAAGGGGTTAATAAACATGTGGATAAAGGTGAACCGGTAGATGTAGTGTATTTGGATTTTCAGAAGGCGTTTGACAAAGTCCCTCATGAGAGGCTTCTACGAAAACTAAAAAGTCATAGGATAGGAGGCGATGTCCTTTCGTGGATTACAAACTGGTTAAAAGACAGGAAACAGAGAGTAGGATTAAATGGTCAATTTTCTCAGTGGAAAAGGGTAAACAGTGGAGTGCCTCAGGGATCTGTACTTGGACCGGTGCTTTTCAATATATATATATATATATATATATATATATACCTACAAAAAACCCCCTGTACATTAATAAATGTAAGGGAGACCACTAGCACTTTTAGTTCTTTCAAAAAATTAGAAATTAAGATATTATTAAAAAAATTTTTTGATTTGTTTAAATTGTTTATTGAAAACTTAATCACTATCACTATTGCACATATTGAATTTTTAACATAACACAAAGTACAAATTCACGAAGACTAACATATATACCTCTAAAATATGCCCCTCAATAATCTCCTACTGCTTGCCCTAAACTGGACCCTGTATCTCCTGATCCCTATAGATGTTATTCGGGTCTTTATAAACATATACACCTCTAATGTGAAAAACCTTATATATTTTTTCTGTAGATGGTAAGTCTATATTTTTTTCAAAACAGATTTTTCTTTGGTGTATGTCTATTCAACCAGTTCTTTTGTCCATCCCGACAAGGACCTCGTTTCGCCAATGTTGGCTTCTTCAGGGGAATATTCTTGTTAAGACCCAACATCAAGAAACACCCATGGCTCCCACTACTCGTGTCTACAATACATAGAACAAAATTACAAACAACAGAAATTATAAATCTAACTTTTACTGTAGTGTATATGTATCCTATTAGCTCATATCTGTCCATTACCCCCCAATTTATGTAAAACATTAAATTAATTCAATAGTTAATATTTATTAAATATTGATACATCAGCTATTTCGTTTGAACAAAACTTATCCTAAGTCCCACTCCTACCTAAAAATGAAGGAGCGTACTCAGACACAACACACTCAATTCACTCCGGCTCAATAGCTCCCGTTGTTTATCATGAAAAAACTCCCGAATATGAGTGTTATCCTAAGACAAGATTCAAACAAAGAAATCTCTTACATTAAACCCTCATTTTAAACTAAGTTTTTTAACAAACACTCTCAAAAATGATTAAAAATGAATCTTTGCGTTAGGTATTATCTTATGATACTCTCACTGCAGAACCCCATAGCTTTACCTCTCCACACTTTCAAAAGCTCAGCGCCCTCCATGTAAACCAAAAGTTTCACTTCTTAGATCTTCCTCGTCACACTCCCCACCTGTAAAAACCACAACATTTATGGCTATATTTTTTGTGGAATCAATGCCTTCAATGCACCGAAACTTTAGTTTGAAATTGTACCTTGTTTAAGCAATGACCGCTTTCAAAAAAGCCCGCATTCAAAAATGGAGTCGCCAGACCGCCAATCCTCTAATTTGTTCCTCTAATTACACGGTGAGCAATATGTGCCTGCTCGGATAATTTCAAACGGTGCTCCAAACCATGACCCACACCTCCTCAATCATGATCTATTAATCTGAACAGAAAACAAAGTTAAGCCCTCTGCCAGTATATCACAAAAAAACGCCAATACTCAAATTGGTTTCTCAAATCACAAGGTGAGCCATATATGCCCACTCATATGACTTCAAACAGTACTCCTAACATTCACCCGAACTATCTCAACCATAATTTCATTCTAAACTGAAAACAGAGTTAAGCGCTAGTATGTTACCAGTAAAACATCAACTTCAAGACATGTGAAACAGCAACAACGCTCACCTTTAATGTTTTACCACCGTGTTCATGTACTCAGCGTCTCCTACTGAGGTTTCTACTACCGACCTGCCCTTTTATGCTCCACCTCTTCACCCTGACACAACCAATCCACACACTCTTCATACGTAGAGCCTCAATGTCTAATAAAGAGGCCCACGTCACCAACACATCTACTTAGACTCCTCCTCACCACCCTCAGGTGGCCGCTCCACTCTCATTAGTGCCCTCCTCCTTGCTAAGTGATTCCTATTGTCATAAATCAAATCCTTTAGTTCTGAGCCCTGTTGTGTCGGGCTCTTCTGCTTGTGTTGCCCATAATTTTATCATCCATTTCAATTAGGTGGAAAATCAGATTTATACCCTATCTTACAACTTACCCACCATATGTGGTCTTGCATTAAATGCCAAATTACACTTAAGTTACAACTCATTCACAAATATTAGAATTACCTGCCCAAACATCAATTGTTCAGACCAATGAATTGAACCAATAATCAACAATGTATCCTATATCCTCTCTACAAAAACGCTTCCCATTCAATCATTACATTCAATCCCCTTGGTGCTGTTGTTTGCCAATAATAAATGAACCTCTGTTCTGTTTGTCTAAGATCCTGGGAAACGTGACCACCTCTCCTGTTGGGACGCTGTTGTAAGATACAAAATTTCAATTGATCCTCTGAATGTCCATGATCCTGCCAATGTTTGACCAAAGGTGAATCAGTTTTACCCGTATGTATACAACTCCTATGTTGTATAATGCGGGTACGAATTGGTAATTTGGTTTGACCAATATATAATTTTTGGCAGGGGCATATGATAACATATATCACCCTGTCTGTACTACAGTCAAAACGATTAGTAAGAACCTGCTTATATGGCAAAGTGGGATGGTGAAAACTCCGTGTCTCTATTACATGTTTACAAACTGAGCAACCTTGACATTTGTACTGACCCGGCTTTTGTTCTATATTCAGTTGTCTTGTATCCGAGTGTACTAGGAGATCTCGTAAATTACGCCCTCTAGTTTTAGCAAACAAAGGTTTGTCCTGCAAACATTCGTGTAACGTTAAGACATGCCAGTGTTGTAAAATTATGTCCTGAATCTTATGGGTCCGTTGAGAGTATGGTAGCACACATACTAATCTTTCCTCTTCACTTCGATGTCGTGTTTGAAGTAAAGATGCACGGTCAGCATACAGCCCTCGTTTGTATGCTTTCCTAATGATTTTTTTAGGATACCCCCTTGTCAAAAACTTATCCCGCATCTTTATTGACTGTTTTTTATATTCCTCCATGTTGCCGCATAGTCGCCGCAATCTGAGAAATTGTCCCGCTGGAATGTTAGTGCGGAGATTCTGAGGATGGAAACTACTAAAGTGCAATAGGTTGTTGCGATCCGTAGATTTTACAAATATCGAAGTGGCCAGTTGTTGTTCCTGCTTATATATCTGTAAATCTAAAAATGAAATTGTTCTCTCATTTACAGAGAAAGTGAACTGTAAATTTGGATCTAAAGAATTCATCCATACTTGAAATTCTGTAAAAATTTGTATGGAACCCGTCCAGATGAAAAATATATCATCTATGAAACGGACCCAACACAAAATTTTTGACCAAAATGGTGATGAATAAATGTATTTCTCCTCAAACTTAGAAACATACAGGCACGCTACCGAGGGCGCCATGGTTGCGCCCATGGCTGTGCCTTGAATTTGTTGATAATATTTTTCTTTATATCTGAAGAAATTTTTTGTTAAAGCTATTCTTACAACAGCGTCCCAACAGGAGAGGTGGTCACGTTTCCCAGGATCTTAGACAAACAGAACAGAGGTTCATTTATTATTGGCAAACAACAGCACCAAGGGGATTGAATGTAATGATTGAATGGGAAGCGTTTTTGTAGAGAGGATATAGGATACATTGTTGATTATTGGTTCAATTCATTGGTCTGAACAATTGATGTTTGGGCAGGTAATTCTAATATTTGTGAATGAGTTGTAACTTAAGTGTAATTTGGCATTTAATGCAAGACCACATATGGTGGGTAAGTTGTAAGATAGGGTATAAATCTGATTTTCCACCTAATTGAAATGGATGATAAAATTATGGGCAACACAAGCAGAAGAGCCCGACACAACAGGGCTCAGAACTAAAGGATTTGATTTATGACAATAGGAATCACTTAGCAAGGAGGAGGGCACTAATGAGAGTGGAGCGGCCACCTGAGGGTGGTGAGGAGGAGTCTAAGTAGATGTGTTGGTGACGTGGGCCTCTTTATTAGACATTGAGGCTCTACGTATGAAGAGTGTGTGGATTGGTTGTGTCAGGGTGAAGAGGTGGAGCATAAAAGGGCAGGTCGGTAGTAGAAACCTCAGTAGGAGACGCTGAGTACATGAACACGGTGGTAAAACATTAAAGGTGAGCGTTGTTGCTGTTTCACATGTCTTGAAGTTGATGTTTTACTGGTAACATACTAGCGCTTAACTCTGTTTTCAGTTTAGAATGAAATTATGGTTGAGATAGTTCGGGTGAATGTTAGGAGTACTGTTTGAAGTCATATGAGTGGGCATATATGGCTCACCTTGTGATTTGAGAAACCAATTTGAGTATTGGCGTTTTTTTGTGATATACTGGCGGAGGGCTTAACTTTGTTTTCTGTTCAGATTAATAGATCATGATTGAGGAGGTGTGGGTCATGGTTTGGAGCACCGTTTGAAATTATCCGAGCAGGCACATATTGCTCACCGTGTAATTAGAGGAACAAATTAGAGGATTGGCGGTCTGGCGACTCCATTTTTGAATGCGGGCTTTTTTGAAAGCGGTCATTGATTCCACAAAAAATATAGCCATAAATGTTGTGGTTTTTACAGGTGGGGAGTGTGACGAGGAAGATCTAAGAAGTGAAACTTTTGGTTTACATGGAGGGCGCTGAGCTTTTGAAAGTGTGGAGAGGTAAAGCTATGGGGTTCTGCAGTGAGAGTATCATAAGATAATACCTAACGCAAAGATTCATTTTTAATCATTTTTGAGAGTGTTTGTTAAAAAACTTAGTTTAAAATGAGGGTTTAATGTCAGAGATTTCTTTGTTTGAATCTTGTTTTAGGATAACACTCATATTCGGGAGTTTTTTCATGATAAACAACGGGAGCTATTGAGCCGGAGTGAATTGAGTGTGTTGTGTCTGAGTACGCTCCTTCATTTTTAGGTAGGAGTGGGACTTAGGATAAGTTTTGTTCAAACGAAATAGCTGATGTATCAATATTTAATAAATATTAACTATTGAATTAATTTAATGTTTTACATAAATTGGGGGGTAATGGACAGATATGAGCTAATAGGATACATATACACTACAGTAAAAGTTAGATTTATAATTTCTGTTGTTTGTAATTTTGTTCTATGTATTGTAGACACGAGTAGTGGGAGCCATGGGTGTTTCTTGATGTTGGGTCTTAACAAGAATATTCCCCTGAAGAAGCCAACATTGGCGAAACGAGGTCCTTGTCGGGATGGACAAAAGAACTGGTTGAATAGACATACACCAAAGAAAAATCTGTTTTGAAAAAAATATAGACTTACCATCTAAAGAAAAAATATATAAGGTTTTTCACATTAGAGGTGTATATGTTTATAAAGACCCGAATAACATCTATAGGGATCAGGAGATACAGGGTCCAGTTTAGGGCAAGCAGTAGGAGATTATTGAGGGGCATATTTTAGAGGTATATATGTTAGTCTTCGTGAATTTGTACTTTGTGTTATGTTAAAAATTCAATATGTGCAATAGTGATAGTGATTAAGTTTTCAATAAACAATTTAAACAAATCAAAAAATTTTTTTAATAATATCTTAATTTCTAATTTTTTGAAAGAACTAAAAGTGCTAGTGGTCTCCCTTACATTTATTAATGTACAGGGGGTTTTTTGTAGGTTACTAGTCATAGCACTAGAGACGATATTGCCAATAATTTTTTGATCGCTATATTAGGTACTTTCTTGGCAATGGAAGACGTAATAGAACCAGCAATGTTTAGCTATACAGATACCGCGGCAGCGGAGGTATTGTCGGGTATTCGTCTTTTTGATACTCCCACTGAAACACATATAGCACCTCCTGATTGGGATACTGTTATTAATATGAAAAAGCGCCTAACACGAACAGAGTTACATTCAGCTTTACTCAATGAATATTGTAGAATGAAGCGGATACCTCGTGGTTTGAGGATCAACAAGGAACCTTTTCTACATGCCCAGAATGAAAAGTTTATTGGTAGATGGAATGCTATACTTAATAAATGTTCCTATGATCTTATGTTATTAATTATAGAGACATCTAATGAGTCGGTGGTGGAGTTACAGGTGCAGGTGGACACATATAGATAACATCAAAGCAGTGGTAGCATTAGATACCTTTAGTGATCAATTAGCTGAATTTACAGAAAGCATGGATAAGTATTGGGAAGAATTAAAGACAGCCAAAATCCAAAAGTTCCAACGGGATGAGGCCGACTATACACGAGGGTATGTATACCCTTGGATGAACAAGAACAGAACGTATAGACGTGCCAAGACCTTTGATTCGTCATCTAGCGAATCCTCAGAGGAAGATTCCTCTTTGAACAATAAAACCAATGATTCTGGTAAGAGAGTGAAGTTTCAGAGCTCTCGACAAGGGGGACAACTACAGGCACAGTCAACGTCTGATTTTTTATCACAACAAACCGTCAGTACCAAAAAGAAAGTAGGGATACTGCAGAACAAAACTTACAATGCATTAGACAAACGCAAAACTCGATCCCAACAGTAGATTCCTCATTAATATTTAATCTATCTAAGAGAGGGCTCTCATTGGTAGAAAAGTCTTTGCTACAAAAGGGGTTATCTTTCGTCCCTAGTACGAAATATGATTCCTTTGCAACACGTATATCATTACATAAATTCTTTAGGAAATTAAAAATTGTTAGACACTTTAAGGATCAACTTAAGTCGGTGGACAAGGGGTTGTGGAGACCAACGAGATGGATTCCACCAGGTTTGGTGGATCCGGCAATAGCCATCTTTGAGAAATTGGTGTTACGGGATTTAGAAACTTTGGAATCATCTTCTGTACAGATGACATTTAATTTAACTAAAGAAGAACGAGTAGCATGTTCAGCTCTTCAAAATGATGATTCTATCACTATACGCCCAGCTGACAAAGGGGGCGGCATAGTGATTTTGAATTCAGATGATTATGATGCAGAAGTGATGCGACAGTTAGCAGATAATAGATGTTATATTCTTTTATCACAAGATCCAACATCGGAATTACAAGATATTATACTTGAATTGCTGGAGGCAGGAGAAGCACAAAAGCTTATAACAAAAAAAGAGAAATATTTTTTGTTAGAACCATATCCGAGTACGCCAATCTTTTATGTGGTTCCGAAGATCCACAAATCTCTAGTTTCGCCTCCGGGGCGCCCGATAGTCTCGGGAATTCATTCAGTATTAGAACCCTTATCTAAATATGTGGACTCGTTTCTGAATCCATTGGTTAAGAAGAGTCGATCTTACATACGAGACTCTTCAGACTTTATTTCACGTATTCAACCATTGACTGAGGTCGAGGATAGATGGTTACTGGTGACAGCGGACATAGTGTCGCTTTACACCAGTATCCCTCAAGAGGATTCTTTACAGGTGATTTATGAAGCATTGCGAACTAATGATTTTTCAGAGAAAAAGAGCAAGTTTATTACCGAAACAGCTAGAATAGCTTTAACAAAAAATTTCTTCAGATATAAAGAAAAATATTATCAACAAATTCAAGGCACAGCCATGGGCGCAACCATGGCGCCCTCGGTAGCGTGCCTGTATGTTTCTAAGTTTGAGGAGAAATACATTTATTCATCACCATTTTGGTCAAAAATTTTGTGTTGGGTCCGTTTCATAGATGATATATTTTTCATCTGGACGGGTTCCATACAAATTTTTACAGAATTTCAAGTATGGATGAATTCTTTAGATCCAAATTTACAGTTCACTTTCTCTGTAAATGAGAGAACAATTTCATTTTTAGATTTACAGATATATAAGCAGGAACAACAACTGGCCACTTCGATATTTGTAAAATCTACGGATCGCAACAACCTATTGCACTTTAGTAGTTTCCATCCTCAGAATCTCCGCACTAACATTCCAGCGGGACAATTTCTCAGATTGCGGCGACTATGCGGCAACATGGAGGAATATAAAAAACAGTCAATAAAGATGCGGGATAAGTTTTTGACAAGGGGGTATCCTAAAAAAATCATTAGGAAAGCATACAAACGAGGGCTGTATGCTGACCGTGCATCTTTACTTCAAACACGACATCGAAGTGAAGAGGAAAGATTAGTATGTGTGCTACCATACTCTCAACGGACCCATAAGATTCAGGACATAATTTTACAACACTGGCATGTCTTAACGTTACACGAATGTTTGCAGGACAAACCTTTGTTTGCTAAAACTAGAGGGCGTAATTTACGAGATCTCCTAGTACACTCGGATACAAGACAACTGAATATAGAACAAAAGCCGGGTCAGTACAAATGTCAAGGTTGCTCAGTTTGTAAACATGTAATAGAGACACGGAGTTTTCACCATCCCACTTTGCCATATAAGCAGGTTCTTACTAATCGTTTTGACTGTAGTACAGACAGGGTGATATATGTTATCATATGCCCCTGCCAAAAATTATATATTGGTCAAACCAAATTACCAATTCGTACCCGCATTATACAACATAGGAGTTGTATACATACGGGTAAAACTGATTCACCTTTGGTCAAACATTGGCAGGATCATGGACATTCAGAGGATCAATTGAAATTTTGTATCTTACAACAGCGTCCCAACAGGAGAGGTGGTCACGTTTCCCAGGATCTTAGACAAACAGAACAGAGGTTCATTTATTATTGGCAAACAACAGCACCAAGGGGATTGAATGTAATGATTGAATGGGAAGCGTTTTTGTAGAGAGGATATAGGATACATTGTTGATTATTGGTTCAATTCATTGGTCTGAACAATTGATGTTTGGGCAGGTAATTCTAATATTTGTGAATGAGTTGTAACTTAAGTGTAATTTGGCATTTAATGCAAGACCACATATGGTGGGTAAGTTGTAAGATAGGGTATAAATCTGATTTTCCACCTAATTGAAATGGATGATAAAATTATGGGCAACACAAGCAGAAGAGCCCGACACAACAGGGCTCAGAACTAAAGGATTTGATTTATGACAATAGGAATCACTTAGCAAGGAGGAGGGCACTAATGAGAGTGGAGCGGCCACCTGAGGGTGGTGAGGAGGAGTCTAAGTAGATGTGTTGGTGACGTGGGCCTCTTTATTAGACATTGAGGCTCTACGTATGAAGAGTGTGTGGATTGGTTGTGTCAGGGTGAAGAGGTGGAGCATAAAAGGGCAGGTCGGTAGTAGAAACCTCAGTAGGAGACGCTGAGTACATGAACACGGTGGTAAAACATTAAAGGTGAGCGTTGTTGCTGTTTCACATGTCTTGAAGTTGATGTTTTACTGGTAACATACTAGCGCTTAACTCTGTTTTCAGTTTAGAATGAAATTATGGTTGAGATAGTTCGGGTGAATGTTAGGAGTACTGTTTGAAGTCATATGAGTGGGCATATATGGCTCACCTTGTGATTTGAGAAACCAATTTGAGTATTGGCGTTTTTTTGTGATATACTGGCGGAGGGCTTAACTTTGTTTTCTGTTCAGATTAATAGATCATGATTGAGGAGGTGTGGGTCATGGTTTGGAGCACCGTTTGAAATTATCCGAGCAGGCACATATTGCTCACCATGTAATTAGAGGAACAAATTAGAGGATTGGCGGTCTGGCGACTCCATTTTTGAATGCGGGCTTTTTTGAAAGCGGTCATTGCTTAAACAAGGTACAATTTCAAACTAAAGTTTCGGTGCATTGAAGGCATTGATTCCACAAAAAATATAGCCATAAATGTTGTGGTTTTTACAGGTGGGGAGTGTGACGAGGAAGATCTAAGAAGTGAAACTTTTGGTTTACATGGAGGGCGCTGAGCTTTTGAAAGTGTGGAGAGGTAAAGCTATGGGGTTCTGCAGTGAGAGTATCATAAGATAATACCTAACGCAAAGATTCATTTTTAATCATTTTTGAGAGTGTTTGTTAAAAAACTTAGTTTAAAATGAGGGTTTAATGTAAGAGATTTCTTTGTTTGAATCTTGTTTTAGGATAACACTCATATTCGGGAGTTTTTTTCATGATAAACAACGGGAGCTATTGAGCCGGAGTGAATTGAGTGTGTTGTGTCTGAGTACGCTCCTTCATTTTTAGGTAGGAGTGGGACTTAGGATAAGTTTTGTTCAAACGAAATAGCTGATGTATCAATATTTAATAAATATTAACTATTGAATTAATTTAATGTTTTACATAAATTGGGGGGTAATGGACAGATATGAGCTAATAGGATACATATACACTACAGTAAAAGTTAGATTTATAATTTCTGTTGTTTGTAATTTTGTTCTATGTATTGTAGACACGAGTAGTGGGAGCCATGGGTGTTTCTTGATGTTGGGTCTTAACAAGAATATTCCCCTGAAGAAGCCAACATTGGCGAAACGAGGTCCTTGTCGGGATGGACAAAAGAACTGGTTGAATAGACATACACCAAAGAAAAATCTGTTTTGAAAAAAATATAGACTTACCATCTAAAGAAAAAATATATAAGGTTTTTCACATTAGAGGTGTATATGTTTATAAAGACCCGAATAACATCTATAGGGATCAGGAGATACAGGGTCCAGTTTAGGGCAAGCAGTAGGAGATTATTGAGGGGCATATTTTAGAGGTATATATGTTAGTCTTCGTGAATTTGTACTTTGTGTTATGTTAAAAATTCAATATGTGCAATAGTGATAGTGATTAAGTTTTCAATAAACAATTTAAACAAATCAAAAAAATTTTTTAATAATATCTTAATTTCTAATTTTTTGAAAGAACTAAAAGTGCTAGTGGTCTCCCTTACATTTATTAATGTACAGGGGGTTTTTTGTAGGTTACTAGTCATAGCACTAGAGACGATATTGCCAATAATTTTTTGATCTATATATATATATATATATATATATATGGCAGATGAAATTTAATGTGGACAAGTGCAAGGTGTTGCATATAGGGAAAAATAACTTTTGCTGTAGTTACACGATGTTAGGTTCTATATTAGGAGCTACCACCCAGGAAAAAGATCTAGGCATCATAGTGGATAATACTTTAAAATCGTCTGCTCAGTGTGCTGCAGCAGTCAAAAAAGCAAACAAGCAAATGTTAGGAATTATTAGGAAGGGAATGGTTAATAAAACGGAAAATGTCATAATGCCTCTATATCGCTCCATGGTGAGACCACACCTTGAATACTGTGTACAATTCTGGTCGCCACATCTCAAAAAAGATATAGTTGCCATGGAGAAGGTACAGAGAAGGGCAACCAAAATGATAAAGGGGATGGAACAGCTCCCCTATGAGGAAAGGCTGAAGAGGTTAGGGCTATTCAGCTTGGAGAAGAGACGGCTGAGGGGGGATATGATAGAGGTCTTTAAGATCATGAGAGGTCTTGAATGAGTAGATGTGACTCGGTTATTTACACTTTCAAATAATAGAAGGACTAAGGGGCATTCCATGAAGTTAGCAAGTGGCACATTTAAGACTAATCGGAGAAAATTCTTTTTCACTCAACACACAATAAAGCTCTGGAATTTGTTGCCAGAGGATGTGGTTAGTGCAGTTAGTGTAGCTGGGTTCAAAAAAGGTTTGGATAAGTTCTTGGAGAAGTCCATTAACGGCTATTAATCAAGTTTACTTAGGGGTAGATTTTCAAACTATGCGAATAGGCCTACTTTTGCTGGTGCATCAGGCGCAAGCAAAAGTACGCTGGATTTTAGTAGATACGCGCGGAGCCGCACGTATCCACTAAAATCCTGGATCGGCGCGCGCAAGGCTATCAATTCTGTATAGCCGGCGCGCGCCGAGCCGCGCAGCCTACCCCCGTTCCCTCCAAGGCCGCTCCGAAATCGGAGCGGCCTTGGAGGGAATCCTCTAACGCCCTCCCCTCACCTTCCCCTCCCTTCCTCTACCTAACCCACCTGCCCGGCCCTGTCTACACCCCCCCCTTACCTTTCTCCGGGGATTTACGCCTCCCGGAGGGAGAAGTAAATCCCCGCGCGCGAGCGGGCCTCCTGCACGCCGGGCCGCAACCTGGGGGCGGGTACGGAGGGCGCGGCCACGCCCCCGGACCGCCCCGGGCCGTAGCCACGCCCCTGTACCCGCCCCCAAAATGCTGCCGACACGCCCCCGAAACGCCGCGACGACCGGGCCCGCCCCCGACACGCCCCCCTCGGAGAACCCCGGGACTTACGCGAGTCCCGGGGCTCTGCACGCGCCGGTAGGCCTATGTAAAATAGGCTCACCGGCGCGCAGGGCCCTGCTCGCCTAAATCCGCCCGGTTTTGGGCGGATTTAGGCGAGCAGGGCTCTGAAAATCCGTCCCTAAGGGAATAGCCACTGCTATTAATTGCATCAGTAGCATGGGATCTTCTTAGTGTTTGGATAATTGCCAGGTTCTTGTGGCCTGGTTTGGCCTCTGTTGGAAACAGGATGCTGGGCTTGATGGACCCTTGGTCTGTCCCAGCATGGCAATTTCTTATGTTCTTATGTTCTAAAAACTATATCATATTCACAAATAGTAATAGATAAGCAAAACACCATAAAATAAAACAATATTACAAATCAAAATGAATTAAACTAAAAACATAAGAAAGTAAGTGAATATAATTAAAACAATCAATTTAAAAACAAACTCAATGTCAAATGCATTTTACCAGAAACTAATAAAAATGTAAACAAGTATTTATCTTCATCTCCATAGAACAGCTTTAGATCTCATGAAAGTCTCCAAGTTTCCCTTATCTGTTCTTTTCTTTCTTTTTGTTTTCAGCCTCCCCTCACTACTAACATAGAATGGATTATTGACTTTGTATAGAATATGAAAGCATAGACTAGTTCTGGAAAATATTACATTTATTCATGTGTCATCACATATTATAAAGAGAAAAGTACACACACAAAGGGAATTATATTTTGTGCCCACTGGGCAAAAAGCACCATCGATATAAACACAGCTTGTTGTACAGTCATTTGTACTCATTCTCTGTCTTTCAGGGCCTGAAGTACCAAGCATTCTTCCCATAGAAGCAAAATGGGAAACCCTTCAGTACATCTGGTCTTGAGTCAATTCCACCCCAGTTTTCCTGCCAGACGTGTGGGATGCAGGGCCAGGAATCTGTCTCTTATTTCTCTCTCTCTGGTATCAAGCTGTGGGGCCTGACTTTGAGAGCCACTCCAACCTACATCTTTTATTCCAAAATCCAACACAAGACAGCTGAAGAATAAACATCCAGTATCTAAAAATTCATTTAAATTGCTTTTTTAAATTTCCCAAACACCAGTAAAATCTTTCAAAATAGCAGCACATCAAAATCCCAATAAGTAAAACTAATAAGGGTTAAATAAAATTCCCACTCTCCATGCCTGGAGATTAGTGGTAGAGGCAGGGCACCCAAACTTTCTCCTGTCTCTCTCATATATGCACACACACTTCCTTTCTCTCATACATAGCCATGCTCACACACACTCATGCTTCCTCTCTCAGATGCACATATTCCCTCTCTCCCACATGCGCACGCGCACAAACACGTACATGCTGTTTCACACACACATATATGCCTTCTCACACACGCAGGCTTCACCTTTTCTTTTCTTCCAGTTGCTCCCCTGGGAGCTCTGGGCCCGCCTCTTCATTTTGGTCTCTAGTGGGTGGGGATCACTAGGTGGCCTCCACTCCACTTGAGCTGCTGGTGGGATGCGGTCCGCCGACAGCCCAAAGCCTCTACTCTACTTAGGCCATCGGCAGACAGATTGGGCTCACCGAGCGGACCGTGGCCTCACTATCGCGGCTAGTTCCTTTACTTTTCATCCCCTTACCTCACCGCCTCAGCTCTTCCTCCCCTTTCCCTCACTATCTTTCTCATTCCCCCACTTTTCTCACCTTCTCTCCCTCCAGAGGCTCTTCCCTCCCTCCCCTTCCCACACTACCTCAGTTCTTCCCCCATTTCTGCCCTCTAGAGATTCTTCTCCTTCTCATCCCTTACTATCTCAGATAATTCCCCTTTCTCACCTTATTTCCTCATTACCTCAGCTTTTTCCCTCTTTTCCCCTCTCCCTCCCTCCCTCCCTCCATCCTTTCCTCTTTCCTCCCTTTCCTATGCTTTCATCACTTTATTCCTCCCCCTCCCTATGCTCTTCCCCCACCTTCTCACCCAGTCACTCCCAGGCTCTTCCTCCTCCCTCTCCCTAGCACAGTTTATTAGTGTCGTGCTCCTCGCTCATCCCACACGTGCTGGCAACAGGAGCAACATTTGCAGAGCCAGTCTCGCGGTAGGAGCTGAGACATTTCGCTGCTCCTCTTGCGAGACTGTCCCTGCAGCAGCAGGAAATGATGTCACTCAAATGCTACTGCTGCTGCTGCTGCTGCCGGCTCGCATAGAGGATATGCTTTTTTCCCCCCCTACATCAAATCAGGCAGGGTTTTGGCAAGGCTCCTATGCATCCCCCGGCTTTTTCTTTGGCTGCCCATGGGATGGCGTTCTCCGGGTGGCTCTGCAGCCTCTGCTCCATTTTGACCACTGGTGGATCCAGGCTGCCGCCTCTTCAGAGCCGCCGCCCTGTGCAAGTGCACGGCTTGCACAGGGCGTTGTGCTGACTCTGAAGGTCCATTGAGCCCAGTATACTGTCTCCAACAGTGGCCAATCCAGGTCACGAGGACCTGACAGATCCCCAATAGTTGATCTATTGCTTGTATCTCATTCCTAAGGATAAGTGCTGGCTTTCCCAAGACTACCTGGCTAATAATTGTTTATGAATTTTTTTCTTTCAGGAACTTGTCCAATCTTCTTTTGAACCCCACTATGTTAGTTGCCTTGACCACATCCTGTGGCAACCGATTCCATAGCTTGATTACGCAGAGTGGAAAAATATTTCCTACGATTTGTTTTAAAACTGCCGGTTGCAAGTTTCATGGAATTATGCTCTGTATGCACAAAATACAAGGTAGGAGCAGGAGTTATTCTCCTAAAAGTTGTGCATATAAAACGAGTTAAAAGCATAAAATTTGTGCTCATTGCCAGGTTGTGTGCGGAAAATCTGCAATAAGCATGTTTTTTGCAAAAAACTCCTGAGTGCAGGACCCTGCACCACGAACTTTAGGTCCAGCATTTACACTACCTTAGACTAGGAGTTAAGTTACCAGCGTTAAGAAAAACATTAGCAAAGCCTGTGCCGCTCTCTACATTGGAGGGCAATTGCTTGTGCCTTGATTAACCTGGGCTGTGCATGGAGGAGCTCAAAACTGTGTACACATTTTTTTTGCGTGTAAAACTCCTTGCTACATCAGAAGTAAAATTCTGGGTCTAAAAATGCAGGTAGGACCACATACTGACGTGCGCATGGCCTAGTGCTTGGCACCTTATTACATCGGGGTCAGAGGGTGAAAAAAAAGAAAGTCTTTTGTGGGCTGAGTTCTTTCTCTCTCTTGAGTCGTTAAGACACAGAAACCAAATAGTGCACAGCTGCTTGCGCTTCTAGACTGGCAGGATCAGTTTGCCTCTCACTGTGTTTTTCTTAGAAGACAGGTTAACAGCTTTTTCAGATTCAGCTTTAAGCAATGTCAAAGCAGCAACCTTCTCTTCTCTGCAGACACACCCTGTTGGCAAGCAACTTCTCACTGAGTTTACATTCTTCACAGTTGTGAAATGACTCAGCTGAAAATTCTTAGCCTGGGAACTCTGTTGCTCCCTAGAAATAGTTTCCCCAGGGTCCTAGAGTTCTAAAGTGATTTCTGTTCTGGAATTGCTCCCTTACAGGCCCATGCAATAATCAGCATAGCCCATGATTTAAACCTCAGTTGCATGCCCGTTTTTTTGTGCACAAACTTTACTGCCGACCCAGCAAGGGGTTCTGCGCACAAAAAAATGTGCATTTAAGTTAGCACCCTCGCATGGAAATCCCATGCTAATGATGGCATGAGCTTTTATCCCCCCAGTGCAGAGAAGTGCGCTGGCTTACCTCATGTTTTCTTAGCACTGGGTGGAGTAAAGTTTCCAGTGCTAGTGTCGGGGTATAGGGGCTGCACGGGAGTTTGTGGTGCTGGGGACCTGAGCTCCCCATATGTGCCCACAAAAGGTGAGTTGTGCGCATAATTCTTCCCTTCCTCTCCCTCTTTCCTTTAAAGATTTTTAAAATGCACCAATGTGGCTTCTCTCTCCTTCTCTCCATCCCTCCTTCAAAATACCCCCACGGCTTCTCTTCCAGCTGCCTTTCTCCCTTCCCGTTTTTAAACATGCCATCATTCTCCCCCACATTCCCTGGTCTGGGATTCCTCCTCTGCAGGAAGACATTCTTTCTAGACTCCGCCACCGAGGCTGCTGACTGTTTGCTTGCATTTTCTTTCTTTCTGCCTGTCATTCTCAGACGTTACAGGGTGAGTAAAGAGGCAGGGGCTGGGAACTTTCGCTCTGTTGGGAAACCCGCAAGGCTGATAACAGTTCTGCTGCTCAGTGGCTCGCAGTGAAATTCTGAACGCTTCTTTTGCTGGAAATGATTTATCTCAGGAAATCTTGGAAGAGAATGCTGCACATAAAATAAAATTGCTGCAGAGGAGAAAACCATTGTTTTGTCTTCTCCCCCCCATTCCCAAGTTAAAATGTGCGCTTAGTCTATGTACAAAGCTGAGTACACATTTTAACTCGGGTTTGTGCACATATTTTAGTGTTTGCGTGCATTTTTAACTTCTGACACATTAGCTTGCCATTTGCTTACTGCATCGAGAGTTCTTTTTTTTTTTTTTAGTGCATACATTAAGAACCTTTGCGTGGAATTTCAGCACACAGTCATAATGCATGTCTTATTACAACAGTCCCTCAGATTGTCTTTCATTTTTCACAGACTCCACAAATAATCTCACTCTCTCAGTTAAGTTTTCTCTCAGCTCTAATCCCTGTGTGGGATACCTCTAAAAACTTCCTAGCCACATATTATTAGCAGTTCCCCTTCCAAATCTCCAACATCCCCGTTTTAGTGTCAGCATACTTTTCTCGTAGGATCCAACCACTGATGCCAGTCATCAGTCTCATCCCCCTTACTCTTCAGTTATTCATTGTTTGTGTGGCATAGTCTAGATAGACTCTTAGGCTTTATAACAACTTAGGTTTTATTCAGAAAGCAGAGAGTATTTGCGGGCCTAGCTACTTTGGCTGTTCCCTAGCACCGATTACTTCTTGTAGTTTGCCCTCCGACCTAAAGCTGGTCCACTGGAGGACTGCCTTTGACATTGCTCACTTCTCGGCAGGTCATTGCTGGATATCCGCCTACTAGAGGGGAGACTGTCTATCGTAAAATCCCCTCTCTCATATTTGTTTGGGGCAGCATCCTTACCCTGCAAACCTACATCTAAACAAAACTGTATACAAGAAAGAAAAACATATTTTAACAGGAACTATAACCTGGGGGTGAATTCTCTATAGTTCAGTACATAATCTTTGAATTCCGCAGGTGGTTTAATGTTGATTGTGTGGTAGATGGAGTGCTTGTTGCATTCTGGGTATTCATATTTGCATCGGAGAGTTGCATACGCCATTGATTCCATTTCATCTGCATTCAATTCATCCAGTCCTTTGCCTGCATTGGGTCACAGAACAAATTATTTGTATAGAACCCAGATCTCCCATATCCATTAAAAAAATCAACCTCAGCCCAGAAGGATGATGCCTCTTTGTCCTCTGATATACTGGTCAGATCTCTCACAAGCAAATACAATTGCTAGACCCTCTTATTTAATCTGTACATAACTCCTTCAGCTGGAGGTAAGCATCTGGATGCAAAAACTACTGGCTGCATTTCTCCAAATCCAGTGTCACTGGCATCACACTATATGGTGACTTCATCTTGTACATCACTGCATTTCAGCACAGGATGCTTGGTTATTAATTGCTTGATGTGGTTGAGAGCCATGTCATGTTGGGGGAGCCAAATCAACAATGCATGTAACTATGAGGTTCACATGCACCTGATAAGGAAGGAAACAAGTTTGCTAGGTAGTTAACAAATCCTAATAACCATTGCAGTGACTTTGCATTTACCAGATGTGGGTGGTTATTGCACTGCCCCCACTTTCTCAGTGTATTGAGCATAAGCCCTGAGGGGTTAGCAGGTTTCCTGTGTAGATACTTCCTTGAGGCATAGTGAGTTTAAGATTGACCTCTCTGGATCTTTCTAGGAGTTTTTCTAAGATTGTTGCGATGATCTGCTGTTGTTTCGTCCATGGTGTCTCCACATCTATACACTAGAATGTTGTTTGCTGTGATACTGATTCTTTTGAGGCCTGTTGGCACATCCTGTTGGTGACACCAATAATCCTCTCTAGTAGGTTTACTTCCAAATGGCATGCTCAGCCATCTTTATCATCCTGCTGGCATCCAAAACGTAGTGAGATAACTGTTTTTTTCATCTAACTGAAGTTGCCAGTATCCATCTTGGCATCCATGAGTGAAAAAACCTTTGCCTTAGCCAAATCTGGTAGAATTTCTCCTTTTGTGGACTACCTGTAATGAACCCTGAGCAGTGCTTTATTTACTAACAGGCCGATACAGTAAAAATCTTTGCACTCTCCTGTGCGAGCAATTCAGAAAAAAAAATTATTCAATTGAGGGCCCGCGGTAAAAAGAGGCGCTAGGGACACTAGCGCGTCCCTAGCGCCTCTTTTTGGACAGGAGCAGCGGCTGTCAGCGGGTTTGACAGCCGACGCTCAATTTTGCCGGCATCGGTTCTCAAACCTGCTGACAGCCATGGGTTCAGAAACCGGTCGCCGGCAAAATTGAGCATCCGGTTTTCAAGCCGCGGCCGATTTTACTTTTTTTTTTTTTTTTTATTATTTTTAACTTTTGGGACCTCTGACTTAATATCTCCATGATATTAAGTTAGAGGGATGTACAGAAAAGCAGTTTTTACTGCTTTTCTGTACACTTTCCCGGTGCCGAGAGAAATTAACGCCTTCCTTTGGGTAGGCGTTAATTTCTGAAAGTAAAATGTGCGGCTTGGCTGCACATTTTACTTTCTGTATCGCGCGGGAATAACTAATAGGGCCATCAACATGCATTTCCCGGTGCCGAGAGAAATTAACGCCTTCCTTTGGGTAGGCGTTAATTTCTGAAAGTAAAATGTGCGGCTTCGCTGCACATTTTACTTTCTGTATCGCGCGGGAATAACTAATAGGGCCATCAACATGCATTTGCATGTTGCGGGCGCTATTAGTTTCGGGGGATTGGACGCGCGTTTTCAATATGCTATTACCCCTTACTGAATAAGGGGTAAAGCTAGCGCATCGAAAACGTGCGTCCAAATGTGGGTTAACAGTGCGCTCCACCGGAGCACACTGTACTGTATCGGCCTGATACCTGGGAATGTTTAAGTTATGGTCATCCTGAGATTGCTGTTGATTAGCAGATGGTAGAGGGTAGAAATGGAATAATATGTATCAGCCGCTCTCTTCTACTCTCTCTCCCCCCTCCAGCTTTCTCTATTCCACCTCCTCACCTCCACAGTTTCTCTTTCTTTCTTCCACCCACCACTATCATCTATCCCCAGCATACTTCCCCCTTCCTCTCTTCCTGACCCCAGCACTCTCTTTGCTCCCTCCCTCTATAAGTCTCAGCTCCATGACTTATGCATCCTCGCTCTACCCTTAACCGAGTGAGTCCCAAGTCCTGGAATCACAGCTGCAGACTGAGTTTTGTGTGTATTGCAGCCCATCTCCAGTTTCTCACCACATGCTGCTTGCAGAGTCTGCTCCAGACTCACCCTATTTCTCCTGTTCTCTGCAGGCTTACTGAGGAAGGGGAGTGGCTGAGCTGTATACAGAGAGGCCCTGAGATTTCTAGTGTTTCCCCTGAGATCCTGAAACTGATACAAATTCCCTGAGTCTGGGTGAAATCCTGAGAGTTCCTAGCTATGTTTATTTAAATTGTTTGGATCTATGCAGATATGGAGCTTTTCTGGATTCTGTACGGCTGCCATGCTACTTGTCCATTAGTTTGGTAATGATGCTGTAATGCTCGCGGGAATAATGGACCCTTAGTGCTGTGGTGTGATTGGCCCTGTCTAGCGGGCGAGCCCACTAGGCCCACACCGATAGCTGGCAGAGAAGCCCTTGGGTGGGACCAGCTGGAGCTTTGCCTATACCAGCCGCCTTCCCTGTAGGTTGGGCCTTTGGGAGTCTCCCTAGGGCTATTCAGGAGTGAGAGTCCAAGTCTGGGTGAAGGTGAGAACAGGCAGCAGACAGTAGATATGAATACCAGGCCAAAGATTGGGGCAGACAGCAGATACGGATACCAGGCCGGAGGTCAGGACAGGCAGCAGAGAAGGCAAGATCGAGTCCAAAGCATAGGGTCAGGTCGAGGCAACATGGAGGGTCAGGGTCCAAGTCAGAGTCAGAATTGAGGAAGTCATGCTGAGGGGAACAGGACTAGAGGAGGACAAAGGCACGGACAAGGCAAGGAACAAAGCATGTAACAAGATACAAATAAGGTAAGGAACAAGACACGGAACTAGCAACAAGGCACAATAGGGGATCTGTTGCTGAGGCATCGGGGCAGAATCCAGGCAGGCCTTATGTAGCAGGAGCTGCTGATGTCATCAAAGGGCATTGCAAGAACTTTCCCGCCACGGCCCCTTTAAGAGCTGGCACATCAGGTCCAGGCACACCTTAGGGAGATCCTGGCTGATGGTGGCATGGCAGCGGGCCTTTTCGTTCCTGTTGCACGACTGTCAGAGCCTGTCAGCGATGTGGGGGTAAGTGCAGCAGCTCACAGGGCCATCCTGCGAGCCACCAAATGTGACAGATGTCATCCTTTTCCATTTGTTTTACAGCTACTGGGGCCCTGCTTGGCAGATGTTGCACAGGCTGATTTTATCTTTCTATCTGGAGATAAAATGTGCCTGGGAAACTCCTCATGCCTTCAAAAACATCCTCGTATTCAGCTAGAATTTATGTCATGGATAGTCTCCCTTGCTGTGTTTGCTCTTGTGTTGTAATAGCACAAAGGTGCAAATTTATTGTATGAACTTCTGGCACAAGATTTAATTTTATAAGATTCATGCGTGCACTAGTGTTGATTGACAAAAGCGATTTCTGTTTAGAGTGTACAACTTGAAATTCCATCTGGTATGCTCTCCCTTGATGTTCTGTTTCTAGCAAACATTATACATTGTCCTAGCGGAATGATGATTGTTTCATGATATAATTTAAGTATAGATTGCCTTGATTGTAATTTTGCTGTTCCATAATGCTGAGAAAATCTTTGTAGCCCATCTCATGCACTGATGTACTATGTCTATTTGGCAGTCTCTTGTGCTTGCCTGTGATTTCCTTTTGCACTGCAAGCTGAGAGTGCATGTTGTACAAGGTTTGTTTGTTTTTTTTAATTAAATTTTGAATTCTGTCTCTGTATTATATTGATGTCATATATGGACAGGATCTCCCTGTCGGGGTTGCTGCTTAGGTCATTAATATCTATCTCAAATATGTGATGTGTCATTTTTCTTTGATTTTTTTTTTTGTCTGCAAACTCTGGCATATTGATTTCTTTTACCACAGTTTCTACATGTTGGGCCATAGACTGGGCCCTTCCCAGCTTCTTGTCCTGCCCATCAGTAGCCATAAGTTTCAGTGTATACTGTGCTGTCTCTCTCACTATGCTGTTTTGCTGCTTTCTACATTTTTTTATAAACCTCTGCAGTTGTGTTTACTCACATGATGCACCATTTCAGGCTCTGATCTGCTCAGCATTTTAATCTGAGTGACTGCTTTTCCACTCGCTTTCTGCATATCTACAGCCTCTTGCAGGATGTGCAAGAAGTGGGGGTTCTCAGCATTCTTATCTGAGCTCCCTTGTCTTTGATGCCTATGACTAACTGGTTACAGATCAAATCTTTTAAAATCATACACTCAGTCATTTTTCGAGGCCTGGTAGTATGTTGGTGTATTGCCTTTGCAGATGCTTGTACACATTTGTGGAAGAGAAAGCTTTTATATATTGCATTATTGGTGGGCTGAAAATGTGTTTGGAGTTCATCCAAAAATTTTCAGGGATCTTCACTGTCTGCTGTGACATGTGCAGATGAACATATATGCCAGTCTTTGCCCATTACAGCCAGCAGGGCAGCAACCCTTGTTGTTTTCATTCAATCCTGTTGCAATTTCATAATTCTCCCACTCTGAAAGACATCCAGTTGTTGAAGACATCGCTTGATATTTCCATGGGATCAGGACTTGCAGCCATGGTGAGATGTGTGTTTCTTGAATTGTGCTGGTTCTTGAATATGAACTCAGTGCAATTACCATAAGTAATAATTGCCAAACTAAAAAAAATAATCCAGAATTGATATTGCCTTCACTATGGTCATATTCATCTTTTTATTTTTTTAGTGTGATGCACTTAAAATCTAATTATTATGTAGAAAATATCAAAAATCTTCTCCATCACACTTAAATTTAAATTCCCCAGATGTATGACAGATCAATAAGACTTTCACTGGGCAAAAGTTTTAACAATATAAAAATATTGCTTCTCTTGGTGACAAAACAGTAAAATATATTTAAAATGGAGCTACATAGCCGATAAAAAAAAAATAGGAAAAGCGTTGTAAACTGTCAAAAGCAAATGCCATATAATCCTAACATTGATGTTTCAGAATCTGCCAGAATGGCAAACACTGACACAATGATGTCAGTCCCAAGTTTTATCCATAGTCGATATAAGAAGGTGAAACTCCAGTCCATTAGAATAGAACAAAGTAAGCTTCTGATGCCATGAATAAGTTTGTATATCTATATCTTTTATTGAGGTTTTTGTAGATGAAATGTGGTAAAAGTGTGTGAGAGAGTGTGAGATGGAGTGGAAATGTGTGTGAGAGAATTGTTATGTGTGAGTGAGCAGGCATGTGCGTCAACGAGGGAGAGAAGAGATCTAGCGTGTATATGAGTTTTGTGTGGGAGAATAAGAGTTGAGTGTCTATGGGAGAATGAGTATATGTGTGTGTGAGAGTGAACATGTGTGTTTATACTCCCCACCCCCCTTACACTCTCTGCTCCCCCCCCCCCCCCCCCCACAAATACACGAATCTTAAGGTGATTGGAATTCAAAAGTTCCCAGGAATGCATACATCCTGCTTTTTGTTTAGGTCAAAAATAATGTGGCCCCTGAAGCAGGCACTCGTCGTAAGTGCCAAAACACCACCAGTGTTGGATCCTTTTCTCTGGGTGCTAGATTTTCATCTAGACATTACTGGTCCTCCATTGCAAGGCTCCTTTGATGAGTTAAGTATGCTTTAAAAAAATGTATTTGAAACATTTTTAGTCTACTTACCTTCATTAAATGTCTTTGTGATAATCAGCTGTTTGGATAGTTTTATCTGTATTAACAAAAACTACTAAAAATATTAAGGACTGTTTTATGGTAAATGATTAAAAATAGTGCATATGTTGTCTGCATGTGTTAAGGGGACTTTGTTCCTTTTTTTTGACATCAGCAGCACTTCTATTCTATTCTATTTTTGGGATACTAAGCAATCTTTTTCCTTAGGGAACTCAAATCCGCATACATTTCAATGCAGTTTGACTAATTCTTATGGAAACATTTGTTCACAACTAGATTTATAGATAAGAACTCAGATATATCATTTTCTTTCCATATAACATATGTTAAGCACATTTGTTGGTAGCCCTGTACCTTCAAGTTTAAAATGTAGGCATTTGGAGTTGGAATTTATAAATAAATAAATAAATCATATTTTCACTGTACCTAATTCATAGCATTACACAGTTGTAATAAATGGAGCACATCTTGTCTTCCTTCATTCATGCCAAATGCATTGTGAGTAATTGTCATTGCTTGTCAGTGTAGCTGTGCTCTCAGGTTCTAGGAGAGTCTGTACAGGAGGAAATTTTGTGCAGTGCAGTATTAGAGAAATAAAACTATGATGCTAGATAAAGTTCGTAAGAGCAAAACTATTATGTCCATTTTCCCTATCAGAAGATACAACTCCATTGACAGGAAAGTGTTTGCATGGAACTGGCAAAACTGAAAGTGGATAAGACAATGGCCCCAGATGGAAAATATCCTAAGATATTAAGAGGTCAATTTTCAAAGTGATTTACACAAGTAAACTTCTCAGGGCTTGAATTGTAGGAGAACAGCTTAGAACAAATTTCCATCATTCTTTTTCAGACTTATGAGGCAGAGCAATAGGGATTTTCTACTCCATCCCCTACCATCCAGGCAGCTTAAATTCTGGCTACTATTTTTTTATTATATTCTGCTTTTCAAAGTGGATTACATGTGGGTACTTTAGGTATTTTGCTGTCCCCAGAGGATTCAAAATCTAAGTGTGTACCTGAGACAATGAAAGGTGAAGTGGTTTACTCAAGGTCACTAAGCGCAGGAGTGAGATTTGATCTGTGGTTTCCCTGATTCATAGCCTGCTGCTCTAATCACTAGGATACTCCTCCACTCTGTGATGTTATTACTCACAAGTTTCAAACCTACGCTAATTCAACTCCTTTATGTGTCCTACTCAGGTGGAATGATCTAGAATAGTGTTCTGCCAACTTTTTCTGGAACCTGAGGGAGAGGAGCAAAGTCAATGGTGTAAATCAGTTCTGGTAGGTGAAGGACAGCTGGGGGTTGAGTATTGGTGGGGGCTGGAGATGGAGGATCACTGGGGTAAGGAGAAAGAAAAATATGAAGAGTGTGTTTGGGAGAGAGGAAGTTTATGCTGGTCCTAACCCCCTTTCACATAGGTCACACCAGCTCATTCCACTTTCTTTTGGTCTACAAATTAAGCCCCTGAAAAACATATGCCCTTTAAGAATGATTCTTGAGAATCTATGTTCCATAGATTCTCAAGAAAAGTATTAAATTTCTAAACAAAGTTCGAATGAGTGTGAAATTGATAAAAACAGTTGACCATTCATAAAACATTGTGGTTGATGGAGGCAGCCTGGGAAGAAGAAAGTAAGATTCATGGACCCTTCTTGCTGTGGTGCAGTTGACGCAACCTACAGGGGAGGCCATGTAGGTTCTTACCGACAGTGGGCGGACCTAAGCAGAGAGAGACTGGTCTGGAGCTTCACCTATAACAGCCCCTTTCCCCTTGGGTTGAGCCCTCTGATTCCAGGGGCCGGCAGGTCTTAGATGAGTGTCTCTTATATAGAAGCTGGGGCACAGGTCAGGAGTCTGGATGAGATCAGGGGCAGGCAGCAGACAAGAATGGTGAGTGTCCAGGCAGAGATCAGAGGCAGGCGGCAAATAAGAATGATTAGAGTCCAGGCTGAGGTCAGATCAGGTAGTCAGTCTGAGGGGGAGTATAGGGCACAAAGAAGCAGGAGGACTGGAGAGATGAGGCAGGTAGGGTTGGAAAGGCAAGGTGGGCAAGGCAAGATGGACGAGCAGACAAGGCAGGAGTCAGGAACACAGGAGTAGCAACTCACACTACACAAATGCAGACAACCTGTTTCTGAGGCAAGGAGGAACAGTCTGTGAGGCCCTTTATAGGGCTGAAGAGAGTGATTTCATCGGTGGGCACCGCGGCCCTTTCCCGATGCAGGCCCTTTAAGTTTGGGGAGACTGGGTGCAGAGGTAATGGCGGTGTCCTTCCACAAAGATAAATCTGGCGGCGTCCTGAGCATGCTGTCGGGCCAGCAATGTCAGGGGGAGAGACATGGCTCACAGGGATGTCCTGCAAGCCATGGAGCATTACAAAGAAGATGAGGGAAGATGGTGTTTGGGGAGAAGAGGAAGACTGCTAAAGAGAGTTGGTAGGGAGAGAGAGAGAGAAGAACTGATGGTAATGACAGCCTGAGAAGGGTGGGATAGTGATTATAATGACTCAAGGAGTGATGATGATGACCCAAGGAAGTGAGAGAAAGAATGATAGTGGTGACATGGCAGGGAGGGAGATGAGGAATGATGGCAATGGCCCAGGAGGGGAGCTATGGAGTAATAGCAGTGGCACAGGATGGGAGAGAGAGGAGGAGCAATGGCAGCAGTCCAGATGGAGAGGCATGGACATGATGATGGAAGGCTAGAAGGAGGAGTTATGGTGGTAGTGGCTCAAGAAGGGAAATGAAGAGTAATAATAGTAGATTGAAGAAGAGGAGGAATGGTGTGGTGGTGGTGGTCCAGGTGGGGAAGGAGTGGAGAAATGATGGTGGTGACTTGGATATTTGCCAAGGAGAAATGGGCAAAGCCTGAGGGGGGGAAGAGAAGAAATCATGGTAGCAGGCCAGGGGAGTTTAAGGGAAGGAGTAATGGCAATGGCCTGGAGGGAAAGGGAGGATGGAAGTGGAAGTGTGACATGTAAATGTCAGGTTTGCCTATAATTCTTGAGGATTGCTTTCAAACTTAACTAAGAGAACTTAAGTTGCAAAACAAGGTAGATTAAGTGTAAAAATTGTTTATTTAAAATAACTACCCCTACCAGCTGTGGTGACATGGGGTTACTCTACTTCTTACCCACAAATAAAGGTCAACAGACAGATTTTAGCTGAAATTTTTTTATTGGACCAACTTAATACATATTTTATTAGCTTTATATAACTATGCTTTGTAAGGATCCTTTGCTGAGTACTCCTCTGCCCTGCAGATGACGCTGTGGTTCTTTGGTCTATCTGTTCCATCCTCCCAGCCCTCTGCTCCTCACTTCTCCCTGACAGTAATCTTGTTTCCTATATAAACTTGCATTTATACTGAGGCATTCTCATCAGTCAGTTGCCAAAGCTTGGTTCCATCTTTCAGTCCTCGAACTCTGGCTCTGTTCCTGCATTCAGAAGATATCTTCAGATGCTTCATTCAGTTCTCCTGTTTGTTCTCCTTCCTGGGTTCCTGGATCCATGGTTTGTTTTTACTCCTCGCCCAGGTCTTTCGTTCCTTATTCCTGTTGGGGGCTACCCATGCTTCTCATTCCTCACTAGCCACTAGCACCAGAAGATGTAACCCGAAGGGAAGGTGGCTGGCCTAGACAGAAGGCCCTCAATCATCGCTGGCCTAATTTGATGCTCCTGGTATTAGGCAGCTTATTTCTGGGACAACTCACAGACAACAAATGTACATCAAGCTGTAGTCAATATGGACCCCACTGAGCTGGTCATGTGTTTAGGAACTGAACCCATGCATGGTAAGCCTGCAGGAGTAAGTTGATGCGCTTACTCAAAACCTTTTCCCTGGGCCCTTCTGGATCACAGTTGCAGCAAGTGCCTCCTTCTGCTCCTATAACCCTTGCAACAATGGAGCATATGCATAAGGCATCCTGGGTGAAAACCCTTCTGTGTTTGCCGGAGATCTAAAAGCTTGTTGGAGGCTTTCTGAATCATTGTTTTAGAATCTTTACCATGCAGGCCTTCTGTTTTGCTGACCAGAATTCACGAGTGGCATACATAATATCGCTACTGAAAGGGAAGACTCTGGCCTGGGACTCCCCACTCTGGGGAAAAAAGGACCCTTTGATCTCAGACTGCGATTCATTTGTCATGGCGTTTAAATGAATTTTTGATGACCCAAGTCTCTTGATTTCAGCTTCTATATCTCTTTTCTATATGAAGCAAGGGGCCTGTCCTGTGGAGCAGTACACTGTAGAGTTCCACATGGGTGCAGCAGAGACAGGCTGGAATAATGAAGCCCTTGTTGTGGCCTTCTGGAATGGATTAGTGGATTGGATCAAGGATGAGCTGACCTGCCATAACCTGCCTAAAAGACTTGAATTCCTTGATCCTCTGTGTCTACATCTGGGTACTCTTATACATGAGCAACAATCAGAGCTCCAGCCCTCTGCCATGAGTCCTATGCCCCATGCAATCTCATGGGCCAATCCCACTCCACTGTTCGAGGAGCCTATGGAATTGGGCCACAATTACACTCACCTTTCCCAAAAGGAGAAAGACTGCAGGAGGTGGCTGGAGCATTGCCTTTATTATGCTGACTCTGGACAATTAGTCAGAAATTGCCTAAGTAAATCCAGGTCTGGTCAATGCTCATCACCGGTCTCACAGGAGCAGATTCCCTTGGAACATGTTTTAAGTGACACTCAATCATGTAGCCCAGTGTCTCTCAGATTCAGTATCCTTGTGTTGTCTATTAGATCAGTGGAGACCCTTGCCCTTATCAACTCTGGGGCAGTGGGCAATTTCATAAATCTGGATTTCCTTTCCAACCTAATCCTGCACCAGTGACCATCTTTGCCATTGATAGTTGACCCCTAAACCAAGGAGGGGCGCAACGAGTCAAAGTGGACCTGAATTTTCTAATGGACACATGGCACTCTGAAACAATTTCTTACGAGTTCTTGAATCGCCTTCCTGTACTGTGGTTACTCTGGTTTCAGTTACATAACCCACTCATTGACTGGCATTCAGGATAGATTGTTTCTTGGTCTCTTTCTTGCTTCTCTTCTTGTGTTTTAGACCAGAGGTCTATAGCTTCTACTCTTTTGGCATCTGTAGTGGAAATTCCTCCCAGACCTTCCTACGCAGTACCATGTATTTGCAGATATTTTTAGCAAGAAGCAAGTATAGATGCTCCCAAGGCATCGGTAGTACAATTCCACCATTGAACTGTTTCCTGGAACCACAGGACAGGCCCCCATGTGGCCAGACATATCCCTGTCTGACCCAAAAATCAATGCCATGTCTGAATATATTCAAAAAATCTTGCTGTTTACAAATAATTTATGTTTGAATCTCCCGTGTGCTGAGCAAGGACAAAAGTACATAGGGCCATATGTCATTATTGTTAAAATCAATCCAGCAACCATGTGCCTTCTGCTTCCTAACACTCTTAAGATACCATTCTCATTTCATGTTTCCTTGTTAAAGCCAGGTATGCCAGCTTTCAACAGGCAAGGAATGCTTCCAGATCCAATTCTGGTTGATAGTCAACTTGAAATCAAAGTTAAGAAGATTCTGGAGTCTAGAGTGTTCCATAACAAAATATAATACTTGGTCCACTGGAAGGGATTTAGCCTTGAAGAAAGATCTTAGGTTGATGCATCTGACCTTCATGTACCTCATCTTTTGAAGACATTTCTTGCTAAGCAATGCAAGTGGCCATCCAAAGGCCATCCCTGAAGAAGGGGTACTATAAGTACTCATTGCCAGAGTTTCCTTTATCCTGTAGTTGGTACTGTGGGCTCCTTGGTCTATCTATTCCATCCTCCAAGATCTGTGCTCCTCACTTCCCCTTTGTGGCCATCTTGTTTCCTATATAAGACTTGTATTTATATTGAGGTATTCTCATCAGTCAATTGCCAGAGCTTGCTGCTACCTTCTGGTCTTTGTACTTTGGCTCCATTCCTGAATTCCGAAGACTTTTACATTTTCAAATGCTGCATTCAGCACTCCTGCTTGTTCTCCTTCCTGGGTTCCTAGATCCATGGTTTGTTCTTGCTCCTCACCCTGCTTCAGGCCTCTCACTCCAGATTCCTATCAGGGGCTACTCCTGCTTCTTATGCCTTGTGGTTGCCAGCACCAAAGGGCTTAACACAAAGGGAAGGTGGCTAGACTAGGTGGAAGTCCCCCTATCATTGCTGGCCTGGATTTGACACTCCTGGCACTAGGCCACTCGTTTCTGGGGCAAGTCACAGACAACAACAGTCTCATGCTTCTTTCATTAGGTTAGTGCAAAATGACTTAGGGATGATGTTGATTCCATGCATCCATATGAACTAACAAAGCAATCATACTACTATTTTCTACATTTGCCCAATGGGAAGCCTCCTTCATTCTGCCACCCCCACGCAGGCCAATCGGAAACCTCCTCCCTTCTACCTACCAGTGGGAGTAGGAAGAAAGGATGAAGCCTTTGATTGGCTGTTGAGGCAGGCATCGCCTAGCCCAGGGGTGGGATGGGAGAAATAGCAGTTTCGAACTCCGACGAAGCAATTTCAGATGCACTATGCATTGGGCAGAAAAGGGGAAAAGAAAAAAAAAATTGGAAGCGAGGGAAGTGATTTTAACGATTTTTATTTATTTATTTATTTGCTAATTTTTATTTACCGTCATTCGGTGGGTTCCATCATATCGGTTTACAACATTTGTATAAAATTATCTAATCCAAGTTCAAATTCCTATTACAATATATTTCATACATAAAAGTGCTAAACGCATAAAAAGTTTGTCATTCAGCTCTAGGAGGCACTACTGCCTGCAGATCATATTAAAATATATGAAATGAAATCAACTCCCACTGAATTTCTATCATTATGCAGTTATCTTCATTAAATAGGCAATGGTTCAATGATGAATTTATAAGCAAAGATATCTTCACCATATGAAGGGTGGAAGATTTGAAAGGAATGTGGGAAAATATTTTTTCACTGAGAGCATGTTGGACACTTGAAACAGATTTCGAGTGGATGTGATTGGAGCCAAAACAGTGGCAGAATTTAAGCATGGATGAAATACATGCAAAAATATCTGAGTAGTAGAAGGAAGGATTTGAGTAAGACTTATGACAGCACAAATAGGCAAACTGTGTGGACCAAGTGTGTCTATATCTTTTGTATTTCTATGGGGCCTTTCTTGAGGAAGTTTTCTCCTATTTTGTCCTGAAGGCAAATTTCTTTTGAAATTCAGGCTAAAGATGTTTCCTGCTCTTTCCAGTGTTAAGGCGCACTTTTGTGAACATGGGCAATATTTCACTGGCAGATCAATTTTGTACATATTTTTGTTTTATTTGTGGGCCTGGAAAAACAGTTTAATACAAATAGGTCATGGAGGCACAGGGAAATAAAGGACCTGATTTACTAAATCTTTTTCCTATGGACACAGAATGGGGAAAGAAACCTTAGTAAATCAGATCCAAAGTGACTTGCCCAGAGGAATGGCGGCAGGTGGAGTCTTGAATTCAACTATCAGAGTTTCTCTGGATCAAAGCCTAGTATTCTAACCAGTAGACCACTCCTTCATTTATCAACATTTTTCTCCAGCTGTGCTCCAGTGCAAAAATTGCTCTAGATTTATCAATGACAACATCCCAGTATTTTCATTGGGGAAACCACTGATGCAAAACCGGAGCAATAATTGCTCTGGATGAAAACTGGAACCCAACATTGACAAATCTTCCCAGGTGGTGCCTCATCTGTTTAGTTAAAATTTAACCCATTTCATTAAAACATTTTTATACGCTCTCTCTCAAATGAAAAAAAAAAAAAGGTTCAGTTCGTAAATAGATAATAAGAATACAAATGAAAAATCTTTTATGTCTCATATGTCACCAAAATACATTCAGTGTGTAATAATGAGGCTAACCACCCGCCTCAACATATGTTTTGCTCCTGCTTCCGCAGGAGAAGGGGGCATGGAGTTAGGGGGGGCTCTGACACTAAGGGCCTGCTTTTCTTCTGTGTCTGTAGGAAAAGACCTTGATGAACCAGGCTCTAGGTGTAACATTCACGTTTGATTAAATAAGTTCCACATATGGTTGCTTTTTTAAGATTATCTGTTTATAGGTTGAAATATATATATTTTTTTTTTTGTGGAGAAGGAGTCTTTTTCTGTGGGGTAAGAAACGGATTCTTTTGCTGTTTTTAGAGTGCTCCGAGCTGCAGCTTTTGTTCTGAGTGCCAGGTGTGATGCACATTTTACAACTTCAGCCATGGTGGCAGTAGAGCACAATGAATGGAAACAGTTGAAGGGCTGCACTTTCACGGCTAATTATTTGAAGCACTATCATAATAGTCTTAGCAGCACAAAAATGTAGTGTTGCAGTGAAAGGATGGCCATTAAATGGATAGATATGATCACTGTCAGTGGGATTAGGAAGCAAAGTATTGTAAGCTTATTGCAGAAGGTAAAAACAGCATGTGAAGGAGCTGCGGAGTCCTAGCATGGTCAGAATATACACTTTGGGAAAAGATATGTACAAAGTATAATCCATTTTATTGCCACAGGTTTCAGAATATTGGACACTTACTACTCATAAATTCCTGGGTTACAAATTCACAAACTGCATGAATGTGGCAGGAAAATTCATGAATGCGAAGGCTGAGCTATAAAATATGTATGAATTGGCATAGCTGCTATTAAAAGAGAGCTATGTTTGTCAGTTTTGCCTCTTTGCTCCCTTAGAAACCATAGAATGCTCCCCTGTAACTTGCAGCATGGGCTTTAGCAATTCTTTCAGCAGAGTCAAAGAGAATTATGTATATTGCATAATAAAATAACATAAAATACAATAATGATGTACCTACTTACTCCAATATCATTCGACTGCCTCTCTTTCTTTTGTTTCTTTAGCTGTGTTGTTAGCATTATATGTTAGTGTGTTCCGATTATAACAGTAAAGTCCTGCCACATTGTTTGGAGAACCCGCAAACTATAAATAAATTATTGTCTACCTTTGTAAATGTGATTACCACACTACTCAAGGGTATATTAGCTTTGATTAGAAAGACTTTACTAATACAGTTTTGAAGATAAATTATCCCATAGGCAACATCTTAGGCTTTACAATTTTAATATTATGGAAGCCAAAAAAAATTTTCAAGCAAGATATTCCAGGTGGAAAATGGCTCTAAGGCATTATTTCAAGTAGTGAAAGAATGTAAAACTCAAGGTAAATCATCTGACACTATTATTGATATAGTTAAATGTCCTTTACTCCTTTCCGAGCATCTGAATCTCCTATTAACATCTAAAATACAGTTGCTAAGGAATGATCTTAATAAAGAGGCTTTGGGTCCTACTGAAAGAGTCCCTATTCCAGAACCAGAACTAACAGATCAATACCTAACAACAGAAATTTTTGATCACAATCAATAATCAAATATATTTTTGAGATAGCTTAAATCTATCAGGTGGCCCCAAATTCCTCACCCCATTCCCCCCCCCCGATCCCCTCCTGTAATCTCCTCACTCGCTCCTTCCTCCCCACTCCTGATGGTGTTGCACCCATCAGTCGCAGACAGCTGCAATCTCTCACGCTCACCTCTTTTTTTTCCCTGCACCGTCAATCATTGGGAGAATGGCAGCATCTGCCAACCAACGCCGACTCCTCCGGCATCCCCAAGACAGCGTGGGCGCTGCCGACCGCCATCTTCTTTCCGGCATCACTTAGGCGCATGCGCAGGGCCTCCTTATGAATACGTCATGGCGGGAACCTCAGGGGCGTCCCCTCCCAATGACGTCAACGCCGCTGTGTACTTATGCTAACTGGCCCATTGCTAAGACGAGTTAGCAAGGAGTTCTCTCGCTTATTAAATCCTCTCTAACTTGGGTTTTCTATGCCAGACTCTCCTCCTGGCATTTGGACGCTCTGAGTACCCGCTCCTTGGGGGCTCTTTCGCGTCTTGGCTATCTGCTCCTTGGAGGGCCCTCCTGCCTGGGACTTCCTGACCGACGGGAAGTGTCTGCTGGGACTTCCTTGTGTGAGTTTACTCTTCAGCTTCTATCAACCTTACTGAAGATTCCATGGCTTACCCCGTTCCTCGGGCCACTACCGTTCTTCAGTCTGTCTTCACTACTCTATCTGTGCTTCAGGATACTACCATCTATACAGGGTCTGCGACCTGGTTCCTGTATCACCGACCTCTGTCTTCCAGTTCAGCTTCCATGGCATACCCCACGCTGCGGGCCACTACTGGATCTCCGCTCAGAGGTATCTACATCAGCTTACAGGAATCCCCGGGTGTACCCCACGCTCTGGGCCACCACAGGCGCCTTTTATCTACATCATCATCCTGGCTACAATATTTACTTAAAGACTGTGTTTTATTACATTTTCCACTCCTTGGGTTAACATTATTCTCTCCTTAATAAAGTCTCTCTCACAGCTGTGTCCTACGTTGCTGAGACCATGCCTACTGACGGTGAGGCCTATAGGTCCCTCCCTGTGGGTGGAGGCACCTCTCACCTTGGCCCAGGGTTCACTAATTTTTCAAAACCATAACAGATTGCTAACTCCATGGACCTGGCTCAGCTCTCAGCCTTTCAGGCCATCCCTGGCCTGGCCCAAAGTCTAGCTGAACAACAACGGACACTTGAGACCTTGACTGATGCCTTTAATCAGCTAAACTCTCAACTGAACTCTACAAGAACGCCTGACAAGGCCCTCTCCTCTCCTACAGGGATGCCTGCACGTCTCTCCGTACCCTTGCCAGTGCCTACACGCTTTACAGGTGATCCCCTGTTATGTAGGGGCTTTGTAAATCAGTGCTGCATGCACTTTTCGCTTCAACCTACCTATTTCCCAGACGTAGTATCCAAAACAACATACATTCTTTCTTTGCTAAAAGGAAAAGCCCTGGCCTGGCTTACAAGTCTGCCTACATCAATCAACACTCTCAGCCAACTAGCCTGCCACAACCTTGCCTTCCATTCAGCCTGTCCCTAACCAATACCTTCCCATCAGGCAGTCCGCTAATTCCCTAGTCAGCCATACCCAAATCCTGCTTTCCAGCTCCCTCCAGTTAGCCAACCAATCTACAGTCCTGAGCCTCTCCCAAAGCCTGGCACATTCTACCACCCTAAGCCAGCATCCAGCCTTGATCCCCTCCTCCCTACAGCCAGCCATCCCTCCCTCCAGCCAGTCTCATTCTTTTCTCCTTCCCCTTTCTGCTCCCCATCGCTAGCCAGTGTTCAGTCTTACATAAGAACATAAGATATGCCATACTGGGTCATACCAAAGGAGCCTTGTGCCCTCCCTCCCTTCCCATCCAACCCAAAGGCTCAGAACCCACACTCCCAGAAGCTTACCTCATGGTGGACAGTATCTTTTACCATCCCCAAAGTGCTCACTTCCTCTCCATATGCTCACGCTAGTCTTGTGAGATACCAAGGGCGGTTCTATCATAAGGTAAGGGGAGGCGACCACCTCAAGTGGCAAAATATAGAGGTGGCAAAATGTGCCCCTCAAAACTCTTTGTCCGCAACCACCTCACCTTGCCTTCAGCCCATCAGAGGTGCAGCTCTACTAATGTGCCCGCAAGGTTCCACCCCCCACCTCCCCCCTACAGGCAGGAAGAAAGGGCCCTCGGTGGCACAGAATTGATGACATGCTGAAGGGTCCCCACTCCCTGCAGGCAGGAAGAAAGGAACCGTGATGCTGGTAGCGTCAGTGCTGTTTTGATTAAGTGCCCATGGGGTTCCATTCCCATGGGCCAAAGTAGAGCCACAGCGACTCTGCAAGCCATAGAGCTGTGACAGTGATGAAAATAACTGCCCACGGGGTTCCCACCATCCCATGGGCAGGAAGAAGAAGAACACAGGGAGGAGGAGAGGTGAGGCACTGGCAGTGAAAGGAAAGGAAATAAGTATATAGAAAACTTCTCATCCTTCCCTTTTCCTTCATTCAGCTCTGCTCCTATTCCCTTCTCTCCCTTCCCTTCTAAGGAAGGGGAGAGAAGGGAAGAGGAGCTGAGCTGAATGAGTGAAAGGGGAGGGGTAGAGCGAGATGGGAATGGAATGAAATGGAGAGTGAGTGAGTGAGGGGCAAGGAAGGGCGTTGTGAGGCAGGGGAGGTGTAAATGAGAGGAGTTAGAGGGAAGGGAAGAAGAGAAGGAGAGGAGAGGGAAGGAAGGGGTGAGTGAGAGAGGGAAGGTTGCTAGGGCCCCCCACAACCCCTCAAAAATTTCCTGGTGGGCTAGTGCCCCCCCAGCCTGTCCCCCCACTGGACTCCTGCAGGACCCCCCCCCTTACCTTGGTGTATAATAGTGGGCTCAGGGCACCCCCCCCCCTAACCCCAGGCCCATTTGGTGCCATTTTCCATTGTGGTACTGACCAGCCTTTGCTCCTATCATCACAACTCTTCATTGTGTTTGTGCATTAGAGGAATAAGAGCCACCACATGACAACAATTTAAGAACACTTGCATGCAAGGATATCCTTCAGACATGCATGTCCCCAGAACCATGTGGTCCAGACTATATACCTCACAACCTAAGGTTCCACACAATTTCCTTCATAAAACACGGACAAAAAATAAACAAAATGAAGGAAACCATCTACTATTAAATATAAACACTCTTAGTATCAGAAACAGTCAGTGCACACTATTTGTTTTGCGGTCTTGTGTCCATAATGGGTTTTAAACTGTATCAGATTATATCACCATAGCATCAATCATATACCATTTATGCATATTAGTCAAATCAAATACATTACTGAAAAAAAAGATAGGACATCAATACTTATCATTAAGTTAATGTTCAAAAAGCGAACACTCTCATTAAATTGAAGTTCAAAAAATGAAAACACCAGACTCCCAACAGCATTTCATCAACCTGTATGATTGTATCAGGGGTATGTTACAAAAGAGAGTTGCTTGGAGTGTTATATTTTTATAATTTTCTAATTAGGTTGAAAATTGCCTTCATAGTTATTATAGAACTTGCACTTGTCAGACAGATCTAGCTGCTAGTTTGATTATAAAATTGCAACCTGATCTAAAAAGTTACAATTGTTAGAAAGCCTTTTTGATCCCCTCCGTAGTCTGATAGACAGACCTGGCTGCATACATGACTGCCTACATTTCGCTAGGACTTAATAGCTATTACAGAACTTGCAGCCTGCCAGACAGTCCCAGCCATATGGATGCCTGTGTTACCTTTAAGACTTCCAATATTTCATGTAAACCTCTTTGCCATATATTCTGGCAGCCCCAATACCTATTATCAAATCAAGCGAGCACTGCATTATGACCACTTAAACACGTACCCTCTGAAACCTTATTACCATTTTGGCTGCCAGTGCCACCACAAACCATTCCAGGAAGGCGTTCTGTGCCTCCACTACCCTCTTTGTGAAGAAATATTTTCTGATGCTGCTCCTTAGCCTACCACTTTGAGCCTCATATGATGCCCCATTGTTTTAGAACATCTTTTCCCTTGAAACAGGTTTGCTTCTTGAGCATTATTAATACCTCAATGGTATTTGGATGTCTCTATCATATCTCCCTTGTCTTGAGTCTCACCTCTCTTGTAGGCTTTACCTGGTTAGATCTCTTAAGTCTCAATTTATATGACATCTGCTGCAGATCCTGCAGGATTTTGGTAAGCTTTCTCTGGACTGACTCAATTCTATCTATATCTTTCTGGTGATAAGGCCTTAAGAATTAGACTATTCCAGGTGAGGAATATAAAATGGAATAATTATCTCCTCTTTTCTACTGGGAGACCAGGCAGTAGCTAAAGCCAGAAGAATGCTGGGCTGCATAGAGAGAGGAATATCGAGTAAGAAAAGGGAAGTGATTATCCCCTTGTACAGATCCTTGGTGAGGCCTCACCTGGAGTACTGTGCTCAGTTCTGGAGAACGTATCTCCGAAGGGACAGAGACAGGATGGAGGCGGTACAGAGAAGGGCGACCAGAAAGGTGGAGGGTCTTCATCAAATGACTTATGAGGGCAGATTGAAGAATCTAAATATGTACACCCTGGAGGAAAGGAGGAGCAGAGGTGATATGATACAGACTTTCAGATACTTGAACGGTTTTAATGATCCAAAGACAATGACAAATCTTTTCCGTTGCAAAAAAATCAGCAGAACCAGGGGTCACTGTTTAAAACTCCAGGGAGGAAGACTCAGGACTAATGTCAGGAAGTATTTCTTCACAGAGAGGGTGGTGGATGCCTGGAACGCCCTTCCGGAGGAAGTGGTGAAGACCAAAACTGTGAAGGATTTCAAAGAGGCATGGGATAAACACTGTGGATCCATAAAGTCTAGAGGATGTGAATGAAGTGAAGAGGCATGGGGGTGGCCTGCAAGAATAACAGCTACTACCTGGAGATTAATATCCTAATTCAATAAACATACACACGGTTAATGCGACTCCAACATTGCTCTATGCTTCAACGGCAAGAGGAAATGGAAAAAAAAAAGGATTTGCATCCACAAAAAAGCAGGGGAGTAGCTTGCTTGATACGGCGGTTACTACTACCCCAAACCAAATAAGCCTGATACTTCACTTTCAATGATATCCAGCATAGTTCTCTGCTTCAACGGCAGGGGGAAATGATGTAAAGATGATTTATATTCGGACAACCAACAAGGACTGAGTTGCACAGGCTGGATAAACATGCGTGGGAGTAGCTTGCTATGATGGCGGTTACTACCCCATAACAGTTAACTAGATACCTCACTTAGATGCAGCTCCAGCACTGCTAAATACATCATGGCGGGGGTGGAAGGGAAATAGATCAATGGTGGAGGTGAAAGGGAAATAAAACAAAAAGTCACTTACAAAGGACAAGAGAAACTGACAAGTATGGGGGGAAAAAAAAGTGAAAGCTTGCTGGGCAGACTGGATGTACCGTTTGGTCTTCTTCTGCTGTCATTTCTATGTTTCTATCTCTCCTTGTCTGGCCCTTCCAATTCTGCACTGATCCTGGCTTTTTAGGAAGAGAACAGTGGAAGTGCAGCACATGCGGCTGCATCATCCTCCACTGCTGCTGGTTCTGGTGTGTTGTGCTTCAAATGCACAGCTGTATAGTGTCCCCAGTGGTTTAAAGCTTGACACTGGCCTCAGGCATCAGAGGAGGAGGAAGTGGCCCAAGGTGTTGTACTGTCACTGTCTTCCTTCTACAGCCAAGCTGGAATGGGCGGAAAATATGGGAGGAAGAGTGAGGACATCAATAGGAGGATGGGTGAGTGAAGGGAAGAAAAGTGAGGGAAGGGGCAGAGGCAGGAGAATAAGTGAGAGGATAGGAGGGAGGAAGGTTGAGCGAATGAATGTCAGGGTCTGATTGGGATATAGGCGGCCATGAAGCAATTCCACATACCTTACATAGTAAACCCAGGCTCAGGCACAACAATTCAGGGTTCACAATAGGGCTTTAATCAAGGAAGCACACTGCAAACATATCAAGATCCTTGCTAACATTATATAGGAGAACAATAAAAGATACAGATTAACTTCTTTACAAGGCAAACAAGGTATGAGGTTCACAACAACTCAAACAAGATTAAAAGTAGCACTCACAGTTCATATTCAGAGATTCAAGGGAAGGAAGTCAAGGGTCTAGATGAACAAGGCTGACCACAGGAATAGGATTCCAGGAAGTTCAGACTCAGAATCAGGATCTTATTGTGCAGTTAATCTCTGCTGGTTCATGGTTTAAACAGAATGGATTGGCAGGAATATTTCTCCCTTTAGACCAATAAAAGGTTCACTGGGTGTGTTTAAGTCTTCAATATATTAAGGGTAGGAATAGCACTGCTCTTCCAGATCTACACAACTATTATAGTTTTCCCTGGTACAGTCCCAGTCTGCTGTCCCTATGATTGCTGGTTCAAGACTCTGATCCTGACAGTGAAGAGATTGGAGGGAGGAAAGGAAGGTGGATGAGTGAAGGATAGAAGAGTGGAGGAAGGGTAGCATTCTCTGAAATGCTTCCTGTTCCACATACAGGTCAACAGAGGCAGGCAGAGCTCCAGAGTCTCAATACATGGATGAGACAATGGTGCAAAGAAGAAGGATTACGTTTTTTAAGGAACTGGGGAACCTTTTGGGGAAGGAGGAGTCTTTTCCGAAGGGATGGGCTCTACCTTACCCAGGGGGGAACCAGACTGCTGGCGCTAACCTTTAAAAAGGAGATAGAGCAGCTTTTAAACTAGAACAAAGGGGAAAGCCAACAGTCGCTCATCAGTGCATGGTTTGGAGGGAGGTATATTTGAAAGAAACTAATGAAGCATTAGAGTTAGGGCATCCCAACAGAGAGGTTCCAATAATAAGAAAAGTAGTCCATTTGCCTATAAGTAAAAAAATCACCTGAGCTAAAAGATTCCAAATTATCCCTGACAACTGAAAAGCAGAATGTTAATACAAACAAAAAACACACTTTGAAATGTTTGTATGCTAATCCAGAAGTCTGAGAAGTAAGATGGGAGAGTTGATGGGAGAGTGAATGATGACATAGACTTAATTGGCATCTCAGATACATGGTGGAAGGAGGATAACCAATGGGATAGTGCTATACCGGGGTACAAATGATAGAGAGGAGCAACTTGGTGGCGGGGTGGCACTTTATGTTTGGGATGGCATAGAGTCCAACAGGATAAAGATCCTGCAAGAGACTAAGTGCATAATCAAATCTTTATGGGTAGAAATCCCTTGTGTATTAAGGAAGAGTGTAGAGAAAGGAGCATACTACCGTCCATCTGGCCAAAATGATGAGATGGACAGTGACATGCTAAGAGAGATTAAGGAAGATAACTAAATTGGTAGTGCAGTAATAATGGGAGACTTCAATTACCCCAATATTGACTGGGTAAATGTAACATCAGGACATACTAGAAAGATAAAGTTCCTGGATGGAATAAATGTCAGTTTTATGGAGCAATTGTTTCAGGAACCAACAAGAGAGGGAGCAATTTTAGATCTAATTCTCAGTGGAGACCAGGATCTGATGAGAGAAGTAACAGTGAAGAGCCGCTTGGCAATTGTGATCATAACATGATCAAATTTGAATGGATGACAGGAAGGGGGACAGTAAGTAAATCCATGGCTCTAGCACCAAACTTTCAAAAAGGAAACTTTGAAAAAATGATGAAAATAGTTAAAAAAAAAGACTGAAAGGTGCAGCTACAAAGGTAAAGAGTGTGCAA
Organism: Rhinatrema bivittatum; assembly: GCF_901001135.1. Lineage (NCBI taxonomy): Eukaryota > Metazoa > Chordata > Amphibia > Gymnophiona > Rhinatrematidae > Rhinatrema > Rhinatrema bivittatum. The sequence goes on from NC_042616.1 coordinate 217,486,960, forward strand.
CAGACATGGACATTGCTTAAAAATACCATCTTAGGAGCACGGTCCAGATGTATTCCATGCATTAAGAAAGGTGGATGGAAGGCCAAACAATTGCTGGCTTGGATAAAAAGTGATTTGAAAGAGGCTATTTTAGCCAAAAGATCTTCATTCAAAAATTTAAAGAAGGATCCATCAGAGGAACATAGGATAAAGCATAAGCACTGGCAATTTAAATGTAAAACATTGATAAGACAGGCTAAAGAGACAGAAACTCATAATAAAAATGTTTTTAAATATATCTGAAGCAGAAAGGCTGTGAGGGAGTTGGTTGGACTGTTAGATGATCGAGGGATTAAAGGGGCACTTAGGGAAGATAAGGCCATTGTGGAAAGACTAAAGAAGTTGCTTCAGTGTTTACTGAAGAGAATGCTGAGGAGATACCTGTCCCGGAGACAGTTTTGAAGAGTGATTCAGATGAACTGAACCAAATTATGGTGAACCTGGAAGATGTAGTAGGGCAGATTGACAAACTCAAAAGTAGTAAATCATCTGGACCGGATGGTATACACCCCAGGTTTCTGAAAAAACTAAAAAATGAAATTTCAGATCTATTAGTAAAAATTTGTAACCTATCTTTCTTTCTTTCTTTCTTTATTTATTTATTTATTTAAGAGTTTTTATATACCGTCATTAAGTAATACACCATCATAACGGTTTACAGATGGGCACCTATAACAAAGTAAATATAGTTCATAAATAACATGGGTGGTGCCGTTAGAAATCGGTAACATATAAGAGTTTATATCAAGCGACATTGATTGTGGTTGGGTGTTTTATAGAGATTCATCTTACTGGTTGTCTACAGTTAAAATAAGTTGAAACTAATTCCATTGAGCGCTGGAATTAAGGCACTGGGTGCTTTGAGCCACTTAACCTTAAATTGTTCTCTTTAGTTGCCTGTGTCGTTCTCCTTTTTGAAGGCTTTTTTGAAGAGCCAGGTTTTGAGTTGTGTTTTGAAAAATTTATGATTGCTCTGAAGTCTGAGGTCCATTGTACCTGAAGACTGGAGGGTAGCCAATGTAACTCCTATATTGAAAAAGGGCTCCAGGGGAGATCCGGGAAATTATAAACTGGTGAGCCTGATTTCAGTGCTGGGAAAAATCATGGAAACTATTTTAAAGATTAAAATCTCAGAACATTTAATGGGACACAGCCAGCATGGATTTAGCCAAGGAAAGTCTTGCCTCACAAATCTAAATTTTTATGAAGGGGTGAATAAACATGTGGACAAAGGTGAACCAGTAGATATGGTGTATTTGGATTTTAAGACGGCGTTCAAAAAAGTCCCTCATGAGAGGCTTCTAAGCAAACTAAAAAGTCATGGGATAGGAGGCAATGTCCTTTTGTGGATTGCAAACTGGTTAAAAGACAGTAAACAGAGATAGAATTAAATGGCCAGTTTTCACAGTGGAAAAAGGTAAACGGAAGAGTGCCTCAGGGATCTGTATTAGGTCTGGTGCTTTTTATATATTTATAAATGATCTGGAAAGGGACATAAGAACATGCCATACTGGGTCAGACCAAGCATTCTGTTTCCAGCATTCTGTTTCCAACAGTGGCGAATCCAGGCTACAAGTACCTGGCAAGTACCCAAAAACTAAGTATATCCCATGCTACTGATGCCAGTAATAGTAGTGGCTATATTTTAAGTCAACTTGATTAATAGCAGGTAATGGATTTCTCCTCCGAGAACTTATCCAAACCTTTTTTAAACCCAGCTATACTAACTACACCAACCACATCCCCTGGCAACCAATTCCAGAGTTTAATTGTGCGTTGAGTGAAAAAGAACTTCTCCGATTAGTTTTAAATGTGCTACATGCTAACTTCATGGAGTGCCCCCTAGTCCTTCTATTATCCGAAAGAGTAAATAACTGATTCACATTTACCCGTTCTAGACCTCTCATGATTTTAAACACCTCTATCATATCCCCCCTCAAATGATGAGTGAGGTGCTTAAATTTGTAGATGACACAAAATTATGCAGGTAGTTGAATCTCAAGTGGATTGTGATAAAATGCAGGAGGACCTTGTGAGACTGGAAGATTGGGCGTCCAAATGGCAGATGAATTTAATGTGGACAAGTGCAAGGTAATGCACAGAGGGAAAATTAATGCTTGCTGTGGTTAAATGAAATTGTTTTCTATAGGGGTTATCTAGGCATTATAGTGGATAACTCATTGAAATTGTCAGCTCAGTGTGCTGTGGTGGTCAAAAAAGCAAACAAAATGTTAGGAATTATTAGGAAGGGAATGGCAAATATAATGGTGGATGTCATAATGCCTCTGTATCGCTCCATGGTGAGACCGCTCCTTGAATACTGTGTGCAGTTCTGTTCACTGCATCTCAAAAAAAATATAGTTGCATTGGAGAAAGTACAGAGTAGGGCGACCAAAATGACAAAGGGGATGGAATGGCTCCATTATGAGGAAAGACTAAAGAGGTTAAGGCTGTTCAGCTTAGAGAAGAGACAGCTGAGGGGGGATATGATAGAGGTCTACAAAATCATGAAAGGACTTGAACGGGTAAATGTGAATCAGTTATTTACTCTTTCAGATAATACAAGGACTAGGGGACACTCCATGAAGTTAGCATGTGGCACATTTAAAACAAATCGGAGAAAGTTCTTTTTCATTCAATGCATAATTAATTCTGGAATTCATTGCCAGAGGATGTGGTTACGGCAGTTAGTATAGCTAGATTTAAAAAAGGTTTGGATGTGTTCCTAGAGCAGAAATCCATAAACTACTGTTAATCAGTAAGGATTAGTACCCTGGGATCTATTTAATGTTTGGGTACTTGCCAGGTACTTGTGACTTGGTTGGCCACTTTTGGACACAGGATACTGGGCTTGTTGGACCCTTGGTCTGACCCAGTATGGCATATCTTATGTTCTTATGTTCTAGTGACCATCCACATGAAATGTCTTTCTTCTCTGAGTCCAGGCTTCCTAAGTGCCTATGCCACAAAAACTGTACACCATTCTAAATGGCATTAATTAATATTCTAGAAGCCATTTTTCAGCAGAGTGGTCAGAGACTGAATGACTATAGAGAGTGAATTATCATCTCAAAAATGAATTTGAGCCGTCTAGAACAGGTTTAGGGTTTATTAATATGAATTTTGCTTTGCTATTATCTGACCAGCAACTGTTTTATGGTGAATGGATTATCTAAGCTCACTTTTAACAGGTGCTATTCATGAGCAATAACAAATTAATTTAAAATGTGATAAATGTGACTCCAGATATCTGTATCACATAAACAGCTGATGGAGATACAGCTACTGAGAATTTAGTCAGTCTGCATCTGTAGTAAGTTAAATTGATAAGTCAGAGCCACTTCTTCTTACGTTTGGCCACAAATGCATTTTTCCAGGATTTTCGGATTATGTGTTCATGATGTTGTTCTTTTTTTCCCCCTTTTTATTAGCGAAAGCAATGCATTTTCAGAAGAATGAAGAGATGACAAAGAGAAACTACAAAATACTTTTCTAACCAAAATTTTAAATTATTACCTTATATGTTCACAGATGGTTTACATTACTTCTTTGACTTTTGAAGCCTTACTGGTGAATATGTTTGAAAAAAATATATCCCAAGAGATGTCATTAGTCTCAAATGATATCCTTTTTGTAATTTGTACACTTACTATGCTGCAAGATTGTGTAGGACTGCTAAACTCCAGAATTTCATGTTTCCCTAGCATTCTACAATAACCCTTAGTGTGAGTGCCATGTATTATTTGTTTAGGGTCATGTGATATGGTCAGAATACTCAAAGATTTGTTAGAAAAACCAAATTTATTTTTCCCACTAATTGAATACATTTTTGTTCTATGTTACACCTTTGTATTCATATACACATGCAACCTGCAGCAAAACAATGCATTTGACTGCAAATCAGAGTAGACATGTTGATGGAAAGGTTATGGGGGTGGGTAGGTCGGCTGCACTGCCTTTCAAACATATACTTGAAAGTGTAAACAAAACCCCATTCTCACCAGATTTTTGTTCAATATGATAATTTTGTAATTTAAGATATTTGTTCATGTAAAAATGATTGGACTAAGAGCACTACAAATTGATGCCACCTTTTTTTTAATTATGTGTGCAGAACAGTTGATTGTAGATACATTTTCTTCATGTTATGCAGTGGTGATTACATTCTCAATTTTCCTTGTAGTAGAACTTGTAGGGAGGAGGTAATTGTGAATGTAGAAGATGCAAAAGCATAGGAATAAATTCAACTGGGCAGAGAAATTAGAAGTTTGAGACAGGAATAAAAGGGGTCGCCTCTAAAATAGTGGTGGGCAATTCCTGTCCTTGAGGGCCATCAACAAGTCAGGTTTTCACAATATCTCTAATGAATATGCATGAGATAAATTTGCATGGACACTGCCTCAGTTGCATGTAAATCTGCACCTGAATATTCATTGGGGATATCCTGAAAACCCGACTGCTTGGTGGCTCTCAAAGACCAGAATTTTCTTATACTAAATTTGGATTCTCTCAGGCTGTCAAGTTTTCAGACAGGCAGTAGAATATTTCTTGGAGCATTGAGAGCGAGAGAGAGATCAGAGATTGAGGGAGAGTACAGACTAGAGTAGACCAAACCAAAGGGATGAGCAGAGGGAAGGAAACGGAAATCCCTTCTGCCATAAAAAAGATCTAATATCAACTGTTGCTTTGCTTTAGGTTACAATAAAATTGTAATTCTGTTATTGCTTCATTAGTAATGTAGACTTTCCTGAGAAGAATGTTATTCCTTTTACCCCTAAGTTTAATATTTATTACTTTCTCCTTTTTATGGACAAGTATAATAAAATAATATTTCAGATAGCTTAGTACTCAGTGTCTCAGGTTTCTCTTAATTGATACCATTAATTAATAAATGACACTGCTATCCCTGAGAATGTAACTGTATTTGTTTCTTTCTCTCTAATCTGTGTCTTAACTGAGAAATCCCTCCTACTTAAAATGGAACAATATTTCCACTACTGATAAGGGAGATATATTCTTATATTCCCTTATTCCTTAAGCCTTCCTGAAAGGAAGTATATAAGAAATTCCCACAGAACACGTTAAAGAACCCGCAACAGCTATCTGGCCCGGTTCTCCTTAAGACTCAAGCTAGCAAGGGATTCTGTGTGCAGGGAGGATCCCTGCAGCCTTGCATAAGAAGGCAAGGCCCAGAAGGGTGGAAGAGGCCCCAGGGATAAGACAGGAAGGTAACCTACACCCGAACTACTTATGTATGACTATTTGTTAACACAAGGGACTACTAAGGTAAACAGCTGTGTTTGTGTTTTGAATTTATTTATTAAAGTCCTTTTGTTTGCATGGAACCAGCCTGAGTTTGGCCTCACTTTTGTATTCCTGGCTGTTTTTTTTCATAACCCAGGGCCATTCCCGAGCAACCACATATGGTAGCAACAGTGGGATCTCCTGGTCTAAGCAAGAAGCACAGAAAAGTGCCCATTGCACAGAAAAAAGAAATAAATGTCCAAACTCCAATGTACAGAATTTTTTTTCCTCCTGGGGCCTGGTTGTAGGACAACTTGGGACTCTGGGAAAGCAGGCCAAGGGGGCTACCCCCAACTGCAGTAGGGAGGGAAGTAAATAGTAAGGTCTGGATAGGCCAGAAAAGGGTTTTTTTTTGTTTTCTTATCTTTTCTTTTTCCCTGGAGAGCCATCCAGTTTTACTGCTTGTACAGTATGAGAAGCAGAGAAGATGGAGCAAGTAGTACAGCTCTTCACTGCAGGGCAGCAACAACGGAAGGCCATCGTGAAAAACAAAATTAGCCAGCAGCAGGCACTGCGAGAGCAAGTTATGCAACAAATTATGGTGCTAACCCAGGTGGTAAGGCCATGCAGACTGGCATAACCAGGCCACCTCCCTTGTTGCCAGTAGTGCTTAAGATGGCCTTGGGAGAAGATCCTGATTGTTTCCTGAAGAAATTTGAACAAGCAGCTCAATAAGCAGGATGGCCAGAAGATAGATGGAAAATCTATCTGGGAACTTACTTACAGGGAGTAGTCAAGCTGCCTTTCAAACCACCAACCCGGAAGGAAGGGCTACATATGCCAAAGTCAAAACAGCCATTCTAGAGCGGGCAGGACCCACCCTGGAATTCTACCAACAGCAATTTTGGCAAGGAGTTCTTCAACCAGAGTCAAACCCATGGAGACTTTTCCATAGACTTAAGAATGTGGCATGGAAGTAGTTGCGACTGGAAGGGAAGACCAGGGTAGAGGTAGCCAAAGAGATTTTGCTGGAACAATTCCTAGACAGTCTAGAACATCCTATATGGTAGTGGGTCTGCTGACACCCAAACCTTACATTTGAAATGGTGTTGGAAGTGGCAGAGGGCTATTACCATGCACAGTCCACACCTGAATCACTCTGGTCTCAGGGGAGACCACCCAATCTGGGTAGAGGACACTGAGGCTCTAAGAGCAGGAGCCCCAGACAGCTGGGGAAGCCGGACCGGACAGACTTTTCACCTCAACTGCAAATCCCAATGGACTGCCTGTTTCAACTGCAGAGGAAGGGGCCATTTTGTACAAGACTGCCCCTGCAGGAAAGATGAGCCAAAGGATAATAATGCTGTAGTCCCATACTTTTGTGATATTGTGGATGTCTCCAGCCAGGGAATCTCTACTTTTGTGATTGCTGTTGAGCTAGATGGCATTCCAACCCAAGTATTACTGAACTCCAGGAGTGTAAAAATGCTCATTTGAAGAGCGTTAGTAAAGTAGGTCCAGATTGACTATGACAGAACCATGACTGTGGCATGCATCCATGGGGACCAATGGCAATATCCAAAAAGCCATGTATAACTGAAGACTTCAGTTGACCAAGACAGGATAAAAGTGGGAGTTCTTCCTTGGCTTCCATATCCAGTAGTGATAGGATGGGACTGTCTGAACTTCAAAATCCTTTGGAACCAAGACACATCTGGTTCACCTACACCCAGCAAAGAAGAACTGGCATTTACAGAGCTCTTCCATTTAGAAGATCCCAACCTGTACCATAAAGACTCTAAAATTCTTAAATCCTGGATGCAAAGCCGACAGGAAAAATACAGATATGCTACTAATTCTGGGATCACTGGGGAGGAGGGGTCAAAGTAAGAGGAAGGGCAACCAGCTTCCCAGAAGAGCATACCTAATCTCTTTGAGTGGGAAATGGGTGTGACCTAGGAAATTTCAGTCGGGCCCAAAGGGGAGGATGAGACCTTTAAGTCTGCCAGGGAGCATATCCAGAGGATGGATGGGAAGCTAGTCTTTGGGGCAGAAGGTAAGGATCCCACTCCCCCTTATTTTGTAATGAAAGGAGACCTATTTTACCAGGTAACAAAAGGAAACCTGGAGGGAGATATAATAGAACAGCTCCTAGTTCCCAAACCCTATCACTAGCAGATCTTACAATTAGTACAAAGCCATCTTTTAGGGGGTCACCTGGGCAAGATAAAAAACAGAGAGAGAGAATATTAATGCAGTCATTTTGACAGTCCTGCCTGACATGCCAATTAACTAAATCTGACAGGGTGCAGCTGGTGTCCCTTATACCAATTCCAATTATAGAAATCCCGTATGAAAGGGTGGGCATGAACCTAATGGGGTTTTAAAGAGATCTGCCCAGAGAAATAAATACATCTTATTTTTTCTTGACTATGCTACCAGATATTCAGAAGCAGTATATTTATGGAACATCGAGACCCAGATAGTGGCATCCACCTTAATGGAGGTTTTTTCCTGACTTGGGCTGCCCAAGGAAATCTTAACTGATCAATGAACCCTGTTTATTTCCAAGGTAATGAAACAGTTCTGCACCTTGCTCAAGATAAAGACTCTGAGCATCTTGGTATATCATTCACAGATGGATAGCCTTGTTGAATACTTCAATAAGATGCTCAAACTAATGTTGAGAAAGTTTGTGGTGAAGATGGCAAGAATTGGAACTTGTTACTATCCTATGTGCTGTTTGCAGTCCATGAAGTACCCCAGAAATTGATGAGTTATTGTTTGGGAGGAGATCAGCCAGAGTTTGGCCTCACTTTTGTACTCTTGGCTGTTTTCCAACCCGTGGCTGCTGCTGAGTGACCACACTTCCTTTTCCATAAAAGGAAGCATTCCTAAAAATAAATCCTGGGTATGAAATCCAGTAAAAATATTTGTAAAAGAGGAGACTAACCTGAGAATTTGCTTTTAGAATAGCTAGAAATCTATCATTCTGTGGGAAAGTGAAATATGAGGGTTTTATCCCCGTAACTGGTTATGAGGATTATCTGTATAGCCCTTGACTTGGCCAATCAGGAAAAAGTATAAGAAACTGTATTCAAAGGATTCCAGAAGACCAGCATATCTCCCACAAAAAATGAATATATAGACCACCATATCAGCCAGAGAAACAGAATGTAAAGGAGACTGCCATAATTCCCATAGAAATAGGGTTTATAGAAGACTACTTTGTCTACCAGAGAAACAGAATACAAAGAAAACCATCATATTTCCCAGAAAAACAGTGTAAAGTTATAATCCTGGCTGCTAGGCAGCCTTCCGGCCAGCAGAAGTCCTCACGGAGCCACCCTCTTTCCATGCTAGCCAAGTCCTTGATGCTCCTATAAGATAAGAGAAGGGGTGGGCATTTGTTTCCTAGGTATTGGTAATCCGCAACGTATAGGGCCATATTCGTGGGGAACCGAAATGTATTGCGATTCCCCACAAATACAACGAATCTTCGCCGAATTATTCAGCCATCTAAAGGAGTGAATTTAAACAAAACCCCCACCCTCCTGACCCCCCCAAGACTTACCAAAACTCCCTGGTGGTCCAGCGGGGGGTCCGGGAGCCATCTCCTGCACTCACACCCTCGGCTGCTGGTATTCAAAATGGCGCCGATAGCCTTTGACCTTACTATGTCACAGGGGCTACTGGTGCCATTGGTCGGCCCCTGTGACATGGTAGGATAAATGGATGGCCGGCACCATCTTGTGCTCCTACCATGTGACAGGGGCTGACCAATGGCACCGGTAGCCCCTGTGACATAGTAAGGGCAAAGGCTATCGGCGCCATTTTGATTACTGGCAGCCGATGACCCGAGTGCAGGAGGTCGCTCCTGGACCCCCTGCTGGACCACCAGGGACTTTTGGCAAGTCTTTGGGGACCATCCTGATCCCCACAAGACTTGCCAAAAGTCCCTGGTGGTCCAGCGGGGGTCCAGGAGTGACCTCCTGCACTCGGGCCGTCGGCTGCCAGTATTCAAAATGGTGCCGATAGTCTTTGCCCTCACTATGTCACAGGGGCTACTGGTGCCATTGGTCGGCCCCTGTGACATAGGGAGGGCAAAGGCTATCGGCGCCATTTTGAATACTGGCAGCCGAGTGCAGGAGGTCACTCCCGGACCCCCACTGGACCACCAGGACTTTTGGCAAGTCTTGGGGGGGGGTCTGGGCAGATACGTTGTATTCGGCAAGGGGGGCCCCCAATACATTCATGCGTTAATTCTTATTCGTATTCCCGGCTAAAATTGAATTAACTACAATCCCCCAAGACTTAAAAAAACTCCCTGGTGGTCCAGCGGGGGGTCTGGGAGCTATCTCCTGCACTCACACCCTCGGCTGCTGGTATTCAAAATGGCGCCAATAGCCTTTGACCTTACTATGTCACAGGGGCTATCGGTGCCATTGGTCAGCCCCTGTCACATGGTAGGAGCACAAGATGGCGCCGGCCATCCATTGCTCCTACCATGTGACAGGGGCTGACCATTGGCATCAATAGCCCCTGTGACATAGTAAGGTCAAAGGCTATCGGCGCCATTTTGAATACCAGCAGCCGAGGGTGTGAGTGCAGGAGATAGCTCCCAGACCCCCCGCTGGACCACCAGGGAGTTTTGTTAAGTCTTGGGGGGGGGGTCAGGAGGGTGGGGGGTTGTAGTTAATTCAATTTTAGCCGGGAATACGAATAAGAATTAACGCATGAATGTATCAGGGGCCCCCCTTGCCGAATGCAATGTATCTGCCCCCCGACAAATACGAATCCTGAATGCAACGTATGGCATCCCTCTGCACATCCCTAGATAAGAATGACAGTGGAAGAATACAAACAAACTTATTGGCCCAATATTCTTATTTGTCATTTTATTATCTGTTACCTTACTGGTACAGGATTTGAACCCTTTGGCATGAAGATCCAAAAACAGTTTGGTAATAATAGTTGCTCAATATAGCTGAGAGGTAGAGAGAATAATTGAATGGAATACATTTCTCTCACAAAGTCCTCTTGAGTACTTTCACATAGTGACCATGTTGTATAATATCTTGCCCAAATCTCAGTAAGGGAACCACTACTACTGAAGAATAAAAGAAAGCAAAAAGAAAAATTCATACTGGCCACATATCTCCCAGGATAAAGATGCCCACTCTTAGCTTCAGCACTAGGGCTAATGATGGTGGTAGCAGTAGTGTAGACCCTTCAGATGAAGAAAACATCCCTGGTACAGTTGTTGACCATGATGACCCTGTTCACAGACCCTCTGTGGTAGGAAACAGATCGCAGAAGCTAATGTTAAAAATATGAGGAAGAGATACAGTTACATGGACCTCTGAAGGTAAGAAGAAGAGAATGTACTGCTATTTTTATGCCAAAAACCCTAGATTTAAATCAAGAGGGTTTACAAAGGTAACATGCCAAAAACTGGAAGAAAGAGGAATAATATCCAAGGAAAAGCTACAAAAAGCAACTGACCAACATTTACGAGCTTTAAAATAAAAAATTAAAGGAAAGAGATATGTAAGTGATAACATTTTAAAACAAATATAGGTTGATGCATAAAGAAAAATAGAGTCCAAAAGAGGAGATTTGGAGAGACGTATCCTAAGAGAGGAGGTGGAACTGTCAAGGAGAACCAGAAGAAAGGTATCAGAATGGCCAGAGTAATTGGAGGAGGTAATGGGTGTGAAACCAGTGAATGAGAATAGTACAAAGATGAGCCAGAACAATTGGAGGAGGAATGGAGAGATAACAGAGACTGACAGTGAAGCAAAACATGAGCAGGAGTAATTGGTGGAGGTAATGGGTGAGTTACCAGTGAATAAGAATGGTACAATACATGATGATAGCAGCAATGTAAGACAGGCCAGGAAGAAGAGTGAAGTGGAATGGGAGGAAAGAGACCAGGAGAACATAAGAACATAAAAATTTGCCATACTGGGCTAGACCGAGGATCCATCAAGCCCAGCATCCCGTTTCCAAAAATGGCCAATCCAGAAGTATTAGGGGCTAAATTCCTGGCCTATGTAAAAATGGATATATTATATATGCTGGAGTCCATGAGAGAGAAAGACTAACTAACATAAATATGAAACCTAAATTAGAAATCGTGATAAATAAGCTCAGCAAGGCTATAATCTGTATAAAAGTCTCATGAATTGATATCACAAAAAAATATCAGATACAATATTGTGCAGCGAATCTCATTTGTGAGAGAGTCCTACCAACGAGGACACAAGTCCAGAAGAAAAGGAGGAGGATAACAACTCCTCCTTGGAAAAAGCATAGAGGTATAGAGGAAAATATAAAATCACTGGGCCGGATTTTAAAAGCCCTGCGCGCGTAAATCCGGCCGGATTTACGCGCGCAGGGCACTCACGCGCTGGCGCGCCTATAGCCCCGGGATGCGCGTAAGTCCCGGGGCTTTGTAAAAGGGGTGGGAGGGGGCGTGTCCGGGGGATGTGTCAGGGGGCGGTTTGGGGTGGGACCGGGGGCGTGGCGCCGGCCCGGGGGCGTGGTCGAGGCCTCCGGACCAGCCCCAGGATCAGGTGATGGAGCTGTGCTAGCTGAAGTCCCTGGGAGTGATATGCCTGTAGCTGAAGGAGGGGCCAGCTACATTGCCAAGAGGCAGACCCTTTGCCACCCTGGAAGAAAGGGTGATGCTGCAGTTAGTAGTTGAGGAAGAGACACAAAGGGCCGGATTTTAAAAGGGTTACGTGCATAAGTTATGCGCGTAACCCCTGCGCATGCTGAGCCTATTTTGCATAGGCTTGGCAGCGCGCACAAGCCCCGGGATGCGCGTAAGTCCCGGGGCTTCGCTAGGGGTGTGTGTCGGGGGCATGTCGGGGGCGTTTCGGGGCCGACGCGACATTCAGGGCATTCCGGGGGCGTATCTATGGGCGTGGTGCTGGCCCGGGGCATTTCGGGGGCGTGGCCGAGGCCTCTGAAATGGGTCCTAGGCTGGGGAATCGCGCGCCAGCAGCCTGCTGGCAGGCATAACTTTTAAAACACAGGTGTGTGGGGGGGGGTTTAGATAGGGCCAGGGGGGTGGGTTGGGTAGGGGAAGGGAGGGCAAGGTGCGGGGGGGGGGGGGGGGGGGTGGAAGGAAAGTTCCCTCCGAGGCCGCTCCAATTTCGGAGCGGTCTCGGAGGGAACGGGCAGCATGCGCAGGACTCGGCACGCAAGATGCACAAATATGCACTCCCTTGCGTGTGCCAACCCCAGATTTTATAAGATACGCGCAGCTACGCGCATATCTGATAAAATCCTGCGTACTTAGATTTATAAAATCTACCCCAAAATAAGCTGAGGTCTGGCCCACTTTGCAACTTAACAATTGTGTGGTAGAACCATTATGTTGGCTTTTGTTTTCACCTGCTGCCCTGAAAGATTTGGTAATTTAAGGCTTGGTGTATTGAACTGAGTTTCTAAGTTGTCCTATTTGTTGAATTTACTTAAATATCTTTGACAAGAAAATATTTTTGTATGCATTTTTGAAAACTTAAAACATTTTTTCAGGACTCAAAGCAGTTGACAGTTTGTTATGCTCAGGCTTGTGGACCCTTGGGCTGACGGAAGGATAGTATACCTTGGAGGAAGATCTGTAGGTTCTCCCGTCGGGTGGCGAGGCAGGAACAGAAAAGGTGACCAACTGACCCTCGGCACTGGAGACAGATGCGACTGTGAAGGCAGATGAAGAGTCGTGACGTCAAGGAATGGAGGTGTGTCTTCGCCACTGGAAGTCCGCGGTCCCCCCAGGAGGAGCCCTTAGGGACCCGGACCGCTGGGACTTAGGTGGGCCCTTGAAGACGATGGTCAGGAAGAGGTCCAAGGTCAAGTGCCAGAGGGTCGTCGCTTACCAGTCCGAGGTCACACACCGAGGGATCATCACTTGCCAGTCCGAAGCCACACACCAGAGAATCACCGCTTGCCAGTCCAAAGTCAATACCAAGAATCACCGCTAGCCAATCCGAAGTCAATACCAGGAAACACCGCTAGCCGATCCAATGTCTGGAACCAGGAATACCAAGACGAAACTGGAACAAGGAGTCAAGACGCTGGAACTCACCGAAGCAAGCAGACTCAAACAACTCTCACAGGAGACGTTGCCAAGTCGAGGAATGGTCAGAGGAAGTCTCCTTTTATACTTCCTCTGGCCCTGTGGATAGGAATCAGCTGCAGGCAATTAAAGGGACGAGGTCCCTTTAAATCTAGTGAAGAGGCGCGGCCTCGCGCCTAAGGATGCAGGCTGCAGAGGAGAGCAGCAGCGGCCGCGAGGAAGAAGCAAGGACGGCTCAGATCCCGGCGGCCAGCCCGAAAGCCCGCGCCACTGCGCGGGGGTGCCGAGCTCGGCACGGGACAGTCGGCCCCGACGCTGCCGCTGGCCTGGTCAGCAGAAGACGTAGGGGGCTGCGCCCGCGGACGGCTGCGGGCGCGGAACACAACACAGTTGATGATATACTGTATGGTGATTTGCCCTTATTTAAAGATTGACCATGCATGGTTGCATCTGTTTTTTATGGCAATTCTTTATATTTAGTTTTAATCACTGGTGGTGGATGTTTCATGAAAAATTAAAGAACAAAAGGTTTTTGTTTTTTTTTACATAGTAACATAGTAAATGATAGCAGAAAAAGACCCATGTGGTCCATCCAGTCTGCCCAGCAAGATTTCTTTTAATGGTATTAAGTGCTGCTCCATACAGGTTACCCCCTACTTTCTGTTAAGAGTAGTAACTGCCATTCCCTGTAGGTTAAACCACTTATCACAGGTCACCCCTTTTTTTTTTCATTTCCATTCTTTAGCCAATAGGGATCCTCAGGATTTATCCTAAGCTGTTTTGAATTCCATTACTGTTCTTGTCTTCACTATATCTTCTGGAAGGGCATTCTATGCATCCACCACCCTTTTCGTGAAGAAATATTACTTGATGTTGCTCCTGAGTCTACTCCATTGGAGCTTCATATTATGACCTCTAGTTTTACAGCTTTCTTTCTACTGGAAAAAGTTTGATTCTTGGGTATCATTAATATACTTCAGATATTTAAAAGTCTGTATCATATTTCGCCTGTCCCTCTTCTATACATATTTAAATCCTTCAGACTCATAAGTCTTCTACTACAGACCCCACGCTATTTTGGCTGCCTTTCTCTGGACTGTTTCCATCCTGTCTCTATTCTTTTGAGATGTGGTTTCCAGAACTGAATTCAGTACTCCAGGTGATGCCTCACCATGGATCTGTATGTGGCATTATTACCTCCTATATCTTGCTGGTTATACCTCTTTCTATGCAGCCCAGCATCCCTCTGGCTTTAGTCACCGCCTTGTCACATTGCTTCATCACATCATCACACATTATCACCCCGAGGTCTCTGGCCCGGTCCGTACATATCAGCTCTTGCCCCCCATCACATAAAACTCCTTTGGATTTCTGCATTCCAAATGCATGACTCTGCTCTTCTTGGCATTGAATTCCAGCTGTCAAACCTTTGACCATTCTTCGAGCTTTCTTAGATCACTTTTCATTCTCTCTGCTCTTTCATGTGTGTCCATTCTGCTGCAAATCTTAGTGTCATCTGTAAAAAGACAAACATTTCCTTCTAACTCTTCCGCTATGTCACTCTCAAAGATATTGAACAGAACCAGCCTAGTGTGCTCAATATAAGAACATAAGGCTTGCCATACTGGGTCAGACCAAGGTTTCATCAAGCCCAGTATCCTGTTTCCAACAGTGGCCAAGCCAGGTCACAAGTACCTGGCAGGATCCCAAGGGGTAGACAGATTTCAAGCTGCTTATCGCAAGAATAAGTAGTTGATTTCTGCAACTCTCCCTTAATAATTGTTAATTGACTTTTCCTCCAAGAACTTGTCCAGACCTTTTTTAAACGCAGCTATACTAAGAGCTTTCGCCACATTCTCTGGCAACGAATTCCAGAGCTTAATTATCCATTGAGTAAAAAAATATTTTGTCTTATTAGTTTTAAATGAATTTCCTAGTAACTTCATTGTGTGTCCCCTGGTTTTTGAACTTTTTGAAAGAGTAAACAACTGATTAAAGTTTACTTGTTGCATTCCACTCATTATTTTACAGACCTCTATCATATCTCCCCTCAGCCATCTCTTCTCCAAGATAAAGAATCCTAACCTCTTTAACCTTTCTTCATAGGGGAATTATTCCATCACTTTTATCATCTTGGTCATACTTCTCTGTACCTTTTCTAATTCTGCTATATTTTTCTTGAGATGTGGTGACCAGAACTGAACATAATACTCAAGATGAGGTCGCACCATGGAATGCTAGAGGCATTATGATATTCTCTGTTTTATTCTCCATTCCTTTCCTAATAATCCCTAGCATTCTATTTGTTTTCTTGGCTGCTGCTAAACACTGAGCAGAAGATTTCAATATATTTTAAACAATGACACCTAGATCCTTTTCCTGAGTGGTAACTCTTAATGTGGATCCTTGCATTTTGTAGCTATAATGTGGGTTACTCTTCCCTAAATGCATCACTTTGCACTTGTCTACATTAAATTTCATTTGCTATTTGCATGCACAGTCTCCCAGGTTTGCATTGCCAACGGATGTGTGGTCATGTTTTTGATGGCTTTTGCAAGGTAGCATGTAATTTAAATTTGTGATGAGGTCTCCTTTGCCGGGGGAAGATAATCTCCTCTGCTTCCTACTGCTGTAGCTATGACCTGTATCAAGAGAACCCATTTTGTGGTAGCCCCAGTGAAGAGAGTGGCAGTTAAACATGGTGGAGGAATTGGTAGCTTACAGGGTGCTTCTCATGCTGACAGTATTGTGTGGGGTGCTCACTCTTTTATATGCGGAATCCCTGCTGTCCATCTGCCTCTGGTGCTTCCATTCCTGCATCTTAGCCAACAATGTCTCCTTCCAGTGAATTCGACTTTTGAACCAGAAAGTAATACTTCCCTTTATCTATGGGTCACACAATGTGGCTAGCATGTAAGAATCCTTCTCTTTTTTTTTTTAGTTAGACTTTATATTTTCTTTATTTAGTAAATTATATCAATAACACTTGATATTGGAATTGATCCCATATGATTCAATGGCAATACAGAAGGAAAAATAAAAGAACAGGAAATTCAAAACATAATAGACCTCTTAATTAGACCAAAATTGAGGGGCTAGAACAAAGAAACTTATTAAGACAGCAGAGAGTTCAAAACTGATAATATATTATTAGTACAAAACTAAGTATTAATTGGCTGATCCAGATAGGGCAATAGGTTCAGGCAGGGCTCTGTTCTGTTTAAAATCCCTCAAGTTGTTCTGGATAACAAAAAAAAAATATCTAGCAGATTCCATTTTTACCACACATCTACACGGAGATGTTTCAGCCTGTCTTGCATCTGCTACTACAAGGAATCTATGAATAGCAACACTCCTGGTGCCAGTCCCTGTTCCTGCCAGAAAACCTCTAACTTCTCCAGGTTATTGACTATGTAGATGACCTCATCCAGGATAGCTCTTATGCAACTGAGATTCTTCTTGGCATTCTTGAAGGACTTCAGGACTCATATCACCTGTATCATGTGTTGCCAATCAGGATGCCTCAAGGGGCGAGTCATACTTATCTCACTTTCCAGAGACAATTTATGAAGGGCTGTCCGTTAGGCATGTGCATTCATTTTAAATGAATGCATAATCTGAACTGAAATGGCCCATTTTAATTCAGTTCATTTTACCCAAAACCATTGTAGCATACCTATGAAAAACATGAATATTTCTGGCAGTTTTTCTTTTCAGCAAATAATGCAGACTATTAACAAATAGCTTACACTATTTGCCAAGAAATGAAAAACAAAAAAACCCCCAAAACAGCTCTGCCTCCAACCTAGGGCTGAGGCCTACTCAGCTGGGCTGAACTGGGCTGAGCTAAGCCCAGCCGTTGCCTCTCCACCTTCCTTTCCCTGAGAAATCAGTCAGGGCTGGATGACTTACCCTTGCAGAAGAAAGGGGTAAGAGTGATCCCAACTCACTCAAATTGTGCCTGGGCTTGAGAATAGTGCCTAAGGGCCTCATTTTCTAAAGTATCGCAGGTCTGCGATACTTTAGAAAAATGCGGTAATGAGGGGCGGGGAGCCGAAACGGGGGGGGGGTGGTCCTGAGCTAGCCAGCAGCAATCGCACCTCCACGGTGCGATCGCTGCCGGCATCGCGCCCAATAACTCCACCATAGAAGGTGTAGTAATTGGGCGCAAAATAGGCAGCCGTCGTCGCAGAGTCAGCCCCGGTGACGCCCTGACTCCTCCTCTTCCGGGCCGACTCCGCCCCAATGTAGTTAGCGCAGGTGTGCGCTATCTTTGCTAGCTATCGCAGGCTTGCACTGTTAGCGCAAGCCTGCGATAGCCTTGGAAAATAAGATCCTAAGTGACATAAAAATGGTGCCAGTCTCAGGACTGGGCAGCACCATTTTCTTGTGTGGCTGTATCCACAGAAAATACCACACCTACTGATTGTAGATGATTTGAAGTTTTATATCTCCTGTGATCTTCATTTAGCAGAATAACTCTAAGTAGTGAAAAACTTGTCAAATGACATCAGGATGACATTTGTTCTGAACAAATAAACTAAGCTAACCTTCCTTAAAGGAAAATTAGGCAAAACTAACAACATATGTTTGACTGAAGACTGTCATATAAAAGAACTAGAGCAGGAAGATCCATGTAGTCCCTGTACCAAGGCACTACCTTCCCAGCCCTGCAGAGTGTTTTATCTAGGAGTAGAAGGTACAACAATCCAGCATAAGTTTGAGAAAAAAGATCAGCAAAGAATACTAGATGGGATTGAAATTGATATCAAAAAGCACTTTAACAGCACAGAATACAAGAAATCAACCAATTTGAAAACCCTGTACTCTCCTATAGTTTTGGAATTCTACACAGGCCCAATAAATATCTCAAACAATTAGATGTAAGAGCAAGAATACTCCACCATGCCCACCAAGTAATCTACAGGAATCAATATATGCCAAGATTGTATATTTAAAGAGCTGAAGGAAGTATGAGCCTTATAGAAATAGATTATACATACAATACAGCACTGCTATTATTGCAAGCATATCTAAAAGCCTCAAAAGATCCAAAAATTCTAAAAGTACTGAAGTATAAAAGTGACCAGTTAAACTCAGTCTCCATCCTTAAGCTTGGACAATTGTTTCAACAAGTAGAAGAACTGAGTGAGAATTTACCAGCACACTTACGGAAAGAGGCAACAGAATTTGCAAAAAAAAGAAACTCTTTAAAGAGTTGGACCAGCAAATAAGGAAAAACAATTGACTAAAGCACAAATACCGTGGGAAATGCAGAGCATGACTTCTGCAACCACAAATAGATCAAGACCTGACGTAGGAATGGTTAAGGAAAGATGAATTTAAACTTAAAAAATTGTAATTGATAATTGCAGCACAGGACAGTGGACTATGGAAAAGATGATTTATGGTCAGGATAGGAAAATAAAAAGATAAAACAGATAAATGCAGATTCTATAAAATAGAACTGGAACCATTTATGCATCTTGTCACCGGGTGTGATGTACTGACATCAAAAGGTCTGTATACAGAAAGGCATTATAAGTAGCTCTGGATTTTAGAGATGTGAATCGTGTCCTCGATCGTCTTAACGATCGATTTCGGCTGGGAGGGGGAGGGAATCGTATTGTTGCCGTTTGGGGGGGGTAAAATATCGTGAAAAATCGTGAAAAATCGAAAAAACGTAAAATCGCAAAACCGGCACATTAAAACCCCCTAAAACCCACCCCCGACCCTTTAAATTAAATCCCCCCCCCCCAAATGACTTAAATAACCTTCAGGTCCAGTGGCGGTCCGGAACGGCAGCGGTCCGGAACGGGCTCCTGCTACTGAATCTTGTTGTCTTCAGCCGGCGCCATTTTCCAAAATGGCGCCGAAAAATGGCGGCGGCCATAGACGAACACGATTGGATGGCAGGAGGTCCTTCCGGACCCCCGCTGGACTTTTGGCAAGTCTTGTGGGGGTCAGGAGGCCCCCCCCCAAGCTGGCCAAAAGTTCCTGGAGGTCCAGCGGGGGTCAGGGAGCGATTTCCCGCCGCGAATCGTTTTCGTACGGAAAATGGCGCCGGCAGGAGATCGACTGCAGGAGGTCATTCAGCGAGGGTTCCGGCGCCTCGCTGAACGACCTCCTGCAGTCGATCTCCTGCCGGCACCATTTTCCGTACGAAAACGATTCGCGGCGGGAAATCGCTCCCTGACCTCCGCTGGACCTCCAGGAACTTTTGGTCAGCTTGGGGGGGGCCTCCTGACCCCCACAAGACTTGCCAAAAGTCCAGCGGGGGTCCGGAAGGACCTCCTGCCGTCCAATCGTGTTCGTCTATGGCCGCCGCCATTTTTCGGCGCCATTTTGGAAAATGGCGCCGGCTGAAGACAACAAGATTCAGTAGCAGGAGCCCGTTCCGGACCGCTGCCGTTCCGGACCGCCGCTGGACCCGCAGGTTATTTAAGTCATTTGGGGGGGGGGGGTTCGGGAGGGTGGGGGATTTAATTTAAAGGGTCGGGGGTGGGTTTTAGGGGGTTTTAGTGTGCCGGCTCACGATTCTAACGATTTATAACGATAAATCGTTAGAATCTCTATTGTATTGTGTTCCATAACGGTTTAAGACGATATTAAAATTATCGGACGATAATTTTAATCGTCCTAAAACGATTCACATCCCTACTGGATTTGTCAACAGACACCCATTATGCCTGTGCCTAGGGCTGCAAACATTTAAGGGTGGCAGGTTGGCTAACATCTGTTGCCTTCCAGCTCTGGAATAGCCATGTGTTTAGGATCTTCTTGAAAGTCTGGGTTGAGGGTTCAGTTCTGAGTTGTGTGGGTAATTTATTCCATAGTGAGGGGCCGGCTGTTGAGATGGCGCGTTCTCTGGTTGTGGTGAGGTGGGCCAATTTGGTGGAAGGAATAGTTAGTAGTCCAGTGTTTTTGGATCGGAGGTTTCTTTGCGAGTAGTGTGGGTGGATGGTGTCTTTAGCCAGTCTATCTTTTCATTGTTAATTGTCTTATGCATGAGGGTTAGGGCTTTATATTGTATTCGGTAGGTTATGGGGAGCCAGTGGAGGTCTTTAAGGATGGGAGTGATGTGGGCAGAGTGTTTGCTGTTTGTGAGAGACCTGGCTGCTGCATTTTGTAGTAGTTGCAGAGGTTTGAGGGTGTTCGCTGGGAGTCCAAGGAGGAGGGAGTTGCAATAGTCTAGCTTGGAGAATAGGAGGGCCTGCAGGACTGACCGGTAATCGTGATTGAATAGGAGGGGTTTGAGTTTTTTGAGTACCTGCAGTTTGAAGTAGCCCTCTTTTATTACTGCACTGATGTGTTCTTTAGGTTCAGTTCGGAGTCTAAGGTGATGCCCGGGTCTTTTACCATTGATACGTGTTGGGTGTTAGGTTGCATGGTTGGGGGGTCTTGAATGTTTTTTGTGGGTGGTTTGTTTGATATGTATAGTATTTCGGTTTTCTTTTGGTTGAGTGTGAGTGATATCTGAGTTAGTAGTTTTTGTATTTGAGCTGAGCCGGACTCCCATTGTAATAGGATGTTCTGTATGTTTTCTTTCATGGGGAGTAGGATCTGGACGTCATCTGCATAGACGTAGTAGGAGAGGCCCAGTTCTGAGAGGACTTTGCAGAGGGGGAGCATGTAAATGTTGAAAAGGGTGGATGAGAGTGATGATCCTTGTGGGATGCCATGTGAGAGGGGGAATTGCTTTGATTCACTGGTGTTGAGTCTTACTTTGTATGTTCTGTTGAATAGGTAAGAGCCGAACCATTTTATGGTGGTGTCGTGTTGTCCAATCTCCCTTAGCCTGGGTAGGAGGATGTCATGGTTGATGGTGTCGAAGGCAGCAGATATGTCCAGTAATATCAGAAGGTAGGTGTGGCTGGCATCTAGGCCTCTGAGTGCTGTGTCGGCTAGTGTTAGAAGGAGAGTCTCTGTGCTGAGT
Organism: Rhinatrema bivittatum; assembly: GCF_901001135.1. Classification (NCBI taxonomy): domain Eukaryota; kingdom Metazoa; phylum Chordata; class Amphibia; order Gymnophiona; family Rhinatrematidae; genus Rhinatrema; species Rhinatrema bivittatum. Next base: position 217,508,268 of record NC_042616.1, read on the forward strand.
GACTTCCTGAAGCCGTGTTGTGTGGGGTACAGTAGTTTCTGGGTTTCAAGGTGTTTGTAGAGTTGGTTGTTTACGATTTTTTCCAGGATCTTCGATATGAATGTTAGGTTTGATATGGGTCTGAAGTTGGCTGGGTTGGAGGCATCGAGCTGTGGTTTTTTGAGTATGGGTTTGATTACTGCGCATTTCAGTGCTTCAGGGAAGTTGCCTTGGTTGAGGGATGTGTTTATTATGTCTGTTATAGGTCTGGCAATGATGTCTGGGATTAATTTGAGAGTTTTTAGAAGGATCGGGTCAAGGGGATGTGCAGCTGGATTTATTCTCTACATTAGAGAATTATAAGGTGGCATGGCTCATCCACAAGAAACTGTGCAAACATTATAACATCATGGTACCAGAAAAGTACTAGGATCGTGCCTATGAAAGAAATGTAGAGAATGAAGAAGTTGTGACCACTTGGAACAATCCTATTCCAACCAATAAAAAGCTTGATGCAAAAAACTGGACATTGTGGTAAAGGAGAAAAACACAAAAACAACATTGCTAATAGAAGTATCAGTACCAAGTGACTATTCTGGACAAGAGGGAAGATCCTCAAGTCTCAAAAGATACAATCACAAACCAAGAAAACGTGACAGAAAGATACAGACATAGTTCTATTTGTATTGGGTGCCACTGGCCAATTTAAAGGAACCTTTAGGGCATCTTGATATTCAGCGCTACCTAACTGGATAAATTTGGACTTATCCAGCTAAGTGGCGCTGTGTGAATATTCAGCTTTATTCAGCAGCCACCACTTAGTTTTGTAACTATTCAGCTAAATAGTTATCTGGCTAAGTGGTGGGTACTATGGGGCATTTTGAGGTGTGGCTTATTTGGCTAACTTAGCTGTATAAATACCAATATTCAGCCTTATTCAGCTAAGTTAGCCAGATAAGTAAGACCTGCTATTGAGCAGGACTAAAGTTAGTCAGAAAAACTAATCTGGCTAACTTTTAGAAAGCTGTGAATATTCAGCGGTGTAGCCATGCCACAGAATATCCCAGCTAAGTTAGCCACATATGTTTACCCGGCTATCTTTTTGAGTCACAAAATGGCTGAATATCTACTTCAATATAACTTATGAACCTCAGAAGGAAGCTCTTTTTGGCACAATACAAGTAATGAGGCAAGCACTAGCAGTAAATTTGAAAGACTGAGCCCATATTCAACATACCTTGGCTTATGAGTGAAGAGTCTTCTTGTTATGATAGGTGCAAAACAAACACATTTGGAGACATTGCCCCGAGAGGCATTTAAACCTGCAGCAAGGTGCCCGTAGAGCTCCATGTCTTATTTAGCTATTCCATCAGAGCAGATGCTTTCCATACCATTTTAAATCAGTGTGCTTTTAATGAAACCAATTAGCTTAACTGTTTAACAGTAAATTAAGTACAATGGGCTATTTGGGCTTAGTGTGATTAGAGCTTCTGAGTTTAAATTAAGTACAGCAGCACCAAGAGTAAAAGGAGGAGTAGGTCATACTATAGGATTGTTGCTTTCCTCTTTGTTTGCCTAATCGGTGTGGTGCATTGAAGTATTCATGATTTACTGCAGTTTTGTCTTTTCTGATGCAGACCCCTCTCACCTCTGGCTCTGGGGTAAAGGTGACCAGCTGTGATGCTGAAACTTGGTGCCACCCGATCCAGTGCTTGTTTTGCCCCATTGTGTCTATGGACTTGTATTTCCAGTTTCTCCAGGAAAGGCAATCCCACAAGTTCCTAGATGCAATGGTGCAGAGCCTGAACTGGATCAGCATGTCAGGGATGACCTGGGTGAGGTGAGAACCCTACATATTACAAAGCAATGTCTTTGTGAAATTGCATTTATAAATATGGCAGTGCAGGCAAGAGAATGAACAGAGGGACATGATGATGAAGAGAAAAGGTAAATGTAACCCTTACCCAGGGTTATCAGTCCCAAGGGCACACAATCGTATTTATAACCTTCAGGGCTGCTCCGGCTAACTGATTCCTTCCCAGGTTGACTCTTGATCTCTGGGAGGGATTCTTTCTATGGGGGAGACTCTCTTCTATGGCCCAGACAATGGTATGTGATCCTGTGTGTGATGAGAGCTATGGCATCCCCGGGAGGGAGATGTAGTGAAAGAACAGGCATAGAAACATAGAAACATATAGAAATGAAGGCAAAAGAAGACCAAACGGCCCATCCAGTCTGCCCAGCAAGCTTTCACACTTGTTTTTTTCTCATACTTTAACTGTTACTCTTTGGCCCTTAGTAACCTTTTGGTTCCAATTCCCTTCCACCCCCGCCATTAATGTAAAGAGCAGTGCTGGAGCTGCATCTAAGTGAAATATTTATCTTGATTGGTTAGGGGTAGTAACTGCCTCAATAAGCATGCTACTCCCACACTTATTTGTTTACCCAGCCTGTGCAATTCAGTCATTGTTGGTTGTTGTCTGAATATAAATCCTCTTTTCTTCATTCCCCCTGCCGTTGAAGCAGAGAGCTACACTGAATATGCAATGAAGTGAAGTATCAGGCTTAATTGATTCGAGGTAGTAACTACCGTAACAAGCAAGCTACACCCATGCTTATTTGTTTACCCAGACTATATAATTCAGTCCTTGTTGGTTGATGTCTGAATATAAATCATCTTTTCATTCATTCCCCCCTGCTATTTAAGCAGAGAGCTATGCTGCATAAGCAGAGAGTTACATTGCATATGCATTGAAAGTGAAGTATCAGGCTTATTTGGTTTGGGGTAATAACTAAGGATGTGAATCATTTTTTGATGATTTAAAACAATCGTCAGATATATTTTAAATCGTCAAAAATCATTAGAGCCGCGATACAATAGCAATTCCCCCGATTTATCGTCAAAAAATCGTAAATCGGGGGAGGGCGGGAAAACAGGCACATCAAAACAACCCTAAAACCCACCCCGACCCTTTAAAACAAATCCCCCACCCTCCCGAACCCCCCCAAAATGTTTTAAATTACCTGGGGTCCAGTGGGGGGGTCCCGGCGCGATCTCCCGCTCTCTGGCCACGGCTGTGTTAATAGAAATGGCGCCGGTGGCCCTTTGCCCTTATCATATGACAGGGCAAAGGTAGCGCCGGCGCCATTTTGGTTCCTGGCACTCGACGTCACGAGTGCAGGAGATCGCTCCTGGACCCCCGCTTGACCCCCAGGGACTTTTGGCCAGCTTGGGGGGGCCTCCTGACCCCCACAAGACTTGCCAAAAGTCCAGCGGGGTCCGGGAGCGACCTCCTGCACGCGGGCCGTATTGCCAATATTCAAAATGGCACCGGCGCTACCTTTGCCCTGTCACATGGTAAGGGCAAAGGGCCACCGGCGCCATTTCTATTAACGCAGCCGGGGCCCGAGAGCGGGAGATCGCGCCGGGACCCCTCCATTGGATCCCAGGTAATTTAAAACATTTTGGGGGGGTTCGGAAGGGTGGGGGATTTGTTTTAAAGGGTCGGGGTGGGTTTTAGGGTTGTTTTGGTGTGCCGGTTTTCCCGCCCTCCCCCCTCCCCCGATAAAACGATTTTTTAATCAAAAAAACCATGACGATCAGATTCCCCCCCCCCTCAGCCAAAATCGATCGTTAAGACGATCGATCACACGATTCACATCCCTAGTAATAACCGCCGTAACAAGCAAGCTACTCCCCGCTTTTTAGTGAATGCAAATCCATTTTTTTCCCACATTTCCTCTTGCCGTTGAAGCATAGAGCAATGTTGGAGTCGCATTAACTGTGTGTATATTTATTGAATAAGGGTATTATCTCCAAGTAGTAGCCATCATTCCCGCAAGCCACCCTCTCTTCATTCACATGAACAGGAACTGGGTGTTAAAAAAAATTTGCTGATTAGTTTAAGGCAAAATAAAGTCCATCTTTAAATATTTGTGCAGTTACAGTAGATTAGAGTGTTTCATTGTGGATAGGTGACCCTTTTATTTCAGCAAATTGGTTGAGCCTCCCATGGTGGTGTAAATTGTGCACTAAAGCTCTCCCAGTAGCTTAACTGGGATTCCTAGGTAAGGGATCCCCTTCTAGCATAGCAAAACTCCTACCTTACAGTCCAGCGTCTTCCCGAACACCCAGCCCTGTATCCTGATCCCATGTTATTTTTTGATCCGGATGGGGTCTCCTTGATCTTACTTGATTCCTTTAGTTCTTCTGAAAGGTGACTCCTCGGGTTGAAAAGTCTGAGGGTGGGAACCTGCTGACCCAGCTAAGCTCCCAGTGAGGAGGGGTGGCCAAAAAGCCTCCTCACAACAAAAAGAAATAAGTTTTTCTACAAAAAACCTTCCTAGACTGGACTTCTGCTGTCACAGGTGCTTGCCACATTCAGGGGGGAATGGGCTTTCTTCAGCCCTGCACTCTGGGTACAGCCTGCGAGGATGACCTTCCCCAAAGGAGCAGGGTAAAATGCAGCCCCTTCTGTGACCGAGTGCTCTCAGCCTTCACTCACCTCACACAGCCAAGCCTGTCACATTCAGGGGGTGGATGGGCTCACTGGTCTTCAGTCAAGGAGTGCAAGTTCCAAAAGGATTCAGGTCAAAAAGATGTCCTGATCGTAACTTAAATACCTAAAATCCACTGGCAGCTTGTGCACAGTGAATTCCCCTCAAAAAAGGGACTCTGATGAGGCCTCACCAGGGAGGGAAAATCTCTACATTTTGTCTCTCTGGTATCTGCCCTCCACTGACTCTAGCCACACCCTAAATTTGTATTTATGTTTATTTGATTTGATTTTTGTATTCTGCTTTTCAGCACTTCAAAGTGGATTACATTCAGTTACAAAATGACTGGTTATAAAGGGAAAGTAACCAATCCAGGCTCTCCTAGATGGGAGGAGGGCAAGAGGGAATGGAGAGCTCAAGCTGCTATATTTCTGTAAATGGAACTAACGCATATAGTGACAGACTGGGGGGGTCCAGTCACATAAAAGATGCAAATAACAGCTTCACAATATATTCTTTGGGAGCCAGGGGGAGGGGAAGGAGGGTAATAGAACATGGAGAGATACTTTTGCTCCTGACATAAAGTGCATATAATTTTAAAGAGGTCATACTCATATAAAAAAAATTAGAAACAATGAATGTAATCAAATATTTGTTATTAATTATATTAAAGTAATGAATTAATATAACAGTATATGTTACCTCTGTACAGAGATGGCTAGCCAATTAGAAAGCTTTTTATGAAGAATTTATGGGGTTTGGAGAGGTATTCTCCAAATCCCATGAATTCTTCACTTGTTGGCATAAAAGTAGATCATAAATCAACTATGAGACTTTGAAGCAATTATCCCTTTCATATAAAGAAATAAAGGTTAATAAATAAGTTGTAGGTGTTCCCTTTTTACTAGACTACCTTAATACATTTGTGACTATCTTTCTAGAGCTATGCTTCTTTCATCAGGTCAATGCAAAAAAAAGTAGAAACCAGAGGCCAGCCTGATAGCTGATATGGGAAATTGGAGTAAAATTCCCAAGTTTGGCTGTTGATGCTTAGGCTGGCTGGGACTGGAGTTATAATGGAGGGAGTCCTAGCCATTGTGCAATGGTGACACCTACTAGATGGATTCAGGATGTATATATACCAAGTATGCCCTGCAGAAAACTTTCTGGCCCAAGAATTATCATTATAGTGGTTAGGTTAGATAGAAAACAGATGGGATTAAAGTTAGGAAGAAATAGTACCCCTCCGCCCAGGTAGCTGTGAATGAAGGTCTGTGTCACTGCATCCTCACTAGAAGCCGGTTCTCACTGAACTGGAAATGCAGAGAAGCAGGAGGAAACTGCTGGGTAAAATAAAAGAGTGGAAACCAGTCAATATTTCATGGTAATATGGAGATTCCTGTCAGTGCTAGGAATGGTTCCCTGAAATACTGATTTAGTTCCACTGTTCATAAAAATGTGATAACTGCTTCAAAGACCTCATGCTTTTTGATGACCCAAGTCTGTGTCAGTAAGTGCATTTATATTTTAATAGTTTTCCAACATGGCTCTTATCTCTCACTGTTGGGGAAAAGGGTGTGTTTCCCACTCTTGAACCAGGGATTACTTAGTTCAGGGCTGGGGTGTGTTGTGCTGAGTCACACGAGGACTCAGAGAAAGGCACATTCAGCCTAAAGATAGCTTGTTTTATAGCCCCGCCTCTGAGACTCTGGTTTGGTCCTCAGGGGACTAAAGAGGACTGCTGGGTCATCTCTTAAGTGTTCCCAGCATTTAGATGGCATGGTGGCCAGAAAAGAGTGTGGGATCCCAGAGGAGAGCCATGAGCTACCTAGCAATGTGTTGTTATTGTGAGGCTGATCATTTAATCTAGGGATGTAAATCGGGCTTCGGACGATTGAAAATATCGTACAATAATTTCAAAATCGTCAGAAATTGGGAGCTCCCCCAAAACGATAGGAAAACCCCATGATATTGTTCGTGGGGGTTCTCTTATCATTTTGGGGGAGGGCAGGAAAAACGGCACACAAAAATAACCCCTAAACCCACCCCGACCCTTTAAAACTAATCCCTTAGCTTCCCCCACCCTCCCGACCCCCCCAAAAGCTTTTTACTGGATGGCCCGCACCATTTTTAAAGATGGCACCGGCCATCCAGTGCTCCCTCCATGTGACAGGGGTCGGCCAATGGCACGGATACCCTGTCACATGGTAAGGGCAAAGGCCATCAGCGCCATTTTTATTAGTGGCAGCCGACGGCCCGAGAGCGGGAAATCGCTCCCGGGACCCCTACTGGACCACCAGGTACCTATAAAATGTTTTTTGGGGGGTCGGGAGGGTGGGGGAAGCTAAGGGATTAGTTTTAAAGGGTTGGGGTGTGTTTTTTGTTTATCGGCTCGGGCGCAGCCAATAAACAAAACTGCGATCGGGCTGGATGAAAAAAAAACCACGATGTGAATCGGAACCGGAATCCGAACCGGTTCCGATTCGCATCTCTAATTTAATCTACTATTGTGTTGTATTGTCATTGAGTAGAAGCAACTGTGAAAAGATCTGGACTGTCTTTTTGGATTAGATGCACGCCTTATGCTTGATTGTGAAAAACGTTTTATGTTACCTGCAGTGCTGTAATGCAGGAGCTGTTGTGTTCACATCTCTAATAAACCCCTTGCAATCTTATCCTGTGTCCGTGTGCTGCAGGGGCCCTCAGTCCTAACACTCACTGGTACCAGTGGCCATCTGATAGCATCTACCTGGTACATACTGCAGAATTATTATTATTGTAGGGGAGTTCAATGTATGGGTTCATTCCAAGCAAGGGGAAGATTTCCTTTTAGGCCCTTGGATTTTAATCCACACATTTACTTGGTTTCCAACTGAAAGGTTTACAGTAACAGAGCTTCTTCAATTTGTGATAATCTGACAAACAGTACATATATATGTGGTGATGAATCCATATTTTCCATTTACACATTCCATTTCCATTTACACATTCCATTTCCATTCCCAAGCCCCAGAAATAGGATCCCCATTCACTTTTAATAAAAAAATTAATCAGCCTTTTAACTTAAATTCAGAAATTCCCCACACCTTATCAAGAGTTTAATCATTCCCTTGTAGGTCACTACCAGATATATAGTGAATATACTATTACTAATACATTTAAAGAACCCTAATTGTAAGCAGACCTTCTCCCATAGCAACCTAAAACTTAACTAGGAACTGAACAAATTTAAGATGAAGGCAGCAATCCAGCAGCAAGAGGGGGACCTCCCAGTCTTCTGCATCGAGTGTCACATGTATGATTTTTTACCCACCGGTGAGAAATTGTACATGTGCATCTGATGCAAAGAGCTCCTGTCTCTCAGAGAATGAGTCCGATCTCTGGAGGCTAGAGTGGCAGACCTGGAGGAGATGAGGCAGACAGAGAGGTATATAGATGAGACCTTCAGGGACATCAAAGCCAAGTCCCAACTCCAGTCTGGCAGTCCTGGTACTGCCTTGGAGGAGGAAGGTCTTATGATCGGAGAGCATCAACCTGGTGCAGCAGGAAAGGATCCTATAACAATGACCTGCTCTTTAGGTGGTGCATTGTCCTCTTGCACCTAGGATGTGTCTCCCAGGGCTACTTCCCAGGAGGGAAGGGTTAGGTCAGCCATCATAGTTGGTGATTCGATTATTAGGAATGTAGGCAGCTGGGTGGCTGGTGGGCATGAGGATCGCCTGGTGACATGCCTACCTGGTGCGAAGGTGGCAGACCTCACGAGTCATCTAGATAGGATTTTAGAAAGTGCTGGGGAGGAGCCGGCTATCGTGATACATGTGGGCACCAACGATGTAGGAAAATGTGGGAGGGAGTTTCTGGAAGCCAAATTTAGGCTCTTAGGTAGAAAGCTGAAATCCAGAATCTCTACGGTAGGATTCTCTGAAATGCTCCCTGTTCCATGCGCAAGTTCCCAGAGGCAGGCAGAGCTCTGGAATTTCAATGAGTGGATGAGATGATGCTGCAAGGAAGAGGGATTCAGTTTTATAAGGAACTGGGGAACCTTTTGGGGAAGGGGAACCTTTTTCCGAAGGGATGGACTCCACCTTAACCAGGGTGGAACAGGCTGCTGGCACTAACCTTTAAAAAGGAGATAGAGCAGCTTTTAAACTAAATCAAAGGGGAAAGCTGACAGTCGCTCAGCAACGCATGGTTCGGAAGGAGGTATTTTCGAAGGATAGAAGTGAAGCATTAGAGTTAGGGCATCCCATCAGAGAGGTTCCAATAATAAGAAAAGTAGTCCAAGTGCCTATAATTAAAAACTCACCTGAACCAAAAGATTCCAATATATCCCTATCAACTGAAAAGCAGAATGTTAATACAAACAAAAACACACTTTGAAATATTTGTATGCTAATGCCAGAAGTCTAAGAAGTAAGATGGGAGAATTAGAATGTATAGTAGTGAATGATGACATAGACTTAATTGGCATCTCAAAGACATGGTGGAAGGAGGACAACCAATGGGACAGTGCTATACCGGGGTACAAATTATATCGCAATGACAGAGAGGAGCATCTTGGTGGCAGGGTGGCACTTTATGTCCAGGATGGCATAGAGTCCAACAGGATAAACATCCTGCATGAAACTAAATGAACAATTGAATATTTATGGGTAGAAATCCCTTGCGTGTTGGGGAAATATAGTGATAGGGTTATATGATGGCCAGCATGGTAAGACGGACAGTGAAATGCTTAGAGAAATTAGGGAAGCTAACCAAATTGGTAGTGTAGTAATAATGGGAAATATCAATTACCCCAATATTGACTGGGTAAATGTAACATCAGGACATGCTAGAGAGATAAAGTTCCTGGATGGAATAAATGACAGTTTTATGGAGCAATTGGTTCAGAACTGACGAGAGAGGGAGAATTTTAGATCTAATTCTCAGTGGACTGCAGGATTTCGTGAGAGAGGTAATGGTGGTGGGGCCACTTGGAAATAGTGATCATAATTTCATTAAATTTGAATTAATGCCTGGAAGGGGGACAATAAGTAAATCCACAGCTGTAGCACTAAACTTTCAAAAGGGAAACTTTGATAAAATGAGAAAATTAGTTTTAAAAAATTGAAAGCTGCAGTTACAAAGGTAAAAAGGCCCGGATTTTCGAAAGACTAAGCTCATAAATCTGGTGGATAATCGTGCTTAGGTGAGCTTACATGTGCCGAGCCTATTTTAAAATGGCCCGGCCACGCGCGCAAAGCCCTGGGATGCGAGTAAGTCCTGGGGCTTTGGAAAAGGGGCGGGGCGGTCTGGGTGGCAGGGCAGGGTCAGAGGCTCCCGGCACAGCGGCCATTTGCTGCTGTGCTGGGGGATCGCATGCCGGCAGGCTGCAGATGCACGCAACCTGCACCTGCCCCAAGGCAGGCATAAAAGATAAGACAAAGGTTGGGGGGGTGTCTAGGTTAGGGGAAGGGGAAGGGAGGTTAGTGAAGGGGGTTGGGAGGGAATGGGGGAAGCCCTTTGTCATCGGCGTGCGCAAGTTGCACTAATGTGCACCCCCTTGGGCGTGCCGACCCCCGATTTTATAACATGTGCGCAGGTCTTAAAATCTACCCCAAAGTGTGCAACAGGCGTGGACATTGTTAAAAAATACCATCCTAGAAGCACAATTCATATGTATTCCTCGCATTAAGAAAGGTGGAAGGAAGGTCAAACGATTGCCAATGTGGCTAAAAAGTGAGGTGAAAGAGGCTATTTTAGCCAAAAGATCTGCATTAAAAAATTGGAAGAAGGGTCCATCAGAAGAAAATAGAATTAAACATAAGCATTGGCAAGTTAAATGTAAGACATCGATACGACAGACTAAGAGAGAATTTGAAAAGAAATTGGCCACAGAGGCAAAAACTCACAATAAAAACTTTTTAAAATGTATCCGAAGCAGAAAGCCTGCAAGGGAGTCAGTTGGACCGTTAGATGATCAAGGGGTTAAGGAGGCACTTAGGGAAGATATGGGCATCATGGAAAGATTAAACGATTTCTTTGCTTCGGTGTTTAGCCTTTTACTGAAGAGGATGTTGGGGAGTTACCCATTCCGGTGACAGTTTTCAAGGGTGATAATTCAGATGAACTGAACTAAATCATGGATAGAGATCCATTTGTGTCCCCTGATCTTGGCCTTTCATCCTTAGTTGATATTTTTGGAGACTTCTCTTGGGGAAAAGTCAGAATGGGGTCAGGTGATCTAAGCACCGCAATTCCTTTGGGGGAAGTGTATCAAAAAACCTTCCCACACTGTGTTCAAAAAATACTTCCAAATATAAATGCTGGATACAACTTCAGCCTTCACCAGCTATTGCAGCAGGATCTGTCACTGGTGCTTGTCCACCTAGAGTGGACTCACCTAGGGTTTAGAATAGTCCTCTGGTTAACAGCTCTTTCACCCCTAAAGGGAATCATGCTTAAAAATCTAGCTCTTCTGTAAATTAGTGGAAGTGGGACCCTCTGGCAGGGAATGCACAGTGAAGTATCACTTCTAACTGAAACTCCTTTTGGGTGAAGCTGGGAAGCCTCACCAGAGTGTAATACTTAAACAACCTTACTGTTCCAAGGCTTCCTAAAACTGATCCCATGGAGTTCTAAAATGGCTGGGCTAAACAGGTTTAAGGCATCCAACTAATGCACTCCAGGTGGGAGGGACTGAGAGGGGATAGATAGCTCGTGATTAGAGATGAGCTTAGTTTTTCCATGTCATGTCGGGTTTCGGTTCGGGTGCTTCGAGAGAAAATTTTGTTTTCCCCCGGATCGTTTTTCGGCGGTACGGATCGGGAAAACGAACCAGAAAACGGATCGAAAAAAAAAACTGAATCAGAAAAAAACCACCCCAACCCTTCAATTTTACTTTATTACAACCCTCCCCCCCACCATCTCGATCCCTCCCCAAGACTTACTAAAAGCCCTGGTGGTCCAGCGGGTTCCCGCGAGCGATGTCTCCCTCTCAGACCGTCGGGTCATTGGGCCTACCACGAATCAAAATGACGCCGGTGCCCTTTGCCCTTATGATGTGACAGGGGCAACCGGTGCCATTGGTCGGCCCCTGTCACATGGTAGGCGTAATGGATGGCCGACGCCATCTTAGAAAATGGCACAAGCCATCCATTGCTCTTTCCATGTGACAGGGGCCGACCAATGGCACCGGTAGCCCCTGTCACATGGTAAGGGCAAAGGGCCACTGGTGCCATTTTGATTCCTGGCAGGCCCGACGGCCCGAGAGGGAGACATTGCTCACGGGATCCGCTGGACCACCAGAGCTTTTAGTAAGTCTTGGGGAGGGATCGGGATGGTGTGTGTGTGTGTGTGTGGGGGGGGGGGGGGTTGTAATAAAGTAAAATTGAAGGGTTGGGGTGGTTTGCTTGTTTTTTTTAAATAAATGTGCCCCTCCCCCGCACTAACCCAAAAAATGAATTTTCCCCGAAGTTCAGGGAAAATCCGTTTCGGGGTTCGCATCCCCCGAACCAGGACGAATTAGGCAATTTCAATGAAATTGCCTAATTCATGATAAAAGAATGCACATCTCTACTCGTGATATTATAGTTTTCTACAGGGACCTAGTGACAACTAGTGGCCAACCCTTAGGGGTGCCACATCTGAAAGGAGGAGGTACAATTACTAGATTGATACCAGATTGACCAATGTCAGTTGTGTCTTCTACTACTCTCTGGTAGAATCCAGTAGTGAGATAATGCAGAACTGTCATCACTTCTACTTCAAAAGCAGGGCTGGTGTAAAAATATTTGGTGCCCTAGGCCCTTCAGTCATGCACCTTTTCCCTCAATTTACCTATTGGCAAGAGCTTTAGCACAGTGCTCCCTTTTACCAACAGCAGTGGCTCCAGCACAACTTGTCCTTCTTTGGCAGTATTGGCTCTGGCACAGCATTCCTCTGTGCCTCACACTGGCAGGATTTTGCCACCCCCTAAATTTTGGTGCCTAGGTGACTGCCTAGTTTTTCCAATAGAAGCACTGGCCTTGCTCAAAAGTAAACTGTGAGGGTGGTCCACATGCAAGGCCAGGTGTCTGTGTAACTTTCCACAAAACTGGGAGATGAGAGCTTTTACTCAGTCTGAATCTACTCAAGCACGCTTAGTCAGCCCTGGGTTGAAAAATTCTGTTATGGATGGCTTGGCATTTCCTGTAATGTGCATAAGAGAACACATGAATTCTTAGTACCACTGAAGTGTCACGCAAAAGCCTATCCATCTTAGCTATGCTAAGCAGAAAGGAAAGCACTATGCTCCTGTCTCTTATTTTTTAAAGGATGCTGGTGATTCTGAGAGAACACAAAAAGCAGGAGCAAAACTGTACACAATAGTACAAATAATCCAAGGAATTGTGCAGAATAAATTAAATGTCCATGCAAAACTCAATGATATTGATGTGTATTTATTTGGTACGGCAACTCCACGGTATTTTAAATCGAACTGTCTTATATTCGAGCAGGTCCCCCGTCACGGTTCATAGTAAAGCTCTTGTCCTTATCATCCGTCGGTACTGGTCCCTGTTATCTATGCATGACATGTTTAGTTGTCCTCTCCGGTTCACTTTCCATAGGAGTAGAAATTTGTGAGACTTGCTAATCCACTCAGAATTATCCCCATTACCCGCTCCTCTTTCACCTCACAGTGGCCATAATCCGTGTGGAGCTTGCTCAGTCTGTTCTTTATAACTATCGTTAACATTTTTGTTACACTTTAGCACAACTTGTTCAACATCTGGTATAATTTATATAATTTTGAGTCCCTGCCAAAAGCTCTATGTAGGCAAGACCACAAGAAAAATTAAAACTAGAATTATCGAGCACAGATCTAGCTTCAATAATCATCGTGAGAATGCTCCCCTGGTCCAACATTGGACAGATCAAACGCAAGATATCTCGGATTTGAGGTTCTTTGTGATTGATGTGATATCTCTTCCACATCTGGAGGGGGGGGGAGATTTTTCAGAAATTCTAATTCGCAAGGAACAAAAATAGATTTGTATGTTAAATAGTCTGGCCCCTCATGGTTTGAATAATAATATTGAATGGCATTACTTCACATAACTTTGCATAGTTTCTGTTCAGGTCCTCTTTGTTGTTTTATTTTCTGCACTAGTTCTCCTCCACGTCCTCTTGACTCTACTCTTTCTGATTGGCTGATCACTTTCGTGCTATTTTTTCTATGTTAAATGGAAGTCTGTTATATGTTACCTTTGCACTCCTGGTTATCTCTCATGTTGAATAAAAGAACACATGAATTCTTAGTACCACTGAAGTGTCACGCAAAAGCCTATCCAGGTATGTTTTGATGCTTTATTTAAGATGTTAAGTTCCCATCTGTTTTTCAATCCATGTAGCATGTTTCTGCATTTGTTTTTTCAGAATTGTTAAAGCTACCTCTGTCCCTCCCGATGCAACCTTGCGGCGAAACTCGGGTCCATGTCGGGGGACCCGCTCGAATATAAGACTGTTCGATTTAAAATACCGTGGAGTTGCCGTACCAAAGTTTAAATTAAAATTGAACTATCGAAAGCAACAATCATGCATTCTGTTCACTTCCGTAATTTTGATTGAAGATCATCCAACAACTGTAAAAGCAAGGAATGGCACCACCCATATTTGTGTGTATTGCCAGCTAATTATTGCAGTTTCAGAATAAAATCATAGGAAACAAACCACTTGTCTACTATGCCCTCACCAGTACAGTCTAGGAACTCCACCTCTCTCCTCTTTCCCTCCTCCCCACCCTTCAGTCTCTTACTTTTGCTATAGATAACAGTTGATCTCTAGCTTTCACTTCACTTCTATAAAATTAAGAATCTTCTGTGCTTTCCTCAGTCTTTCTTGAATTCTGATATTGTCTTTGCCTTCAAGGCCTCCACTGGGAGGCTGTTCCATGCATCCACCACCCTATCCCTTAAGAAATATTTTCTTTTATTACTTGCTTTTTTTGTCTTATTTTATATATTCTCTCAGCTTATTTTAGGTTAGTCATTGCGGCAATAGTCTTCAGCCAGGGGCCATGAACAAGGCATTCTTCCAGAAATCTGCAATTATGAACCTTAAATCCTGACACTAGGAGGTCAATATTCAAAGCCTTTTAGATGGCTAATTCATAAGTTATTCATCTAAATGGCAAAGTTTGAATACTGAGATCCTTACCTGGCTAGATTTTAGCTGGATAGATCATTACTTGGCTAAAATCTAGCTGGATAAAAAAGAGTTCTGGGGGCGTTTCGGGAAGGAGTTAAGTTATTCGGCTAACTTAGACGATTTTTAGATCTTTCTGGCTAAGTTCGCTGGATATCTTTACACTTACTTAAGAGCAGGTCTAAAGTTATCTAGCCTTGTGTGGCCAGATAACCAGCTACTTAACTGGATATCTGGTTAAGTAGTGCTGTCAAAATGATAAAAAAAGAAAAAAGAAAAAGAAATGAAAGACCCGTGGCCTGATTCTCTCCCTTCCCCGACCTAATTTAATAGATGGCCCTGTTGGGCCATGCATCCCCCACCACCCAACTCCTTACTACATTAGTGTAAATATTGCAGTCCAGAAGTCGGCACCCCGACCCTTCTCCGTTTCATCAAGATTTTGAAAATTGTTCCACCCAGTACCTTCCCCATTCCTCGCCCACAATCCCAGTGTGTCCAACTGCAACCCTGCCCTCCCCCCAGACTCCCCAATCCACTTCCTGCAACCAAAAAAATCCCTGCCAGGAGCAAATTCACCCACTCCCGGCGTTCCAGCACTCAGCAGCACTGGAAGCATAAACTACCCTCAGAACCAGTGCTGTCATGCTGGGAGCGCTGGAATTTAGGGATTATTTTTTGTATCAGCGATGGGATGGGGATCCAGGGGAGGTGGTGATAGAGGGCCTGACCTTTGAACTGCAAAATATGCACTAATATAGGAGGGGCTTGGGGGGTGGGGTGCATGGCCCAATAGGGCCATCTATTAAATTAGGTTGGGGAAGGGAGAGAATTGGGCAGCAGGCCTTTATGGGGTTTTTTTTTTATTATTATGATTTTGACAGCGCTATTTAACCTGATATTTTTGGAGGTCTGGCTATCAACAAAGAATCTACACCTGAGGCTTCCCAGTACTAAGCTTTTTCCTAAGTACATAGAGCTGTATCCCATTACTGAGAAAATTAATCCAGTAACAATGTACCTTCAGTTTCCCAAATCTCTTAAGATAACATAATCATTTCATATCTCCTTGTTGAAGCTGGCTATGCCAGAACCTTTCAGTAGGCAAGAAACTCCTCCGGATCCAATTCTGCTTGCTAGCCAACCTGATTTTGAGGTTGATGAGTGTCCTGTAAGAGGGTACAGTACTTGGTCCATTGGAAAGGATATGGCCCTGAAGAAAAGTCTTTGGTTGATGTATCTGACCTCCATGTGCTTTGTCTTTTGAAGAAATATCTTGCAAAGCAATACAAGGGGCCATCTGGAGGCCCTCCCTGAAAGGGGGAGGGGACTGTGAGGATCCATTGTTGACTTCATCTCTGGCCTGCAGGTAGTGCTGTGAGGTGCTTGGACAATCTTTCCAATCCTCCCAGCTCTGTGCCCCGCCCTCACTTCTCCCCAGTAGCCATCTTGTTTCATGCTGAGAAATGTATTCAGACACAAGCCTTTCATCAGTCAGTTACCAGAGCTTGGTCCTCCTTCCTGGTCTTCGTACTCTGGTTCTATCCTTATTAACTAAATCCAGAAGAATTCTTCGTCTTTGGCTTCTACCTTTAACATTTCTGCTTGACCTCTTTCATGTTTCTGGTTTCATGTTCCTGGTTTCCTAGTGTGCTCCAGCATCCCAAGCTGTTCCAGGCTTCCTGGCTCCTTGCTTGTATTGTGGACTACCCCTATTCCTTATGCCTTGCCATTCCTTATGATGCCATCCCAGAGGGAAATGTTTACACTGCTGCTTGAGTTGCATGGGCCAGAATAAACAGAAGGAGGGGATAAGGAGATAATCTATTGACATCTTTTTACCTATGGTTGCTTTGCATGGGGCTCAGGGCCTCTCAAATATCTCTCTTTCTGTATAAAATGACCTTATAGGTAAAGCGTTTCTGTCTTTGTTACTCCTTTCATATATGTGTGTGTGTGTGTATGTATATATGTGTGTGATACATATGTATATCCATGTAAAAGTGTACAGAAATAGATATAGATATAGATACACTTTTATATTCTTTTCAGTCTGGTTTCTCTGACAAACCAGTTTATTTGATAGGCATCAGGGACCTGAAGCAAGCTTGAAGGAAAAAAAAAAGTAGCCATCACTCATGCCTCATTGGATTTCTATGACAGAATGATCAAATTCTTTAGAATCTGGCATAAGCACATCATTATCAAGCTCTGCTTTAGCATTTCTTAACTGATCATGGATGCAGAGGTCCTTGGTGACTCCTGTTTTCTGGCAGTGTTTGTAGTTATTTGACCTTTTCTCAGTGGATAATCCACACAAAAAGCTCTAATTACTTCCCCAGCTTTGAACAGCCCAGCAGTATGAATAATCAATGACACTGATTTAGGTATTGCACAATCAGATGCTTGGGGTGTTTAAAGAACATTTTTCCATTGACCCGTCCCAGCTGTAGGACAAATAACAAGCAGTAAAGCTGCTGTTCTAATCACAAGCTGACCAGGTGACCTTGTGGGCCTTAAAGTTGATTATTCGGGCCTTGATACGACCAGTGCTATAATTACAGGACAAAAAAAGAACTGTTCAGATATTATCATAGAAAAGTTATGTTTATCAAATCTATCCCATAACCAGTGTTCATTTAATGAAAAGACATGTACTGACAGCCAACATTACTGCAATTTTATTCTGGGTTGGGGAAAACCCCCAGTGATGGCTTTGGGGGCAACTGTCAAACTGTCCTCATTGGGCTACAATCCATGGGTACTGTTAACTAGCGGACTTAGCAGGAGTTTTCAAAGCAAAAGCATTTGTGAACTGTCACTTTGAAACTCGTCACCAGTGCAAGGAACCCACAGCACCAGCTCTTTCTGCAGGTACTTTTATCATGGAAAATAAAACCTGCTCACGTTATTTGTCTCCCCTGACCTAAGCACGTGTCCGTCCCCCCCCCCCCCCCCTCAGGAATGCCCCTTCTCAAGACAGCTAAAACTATGTCTGTTGAGGAACAACACGTGGACTTTCAGCCACATCAAGGGAGGGCGATTTGTAGACAAAAGTTGCATGGTTTTATTATTTTAATTTTACAAATGTATATAGCCCCATGCACTCCAGCATTTGCAAAGGCTTAGGGCGTTTCATACATAACTTAAAAAACATGAATTGCTGCGAAAACTGTTTTCCTATTGAGGAGTTCAAGTTCCCTCATGAGCTATCTCTGGAGGCAAATGCTTAAAGCAGTACTTCCCGTAAAACAAGCCTGGGGATTCGGCAGACACTGTTCTGTGCTGTATATCTTGCTTTGCCCGGAGTGTGAGGACACAGATGGGATAAACAAGACAGGAAGGGGGGGGGGGGGGGGTTAGCGTTTTACAGAGCTCTTGCGTTGGAAAAGGTATTGCTGAGGGGGATGTGTGCTTAGAGCTTTTAAAAGAAAAATCTTGATATAGTGTTCTCTTATCTAAATGGCATGTATTCATGTATTCAGGTTAGAGAAGCATATTTTATCTTTGGTGACACAAGTAAGTAGTGAAGTTTGAAATGCTCACTGTGGATGCACAGCACTAAATGACAGCACTGTATACCCTCAGATGGAAAAGTAGTTTGTCCATGATGTAGGAGCTTGTTCCTGGGATGCTATGTATCTGACTATTCTCTGAGTCCCTTCTACCGATGTAATTTATTAGTGAGCTGATATAGGAGCTTTCATGGGGTCTTGGAGCATCAGTGGGAATAAACACTTTTTTTTTTCATGTACCAAACCCCCAGGCATAGCGAAAGTATATTTTTTTTAAATAAAACTTTATTTTAATTGTATTCAGCTTCTGTATACAAATACTTTATTAACAAAATTGGCAAACGGTATATAACTAGTTACTTAGGGGAACGTCCAGATTAGCATCAGGGTTCTTGCTCAGAGGTCTATCAGATGGCACAGTGGATCTCAGGTGGAACTCACTCACTTATTGTAAAAATCATATTTTAACGAGAAAGAAGTGTTTTCAATATTGCTTCCAATTTAGGGGACAAGATCAGACTTTCCTCTGGGCATGCATGCCTCCTTTTGGCAACTGCTATGGCAGACATCGGTTGTTGAGTGTCAGCTTCTAGTGGGTTGCTTCTTTGCTAGTCAGTGTGCCGTGCGAGAACATGTGTTCTTCATCCTAAGATTCCTTTTCCTTCCCCTCTTTGCTGCACAGGCAGATGTGATTGATTACAGACTTGTTACATTCTCATATGTTTCAAATTCTCCCTCTCCTTCTGCTGTTCTTTTCTCTGTTACTATTTCCAGTTTCAACCAATCCCTCTGTCCTGCTTTCTTTTCTTCTTTGTAGGTGTGATGGTTAAGGTGTCTATTGTAGTTTGTCAGGAAGGGTTTAAGGACCTGCTTTCTTATTTTCTTTCTCTTTTTATGCGGCCCTATCATGCCACGCTGCTCCTCCACGTACAGCGGTAATTGGTGGCCATTCCCTGCCTGTGTTATGTTTAACCACATGGGACCTGATTCAGTAAGAATTTTCTCCATTCTGTGTCTATGGGGGATAAACTTAGTGAATCAGGTTGGTAATGCTATCTTTTGTACATGGCATCTTGACTTTCCAGAAAATGTTTTCATATGTTAACTTAATAAACTTTACATTTGCTGCTATTGCTCTCTGCCCTCGGTGCAGAAAGAATTGAATTTAAAACCCCCCCAAATACATAATTCTTTTGTTTTTCAGGAATAGACCCATTAGCTAACCCAGTTGGAAAAGTGCTGAAAAAAAATACAAATTTCAAAAGACTTCCCTAGCTCAGAATGAGAGATAGCACTAATCACTTTAAATGTTGATCAAGAAGCAGAGAGCCTGGCACTTAACAGATGGTTTGACTGCACAGGTGACTTTTTGACAAGAAATATGATGTGACACAAACTTCTTTTCAGCTGGAAAAGTTATCAGGCCAAGAAACAGCTTTTTCTACTCTTGCCACCAAATAGAAATGGCTTCACTGAACTTTGAATTCCCAGTAAGGCAAATGACCTATCTTCACGTTCAACCCCAGCTACCTGCCTCTTCCATAAGCTGAAGATTAAAGTAAAAGTAATTAAGTGTGCAGATAAATGAGGCCCCTAATGAAAACCATGACATTCTCCATTTCTCATAAAATATCACATTTACCCATAAGACATGAGAATGGTAGACAGGTTTTCAGCTTTGCGACAAAGAAAACAGAATAGCATTAGTGCTAAATGTTAACTTTTACCATTGTTCTTTCTTACATGGGGGAAAGTCCACCCTTCTCTGGAGATAACTGTTTTAAGGATTTCCTCCTGCACTGCGTTTTCCAGGCCTTTGGTGACCTTTTATTCAATGCCACACCCCAGTAGGTTTAGACAGTGGCACCTGGGTCATTCCATGGTCTAACATGAGTTAGGTAACAATTCCTGTTGGTGGTATGTTGCAAAAGCATTGGAAAATTCCACAACTTAGAGAAACTCAGCATGAATAACTACCCTATAATTTAATATGATGATGCATCCTGGCTACTTAACCTCTGATTGTGTCTGCTCAGGGTACATTTAGAGAAATTCCAAACTTCTACTAATGTGTATAGCCCCAGAGTCATCCTTTACATCAGTACTTCTGAACCAGTGTGCTGTGGTGCACTGGTATGCCTAAGAACATAAGAAAATGCCATACTGGGTCAGACCAAGGGTCCATCAAGACCAGCATCCTGTTTCCAACAGTGGCCAATCCAGGCCGTAGGAACCTGGCAAGTACCCAAAAGCTAAGTCTATTCCATGTTACCATTGCTAATGGCAGTGGCTATTCTCTAAGTGAACTTAATAGCAGGTAATGGACTTCTCCTCCAAGAACTTATCCAATCCTTTTTTAAACACAGCTATATTAACTGCACTAACCACACCCTCTGGCAACAAATTCCAGAGTTTAATTGTGCGCTGAGTAAAAAAGAACTTTCTCCAATTAGTTTTAAATGTGCCCTATGCTAACTTCATGGAGTGCCCCTAGTCTTTCTACTATCCGAAAGAGTAAATAACCGATTCACATCTACCCGTTCTAGACCTTCCATGATTTTAAACATCTCTATCATATCCCCCCTCAGCCATCTCTTCTCCAAGCTGAAAAGTCCTAACCTCTTTAGTCTTTCCTCATAGGGGAGCTGTTCCATTCCCCTTATCATTTTGGTAGCCCTTCTCTTTACCTGCTCCATCTCAATTATATCTTTTTTGAGATGCAGCGACCAGAATTGTACACAGTATTCTAGGTGCGGTCTCACCATGGAGCGATACAGAGGCATTATGACATTTTCCGTTTTATTCACCATTCCCTTTCTAATAATTCCCAAAATTCTGTTTGCTTTTTTGACTGCCGCAGCACACTGAACCGACGATTTCAATGTGTTATCCACTATGACACCTAGATCTCTTTCTTGGGTTGTAGCACCTAATATGGAACCCAACATTGTGTAATTAATAGCATGGGTTATTTTTCCCTATATGCATCACCTTGCACTTATCCACATTAAATTTCATCTGCCATTTGGATGCCCAATTTTCCAGTCTCACAAGGTCTTCCTGCAATTTATCACAATCTGCTTGTGATTTAACTACTCTGAACAATTTTGTGTCATCTGCAAATTTGACCTGGAAGACACAATCAGCCAGAACAGAAAAGCAAGCCAGAAACATCAAAGGTTGAACATGTTTATTCCCTAAGAACATAAGAAATTGCCATGCTGGGTCAGACCAAGGGTCCAACAAGCCCAGCATCCTGTTTCCAACAGAGGCCAAACCAGGCCACAAGAACCTGGCAAGTACCCAAACACTAAGAAGATCCCATGCTACTGATGCAATTAATAGCAGTGGCTATTCCCTAAGTCAACTTGATTAATAGCAGTTAATGGACTTCTCCTCCAAGAACTTATCCAAACCTTTTTTGAACCCAGTTACACTAACTGCACTAACCACATCCTCTGGCAATAAATTCCAGAGCTTAATTGTGCTTTGAGTGAAAAAGAATTTTCTCCAATTAGTCTTAAATGTGTTACTTGCTAACTTCATGGCATGCCTCCTAGTCCTTCTATTATTTGAAAGTGTAAATAACCGATTCACATCTACTCGTTCACGACCTCTCATGGTCTTAAAGACCTCTATCATATCCCCCCTCAGCCATCTCTTCTCCAAGCTGAACAGCCCTAACCTCTTCAGCCTTTCCTCATAGGGGAGCTGTTCCATCCCCTTTATCATTTTGGTTGCCCTTCTCTGTACCTTCTCCATGGCAACTATATCTTTTTTGAGATGTGGTGACCAGAATTGCACACAGTATTCAAGGTGCGGTCTCACCATGAAGCAATACAGAGGCATTATGACATTTTCCGTTTTATTAAAGAGAATATAAATAATATATCAGCAGAAAACATCTGAGACACAGACCTAAGTCTCTGACCTGGATGTGTCTCCCACATAGAATTTACATGTTGGGAAAAGCTGAATTTTGTTGGCTAATTTTGACTTTCTGGTGTTCAATTAACTCTTTTTCATGCAGGACATACCCACCAGCAGGACTGGTGGGTATGTCCTGCATGAAAAGAACGTGCTGTTAGGTATATTTTGAGAGTAGATTACTACAACCTTCCATGGGGACAGTCCACCAGACTTCCTCCCTCCCACCGAATTGAACTGCTCACTCACTGCTCACACTACAGAGAACAGGTGTCCCAGATTCACCCAGCAGGACTCTGGTAATCTTACCCTAGTTCCCTCCTTCCCACTGGAATGAGAAGAGCTGCACTTCTTACCTGAATGCACTTTCTCTGCCAGCTTCAATCTGATATTTTAATGTGTGGAGCCCTGTAATCTCACAAGATCAGCAGGTTCTGCATGTTTAAATGTCAGACTGAAGTATGCAGTGTGAGGTACACACAGGTGAAAACTGCTACTCTCCTCCTGCTGGGGGTGGGGGAGGAAGAGTGAGAATTGTGCAAAATGTATTTGGTGTGCCACAAAATTCAGCAGACTTGAAAGTGTGCCATGGAATTAAAAAAAGGTTGAGAATCACTACTCTACATTTCAATATTTCTTGACCCAATTACATACGGGAGAGTTAGATCCTGAAAGCTAGTCAAGAAATTCAAATCTGAAACCTGTGGCTTTCTGGAAATTAAGTTAACATATTGATGCCTTTTGCATTGACCTTTTTAAGATTAACATGTATTTTCAGTAAAAAACAGTAATGAAAACACAAGTAGTATTAAGTGAAAAACATTTAAAGGTAGATTTTAAAAGCCTTGTGTGTGCAAAAACAGCCATATATGTGTGTAAGTGGCCTGAGTGGGAGCTATGGAAACTTTAAATAGCCTGGAAGGGCAAGTGTACATTCATGAAAAAAAAAAAAAAAAATCTAAATAAATAAATAAATGTATGTTACCCAGAAAAGGGTGTTCTAGCACTGATGCAGGTGAGCAGCATGGAGGGGGGGAGAGAGGGAGAGAGAGAGACTCTTTAGATTACTCAGTCTGATACTCTATATATGGACCATTGGAATGGGATACTTTGATTCGGGGGTGAGCTTTTGGGAGGTAGGTTGGGGTTAGAGGGTATTGTTACAGAAACATTCAGAGGTATCCATTGTAAAACTGACCTGTAGTAGCTGCAGTGTACAATGGTCCATATATAGAGTATCTGACTAAGTCTTACAAAGAGGCTCTCTCTCTCTCTGCCCTCGCCACCCCCCCTCCCCCCAATGTTCACCAGACTCCTGCGCCTAACAAGGCACAGTAGCAAAGTAGCATGTGCACAGCTCCAGACACATATAGATGGAGAGTATTTTATAACCTATGCACATAGGGGTAGATTTTATAAAGTTGCGCACACGCGTACTCTTGTTCGCGCACCAGGCGCGAACAAGAGTACGCACGTAGCCGCGCATATCCATTAAAATCCGGGGTCAGTGCGCGCAAGGCTGGCCAAAATCGGCAGCCTGCGTGCGCCGCGCCGCGCAGCCTGCCTCCGTTCCCTCCGAGGCCGCTCTGAAATCGGAGCGGCCTACCTTTGTCGCGAAAGTTACGCCTGCTTGAGGCAGGCGTAACTTGCGCTCGCCAGGCCGGTTGCCGGCGCGCCATCTTCTGGTTCGGGGGCTGGTCCGGAGGCCATGGCCACGCCCCCGGAACACCCCCGGGCTGGAACCATGCCCACGGCCCCACCCCCGGATGACGCGCCGGCCACGTCACGCCCCCGACATGCCCCCGATGACACGCCGTCGCAACACGCCCCCCAACACGCCCCCCCCAGAAAAGCCCCAGGACTTACACGCGTCTCGGGACTTTTTGCGCGCCAGAAGTCTATGCAAGATAGGCTCGGCGCGCAGGGGGTTTTAGGTTAGGTTTTCAGGGGGTACGCGCGTATCTTACGTGCGTACCCCTTTGAAAGTTTGGCCCATAGGTTATAAAATAGTGCGTGTTTATGGGCGCACGGCCCTTTTAAAATCTACCTTGTATTTTCTTATACACAGTGCATGCCATTTTCTGACTTCTGCTCCAAAACGATTATACATTGTGTAAAATGAGATTCTTTCACTAGGCTCCTCTTCTCTTTCATGTCTGTTTTACTAAAAAGTTATTGCAAATTTTTTGTTTGTGATAACAAAATTCCCTTTCAAAATAAATGATTCAAAAAGAATGGTTATAATTTCAGAGTTTAAGAATCTAGCCAGTATGGATGTGTCCTGGTTGAAAACAGATTCTATTTTTAAAGTATATGCTTAATAGTTAAATAATTTGAGACTAGAGTAAACCTGTGCAGTTTTTTTGTATAAAGTTTAAAGTACCTTAACATTGTTCAGTCATTCAGGCTATTTGCCCAGACTTGTTCTAACTCATTAACTAGACCTTCCAAACAGAATAAGATAAAGTATTTATAAGGATTACATATTAAGTGTTATAAATTAATGCTTTAAAAAACTGTCCTACTGTTATTTGAGACTGAATAAGTGACTATTGTATTTTAAATATGTAACCTCCGGGCTGGAGTTCTCTACTGGAGTCCACAGGCACACAATTACACCCTAGGACTACTGGTTACTCTTACAAATCTCACTCTCTCTATAGCCCCAGGCATACAAGATTCTTATGTTGGGGGGGGGGGGGGAGAGAGAGAGAAAAGGGGTGGAGACTACTCTCCTAGGCTCTAATTATTATTTAATCTTTGCTTCGGTAGTCACACTGACTCAGTAGTGCTGTTCCGATATACCTTTACTGATAGATGGTTTTAAAGTTGAATATAGTTCTGTTCATAAGTCCAATCTTCATACAGTCCATAAAACAACTTACTGAAGATAAATCAGTGACTCTGCAGTTCCTTCTATATGGTACTTCCTAACCAGATTCCCTTTCTGCTTAGAGAAGTTTTAAAGATTGCTCCTCAGGGATCTCTACACTGGTGGGATGGTGCATCAAATGCAATTCCCAATTTACAATACCTTTGAACAGATGTCTTGGTAGTCAAGTCTCCTCTGGCTCCTTTCATGCCTTGTTGTATCTGAAGGGTACCATCCCAACTCATTCCCAATTATCCAATGGATATCTGAAATGGATCTACAGCAGTGGAGTGCCACTCTTCTCCTTTACTATTCCTTCAT
The DNA here is from genome assembly GCF_901001135.1 of Rhinatrema bivittatum. Taxonomy (NCBI): domain Eukaryota; kingdom Metazoa; phylum Chordata; class Amphibia; order Gymnophiona; family Rhinatrematidae; genus Rhinatrema; species Rhinatrema bivittatum. The sequence goes on from NC_042616.1 coordinate 217,533,543, forward strand.
CTTCTCCTCCTGGATAATAGAAAGGTGTCCATTCCTCCTTCCAAACCCTGGATGGGTAAACCGACTCTCTCTAATGGAGAGGATCAGATTTGTCCAATAGTGCAAGACCAAATCCACAAAACGAAGGAAGGGTGGGTTGAAAACTTCCTTCAACTGAATCCATAAATGGAAAATAAGTTTCTCAAAATAGAATCAGAAGGAAAAGAAACAAGAATGAAAAAAAAAAACCCACCCCATTCCTTCTCCCTCCAAAAGCAAACTAAGAATTGAAACTCTCACTAGAGATCTTTGCATTTTATAGAGGCAGGCACTAATAACTGTAGCAGCTCATGTAGGGGAGCTGAGGAATAAGTGATATATCCCTCTAACCCTTACACTGCCTACCAGATCTTTGAAAGGAATAAAACTCAGTAGGGACCTTGTAAGATCCTATAAATACTTCAAAGAACTGTTTATTAGGTTAAGGATGATAGATTATGCTGCATTTTATAACCATATCATCAGTACACATATTAGTACATTTAAGGAGAATGAGCATTATTGGCCCACTGTCCTGCATCTTTGGAAGGTCTTGTGTGGTGATTAAGAGGAAGGCTGTCCAAAAGGTTTATAAAAAGATCTGAGTGCTGATGGTGTACCTCTCTAACTCTGTTTATACTATCGTATACATATATGACTGGAACTGAGAAACTGAGAATAGGCTAGCATTTGTCTTTAGGGCCTTTTTACAGGATAATTAATCCTTATATCATATCTCATGTCTGAATGTCTTCTATTATGTAAATGCCCTTTCCTTATATTTCTCTGATAGCTGTATGTGATAGACTGAAGTGCTTAGATTGGATTATATTTGGAGGTGTACAGCAACATCAATGACCACTTAGAATTTATATCAGGATACAACAGCAGAATACTTTTTATAACTTATATTTTTAATAAAGTTACTAAAGGAGTCAAAAAAAAGTATCTAACATAAAAGTATTACCAAACAGAAGGATACATAGAAAAATGTAATTCTCTTATATTAAATCAAAATATAAACTCAATTAAAACACATATAGATTTTAATAGAAAATTATTGCAAAAAATATTACAATACAACAAAAAAACCTTTACAAAATATAAACAATTTTTTATTTAATTAAACAGCAACACCAAAACACAAAAGGACTCACAAATCCTCTCTCACACACACATACAGTATATACAAAACACACATACCACAAAGAGAAAAACTGCATGTGTCAAAAGTTCAATAAGTTCAATGATAGACCTGATAACACTTTCCTTTGTTTAAAGGCAATCCATAATCATGAAAAAGATCTTTGAATTGGCAATTCCACAAACCATTTGGAACCACAGACCAAATCTTCAGGTTGGCAAATGCACAAACCAACCTGTGATTCATGGAGCAGCGCTCATGAGAGAGAAAGTAGAACAAGCTCGGAGGACTGGAGACAGGAGGATGTGGTTCCTATTAGAGATGTGAATCGTGTGATCGATCGTCTTAACGATCGATCTCGGCTGGGGGGGGAGGGAATCGGATCGTCGCGGTTTTGTTTTTTTAAATATCGTGTAAATCGTAAATCGGGGGAGGGCGGGAAAACCGGCACACTAAAACATCCCTAAAACCCACCCCGACCTTTTAAAATAAATCCCCCACCCTCCCGAACCCCCCCCCCAAAATGCCTTAAATTACCTGGGGTCCAGAGGGGGGTCCCGGTGTGATCTTTTATTCTCGGGCCTCCGGTGCGTTGTAGAAATGGCGCCGGCGCTACCTTTGCCCTGTCATATGACAGGCCAAAGGTAGCACCGGCGCCATTTTCTTTTTTGTCCCCCGACGTCAGGAGCGTAGGAGATCGCTCCCGGACCCCCGCTGGACCCCCAGGGACTTTTGGCCAGCTTGGGGGGGCCTCCTGACCCCCACAAGACTTGCCAAAAGTCCAGCGGGGGTCCAGGAGCGACCTCCTGCACTCGAATCGTTTTGCTGTACAAAATGGCACCGGCCATACGGCGTATGGCCGGCGCCATTTTGTACGGCAAAACGACCCTAAACCCACCCCGACCCTTTAAAATAAATCCCCCAGCGGGGGTCCGGGAACGACCTCCTGCACTCGAATCGTGTTGCCGTATTGCAAAATGGCGCCGGCCATACGGCCATACGGCCGGCGCCATTTTGCAATACGGCAATATGGCCGTATGGCCGGCGCCATTTTGCAATACGGCAACACGATTCGAGTGCAGGAGGTCGTTCCCAGGCCCCCGCTGGACTTTTGGCAAGTCTTGTGGGGGTCAGGAGGCCTCCCCAAGCTGGCCAAAAGTCCCTGGGGGTCCAGCGGGGGTCCGGGAGCGATCTCCTACGCTCGTGATGTCGGGGGACAGGAACCAAAATGGCGCCGGCGCTACCTTTGCCCTGTCATATGACAGGGCAAAGGTAGCGCCGGCGCCATTTCTATCAACGCACCCATGGCCCGAGAGTGGAAGATCACACCGGGACCCCCCCACTGGACCCCAGGTAATTTAAGACATTTTGGGGGGGTTCGGGAGGGTGGGGGATTTATTTTAAAGTGTCAGGGTGGGTTTTAGGGATGTTTTAGTGTGCCGGTTTTCCCGCCCTCCCCCGATTTACGATTTACACGATATTTAAAAAAACAAAATTGCGACGATCCGATTCCCTCCCCCCCCCAGCCAAAATCGATCGTTAAGACAATCGATCACACGATTCACATCTCTAGTAACTGTTGCTCCATGCAGGTTACTCCCAAAACGTATGTTAAAGGTAGTAATACTATTAGCATCGTTTTTATGGGGTGAGCAGCCTTGATAATTCAGACAATGCTGCTTGAATATGGTTTGCTTTTGGACTTGACCGTAGAAGTAGTCCTGCGCTTTTTCTCTAATGACTGCATATCAGTATCCAGACAATAAAAGTCAGGGCCCAGTGCTGACTGTCGTCTGAATCCAATTCCTCTTTTACCCACCCATTGAAGTGGAAATTGATGTTGCAATTGTGTCAAAATCATGAAAGCTAATTGATTAAAGGTAGTAACTGCCACTCCATGCAGGTTACCCCCATGCACCTTTTCTTCATTTCCATGCTCTAGCCCAGGGGTCGGGAACCTTTTTGGCTGAGAGAGCCATGAATGCCACATATTTTAAAATGTAATTCCGTGAGAGCCATACAAGACCTACCAAATTAATTTACTACAACCCCCTACTCTCCTGACGCCCCCAAGACCTGCCAAATTAATTTACTACAACCCCCCACCCTCCTGACCCCCCCAAGACCTGTCAAAAGTCCCTGGTGGTCCAGCGGGGGTCCAGGGCTCGCAGACAAATCTTTAATAAAAAAGTAAAAATCTAACAAAACCCCCACCCTCCTGACGCCCCCCAAGACCTCCAAAATTAATTTACTACAACCCTCCACCCTCCTGACCCCCCCAAGACCTTCCAAAAGTCCCTGGTGGTCCAGCGGGGGTCCGTGAGCGATCTCCTGGACTTGGGCTGTCGGCTGCCAATAGTCAAAATGGCGCCGATGGCCCTTTGCCCTCACTATGTCACTGGGGTCGACCAATGGCGGCGGTAGCCTCTGTAACATAGTAAGGGCAAAGGGCCATCGACGCCATTTTGATTACTGGCAGCCGACGGCCCTTTGCCCTTACTATGTCACAGGGGCTACTGCCGCCATTGGTCGACCCCAGTGACATAGTGAGGGCAAAGGGCCGTCGGCGCCATTTTGACTACTGGCAGCCGACAGCCCAAGTCCAGGAAATCACTCCCGGACCGCTCCTGGACCCCCGCTGGACCACCAGGGACTTTTGGCAGGTCTTGGGGGGGGGGGTTCAGGAGGGTGGGGGGTTGTAGTAAATTAATTTTGGAGGTCTTGGGGGGCGTCAGGAGGGTGGGGTTTTTTATTAGATTTTTACTTTTTTATTAAAGATTTGTCTGCGAGCCAGATGCAGCCATCAAAAGAGCCACATCTGGCTCGCGAGCCATTGGTTCCCGACCCCTGCTCTAGCCTTTAGGGATCAACAGTGTTTATCCAATGTCTTTTTGAATTTGTTTACTATTTTTGTCTTCACCACCTCTTCTGGAAAGGCATTCCAGGCATCCACCACCCTCTTTGTGAAGAAATATTTCATGTTGGTTCTGAGTCATCCCCCTGAAGGGAGATACCAGACGTTTACCACTATATGCAACCAAATATGAATACTGACTCCCCAGGATGGAATCCAACTTCACATGATGGACATTAGCATGTATATTTCAGCAGAAATACACAGCTGAGGAACTTTGACCAGAATAACAATACATACCTAATTTATCTGATCTGCCTGTTTAACTTAAGGGATATAGCTTCTCTCTACAAACAATGAGCTAAGCAGACCAGGTGTATGTGTCAGGGACAGGTCCCAGACTGAAAAACAGCCACAAATCTACCTGGAGATGTGAACAGCCTATCCAAAAGACATGCCGGCTCACAGGTGAGCACTGTCATAGCAGGGCAGCTCGCTGGTCAAGATTTTATAGGACCAATATTGCATATCCTAGTCAGGAGTTGCCATGCGGCAGGAGCAGTGACACCCCTCTCTCTCCCTGATGGGAAAGGCGGGCCAACAGTCTGAAATGAAGGAGAGACTTTTTTTTAGGCTCCTGTTTGACTATGCATGAGCTCTTAAATATGCATTTCCTGCCTGTTAAAAGGGCCGAGGAGAGGGCTCAGTGGGGCAGCTGGCAGAAGAAGAACCATTAACACCTCAAGATGATGCCCAAGCCATTGTTGCGACCGTCGCTGCTCGACATCCTCACTCCGCCCTCTTTACCTCTGTGGCGACTCCCTCCGAGTCTGATGGATGGCTGGCTGCCGTGGCGTCTCCATGCATTCTCTCTCCGGCGTCCCCGGACCGGCTCGACATTGCAGATCCGCCATGTTGCCTGAAGACCTAGGGCGCGCGCGCGCTCTGATTGAAGTACCAGCAAGGGTGCGATTCTCAGGGGCGTCCCCCTGAGATGACATCATCCGCTTCCAATATTTAAAGGTCTCTAATTCGCTATCTAACTGAGTTAGCATGGATAAAGGGTTTGCTTCGCCTACATCTCCCAAGCTACTCTGCCTCCTCGAACTTACCAGGGGTACCCGCTCCTCGGGGGCCTCGATCTTTTCTTTACTTTCAGATTACAGATAGGAACTGGTACTCGCTCCTCGAGGGCCCATGTTCCTGGACACTCTGAAGATTCTCTACTGCCTGGAAGCTATCACTGCTACAAACAATTGTGAGTTACCATCGCTCTCTCAGAGCTTTCTCTGGAACCAGGTACTCACTCCTCGAGGGCCTAAACCTTTCCAGCACCTGAGCTTCCTTGAGACCCTATGTGAGTTTTGTCATCTAGTTCTGTTCATGAACTCTGCCTACTCTGCCTACTCACTTTTCTACAGTTTCTCAACAGCTCAGCCATCCTGGATCGTTGTTCCAGTACCTGAGGGACTACAGCCCTGCCAGGTATATCAGCTCACTACTGCCACCTCTGGTGGTTTCAAAAACCTGTTTAATAAAAGAACTAATGTGTGTCTGTCTCCATACACAAGCCTAGCCGGTGGTCCCTCTTGAAATATCCTCCCAGGGGCGTGGTCATCTGCCACCGGCCCAGGGATCCACCCACAACTACATCAGATTGCTATCTCCTCACGGAGATTCATTACAGATTCATTACAGATTGCTAACTAACATACCCCAACATCGCTACTTCATGATTGGACTGGTTAAGAACCTCAGTTTATGAGTGGACCATTACCAAGTGTTTTGCAGTATTAGTTTTAACTTTTTACTATCTAATTCCTTCTGGCTACACAAACATTATGTCAATGAAAATGTTTTAAGGGTGTTTTTATGCCAGTATTGATTAAAACAATTGTAGCCTGCTGGCACATATGTAATAGGCATACAAATTGTGATGAGTGGTGTGGAAATGAGCCATTAGTGCCGTGGCATAGTTGGTGCAGCTGGCAAAGACACCCTGAAGTGGGGCAGACTGGAGCTTCACCTATACCAACCACCTTCCCCTCAGGTTGAGCCCTCAGGTTCTGGCAGCTGGCAGGACTTAGGTGGGCCCTAGGGTGGTAGCAAAAGCAAGAGTCCAAGGACATGCTGGGGTCAGGTCAGACAGCAGACTGGAGATACCAGGAACAGGCCAAAGGTCAGGGCAGGTGGCAAGCAAGTGTAGTCAGGTCCAAGGCAAGAGGTCAGTACCAAGGATGGACAAAGACACACGAAGGGGTACTGGGTGAGGCTAGGAGGATGCGATGAGGCTGGACGAGACAGCTGGGCAAGACAAGGGTGGATGAGGCAGCCGGGGAAGGCGAGGACTGAGAAGGCAGACAAGGGAAGGTGAGGATGGAGGAGGCAATCTGGGCAAGGCAAGCCTGGATACAGGAACACAGGATCAGGGGAACACCGAAGCACAGAACACAGGGACAGATGAATGCAGGAGAAACACACACTGCACAAAGCAGGAGACCTGTTGCTTAGGCATCAATGGAGTGTCCGGGAACATCTTAAATAGGGAAAGCTTGCTAATGTCATCAAAGGGCACCGCGAGGACTTTCCCACCACAGGCCCCTTAAGTATTGATGCACACCAAACTGTGCATGTAGGGAGGCCTCAGGGGTAGCCAGAACATGGCAGCATCCAGATGATATGTGCTGCTCTCAGCAGTGTTTGTCTACTGGCAGCATTCCCACACTGGAAGAGGCCCACGATGTCTGGGGTAAATGCAGCAGCTCACTGGGTCATCACATGAGCCACCATCGTAACACAAATAGCATGCTGAATCTTAATAAGCCATGAACTGGCTTTTTCACCCTTATTTAATTTAATTCTTTCAATCATTATTTTGAAAAAAAGTTCTCAGGATTGTGTTACTTTAAAAGGATGGTTTTGCACATTTGTTGTTAAATACAGTAGTGGAGTTTTTTGTTTTGTTTTTATATAAAAGAGTACTACTTTTGTAAAAAACTTATTTGATATACTGTTGGTACACATACCACATAAACTGTCACACCTCTATCCACTCATTCACATATACCTTGTCACTAGTATGTGAGTTGTTGTAACAATCAAAAGTTGCATATTTGATAGGGATGCACATTCATTATTAGCAAATACAAAAAATGCAACAAATGAGGCCATTATCAGTTCATTCTAAATGTAACAAACCAAAAATAGACCCTATGAAAATTTTGGGATATTTTCATATTTGTTGCATTTTAAAAACAAAAAAAAAAAGAATTCAGTAGGACCAGGCCCGCTCCCAACTCCATAACCTAGGCCTGGCGTAGAGCCCAGCCCTGAGATCTGTTTCCAATGCCAAGATAGGCCCAGTCCTGTAGCCAAGCATTGAGGCTAGTCCCAATGGCAAGATCTAGGCTTAGCACCAAGGAATAGGCCTCGTCCATGCTTGGCACCTAGGCTTAGCAGTAAGGCCCAGCCCTGAGGTCTGGTCCCAGCTCTAGGGCCCAGGCCTGGCTTCAGAGCCTGGTGCTGAGGCCTGATCATAGCGCCAGGGCCTGTCACTGAGGCCTAGTCCCAGTGCTGAGGCCTAGGCCTTTCTCCAGACATGGCCCTGAGACTGGATCCTGGCACTGAGGCCTAAGCCTGGCACTGGGGCCAATCTCTGAGATTTGATTTTGGTGCTGAAGCCTAGACTTAGCACTAGAGCCTGGCTCTAAGACCTTGACCTGATACGAAAGCTAGATCCAGCACTAAAGCCTGGTCTTGGCACTGAGGCCTAGGCCCAGGCCTCTAGCTATCTTCTCTGTGTACTGGTGCTTAAAAAATGATACCATCTAACCGGAGGATGGAGCTAGAGTGACGTCACTTCAGCACCTTCCCCCAGAGTAGACGGCACCATTTAGATGTACGGCCATATATCAAAATGTGCCAACCGCACTGATGGAAGGTGGTGAAATGACATCATTCCTGTGCCATCTCCAGGTGGATGTTCTCATTTTTCAAATGCTGGGAAACAAAGAAGACACCAGGAGGCTCGGGCCTCAGCCTTAGCACCAGAATCAGGCCTCAGGACCACTTCTTTGCATTGGCACTATGACTGAGTGCTGGACCCAGCTGGGGCCTAGGCCTTTGAACTAGAACCATGCTTCATGGCTGGGCCAAGGTGCTGTGACTAGGCCTCAGCATCAGGTTTTGCAAAAGTCTAAGACTCAGTATCGGGCCCAGTCTTCAGGGCCGGGCCCTGATGCCAGACCTAGGTCTCAGTACAGGAATCAAGCCTTGGCACAAGGACCAGGCCTCAGGGCTGGGCCCTGTTCTGGGTGTAGGCTTTAGCGTTGGGATTTGGCATTAGCACTAGGCATTGGTGACAGACCTGGTCTTCGATTCTGGACTTAGGTCTCAATACCAGGCTCAACTCAGACCTAGGCCCCAGTGCCAGGCCCAGTCCATTTTATGGCCTAGGGTAGCCCAGCCAGGGCCGCCAGAGGCTTGCTTCTTTTTGTTTTAGCTGTTTTTATTTTATTTCAAGTTATTTTCTAGTTTAATATTTTTTTCAGTTTGGGACACAAACCGAACCAAAATAAAACAACTAAATCTAATCAAAAACCCAGGATCAAGGGTGCACGGTCGATGTCTAGACTGAAGGCCTGAGGAATCAAGGAAGGCCAGTACAGTGTCTGCGATGACAAGGCTAGGAGCAGGGCCAGAATCCAGGAGGCGTGGTCAGTAGTCGCAGAGGTCAAGTTCCAAAGATCAGTCCGAGAGTAGTCAGACAAAGCAGGGGTCAAGTTCCAAGGATCAGTCCGAGAGTGGTCAGTCAAAGCAGGGGTCAGGTTCCAGAGATCAGACGTGGTCAAGGAGGCAGGCAAAGGTCAGTATCCGGGTAGCGATCAACGTGGTCAAGAGCAGGCAGAGGTCAGTACCAGAGAGACAGTCCAAGAAGTAATACCTGGGGGAATGCAGGAACAGACAGACGCTGGAACAGGAGGACGCTGGCACAGAAGGATGCTGGAACAGGAGGACGCTAGAACAGAAGGATGCTGGAACAGGACTGGAACAGGCGATGAGACACGGAGGCAAATTAGTACACACACGGTGTCGACCCGATTGCCAAGGCAAGGAAGTGCAGGCAGGCACTTCCTCTTGTACTGCGTTCAATCAGGGCGCGCCGCGGCGCTAGGACCCAATCCTGGCCCTATAAGGGACTGGGCGGTCTGCACGCATGTGCCTAGGAGCTTGCAGCTGCTGCTGGAAAGGCTGACCCGGGACCTGCAGAGGAGTTGGAGAGGTGAGCAGACCCATGCGCGGGCCGAGCGCAGATGGGGTGCACAACATTCCTAATATTTAATTCAATCCTAAGAAAAGTTGCATATTTGATTCACATATTTTGTTTTATTATTCTTATCATCATTATTCCCCAGATGTGGGAAATTTGAAGAACTTTGACTTTCTAACCCTCCCTTTAAACCATTCATCAAATTGTAATGCTGTTACATTGATTATGTCTTCGTGTTGTAGTCAAGAGACTTTAAAGTTTATAACATTTTTTGTATAGTTAGATTTCTGTGATCCTAATTTGCATTTTACTTCTCAAGCTGATTTAAAATCTGTATCTTTTTTTTTAGATATTACCATTTCTTTAAGTAATGGCAATTTTCTGTTTCCATTTTTAGGAGGTCTACTGACTATAACATTCTTCTTAGATTTTCAAGTTGCCATCTTAGGAAACTGAAAGAAAATTTACCACAAAGACATTTCTTGCCCCTTCATAGACTGTATTCATCAACTCAGGAATTTAAATTACAAGCACATGACATGACAAAATGATTTTTGCAATGCGGATATCCACTACACATAATCAAATATACTTACATTAGAGCATGGTGGGCAAATCGTGACCTTTTGCAACCTAAGCAAAAGTCTGTAGAAGCTCATACAGTTGCATTCTGCCATCTTCCCCTCAGTTACATTTAGTACAATGAAGTATCAAACGAAATTGACATATTTTGCAATTGCATGATCTGTTTCAGCAACAGCTGCTGTTTGCTTTCAAAAGAGGTTCAAACATTCATTCTCAAATTGTTCATTTTTCTTTTAGGAATAATATTCATTGCATTCTGAATGAACCGATAAGGGCTTCATTCATTGAATGTTTTGCATATGTAGCCCCTGTCCCTATTTTTTCAGCTTAGGGTTTTACATTTTTTGAGTCCTCCTTTTTTGCTGCATGTGCCAGCCGCGGCAGACCCGCGGCCCAGCTCTCTCACCTTCCATTGCCAAATCCAGCGTCTAGTTCCACGTCTCTGGCGAGAGTTGGCTGCTGGCTCCGTCCTCGGGCCACCCCCGCTGCTCCAGCTACTGCAACAGGCCTCTGTGCTCCGCAATGGGTCTCTCCGCGTGGCCTGCGGAGAGACGCTTCCAGTCAGCGCTGCGCCCCTCCCTAGGCACACGCGCGCATCACTGCTGCTTATGAAAGGCCCACGGAGAGAACTTGGCCATGGCCCCGGATGATGATGTCGCTGAAGCTCCGGTATATAAGGCCGGGCTCAGCTGGTCGTGTACTTCGTTGCCTCCTGGTGATTCTTCTGCATTCCTGGCTCCTGATCCCTTCGAGTTCCTGTTCCTGTTTTCCTTCATTCCTGCATTCCTGATTCCTTGCCTTCTTTTGGATTGACTTCCTGGACATGACTTCTGCTTCTTCTGACCATGCCATTGATCTTCTCCTGGACTCGACGTCTGCTTTGCCTGACTATGCTATTTATCTTCTCCTAGCCTAGACCTCTGTTTTGCCTGATTATGCTACTGATCTTCTCCTAGCCCAGACCTCTGCTTTGCCTGACTACGCTACCAATCGTCTCCTATCTCTGACTTCAGCCTTGCCTTGTCACTGCTCCTTGATTGCCACCGGCCCTGACTCCAGCTTGCTATACGACGCCTGTATGGTCTACGTCCTGGACTTGGCCTATTCAGGCTTCGGCCTGTTCTTGCTCGGGCACCCCCTGTCTGACTTTGGTTCTATTGGCACCCGGGTCTCTGGGACTCCATCTCGTCCAGTACAGACTTCTTAACTTCATTGTACCTGAAGACTGGAGGATAGCTAATGTAACCCCCATATTTAAAAAGGGCTCCAGGAGAGATCCGGGAAATTACAGACTGGTTAGCCTGACTTCAGTGCCAGGAAAAATAGTGGAAAGTGTTCTAAACATCAAAATCACAGAACATATAGAAAGACATGGTTTAATGGAACAAAGTCAGCATGGCTTTACCATAGGCAAGTCTTGCCTCACAAATCTGCTTCACTTTTTTGAAGGAGTTAATAAACATGTGGATAAAGGTGAACCGGTAGATGTAGTGTACTTGGATTTTCAGAAGGCATTTGACAAAGTTCCTCATGAGAGGCTTCTAGGAAAAGTAAAAAGTCATGGGATAGGTGGCAGTGTCCTTTCATGGATTACAAACTGGCTAAAAGACAGGAAACAGAGAGTAGGATTAAATGGACAATTTTCTCAGTGGAAGGGAGTGGGCAGTGGAGTGCCTCAGGGATCTGTACTGGGACCCTTACTTTTCAATATATTTATAAATGATCTGGAAAGAATTACAACGAGTGAGGTAATCAAATTTGCAGATGATTCAAAATTGTTCAGAGTAGTTAAATCACAAGCAGATTGTGATAAATTGCAGGAAGACCTTGTGAGGCTGGAAAATTGAGCATCTATATGGCAGATGAAATTTAATGTGGACAAGTGCAAGGTGATGCATATAGGGAAAAATAACCCATGCTATAGTTACACAATGTTAGGTTCCATATTAGGTGCTACTACCCAAGAAAGAGATCTAGGCGTCATAGTGGATAACACATTGAAATCATCGGTTCAGTGTGCTGCGGCAGTCAAAAAAGCAAACAGAATGTTGGGAATTATTAGAAAGGGAATGGTGAATAAAACGGAAAATGTCATAATGCCTCTGTATCGCTCCATGGTATGACCGCACCTTGAATATTGTGTACAATTCTGGTTGCCGCATCTCAAAAAAGATATAATTGTGATGGAGAAGGTACAGAGAAGGGCTACCAAAATGATAAAGGGAATGGAACAGCTCCCCTATGAGGAAAGACTAAAGAGGTTAGGACTTTTCAGCTTGGAGAAGAGACAGCTGAGGGGGGATATGATAGAGGTGTTTAAAATCATGAGAGGTCTAGAACGGGTAGATGTGAATCGTTTTTTTACTCTTTTGGATAAGAGAAAGACTAGGGGGCACTCCATGAAGTTAGCATGTGGCACATTTAAAACTAATTGGAGAAAGTTCTTTTTCACTCAACGCACAATTAAACTCTGGAATTTGTTGCCAGAGGATGTGGTTAGTGCAGTTAGTATAGCTGTGTTTAAAAAAGGATTGGATAAGTTCTTGGAGGAGAATTCCATTACCTGCTATTAATTAAGTTGACTTAGGTAATAACCACCGCTATTACTAGCAACGGTAACATGGAATAGACTTAGTTTTTGGGTACTTGCCAGGTTCTTATGGCCTGGATTGACCACTGTTGGAAACAGGATGCTGGGCTTGATGGACCCTTGGTCTGACCCAGTATGGCATGTTCTTATGTTCTTATGTTGCTGCCTCTGGGCTGAACTCTCTACCTCTCCATCGACAACGACATACGGAGGCCCACCTAAGCCCAGCCGGCCTCGGTACCCAAAGGATCAACCTGCAGGGAACGAGGGTCGGTATTGGTGAAGCACCAGCCAGCCTCTGTCTATCAGCCCACTCTACCTGCTGATGATGGGGACCCATAGGATCCTTCCTATGGGTAGTGTCAACCCCAACTTGGCCCAAGGGTCCACCTCCAGCACAACAGGCTGCAAAGGACATGGACTTGGCGGAGCTGTGTGCCCTCCAGGCTATCCCTGGCCTGGCTTCTAAGGTACAAGAACATCAGCGTTTTCTCAAGACACTGGCCTCCTCCATCGAGCGTCTACTTGCCCGGCTTGATGCCCTATCCGGCAACTCAGTTCCAGCACCGAGTTCCTCCCACCAACAGCCATCCCCCTCTATTCCTAGAGCCTTGTTGGCTCTACCAGCTCCACCTCATTTCAACAATGACTCCAAGCTCTGCAGAGGGTTTATCAACCAATGCTACATGCAGTTTGCTCTGCAGCCCTCCATCTTCCAAGATGAACTTACGAAGGTCACCTTTATCTTGTCTTGTCTGGAGGGGAAGGTGTTGGCCTGGGCCTCGCCCTTATGGAAGTGATCAGACTCGCTCCTGCAAGAACTCTCTCAATTTGTTGCCGTCTTTCGGTGGACCTTTGACGATCCTGGGCGGCATGCCATGGCAAGTGCTAATTTGTTTCATCTTCGACAAGGCCAAAGGAGCCTATTTGATTATACGATTGAATTTCGGACTTTAGCCTCTGAGCTCTCTTGGCAGGAAGACTGCCTATGTGCTATCTACCTGGATGGACTATCCCCGCAGCTGAAGGATGAACTGGCAGCTCTGGAGCTCCCTTCCTCGCTGGAGGATCTTATCGATCTGACTGGCCGAATTGATCATCGTCTCCAAGAGCGCCACCGGGAGAATCGGATGCCCAGAAGGCCCACACGTGTATGCTCCCACTCTCCACCAGCCACTAGCCCTGTCTCCGGTAGGACTTCCCTTGTGGCCAAAATGGAAGAACCCATGCAGTTGGGCCCTGGGTGGCTGCCTTGGAAGAGCGTCTCTGGCGGAGACAAACAGGCCTATGTCTGTACTGTGGAGCACCAAGCCATCATCTACAAACCTGCCCAGTCTGTCCGGGAAACTACCCAGCCTAAGTTCAGTAGGGGTCCTGAACTTAGAAGCAACGTCACTGGCCCCTCAACTGTCCTTGCCAGACACCTTGACCTGGGACTCCTGGTCTTCCCAGTCCTCGCTCTCGTGGATTCCAGAGCAGGAGGAAATTTTATTCTTAAAGATCTAGTTCAGCTCTTGGGTATAAATACCCATCCTCTGGAAACCTCCTTGTACATTGCTTCGATCTACAGAGAATCATTACCTGGCTGAATCTCCTTAATTACTGAGCCAGTCCAACTCCTCACTGGCACCCTCCATGTTGAAGAAAATGAATTGGTCTTGGAAAAATCGATTCACCCGGTAGTCCTCGGGCTACCTTGGCTCCAATGTCATTCCCCCCAGTTTGATTGGGGGTCGCTCCAGCTGGTGGAATGGGGTTCCACCTGCCATCAGACTTGTTTACAAAAGGTGGTGCGAGTACCTACAGTTCCTTTGGCTACCACCTCTGCAGGCATACCAGCTCCTTATGCAGACTTTGAAGATGTCTTCTCAAAGCATAAGGCAGACATTCTACCACCTCTTCGGATGTTTGACTGCCCTATTGAACTCTTGATGGGACTACGCCTCCCTGAGGGTGGACCTAGCCTCTGTCACTTCCAGAGACCAAAGCTATGACGGAGTACATCCGAGAGAACCTTGCTAAAAGGCTCATTCGACCATCATCGTTCCCTGCCGGAGCAGGATTTTTCTTCATTTCGAAGAGAGACGGATCCCTAAGACTGTGTATCGATTATCGCGGCTTAAATGCCATCACCCGCAAAGACAAACATCCATTGCCCTTGATCTCTGAGCTATTTGACCATTTACAAGGAGCCTCTATCTTCACCAAATTGGATCTCGCAGAGCTTACAACTTGGTGCGTATCCGCCCCGAAGGTATCTGGAAAATGGCCTTCAACACCAGAGACAGGCATTACAAATATCTGGTGATGCCCTTTGGCCTCTGTAATGCTCCAGCAGTATTTCAACAAATGATCAATGAAATCTTCAGAGATCTACTATACGTCAAAGTTGTAGCGTATCTTGATGACATCCTTGTCTTCTTCAAGGACTTAGCTACACACCGTACCGATATACACAAGGTCCTTCAAAGTCTCCGCGAAAACCATCTTTTTGCAAAGTTGGACAAATGCCTATTTGAAAAAAACAGTTTGTCCTACCTAGGGTATATAATCTCACAGCAAGGATTCTCCATGGATCCCAAAAAGCTCAAAGGAATCCGAGACTGGCCTCGGCCCATGGGCCTTAAAGCTCTGCGACGATTCCTTGGATTCACAAATTATTACCGCCATTTTATTTCCCATTATTCAACTCTGGTGGCTCCTCTTACAGCGATGACCTGCAAGGCCCATGACACCCGGAACTGGACTCCGCAAGCCATCACAGCTTTTAAACGCCTTAAAGAGGCCTTCCTTGCTGGACCCTGTCTTCAACATCCCGACCCAAACTGCTCCTTTCTGGTCAAGGTGGACACCTCTGCTATTGGGGCTGGGGTGGTTCTGAGCCAACATTCAACCTCTGGATCCCTGGTTCCATGCTAGTTCTTCTCACGCAAGTTCTCCCCGGCAGAACAAAACTATAGCATTGGAGGCCATGAACTGCTTGCAATTAAATTAGCCCTGGAGGAATGGCGCCCGTGGCTAGAGGGTGCCCAGCATAAATTCACAATATTTACTGATCACAAGAACCTGGAACACTTGAGTCATAACCAGCATCTCAACACCCATCAAGCCCGATGGGCCTTGTTTTATTTCTAGGTTTAACTTTGAACTTTGCTATCGTCCAGCTGGAAAGAATCTCCGGGCAGACGCCCTGTCATGTTCCTTCAAACCAGAAGATACTCCTGAAGAACCCGGTCATATCATTGACCCAGCCTGTATTTGCTTGTCAGCAACTCATCCAGTTCCAGCTGGGAAGACTGTTGTGTCCCATCACCTCCGTGAAAGAGTCCTCCGATGGGCACATGATTCTAAGTTTGCCAGTCACTCAGGGCAAGCGCGAACCCTAGCTTTGCTCCAGTGGTTCTTCTGGTGGCCCACTATGGTTTTTGACGCTAAAGCATATGTCGATTCCTGCAATACCTGCGCTCAACAGAAACCCCTGGTCGATCAGCCATGGGGTTTACTCCAGCCACTTCCAGCTCCTGAGGAACTGTGGACGCATTTCTCCACGGATTTCATTGTGGACTTGCCGCCATCCAAGGGTTAAACAGTCATATGGGTTACCATAGATAGGTTTTCAAAATGGCCCATTTTGTTCCTTTACCGGGTTTACCATCTGCTCCAGAATTGGCACGCCTGTTCTTCTTCCACATATTTCAGCTGCACAGCTTACCCAAGGACATTGTTTCTGACAGAGGACCACAGTTTGTTGCCCGTTACTGGCGCTCTTTGCAAGACGTTTGGCATTAACATCAGTTTAACTACAGCGTACCATCCGCAAGCCAACAGGCAGGCTGAGCGAATGAATCACTCTCTAAAATCCTTCCTTCACGCCTATATCAATGACCATTAAGACAACTGGTCTGAACTCCTTCCTTGGGCGAAGTTCTCTCACAACTCCCATACTGCTGCGGCCACAGGTACGTCGCCTTTCTCTATCGTCTATGGAAAGCAACCTCGACCACCATTACCCATTCCATTATCTGTGCCCTCTCCTGCTGCGCACACTATTGCAGATGCCTTCAAGGAACTCTGGAATCAGACGAACCCTTCGCTTACGCCAAGCCACATCCCAGGCCAAGAAGTCTGCGGACATTCATCGCTCTGCTCCTGAGTTTCTCCCTGTGTTGCATTCGTGCCTATTCTCACCCTCGCTCCACCCTCTCTACCTTTGTGGCGACTCCCTTCGGTTCAGATGGACAGATGCAGCCATGGCTTCTCCCCACCTCTTGGTCCCGGTGTCCCTGGGCTGGCTTGACGCTATGGATCCGCCATGTTCCTGATGATTCAGCAACTCAGAGATCCTAGTTCCAGTATCAGAGGGACTTCAGCCCTGCCGGGCATATCAACTCACTACTGCCACGTCTGGTGGTTCTACTTCCAGTCTAATAAAGAACTATCTGTGTTTGTCTAAATACTCCAGCCTAGCCAGTGGTCCCTCTCAGGATCTCCACTTGAGGATGCTGTCATCTGCCATCGGCCCAGGGATTCACTATTTCTACTAAGTGTTACTCCTACACTAATAGAGCGGTATTATCATCTGCCACTCTGTGGGAGCCAACACACATCAGACCATTACTCCTCTCTCTGTGGAAGCTGATCCATATCAGATAGTTATCTCCCTGTGGGAATCATACAGGTTGCTGGTTCATCTTTCTACAGGAACAAAGCATAACAGTTGCTACTCCTTCCCTCTGGAAGAACAGAGCACTAACAGATTGCTACTCCTTAGCAAGATCCATAACAGAGTGCTAACTCCGCTTCCCCTGGCGGGGTGATCACTAACAGATTGTTAACTCCTCCTTCTACGGGAGTATCCAGCAGCCAGATTCATAACAGATTGCTAACTCCTCCCCTCTGGGGAGCAGGCCTATAACACCCTGGCCAGAAAGTCTGGTTAAGTACCCAGTACATTCAGCTTAAAATACCTTCCCAAAGGTTTGCACCAAGATACATTGGACCATTCCCAATATTTCGTCGTGTTGGACCAGTTACGTACCATCTTCGGCTGCCACCAACACTGGGAATCCATAATACGTTTCACGTATCAATTCTGAAGCCAGTAGTTTTATTTTGGCCTTCATGAAAAGCTCCTGAACCATCTCCGCTGGTTGCGGAATCTGACACTACCTATAAGGTTCATGAAGACCTAGATGTTTGCCGTAGGGGCCGCAGGTGGGAATACCTCCTTTCCTGGGAGGATTACGGCCCTGAAGAGAATTTGTGGGAACCAGCTCGTAGCATTCTGGATAAAAACCTCCTTCAGTTTCTTCGTGTTCATCCGGGCAAACCCAGACCTCCAAGGAGGGGGGCGTGAGGGGGGTTACTGTTGCGTGTGCTGGCCGCAGTAGGCCCGTGGCCCGACCCTCTCAACTTCCATTGCCAAATACAGCATCTAGTTCCACGTCTCTGGCGGTGGTAGGCCGCTGACTCCGTCCTTGGGCCACCCCCGGTGCTCCAGCTACTACAACAGGCCTGCGGAGAGATGCCGCCGGTCAGCGCTGTGCCCCTCCCTAGGCGTGCGTGTGCACGCATCACTGCTGCTTATGAAGTGCCCGTGGCGGGAACTTGGCCACAGCCCCGGATAATGATGTCGCTGAAGCTCCGGTATATAAGGCTCCAGTATATAAGGCTCCTAATAGTCACCTTTGCAACAGGTCTCTATACTGGTCGTGTACTTTATTGCCTCCTGGTGATTCTCATGCATTCCTGGTTCCTGATCCCTGCAAGTTCCTGTTCCTGTTTTCCTTCATTCCTGCACTCCTATTTCCATGCCATCTTTTGGATTGACTTCCTGGACCCAACCTCTGCTTCGTCTGACCACGCCTTTAAACTTCTCCTGGACCCAACCTCTGCTTCATCTGACCACGCCATTGATCTTCTCCTGGACTCGATCTCTGCTTCGTCTGACCACGCCATTGATCTTCTCCTGGACTTGACCTCTTCTTTGCCTGACTACGCTATTGATCTTCTCCTAGCCCAGACCTCCGCTTTGCCTGACTACGCTACTGATCTTCTCCTAGCTCTGACTTCAGCTTTGCCTTGCCACTGCTCCTTGATTGCCACAGGCCCTGACTCCAGCTTGCTCTACGACATCTCTACAGTTTACATCCTGGACTTGGCCTATTCAGGCTTCGGCCTGTTCTTGCTCGGGCACCCCCTGTCTGACTTTGGTTCTATTGGCGCCCGGGTATCCGGGACTCCGCCTCATCCAGTACAGATTTCCTAACTTTGTTGTTGCTGCCTCTGGGCTGACCTCTCTACCTCTCCATCGACAATGAAATACAGAGGCCCACCTAAGCCCAACCGGCACAAGTACCCAAAGGCTCAACCCGCGGGGAACGAGGGCTGATATTGGTGAAGCACCAGCCAGCTTCCGTCCATCAGCCCACTCTGCCTGCCAACAGTGGAGACCCATAGGATCATTCCTACGGGTAGCATCAACCCCACCTCGGCCCAAGGGTCCACCTCCGGTGCAACACTTTTCCTCTGCCCCACCTTTTCATGGGATGTGTCTCTGTTTCAGGGATATAAATGTTCCTACTTTGAGGGACTGTCTTGTCTTTTCTCTGATACAGGTCTTTCTGCTCCCCTGGTGGATTAACTTGGAGAAGAGGAATTTTTTATAGGAATTGAAAAGATTTTTGGAGAAGTGAAGAGTCTGGTTATTGTTTTCTGTAACCAATTCCTGATAGAAGGGCAAACCCCATTTATGGGAGAACTGAATCTTGGTATTTTTTCTTGTTGCACTCAGTTAACAGCAAAAGAAATATTCCTGGTGATCTGTGATTTTGAAGAGAGTTTTGGAAACAAATATTTTTTGAAACAAATGGGTTTTTTTTTTGTGGGTTACCCCAAATTTGATTGTTAATGAGGACAATCATTCCACCCTTTAGTGTGAAAGGATAATGGAGACTGTGGAGACTGGATCAGTTGGAGGAAGGAGGAGAGTGGCTAGAAGATGCACCATGGATAAAGAAACCGATGCATTCCTTCTGGTGATTTTATTTTGTTATTCATGACTTTTGCCATACTATCTTGGATTCTTTTGTTTACTTTGAAATAAAGATTTTTCAGCTGAACACCATTACTGGCTTGCATCCTTTATTTCAAGAGTGCATCGTCCTCCCACTCTTAAGAAAGCATTGGACTGAGTGTGTTGTTCCACTTCTGCACCAGGGGCCCTGGAGGTGTAAACCTCCTCCCTGACAGAGGAATCCTGGCACCCTAGTGGCAGTGTATTTTTTTTTCTGTGTAAGAGAAAGATAGGCCCTGGGGTTTTCGTAGCTCCCCAGATTTAGCCCCCCAATGAACCGGGGGTCCTGCTATACATCTGTTAAAAATGATTGCATATTCCTATCAATTGCGCCCTGGATCAGTGCCTTACCTTCTCGGACTGATACATGTTTTGGCTATATTTAAGGCTGTAAAATTCAGGTGACTGTTTAGTAATATTTGCGGGCAGTTGCAGGAGAGGGAATTTTTAGACTTTGTTTCCCGGGATGACCAATAAGATATAAAAAAAGGAGACTGGTGGAGGTTCCTGCTCAAGTGCATGGTGAGGGAATGGTTAATAAAACAGAAAATGTCATAATGCCTCTGTATCGCTCCATGGTGAGACCGCACCTTGAATACTGTGTACAATTTTGGTCGCCGCATCTAAAAAAAGATATAGTTGCAATGGAGAAGGAACAGAGAAGGGCAACCACAATGATAAAGGGGATGGAACAGCTCCCCTATGAAGAAAGGCTGAAGAGGTTAGGGCTGTTGAGCTTGGAGAAGAGATGACTGAGGGGGGGATATGATAAAGATCTTTAAGATCATGAGAGGTCTTGAATGAATAGATGTGAAGCGATTATTTACACTTTCGGATAATAGAAGGACTAGAGGCATTCCATGAAGTTAGCAAGTAGCACATTTAAGACTAATCGGAGAAAATTCTTTTTCACTCAATGCACAATTAAGCTCTGGAATTTGTTGCCAGAGGATGTGGTTAGTGCAGTTAGTTTAGCTGTGTTTAAAAAAGGTTTGGATAAGTTCTTGGACGAGAAGTTTATTAACTGCTATTAATCAAGTTTATTTAGGGATTAGCCACTGCTATTAATTGCATCAGTAGCATGGGATCTTCTTTGTGTTTGGGTACTTGCCAGGTTCTTGTGGCCTGGTTTGATCCCTGTTGGAAACAGGATGCTGGGCTTGTTGGACCCTTGGTCTGACCCAGCATGGCAATTTCTTATGTTCTTATGAGACACAGATAGATGATGCACTTGTAGCAGGAATAATGGCAGCAGTAGTTAAGGCCTTGGATGTTAAATGTGAATGCATTCAATACCAAACTGGATTTATTTATTTAAACAATTTAGATTTTGCTGATCCACAAATCTCAGCAGCTATACTATAAGTAACATACTAAAAAATAATTAACGACAGCAATAATACATCATGAAACAGCAACTGATTACAAAACAAATAGTGAAAAGCAATAAAACAGTCATGAAAATAAAGGCAAATATGCATTAACCAGTGAACCTACATTATGTCAGGAAAATCTAGATTGAAAAAATATATTTTTAGCTATTTCTGAACCATAACAGGTCATTCTCTACTCTGATCTCACCTGTGAGATTATTCCAAACTACAGACCCAGCTATACTAAAAGTTTGTTTACAGGATATCAATAGATGAGCTTGCTTGAGCAAGGGTATTTTGACGAGATTTTGAGTAGCTGAGTGGAGTCACAGAGTAGGACAGTATCTGCGTATGGAAGAGACAATACAGAGGGGTGCCAGGCCATGTAAAACCTTGAAAACCAGAGTAAGGATCTTAAACTTTATCCTCCAAGAGACAGGAAGCCAATGGAGGTCAGCTAAAATAGGAGAAATATGGTCACTCAGTGAAGAACCGGAAATGAATCGAGCAGCAGAGTTTTGGATAAGTTGGGAGGGCCTTCAAATGAGATTCAGGAAGACCCAAGAACAGAACATTGCAATAATCTAAAGAGGACAGAATAAAAGACTGGATAATAGTTTGGAAATCCGAGTTAGATAATATAGGCTTTAAAGAATGCAACATTTGCAATTTGAAGCAGGATGATTGAACCAGAGCATCAATGTGAGGATGTAAGGAAATGAAGAATCAACTGTAACCCCTAGATCCCAAGCTTTAGAGTGAATAGGAATGATGTGCCCCGCCAATAAAAATTGAATGAGATGTCTGCTTTAATATCTGCTTTTGCACTTCATTTAACTGAAGTAGAGTATATGTGTCAGATCTACAGGATGAGTTGGCCTTGGCAATATTAGAGCTTAGTACTCTGAAAGAGAAGTTAACACAGTCAAAAATCAGTCCCACCGCAAAACTTTGTGGTTTATTGGCATTTCGAAAAGTGGCTAATGCTAAGTTCTGTGGCTTTCTCAAGTCTTCGCTCCTTGGAAAGTTAAAACTGGATGCTGATATGAGTCCATTGTTAATTGATGTGCTAATCACCTGGGGCATAAACGTGATATAGAAACAAGGCCTAGAGTAGTTATTGATACATTTTTATGCCAAAATCTACAGTTTTGAAAGTTCTGTATAAAGGAGTCAAGCTTCAGATTAATAGTAAAAACATTTTACTCTTCCAAGATTTCTCTATGAAGCTGGTTTTGAAATGCTCACAAAACTATTTGAATTGCAAGTGAAATTCACTCTACAATACCTGGCCAAACTTAGGGTTTTCTATGGTGGTCAGTCCTGGCTATATAACTCTCCTGCTGAAACTCGTGAATTTCTTAATAAAATTGATGAGCCTGCCTCTCCTCCAACTGATGATACTTGTTTTTTGTGGCCCATCTTCAGTTCATTTTACTGCTTCTTATACATCTGCTTGATGGTCTTTTACTGCCCTTGAAGATCTCTTTTGAGATAGTTGCTTTATTCATTTTCATATTTAAACTATAGTATATGAGTTCTATCAGCTTCAACTTACCCCTCCTAGCAAAAGTTCTTGAAAAGCTAGTGAACTCACGTCTTTCCGATCACCTTGAACAGAATAACATCCTCCCTCCTACCCAATATGGTTTCAGGAAGCACTTAAGTACTGAAACACTTCTCCTCTCCTTATACGATACCCTGATCAAAGGAACCGACTCAGGGTCATCCTATCTTATTGCATTACTTGACATATCAGCGGCGTTTGACACTGTTAATCACGATGTCCTACTCAACATACTTAGAAATATTGGGATCACTGGCAAGGCCATCGATTGGATTCAATCATATCTTCAAAATCGTACTTTCACTGTCACTATGGGTAATAACGAATCTGATCCCATCAGTCTCCCCCAAGGTGTTCCCCAGGGTTCCTCTCTCTCTTCCACCCTATTTAATATATACATGCTTCCCCTCACTACGCTCCTTACCAATCTCCACATCAAACATTTTATTTATGCCGATGATGTACAAATCATCTTCCCTTTTTCGGACACCATCCAAACCGCTCTACACAGCTGGGAATCCTGTCTTTCCTCTATCAACCAACTCCTAAAAGACATGCATCTAGCTCTTAATTCAAACAAAACTGAGCTCTTAATCATATCCAATAAGCAATCGCTCCCAGACATCCCTCCTGCCTACTCTGCTACCAACTTCCCATCACACACTCGCAACCTAGGAGTTATCATTGATAATCACCTCTCATTCAAACCATTCATCAAATCCATCTTAAAGGACTGCTACTTTAAACTCCAAACAATAAAGAAACTCAGACCCCTACTACATCTCAATGACTTCCGCACTGTCCTCCAAGCTATTATTTTATCGAAGATTGACTATTGTAATGCGCTCTTACTCGGCATTCCTGCAATACACACTAGACCTCTCCAACTCCTACAAAATGCCGCCGCTCGGATCTTGTCAAACACAAAGAAAAGTGATCATATCACCCCCACACTTATTGAATTACACTGGCTCCCTATACAGTCACGAATTATTTATAAAACTCTCTCGATCATACACAAGAGTCTAGTAAACTCCAACCTCAACTGGATTAACCCCCCCCTCCTACCCCGTACCTCCAAGAGACCCACCAGCCCAGCACTCCAAGGAACACTCCATGCCCAATCCATCAAACCTTTTAAACTCTCCTCCACCATGAACAGAGCTTTTTCCCTTGCCGGCCCAACTATATGGAACTCACTGCCACATGATATTCGCATTGAGACCCATACCCCCGCCTTCAAAAAGAAACTTAAAACCTGGCTCTTCCAGCAAGCCTACTCCATCTCACCCCCTATCACATAATTTCCCCCTACAAATGTTTTTCTGATGTTTTTCTGATATCCTGGTATGAACGCCTTTTTGCCTGCTGATTTGGTACTGTGCACTAACTTGTATATAGTTTCTGTTATAGTTCAATCCCATAGCATATCCCCATAGCATTTACTCATTGATGTTTGTATTTCTTGTAAGGGCTCCTCCCAAATATTATTTATATGTTGCCTAGTTTACTATGTTATCTGTTATTTGTAAGGGCTCCGCCCAATGGTTTTTTGTTCACTGTAAACCGATGCGATGTGCGAACGGTCATCGGTATAAAAGAAACGTTAAATAAATAAATAAATAAATAAACAGCAAGACTTTGTTGCACGAAGCTTCAGTGTTTTAATGGTGGAGCTTTGACTTATGCTTATTGTTATACTTTGTTTTCATTTAAGGTTTTTTTTTAGTTTCTTGCAGTGGTTTTTATTTCTGTGTCGCACTGTTGTACTGTTTGGCTGCAGGAGGGATGGCATAATTTTGGACTTTTGATGTATTTGGGCCTGAAACTATATTTTCTATTTTTTTAATTTTTATTTTGTCTGGGCTTGACATGAGATTTTTGCTCTGTGTTCATGCAGGATTAGATATTTTTTAACCTCCTTTTTGTTTTGACAATGATATGTAATTTATGCTACCAAGATCTTCAAAACTTCAAAATCACAGAACATATAGATAGACATGATTTAATAGAACACAGCCAGCATGGATTTACCCAAGGGAAGTCATACCTCACAAATATGCTACATTTTTTGAAGCAGTTAATAAATATGCGGATAAACATGAGTCGTTAGATGTGGTGTATTTCAATTTTCAGAAGGCATTTGACAAAATCCCCCATGAGAGGCTTCTAAGATAATTAAAAAGTCATGGGATAGGAGGCAATGTACTTTTGTGGATTGCAAACTGGCTAAAAGACAGGAAACAAAGAGTAGGATTATATGGTCAGTTTTCTCAGTGAAGAGAGGTAAACAGTGGAGTGCCTCAGGGATCTGTACTTGGACTGGTACTTTTTAATATATTTATAAATGTTCTGGAAAGGGGAACGATGAGTGAGGTGATCACATTTGCAGATGACACAAAATAATTCAACGTAGTTAAATCACAAGCAGATAGTGCTAAATTGCAGGAGGACATTGGAAATTGGAAGACTGGGCATCCAAATGGCAGATGAAATTTAATGTGGACACATGCAAGGTGATGAATATAGTGGAAAATAACCTATGCTGTAGTTATGTGATGTTAGGTTTCATGTTAGGAGTTACCCCCTAGGAAAAAGAAATAGGCGTTATGGTGGACTATACATTGAAATTGTCAGCTCAATGTGCTGTGTGGTCAAAAAAGAAAACAGAATGTTATTATTAGGAAGGGGACGGTGAATAAAATGAAAGCCTCAATATTGCTTTATGGTGAGATAGCAACTTGAGTACTGTGTTAATTTCTGGTCACCACATCTCAAAAAAGATATAGATGCACTGGAGAAGATACAGAGAAGGGCGATCAAAATGATAAAGGGGATAGAACAGCTCACCTGTGAGGAAAGGCTAAAGAGGTTAGGGCTGTTCATCTTGGAGAAGAGACAGCTGAATGGGAATATGATGGAGGTCTACAAAATCAGGAGAGTACATATAAATTGGTTGTTTACTCTTTCAGATAATAGAAGGACTAGAGTGCATTCCATGAAGTTAGCAAGTAGCACATTTAAAACAATTCAGAGAAAATTATTTTCCACTCATCTCATAATTAAGATCTGGAATTTGTTGCCAGAGGATGTGGTTAAGACAGTTAGCCCAAATGGGTTTAAAAAAGTCCATAAACTGCTATTAGTGAGACTGACTTAGGACATAGCCACTGCTCATTACTGGATCTATTTAATGATTGTGTACTTTTTTTTAATATTCTGCTTTTTGCAGCACTTCAAAGTGGATTACATGCAGGTACTGTATGTATTTCCCTATCCCCAGAAGGCTAACAATCTAACGGGCCGATACAGTACAGTGCGCTCTGATGGAGCGCACTGTTAACCCGCCATTGGATGCGCATTTTCGACGTGCTAGCGTTACCCCTTATTCAGTAAGGAGCCGAAAACGTGCGCCCAATCCCCTGAACCTAATAGCACCCGCAACATGCAAATGCATGTTGATGGCCCTATTAGGCATTCCCGCGCGATTCAGAAAACAAAATGTGCAGCCAAGCCGCACATTTTGCTTTCAGAAATTAGCGCCTACCCAAAGGTAGGCGCTAATTTCTTTGGGCACCGGGAAAGTGCACAGAAAAGCAGTAAAAACTGCTTTTCTGTGCACCCTCCGACTTAATATCATGGCGATATTAAGTCGGAGGTCCCGAAGGGTAACAAAAAGTAAAAAGAAAAAAGAAAAAAAATTTGAAGTTGGCCCACGGCTGTCGGGTCGAAAACCGGACACTCAATTTTGCTGGCATCCGGTTTCCGAGCCCGTGGCTGTCAGCGGGCTCGAGAACCGACGCCGGCAAAATTGAGCGTCGGCTGTCAAACCCACTGACAGCCGCCGCTCCGGTCCAAAAGGAGGCGCTAGGGATGCGCTAGTATCCCTAGTGCCTCCTTTTGCCTGTTTTTACCACCAGGCCTCATTTAAATACAGAATCGCGTGCACAGGAGAGTGGCCTGTGCGCGCGCCGGGAGAGCGGGCGTTCACCCGCTCTCCCGCATTTTTACTGTATCAGCCCATAAGTTTGTACCTGAGGCAATAGAGGGAAAAGCAACTTGCCCAAGGTCACATGGAGCAATAGTGGTACTTGAACACTAGTCTTCTGCTTCATAGCCCACTGCTTTTACCAGTAGGCTACTCCTCTACTTTCAGGTACTTATATCCTGGATTGGCCACTGTTGGAAATGGGCTGCTCCAATGGAGGGAGGACAACCTGGCCATAATCTTCTGCCAATGCCTGTCAGAATCCATAAAGGATGAATTCACGGGTCAGGATCTTCCAGTCACTTTGGAGGGCTTCATTAGCCTGGCCATCAGGTTAGATCTGCAGTTCCGAGAATGGGCTAGAGAGAGGGACTTAACCCATCAACCCATCCACAGGACTTCCACTCCACCGCCCTCACAGAATATTTTCAGAGTTCAGAGGGCTGCTGACCCATTGGAGGAGCCTCCACAATATTCAGCCTATTCAAATGCATTCAGCAAACAGCAGACAGAGACCTTGCCACCTCACCGCTCCTATGGTTTTGCCATAGACCTAAGTCCCGGCAAGGTTCCACCTTGAGGATGAGTGTACCTGCTCTCTGCTCCTGAGACTGAGGTCATGGCCAAATACATTAAAGAGAATTTGCAAAGGAAATTCATTTGTCCCTCCTCATCACCTGGTGGAGCTGGATTCTTCATAGGTAAGGATGGGTCATTATATCTCTGCATTGACCATCATGGTTTTAATTCTATCACTAAGAAAAACCGCTATCCCCTTCCTCTGATCTCCAAGATCTTTGACCACCTTTGGGGCATACAACCTTTAACCAAGCTGGACCTTCAGTGGGCTTATAACCTGATTAGAATCCATGAAGATCACTATGAATGATGCCCTTTGGCCCATGCAATGCCTCTGAAGTTTTTCAATTTATGGTCAGTGAGATCTTCCAAGACCACCTCTATTCTCATGAGGTAGTCTACCTGGATGACATATTGATCTTCTCCAAGTCTTTGACTGAGCATCGCCGCCATGTGAAACACGTCCTCCATGATTGAGAAAACATCATGTGTATGCCAAATTAGGGAAGTGTATCTTTGAACAAGAAGAGCTTCTCTTTCTGGGTTATATTATTTCTCACCAAGGTCTACAAATGATCCCAGATAAATTAAAGGCCATAATGGAGTGGCTCCACAATGTGGGCATTAAAGTGAAACAGTGCTTCCTGGGATTCTCTAATTACTATAGTCAAGTTATCCATGGTTACTCTTCCATAGTAGTTCTTCTTACAGCCTTGACCAAAAGGAGCTCTAATACCAAGAACTGGACTCAGAAATATGTCCAGGCCTTCGAATGTCTCAAGAAAGAGTTCACCCTTGAGCTGTGCCTTCATCATCCAGATCCGTCAAACCATTCATCTTGGAGGTAGATGCATCTACCCTCAGGGTAGGTGCTGTCCTCCTACAACATAACCATAATGACACATTCACGACCTGCTCCTACGTCTCAAAATGATTTTTCCCAGTGGAGAAGAACTACACCATTGGAGATTGCAAGCTACTAATAAACAAACTGGCCTTGGAAGAATGGCAACACCTGCTGGAAGGAGCCAAAAATCAGAAATATCTTGAACACCTGGCACAGGCTCAAAGACTAAATCCTAGGTAAGCCTTCAGGTCATTGTTTTTTAATTGAGGCTGATGCCCTCACCTATTCTGTTAGACCTCGCTAAAATTGTGGTATTGGCCACATTCACAGTTCTTCCAGGGAAGATGGTGGTGCCCTTAGGTCTATAATAGAAAGTACTGCAATGGGCTCATAACTCCCACCTGTTTGGTCATCCTGGAGTCACTCAGACATTTGAACTAATCGTGCAACACTACTGGTGGTCCCAGATGAAAACTTATTCGAAGTGTTATCTTGAGTCTTGCCCTACATGTGCCATAAGTAAAAGTGAGAGAGCATGTCCCTAGGGGTTGTTACAACCACTGCCAGCTCCCATTAACCCTGGACCCACCTGGCCAATGACTTCATGATTGACCTTCCCCTCTCTGGCAGCAACATCACCAAATGGGTGATAGTGGACAGAATCTCAAAGATGGCGCATGTTATATTCCTTCTGGACCTCCTAACCACGCCTGAATTGCCTAAACGTTTTGTTTGATACATTTCCCACCTGAACTGCCTACCAGACTGTGGGGTTCAGTTCATGGCTCATTTCTGAAAAGGCTTGTATAAAAAGCTTGGAATATCATTGGACTTAACTTCAGCTTACCACCCCCAAAGCAATGGAGAAACTGAGTGGGTGAATCAAAGTCTCAAGGCCTTTCTGCATGCCTACATGTACCAACGCCAAGATAATTGGGTCTCTCTCCTTCCCTGGGCTCAATTTGCCCATAATAATCATGTGAATAGTTCCATGGGGTCATCACCCTTTTACATTGTTTATGGATGCCATTCCCACATACCTAGACCTGTTCCTGACTCACACACATGCAAGAACTCCTGGAACAATGGCAAAGGACCTACCTTCTCCTGGGCCAAGCAGCAAAATGCTCCAAGGTACAAGCCAATTGGAAACGTCACCCAGCACTGCCCCTCAATCCAGGAACGCTAGTCTGGCTTAGCACCAGAAAGCTACAGTTTAAGATGCCATCCATGAAGTTCACACCACAATTCATAGGGCCTTTTCCCGTCAAACGTCAACTTGGTCCTATGGCAGATATATTCAAGTTGCCAGCATCACTAAGGATCCATGACATGTTCCAAGTTTCCCTACTAAAGCCTGCGATTCTTTCATGACCAGGCAGACTGCCTGTCTAAACCCTGAAGTTGCCATTGAGGAGGATACCCAGTTTGAGGTTGAAGAAATTCTAGATTCTTGAAGGGTGTAAACCCAAGTGCAAAACCTTATCTCATGGAAAAAAAACTTTGGACCTGAATAAAACTCATGGGAGCTGGCCTCCAACCTACAAGCTCCTCAACTTGTGGCAGAATTTCACAGAAAATTCCCCAGGAAATCTAGACCCAGAAGACTTGGAGTGGGGCTTTGGAGAA
Source organism: Rhinatrema bivittatum (assembly GCF_901001135.1). NCBI lineage: Eukaryota > Metazoa > Chordata > Amphibia > Gymnophiona > Rhinatrematidae > Rhinatrema > Rhinatrema bivittatum. The sequence goes on from NC_042616.1 coordinate 217,563,061, forward strand.
GGGTATTGTTAGGATTTGCAGCCCTCACCTGGTCTTGTATGGCAGGAACGCCGCTGGATCCAGCCTCCATGCTGCCATGCCCGGCATCTCCATAGGGAAGTGCGTGTACATGCATGCACATAATATGGACAAAGTGGTGGGAAGAACCTGAACAGCACCTCCTGATGATGTCACCTGACTGCCCTATTTAAGCCCAGGCTCCACAGAAGTTCCTTGCTCAGCAACAGGTCTTCTGATGTGCCTTGCTCATCAGTGCATGTTGCTGTGTTCCTGTGTTCCTGCTTGTTTTGTGTTCCAGTTTTTCTGTGTTCCAATCCTGTCCTTGTCTCCTGTATTTGTCTCTTGCTTATTCCTGAGTCTTTGCCTTACCTTGTCCTTGCCTTGTCTGCTTCTGTTCCTGTCTGTGCCTTTCCCCAGTCTTCTAGTGTTCTGTCTCCTCCTCCCTCGACTGACTTCCTGAATTCTGACCTCTGCTCTGGACTTTGACCATCCTTGTTCTGCTGCCTGCCCTGATCTCTGGTCTGTCTACTGATTCTCCTTGTCTGCAACCTACCCTGACCTCCAGCTTGCCTGCTGATTTTGCTTGTCTGCTGTTTGCCCTGATTTACGCCTGGACTTTGGACTCTTGTTCTCGCCACCATCTTAGGGACCCACTTAATACCTGGTGGCCACTAGAACCCAAGGGCTCAACTTATGGGGGAGGTGGCTGGTATAGATGAAGCTCCAGTCTATCCTATCACAGGGTGCGTCCACTAGCTGACGGAGTAGGCCTAACAGGTTTGCCCACTAGACTGTGCCAGTCATCCCTTGGCACCAAAGATTCACCATCAACTATTCCCTTGCCAGTGTTACAGTAAAAAAGAAAAAACAAACAAGATCCTCTTTTACCCCACCTCTTTTCTGGCTCTCCAACTTACTGTTTTGAGGTACCCCTCTACAATCCCAGCCTAATTCTCCCACCATTCTTCTTTCTTAGTTATGCTGAGGTATTTTGACCCCAAAATAAAAATATGAAAAAAAAACAGTACAAGTTTCTTCTCCCAGCCCATCTCTTTTCTGGTTTTCCTACCTTATTATATAGGCGTGTCTAGGCCTTTGTGCTGTTTGTGATTTTTTTTGCATTCTGTGCCTTGGGGGTTTTCATGCCTTTGTGTAGTTTATGATTACCTGTACTCTAAGCATTGGGGGTTTTCTTGCTTTTGTGCTATTTGTGATTCCCCGCACTCTATACCTTGGGGTTCTTGCTGCCAATCTGCCTAGCTGCCATGACTCTGATGTACCATCTTGGGGGGGACTTGCAGCTACTCTGTTTTGCTGCCATTCTCCTGATGAACCACCATGAGGTTCTTTTTGCCACTCAGTCTTGCTGCTATAACCCAGACTTTATAACTTGGGGTTCTTGCTGCCACCCTATTTTGCTGCCATACCCCAGACTCTACCACTTGGCATCTCACTACTGTACTTCTCATTCTACACTGTGGGGGTCTTTCTGCCACTCTGCCTTGCTATCAAACCCAGGACTATGCACCTTGTGGTGTTCATGCCACTATGGGTGGCTGTTTTGTACCTCTCATAGTGCTGGGGTCTTCATGCCATTCTTTGTGCTGTTTTGTCCCTCTTTTTTCTGCACCTCTGTTGCTATGTTCCCCCTTTATGATGTCTGAGGATGTTAATGCCACTCTTAGTGCCACTTTTACTCTTTTGTGATGCCTTTTGGAGTTCATGCCACTGTTATCAGTGCACTATTTTGAAGCCTTGGGGTGTTCTTAACACTTTTGATGCTGCTTTACTCCTCTCTCAGTGCCTTGAAGAACTTATGTCACTGCTGGTACCCTTTTATCTCTTTACAGTACTTTAGACAATTTGTACCACTTTTGATGCCACTTTGCCATAGTCTTGGTGCTTTCTGATATTGTCTACCCATAAGTTTCATTAGAATTGATTAGATAACTCCAATTTTAAAACTGAAAACAGGATGTATTGCTTCCCCCTTTGACTTTCATGGGAAAGAAAAAAAAGAATGAAATGAATAAACGCAAAATGTTGTTTTATTTGAAACTGATGAAACAAATGGATGTGACCTATGAAACGAATGAATGAATGAATGAATCAAAATGAAAATGTTTCCTCTGCTCATCCCTACTGGGTAGTGATGTAGTGTAGTGTGTGTCAGCCTTGTTGCTGTGAAAGACATAGCACACTATCCAACCTGATTGAGCTTTAGCCCCGGGATCCTTTTCTAGTCCACCTACAACATTTGTATAATGAATGGAGACTGTTTTAATCCCTTTAAATTCCATTCATACCTGTTGCTGGTATGTTTGGTTCTGATATTATTGATTTTTATTAAACTATCAGCAATTGATTGTATCCAAATATTCACTGTATTCCTCTCTCTCTCACTTTTCATTTTGTTTGTGTGCTTCCTGGAATTCTTTCAGTTTCTCCAAACTGTGCCAGCCACCTAAATAGAACAAGACCCCAGAGATACAACTGATATCTTAGGCTACCCTGTCAAAGCCATCTGAAAATGGAGCATAGCAGCTGGTAATTATGACAGATTCAGGCACAGGTCTATGAATCAAGAGAATCCTGGGATATGGATTTGAGTCCCTGTTCTGTTGCTGATTGGTCTTTGAAAAGTTGTCTTCCTGATTCCAGGTTTACTTAATGGCACTTGGATAATTAATCAGATTATTTATTGTTCTCGCCTATGTTTTGGAAGTTCTCTTGATTTTCAGGTACCAAAAAATGTCTTGCCATTTGCCTCTGGGGCTCCTTCTTATGTGTGTGATTTGCTCTAACTTTAAATTGCAGTGGCATTCTATCTGTGTGGAAGGTGGTCCAGGATTTTAATTTTTTTGTTAAGTTTGGGAATGCAGGGTAAAAGCAGGGACAATATAAACACAATTCTTGTTTCAAGAAAATTGTGGAAAGCAATAATATTAAAAAGGGAAATAAAATGGTATTAACTGGAGATATGGGGACAGATTTAAGTTCTGGAAAATAGTCGAGAAAAAAAACCAAGGCAAAAAACCTACAAGTCACTTGCTTGTAAAAGACTGAAGTAGCACATCTTTTGCTTAATGATTTAATTTCCTGCAGCTTCCGAATGGAAAAATGTTCCACAGAAAACAGTGTTGTTCATGTGAAAATCTGTGGGGAAAAAAAAAAAAAAAAGACCGTGGAACATTTGCTTGTTTTTAAAAGGGAGCACATTGAGGCAAACATTCCACAGCACTTTTTTACAAAAGTTTTTGCTTGCACAATGATATGCAGGGAGACAGGAAGGGGTTTAAACTCCTTTTGCTTAAAATGTACATGTGTCCTATGAACTCTAAACTATTTCCTATCACTGCTAATTCCATTTGTCTGTCAATATTTCAGCTTGCAACTGTACCTCAGCTAACCTATCTAATAGTTTTGGAATGTGAGAACTATACATAGTCTCTTTTTGTATCTCTCCCAAGAGTTTCTGTAATGTGCAGACGAGGTAATGTGTCCCTGCATGCTACTGCTTATAAATTGTAAGCAAACTGGGGCAAAAGGCTGATGTAGATGATAAGCCAAAGGTGCCTGTTGAGTGAAATGTCAAGTAGATGCATGTCTTGCAAAGGCCTCTGGTTTGTCCATCATCAGCCAATCAATGACACTTGAACCTGGGTTGACCAGGTCATCATGCCACCTCTGCTGAAAGCTGAGGGGAAATTCATAGGTCACCTCTTAGAATGACAATTAGTACATGAGGATATGGTAATGCTGCAGTCCTTTAAAGCATTCTTATTTTTCCATGAAAACATCTACATACACTGTGCAAAGCATAGAAAATGCTCACACTGTTTTTCACATGCTGAGAAACAAAAGACTTTTAGGAAACTATCTTCCTAGTGCCTCTTGTCTGATCAGAGGGACCCCCCGAGGGATCAGTAGTATGAATTTCACAGCTATTTTTTTTTTCTATTTGGCATGCCTTAGTGTTAGAACGTGCTCAGATCAAGTCTGAAAAAGATTAAAGCGAAAGGCAACCCTTGAGCTGTGTTCTTTAGCATATGAATAAATGTCTGCTGTTAGGAGATGGTCTGTGCCCCATTTCTTATTCTAAGATAACCTCTTTTTTTAAATTAAAAATGCATTTCAAAATATCTGAAAATGTCTTCCCTCAAATGCTTATTCTAACATATTTCTTCAGGATCAGCTGTAGTAGTCCCTGATAATTTGTTGCACTTGTACATATTTGTTATTACATGTAATCCTTCAATTTGCTTAAGAGAATTCCTCAAATCCCCAGGAAGATCAAAAGCTTTAAAGCTTTTGTTTGCATTTGCATGTAAGACCTAGTACTTTCTCATTGCAAAATGGCCTAGAGAGCATTCTTTAAGCCCTTGTTAACTGCCAACAAAAACCCCCTGTGGGTGTAGTCTTTGAGGTGTGCATTGTGAAACAGAAACATTTTGAGTGAATTTCATCCTTTAGTGCAATTAGGCAATAAAATCAATGTGCAGTTTTCATTTAACCCTTTCCTTGTACCCTGATAAAATATAGGATGGCATTATTTTGAGTTTCCTCTGCTTAGCAATTTTGAAGGAATTGTTTTGAGGTGGATTCCTGGATCTTAGACATACAGCATAGAGACTGGGGGAAATTGGAATTCTGAGGGAAATTATGCTAAACCAATAAAGGCTGTTCTAGAATTTTATTTTATTTTTATAATTACCGTACTGTATTATCAACCTCCATTTCCTTGCAGTTAATCTCTAAACTGAGATTATACGTTTATGGGTTGATACGTGCTTCAAACCGGTCTTCAGTTTTCCTCTGTAGCTTCACTTCAGGACAGGTTAGTTCTTCCAGAATTTATCTTCTGACAATAATCATACATTCATTTAAAATATGTGTCATAAAACGATCATATTTTAGGAGACATAAAATCAAAACAACTACATATATATATATGTGTATAAGAGTATGTGTGTACTTATGGATACAATACAGTAAATGACAACATACATGCATGGCAGACATAAAAATTGATGCAAAAACTAAACAACATTGTTATGCAGAGAGATTAGAGGTGGTGACTTTGTGTCATAGATAATATGAAGGTGTAAACAATCATAGATAATATGAAGGTGTAAACAATGTAGTACACACATACTCTTATACACATATATATGTAGTTGTTTTGATTTATGTCTCCTAAATATGATCGTTTTATGACACATATTTTAAATGAATGTATGATTATTGTTAGTTTTATATACATGTAATTTTTTTATATGTATGTGGTTTAATATTTATATGTATGTGTTTTAATTGTTTGTATGTCCATTTTTAGTTGCCCCTGAGGCAGCTCTGTGCAAGGGAGCGAAACTCGGCCAGAGTCGGGCATTTTAATAAAGGGCTTGTCATCATCCGATTCCTATTGTCGTCACCATAAAATTATTACTCCATTAATTTTCAAAAAGATCTAACCCCATTCATTAATTCAGAATCCATTATTCAATGGATTCTGAATTAATGGATTACACAGCTCACTGGATCGGCTACCGCTTTGTTTTTTGGGTCCGTAATAATTTTATGTACATTCATTAATAAGTATATGTCTGTATCATTGAAGAAGAACCAAGTGTATAATCACATTTATGACTAAAAATATTGGTTTATTAACATCTCAAACTTCATGCAATATTTTATTATGGTGTGTGAGTATGAATGTGCTAGCTTAGTTTTAAATTGTCTATGTAGGGATATGTGGGGTTTTCTACATAAATAAATATAATATTGATGGAATTTATTGTCTCTCTATTTTGTTATATGTTGACCACAGTGTGTATGAGCATAATTTTCTATGCATATTAGTCATACAATTTTCTAAAGAGCCATTTCTGTTGGAATGCACTATTTTACCCATAGAAGTCCCTTTGAAAGTTATAAGGGTAATTTTGCACATAAGTCCACTTTGAAAATTGGTATAACTTATGAGCAATGTTACAAAATTAACCCCTAATGTTACCTAATAGTACAATGTACCAACAGCAATAATTAAATCATTATCATCTATGTTGAGGCATTTCTTTTGATTGTGCTTAATAATTTGGCAGGTTGTAAAAGTGTGGTTTGATTACTGATTCTGAATCTTATTCAGAGTGTATTACTGAAAAATGTTATGGGAATAAATTCACAGTATATTTCTGGCCTACACATAGACACTTATATATTTTGACATTCTTTTTCTTTGTTTTATATTTAGAAGACAGAACAGCAATTAGTAGTTTCTTAAAATTAAGTAGGCTAATGTATTACCAGCACCACTGAGATCAGGTACACAAGGTAGATGAGGAGAGAGTGAGAATTGGAGGCATATTCTGGACTATCTTATCACTCAAAAACTGGATTAGTTGAAAAGGTTAAAAATATACTGAACACCGTAACGTTTCAGAACATATTTACAAGAACATTTTAAGAAATGCCCCTAGTTGTAATACACTGGACCTAACTTGCAGCGAAGACATTTTTCTTCTGTGTGCCCTTTGCTCATCCAGAAAAATTCTTCCTCCACAAGGAATAACCTGGGGACTCAAACTCTGTCAGGATCTAATACAAAGTTTACTATCAGACTTTCCCAGGTTAGCTGATAAATCCAAACTAGCCAACAATTGTTGGGAGACCAAAGATCTCTTTTCCTGTGTTTTTTGTTCTTTTTTTTAAAGGAAGGAAGATAATATACCTTTTTCAAAGCTTCTGACAAATATCTTTTTTAAATATCCAAAGCGGAGGCCAAAGGAATCTTAAAAAAATTAATAGGACATAAATTACACTGACTAACATATTTCCCAGAGCCTCTATTTTAGTAAGAAGAAACATATTGTCCTTAATAAGAGAATGTTCATTATATCTTGGCCATTGTCCCTTCTAAGGACCCTATATGGTTTTCATGCTCCACTAATTAAGAGGCCAGTAATATACTAAAGTGTGTTGTTGTTTGCATGAGCATCGACATGTTAAAAGTACGGTTAATGCACATTGGTTAGCTTTTGTAAATATCAATACAAAATCTTTGTAATCCAGGTAATGAGCAGCAAAATTATGCAGATCATCTCAACACCTATGTGTGCATATAGTAGCATAAGGACATTAAAATGTGTGTATATTAACACAAGTAACTTAACTACATCTTGGGGTGTTAATGCACTAACTTTGATTCAAGAAAAATTAACTCCTAAGTAATGTATATGTCATTAATATGAGCTATTAATGTGCATTAATGGCCCAAGTTAATGCAATTTAGTAAATTGGCCTCGTGGTATGTTAAATCTTGAATTTAGCAATAGAACTCTAAAGTTGTTACACAATTGAAAAATCTGCCTAGAGAGGGATATCAAAAGTCCTTCTATATTTTTAGGGTTATTGCACCATGTGGGTGGGTGGGAGAGAGAGAGAGAGAGAATCTATAAGGCCTGCATAGTAGTCAAGTATTTATATCTCTATGGGAGGGGCAGCTAATAGCTCGAGGTGAGGTGTTGGTGGTGGTTTAGGGGCCAGCTTTACATGCAGAGTGAGAAGTATGAACAGCACAGTACACCTCAGTGAAGATCTGACATTTGGCATGAAAGTCTCACAAAAATGACATTTCTACTATGTTCTCTTGCCCTAGCTAAGGCGAGATAACATAGTACAAAAGTTATTTATTTAAAATTATTTGTATACCGCTTTTCTTTCCTCTCTCCAAATGACATCAAATCTTCACCGAGCTATACTGGGCTGTTCATACATCTCACTATGCATGAAAACCTGGCCTATAAACCCTAAACCATCACCACCTCACCTCGAGCTATTAGCTGCCCCTCTTTTGGCATATAAATAGTTGCGTACTGTGAAGACCTCCCAGTCTCTCTCTCTCTCTTTCTCCCCCCCCCTGCCCCTCCCAGAAATGGCCAAAATGCAATTAAAAAAATTTATCACGAATTGTGTTTTGGTCATATCGCACAGCTTAATGCCAGGAAAAAAAGGTGTAGTTTATTTCTGGTGTTAAAACTGTGTGATATTGCCCCTCATTTTCATAAATCCCACTCAAACTTTTCACTAATCCTGCCCCTTCCCAAAATTTGCATTTGTGCCGTGCGCTGGTGCTATTATTGCATACGTTATGACGTTAACACATGTATTAACGCATTATCGCATTTTGATGAATGACCTTATAAATGCCTTGAGGTCCATATTTTATTTATTTATTTTTTAGAAGATTTATATTCTGCATATTCAACAATATGTTCTGAGTGGATTGCAATATCAACAAAATGGTAGTTTGTCTGGCTAAGCTGGCAGGGCCCATTCCCGATGCCGTGACCTGGCCTGGAACTTGGGTCCCAATGCTGGGCCCTCAGCCTGGACCCAGCCTTGAAGCTGGGGCCCAGCCAGAAGGCTGGATCCTAATGCCTGGACCTCAGCCTAGGCCAGAGCCCGGCGCCGGGGCCTGGCATAGAGAACAGATCTCACTTAAGCCTTTGCCTAGGGTCAGGCCTAGACACGGAGCCCAGGCCTCTCAACTCTGTCAACACTATCCTCTTCTTTCTTCTTTAAACTGATGACGTGGGCTAGGACTATACATCAAACTGGCACCGTCCACTAGGGTGAATGTGCCAGAGCTAATTAACTCTGGTGCAACTCCAGTGTACAGTGTCAGTTTAAAGAAAAAGAAAGAAAGAAGAGGACGGCATCAATGGAGCTGTGAGGCCTGGGCTCTGAGCCTGGGCCTGACCCTAGGCTGAGGCCCAGGCATTGGGACACAGCCTCCAGGCCAGAATCTGGTATTGGGCCTGGGTCTGGGCTGAGACCCCGGCATCAGTTCCCAGTCTCTGGGCCGGGCTGTGGCATTGGGCCTGGGTCCATTCTCCAGCCTAGGCTGAACCAAGGCATTGGCCTTGTATAAATTGAGGCAGAGGTGTTGGGCTTGCATAGGCTGAGGCTGAGGTCATGGTGACTTACCATGTCCTTGGCCTACAGGAGATTGAGGCTTTGGCCTGGGCTTAGGCCTGGGTGGGGTTCAGAGGGGTGGGGTGGGGTCCAGAACAAATAGGTGGGGTCCAGAGGGGATCCTGACCCGGGCATTTTTTCAGGTGGGGATAGGACAGGAGGCCTTGGGTGGCCCCATTTTCTTTTTTTTCGGTCATTTTTGAGTTTTGTTTTTTTTTAAATGTTTGATTCATTTTTTTACATGAATGAAACGAATATAATATTCCATGAACCAAAATTCATGGGGAAAAATCCTCCCGAAAATGAACCAAAAAACGAAAACAAATTGTTTATCCCTGCACATCCCTATCCGGAATAAGGTAGCTAGAAAAGTTTATCTGACTAACTTAGCCAGATCCCCCACAGCTGAATATGGACCTCTTTCAGGCGAGTGAGTACAGACCTGAAAAAGTCCTGAAAGGTCTGACACTCCCTCACAGCTCATCTTCAAAGCCCTTCAGCCTTGATACTGCTCCCATCACATTTGTTGATCCATTGAGCCAGTCACTCACTATAGAATTCCTAATATCAGAAAAAAATAGCTGGGTTCTTCCTTTTCTTTTAATCATCAAGAAAAAAATATAAAAAATATTAAATTATAGCAAATAGGAAATAATCACAGCCAAACTCAATGAAGCTCACACAACCAATGACTGCTGCTTGTACACCATATTTCGAGATTTTAACTCACTGATTTTAATACACATCTTTTTTTTTTTTTTTTTTTTTTTTTTAAATAACAAATTCATTTATAACAGACCTTGGCTATAACAAGAAGTATTTTTCTCCACTCCAAATAATACTTAAACTTATATCATGTTGCCACATGGCAAATCTTGTCATCACACATGAGCAAGTTACAACATTAATACATTTTCCTTGCCAGGTTAATGTGCTGGAGTAGGGCACAATGGAATTATCCAGAGTAGTGCATCAACAGAGGATCTCCGCATGGGTCAAGGCTCCTCTTAGAGGAAACATTGTGCTACAGTATTTGTTCTAATAGTCAAATTCTGGTATAAAAAATCCTCATTATCACATTGGTTAGCACCCACTTTTCTATGAAATGGCATTAGATAGATAGGCACAATTTTCTCTATAAAAAAGGAAAGTAACTTCATTGGCCATGACCATTTCTTAGCAGCTGATGAGATGTGCATCTCAAATATCTGTTGATTATAGCTTCCATGATTTTAACCATCTTGTGCACTGGGATGGTCTAAATAGCATTCCACTATGTGGAATAGGTGGATATTTAAAAAAAAACAAAAACCAACAACTCATTTTGTCTCTAAGCATCTTAAATTAATAATGAAAAAGGAAATGTGATGTTAATGGAATTACCGGTTTAAGGAAGCTGTATAACTTCTATTGCATCAATGTGGAGAAAGAACACATTATTGACTCTGATGCCTGTATTAGCTCTCTGCCACTTAGGAACAGACATACTAAATGGCTTTTCCTATTTGGGTCTATGGGGAAAATGCTTAGTACATGTGGCTCTTAGTTTATGGAGAAAGGTTCTTAAAGATCTTGATGTATTCAGCGTCTAACACTATTTCTATGTTCCACTCCCTTAAGGAAATCTCTGTCTTGCAGGACAGCACAAGTAAAGCAATATAGTTTGTTTGTAGCAACATATTTCACGCATTAAGAATGCTTAGTGGAACAAAGGCACTCACTGGCTCAAGCAGAGGTGAAAAAAATCAACAAAAAGGTGAGTTATAAAATAAGGGGCAGATTTTCAAAGGGTTACGCACGTAGCATCTATTTATTTATTTATTTATTTATTTATTTATTTATTTAATAACTTTTTTTTATACCAACGTTTGTGAGAACATCACGCCGATTTACAAAATAACTGACAGAATGGAAAATACAAAAAACAGGGAGGGGGGAAGGGGGGCAGGTGAGAAGAGAGGAGAAAAAGCGGCAGCAGAGAAAGGAGAGCGATAGGATGGAAACGAGAAAGGAGCAGTACATCAGGGAGGTACAGGTAATGATAACCTTGTTATTTAAAGCAATAGCAGACTGTACTAAATGTACAATAACAACTTTACAGACTGTACCTGGGGGAAATCTTGGGGGGGGGGGGTACAGCAGGGGATAGCCTAGTAAACGATAGAGGGCCGCGTTATGTGTAGAATAGAAACAATTTAACAATAATATAATAAAAAACTTCTCAGATTGTACACTCAGAGGGCACTAGGATATCGTAAGCAGGGGATAATAAGCAATTTCACAATATACTAGCAAATTCACAAATTACAAAATACAGTGACTCAATAACACTATTTCACTATGTACAATAACAATTTCACATTAATACGCTAATACAATAAAAGTTTCACAGACTGTACACTCTAAGGGCGCTTGGGGAAAGTAAGCAGAAGATTATACAAGCTAGATTAAAGACATTGCAGTGGGAACTAAAAATGGAATTGGGGGGGGGGGGAGGAGGGGACATTAAGAGCAGGGAAAAACGAGGCAAAGACTAGAGGATTGTAAAGGAGCCGAGAATTATACATTATAAAAGATGAACGACGTTGAAGAAGGGTACAAGTTTAGGGGACCAGGCTAAGTTTGGTCTGGGTCTGGGTAAGCCAGTTTGAAGAGCCAGGTCTTAACTCCTTTTTTGAATTTGTGCAGACATGGTTCTAAGCGGAGTTCTGTGGGCTGGGTGTTCCAGAGGGAGGGGCCAGCGATAGAGAGGGCTCTTTCTCTGGTGAAAGCATGGTGTGCAGTTTTAAGGGTAGGGTATAAAGAGTTCCTGCAAGGGTGGTTCTGGTGGGACGAATGGAAGAACGGAAACATGGTGCATCCTCGAGCCAAGAGTGATTGTGCTTTTACAGGGAGTTATGCAGGATGGTGAGAGTTTTGTATTTTATGCGGGAGGAGATGGGTAACCAATGAAGGTCCTTTAAAATGGGGGAGATTTGGTCACTGTTACGGGTATTTGTTATAGTCCTGGCCATGGCGTTCTGCAACATTTGAAGGGGTTTAATGGTGGAAAAGGGGAGGCCAAGTAGTAAAGAGTTGCAATAATCCATGTTTGATAATATGGTCGTCTGAAGAACTGTACGGAAATCTTGAATATGGAGAAGAGGTTTGAGTTTTTTTAAGATATGGAGTTTGAAGAAACCTCCCTTTATCATAGTATTGATGTGGTGTTTGAAGTTTAGTTGTTGGTCTAAGGACTCACCAAGATCTCTCACGGTTTGGGGGAAGGCATTTGTGAGGTGGGTGTTGTCAGAGGACGAATGGAGAGTATTGTCAGGGTGGTTTGAGATTATGAGGAGTTCTGTTTTGGAGGTATTTAAAGCAAGATGGAGGTTGGAGAGCAGGGTGTTGATGGATGCAAGGCATGATTCCCAGAAATGGAGGGTTTTGGTGAAAGATTCCTGAATAGGGATGAGGATTTAGACATCATCTGTATATAAGAAAAACTTTAGGCCAAGGTCAGAGAGAAGGCGGCACAGAGGCAAAAGGTAGATATTAAAGAGTGTGGAGGAGAGGGAAGATCCCTGAGGAATGCCTTGGGTAAGGGGAATATGAGATGACTCAGAGTTAGCAATTTTTACTGTGAACTCTCTATCGTTGAGATAGGAGGAGAACCAGAGGAGGGCTATACCTGAGATATCAATCTCTGTTAGGCGAATAAGGAGCATTTGACGGCTGATGGTGTCAAAGGCTGACGAGATGCCAAGCAGGGCAAGAACATATGATTGTCCATGGTCCATACCCTTGAGAATGGTGTCAGTGAGTGAGAGTAGGAGGCTTTCAGTGTTGCGAGCTTTACGGAAGCCAAATTGGGATGGGTGTAAAATATTATGGTCTTCCAGGAAATCAGAGAGCTTTTCCATGATTTTAGATATGAGGGGAAGGTTGGAAATGGGACGGTAGTTAACAGGGTTACTGGGATCGAGAGTAGGCTTTTTGAGGAGGGGCTTGACAACTGCAAGTTTGAGGGGATCTGGGACTATTCCGTGAGGGAGGGAGCAAATGATTAAATCAGCTAGGGGTTTTGCGAAGGCAGATGGGATGGAGAGGAGGGCTTTAGTGGGAATAGTGTCAGAGGTGTGGGTGGCAGGTTTGCTCTTTTTTAAAATAGATTCAATTTCCTTGGCTGATGTTAAGTCGAGGGACCCTAGATTGACATTGGTGTTAGTGGGGAGCGGATTGACAGGAGAGGGATCTGTGGGGAAACTTTGGATGATGTTTGCAATTTTGTTTTTGAAATATATTGCGAGTTCTTTGCATTTGCTACTGGCATTTTCTTCAGTAGCTGGGGGAGGGATGGAGTTTGTGAGTTCAGCTACATATGAGAAAAGGGCGTTTGCAATGAATTGATAGTCATGGATTTTTGAGGCGTAGTGGTCTCGTTTGACTTGGAGGGTAGATTGCCTGTAAACATGCAGTGTGGATTTGTAGGAGGCTGTGTGTTTTGTGTGTTTGCGCCAAGTACGTTCTTTGCTTCTAAGTTCCTTTTTTAGCATGTGCGCGTAACCCCCGAAAAGCTGCCCCTGCCTGCCCCTGCACGCGCTGAGCCTATCTTGCATAGGCTCGGCAGCGCGCGCAAGCCCTGCGAAGCGCGTATGTCCTGGGGCTTTCAAAAATGGGCGGTCCAGGGGAGGGTCCGTGGGCGTGGTGGTGGTTCAGGGGCGGTCCGGGGGCGGGGCTGGGGCGTGGCGTGGTTCGGGGGTGGTCTGGGGGTGGGTCCGAATCCTCCGGCATAGTGGCCTGTGCCGGGGGATGGTGAGCCGGCGCATGCAAGAGGGATTTAGTTAGGGCTGGGGGGGTGGGTTAAATAGGGGAAGGGAGGGGAAGGTGGGGGGGGGGGGGGCCGGAGAAAAAGTTCCCTCCAAGGCCGCTCCGATTTTGGAGCGGCCTTGGAGGGAATGGGGAAAGCCATCGTGGCTCCCCTCGGGCTCAGCGTGCGCAAGGTGCACATATGTGCACCCCCTTGCGCGCGCTGACCCTGGATTTTATAACATGCGCGTGGCAGCACGCGCATGTTATAAAATTGGGCATAGATTTGTTCGCACAGGGTTGCGCGAACAAATCTATGCCTGCATAAGTTTAAAAATCTGGCCCTAAATGTACTGAAAGTATAAATCTAATATTCAATTAACCAGGTAATAAACAGCGCAAATGTCCAGAGTTGTCTGCTTTTTGCGGGCTCCAGCATTTGTAAATGAAAAGAAATTAGTTGCACTGATGATGAGTGTTACAAGCAAAGGCATCATACTATTCTTAGTATGGGAAATAAAGTCCCAGATCTAGAGGCAGTCATGGAGGAGGCTGACTTGGTTGTCATGGCTGTCATGGAAATGTGGTACACAGCAAACTACAACTGGGATATAGTTTTACCTGGGTACAATCTATTCAGGAAGCACAGGGTAGGAAGAAAAGGAGGAGGAATGGTGTTATATATAAAAATATTAAAGTAACAGAACTGCAGTGCTAATGAGGTAAGAAGGAGGTACTGTAGGTTAATTTGGAAATAGGAAAAAGAACATGCATTTATATTGGTGTGATATACAGACCTCCATCATAGGCAGAAGAAATAGAGATTTAATGGAGGATATTCACAAAACTGCTAATAAAGGTGAGGCATTATTGCTAGGTGATTTCAATCTACTTGATATTTATTGGGACGTCCTAGATGCAGTATCTTCTAGAAGCAGGGAAATCCTGGATTCTCTGCAGGAAGAATTGTTCCATCAACAGGTAATAGATATTACACAACAGGGGGGCAATACTGGACCTAGTGTTTACCAATGGGGATAGTGTTTCTGAAATTATCATCAGGGATCCAGTGATCCCTGGATGGAGTGGTTCACTATTACAATGCAGGCGGTGAAGGGTTCACTGAAAGGTGAGGCTCCTAGACTTCAGGAAAACTAACTTTGTTAAAATGGGGTTGTATCCCAAGGAGTTGTTAGCTGGAAGTAGAAGAGCAATGGGCAAAACTAAAAGGAGATTTTGTAATTACAACTAACCTTTTTGTTAGGAAATAAAGGTAAGTAGAAAGAGAGGCTGCTATAGCTTTCTAAAGAAGTAGCCAAAAAGGTAAGGAAATAAAGGTTAGCATTCATAAACTACAAGACATCATAGAAAGAGGAAGACAGGTGTGGCCCCTATGGGGCCATTAGCTTATGTTGACAATGGAGAATATTACAGCAAAGGGAGATTCTGGAGCTATGTTTAGATTTGTAAGTTAACGGGAGCTCATGTCTCTAAAGGGGATGGGTTTGGTAGAAGGTATTGAAGGAGCTTCTACAAGCACAGGTTGAAGATATGTGCTGAAGCTCTGAGGAGTTGGGAGTGTAAAGTCTAGGATTCCTGAGACAGGATTGTAGTTTTAGGTTGTGGCTCTGAGGATTCCTGGAGGGAAGAGTAAAAGTTGGATGTGCTGGGAAAGCCCAGGAAGGTTTCTCAAAAGAATAGCTAAGGACCTTCTTGGGAGTTAAAGGATTTATCAGTCATCTTGGACTCCTTTTCTTTCCCTTAGGATGTCCACAGCAGAGGATTTGGTACTGGATAGAAGATTTGACAGTGGTTTCATCTTGGTCTGGGAGGAAGTACTGGCTGGTGGGATCCAAGAGTACTGAAGTCCTAGTTGGATGAGTGACTCAAACTACATAAAAAAATGAGTGAGTAACCAAATAGTTATTGAACTTGCTAAGGGTGATGAATACCTCTTACTTCAGCTTGCACTATCTTCTGGATTTTTCTGCCTTTACTGGACTTTGATTCTTTGAATTTTACAATATATTCTGTTTTGGTTTTAGAACATGGGGTGTGAACTGCTATTTTGTCCTTTTGGGTATGTGATTTCCTTTGGGCTATTCCCTAGGAATGCTGTTCTGGGGTGAAGGCAGGCTTTTACCACCCCTATAGTTGCTGAAGGTGATCCCCAGTGAAAGGGGGTTACACAGGTGACAATATCTGAGAAAGCTAAGAAAAGCTAGGAAAGTAGGAGAGTGAAAATGCAAATGAAAGAAAAAATAGCTTATACAGTAAAATGGGGGACAACACTTTATTTTTTTTTTTTTTTTAGATATTTTAGTGTAAAAGTGGCATTGTGAGTCTCAGAAGTGAAGGGGAGGAATATATTGGACAAGGTAAAAGCAGAATTGCTTAACAAATATTTCTGTTCAGTGTTCACCGAGGAAGGGCCAGGAGTAGGATCACAAACAAAGGACATGAATTGGATTGGAAGCACTCTAAACCTCAAATGATTTTCAGAAGACTTTGTTCATGAGGTTTTAGCTAAAAGTAAATAAAATGATGGGACCGGACAGGATACATCCAAGGGTATTAAGAGAACTTAGAGACATGCTGGTAGCTCTGCTGGCTGACTTTTTCAATGCTTCTTTAGAGTTGGGAAGATATTTTAGAAAGCAATATTGTGAAAGAATTATCAGGAAAGGTTTGTTTTTTTGTGGATGATATCAAAATCTGCAACAGGGTAGACATCCAGGAAAATATGGAAATCATAAGGAGGGATCTAGAGTATGACCACTAAGGTTTAATGCTAGAAAATGCAGAGCTATTCATTTGGGTTGCAAAAATCTGAGGGAGTGGTAGATTCTAGGGACTTACATTTTTCTGTGCCCAAATCAAGAGCAGGATCTATGGCTGATCGTATCTGATGAACTTAAGGCTACCAAAAAGGTGGATGAGATGGCAGAAAAAGCAGAGAGATACTTGGGCATATAGGTAGAGGAATGGTCAGCAGAAAAAAAAAGGAGGTGATATTGCTACCAATTAAGACCCTGCTGAAACCTCATTTGGAATACAGTGTACAATTCGGGAGACCACTCTTTCAAACGATCTAAACCAAATGGAGTCAGTAGGAAGGCTATAAAATGGTCAATGGTCTTCATTCTAACGCTTATGGGGATAAACTTAAAGATTTAAACATGTATACCCCAGAGGAAAGGTAGGATAGGCGGACACATGATAAGATTCATAAATACTCCAAGGTATCAATATACGGGAGGCAGACCTCTTTCAATGGAAAGGAATCCCTGGAATGAGAAGTGATGGATGAGGGTAAAATGGGGAAGACTCAAGAGTAATCTAAGGAAATATTTCTTGGCAAAGAGGGTGGAGGATGCATGGAATAGCCTTCCAGCGAAGGAGTTGGAGACACAGACAATAACCAAACAGGTAGACTCAGGAACAATATGAGGAAATAATTATTCACAGAGAGGGGGGTGGATACATGGAATGCCCTTCCAGAAAAGGTGGTGAAGACAAGAATGGTCATGGAATTCAAAAGGTCATGGGATAAACACAGGGGATCCAGAATGGCTAGAGGATGGAAAGGAAGGATAGGGTTAACATATTCCTAACTCTTAGATGTAACATTTCATAATGGAGGTAACCTGCACTGAGCAGCAGTTACTACTCTTAACAGAATGCATTGAGGTCCTTTGTAATACTGTCACCCAATTCCTATTTTCATCTTCTTTTGACTTGTTTAATATTGTTAATGTTTATTTTTTCCAATGTATCTTTACTGAGGAATACTACAACAGCATTATTGTATAGCTATTGATTATATTTTATACTTGTAAATTGTTCAATTGTACATTGCCTTGATTCTTGCCAAAGAAAGGCAATTCATCAAATTCAATAATAAACATCAATATAAAATGAACAAACATAAACAGAGGTAACCTGCACAGAGTGGCAATTACCACCCAGGCAACTTACTGGGCAGACTGGATGGACTGTTTGTGTCTTCATCTGTCATCATTTACTATGGTGTTTTTCTGCTGTCCATGTTTCTGTTTCTTGTCCATGATGTGATAGGATCATATAATGGGTTCTGATTTCTTAACCAGAATAGGGTGCTTCAAGTACTCTGAAAATGCATGTGGATGTTTTGCTCTGAGACCTGTTAGCATCTTTGCAGGGCTAATACTGAAATGTGGTGAAACTTTTCAGTGCCCCTTTTAACATTATTGCTTTTTAAATAAAATAAATAAGGCTTCAAAGCTACATACACGATGCACGTTCTAGAAGGTAACACTATCAAAATATCTTTTTGTACTGCTCTCATTAGTTAGATTTACAATTAGTATTATGACTATTATTTCATTTTTTAATGCTTTCATATTCAATCACATTTTGGCACCTTACATATTTGGGCATATATATATATATATATATAATTAATCACAGCTGATGGAAGACCTTCCTCTACTGCTGTACCCTCAGTCCTGTCTGAAAACACCTATAGTTAAGGTGCCACTATCCTGTCTACAAAGTTGCAAATTGACCATTTTCTGCCTTGTTCACCTACAAAATCTCCCAATTCAATGCTTTTTTAGCAGAGTTTATTACCATCCTTAAGAGACCAAACTTTTTGGCATATCTAGGACCATATTGCCCAATGATCAAAATGATATCATCAAGAGGAACATTTTACAGCATATTAGTGCCCTAGAGGTAAAACAAGGATGCCTTTGGAAAAAAGAGGTGGCATGACCTGAAGAGGAAAATTAAGCAAGAATGGACTCTCCAGAAAGGAGAGAGGCTGTTCAGATGTGGGGAAGATTTAGAGGGCAATATTCAAATCCTTTTGGAGGCTTTGACTATTGCCTTGTCTATTTGCCGATAAGTAATGTATTTATGTTGTTCAGTAATGCACATAATTTTATCTATGGATTCTGGAGGCATTCCAGAGGGCAGAGAGAGGGACTGAAAATATAATTGAAAATATAATTGGGGAAAGTACTGTGGAACATACTTTTTCAAAAACAGCAAAGCAGCTGCTATTTATTTATTTATATCCCGCTTCTCCATAGTTCGGAGTGGGATACAAAAACACACATAATAAAATAAACATGACATTGTAAGAATAAAAGCAAACTACAGTTTTTAAAAACAGTATAAAACACAATGCACAGAGATATAAAATACTATCAATAGCAGGATAGCACATGATTGGAGTTAACCTAGTATTGGTGACAATAGATAGCTCAATCCAGTGGGAGCCCTGAGAAGAAAGGATCACCTTGAGGGTGGCTGAAAGGAATCAGTAAGTTTTGCTTGGGGAGAAGTAAACTATTGGGTATATAATTTAGTGTGTTTGTGCTTTTAATAGTCAGTAAGGCAGCTAATAAACAGAAGTTAGTGTGTTTGTGTTGGGGAAGAGTATAGTGATAGCAAGGCTAATATTTTGTCCCTGAAAGTTGAGGAAGAGACCCTCCCCAAACTTGTTGGAGGGGTAGGTAATACATACTTTTAAATAAATTATTAAATAAATCCAGCAAGGAGACATCAATAACTATATTTCAAGCCAAGAACTTAATCATAGGCCCTAGAAAGCGGAGTATCATGGAACAAATTAAGGAAGAACTGACCAGAATCAGTTTTCTAAAGACTGGAAACCCAGAATGGCAGGATTTAGAGAAGAGCTAGGAAGGTGATTGCCTGTATAAGGGAGACAAATTGTATGTACCAAAAGGGGCTTTACCTCTAGAAGTATTATGGACATATCTTACCTCCCAACTAGCAGGACACCCTAGTATACATAGAATGAGTGAACTGGTAAGCCATGATTTCTGGTGGTCAGGGTAGCATCAGAACACAAGACCTGTGAAGTATGTGCAAGAACCAAGATGCCACGAGAAAGCCCACAAGGTCTCTTGATACCATTGCCAGTACCATCCAGATGATGGGAAGGGATATTCCTAGATTTCATCATGGAGCTACTCCTATCACTAAGGAAGTCCATGATCCTCTTTTAAAGATAACCCATTTTATTGTAGCAGAGGGCCTCTACTCAGTATGGAAGATTGCAGAGATGTTGATAAGAAATGTGGTATGACTCCATGGTTTACATCACATGCAATTTCTGATCGAGGTAGCCAGTTTACAGCACAGTTTAGAGATATAACCAGACTACTTGACATACAGATCCACTTATTGTCATCATATCATCCTCCTCAATCCAGCAGACAAACCAAACAAGTAAATCAAATACTTTTGCAACTATCACCAGAACAACTGGATCCTGTTGTTCCCATCTGTAGAATTCTTATATGACAGTGCTGTACACTCCTTAATGAAAACTTTGACCTTCTTTGCCAACAGGGGCTTTCATTCTTGGTTCCAGTCAAGAAAAGAACAAAGGTTTGAGTTTCCAGCTGTGGCGGAGTATATCAAGAATTCGCAAAAAGTGCATGCTCAAGTCCAACAAGTGCTGGAAAGGGCCAGAAAACGTCCCCTGGCCTTTTCCTGTGTCTAACTCCTGTGGCTTCTCTGTAGCTTCTCATCTTCTATGTTCTAAGGATGCTGGTGCTCCATCAATCCTGAAACAATGTAATCATCAAGTAATAATGGAAGTTAGTTATAGAGCAGCTGCCAACTTACACAAATATTAAAGATGTGCAAAATTGTCTCTAGTCAAAGCTTAATCTGTAAGCTATTGTTAAACAAACTTTTTGTTTTTTGTAAGCATATTTGAAATGACCCATGATTTATGCATTATTTTGCAAAATTTCACCATACATTTTACATTAAATCCAAGAGGTATTGCATTTTTCCTGGACATGTTCTGGAAATGAAAAGGTGAAAAACTAAATTCTTATCAAATTATTAACAAAGAGATAAATGGACTTTATGCACATCTCATCAGAATGCAGAACTCATTGCTATCTACCTCCATTAATACTGTCCCATTTGAGGTCCAAGCACAAGAATCTATTGGTAGATACTGATGAGAACACAAGAATGATAAGAAGTAAATGAGATCTTTCTTTTCCAACAGCTGACATTGTAAATTTAATAACAGTAGATAAAGAAAAAAGGCAAAAAAAAATTGATCCAAATAAAGTTCCCAAAAAAATGGAATAAAAAAGTAGTATATTTAAATAAGTTACACAGACCAGAAATCAAAAACAACCAATCCAAAAAATACAATTAAAAAACCCAAGCCTAAAACTTATAGCACAAAATACTTAATTTAATTATCTTTGAATAATTTTATAAGGATGTGATCATACTGTTATGACAAGATTTTAATTTCTCATTGTATATACACTTTGCATCTCATGAAGTTTCTCATCAATTATATAATCATTATAAGAATTATAGTGTTGTTATGGCATTGTCTTAATTTAATTTTCTTATTTCTGATTTACCTTTCTGAATATCACGCTGGGTGAATTTCTTCAGAAAGGCAATAAGTAAATCATAATAAATAAATACAGTAAAATAAATATTTAATATCAATTATATCAAACACTTTCCTAATATATTGTTTTTCTTTGTAGTATTTGATGTGATAGAATCAATTTAATTTTGATGGAGAAAGGTTTTTCACTTCTCTTAGTTCTTTATTCTTATCATTGAAACCATTTAATTTTTTTTAGAGGTGTTTTTTCATTGCTGTTCTCTAAAAATTCAATTTCTGAGCAAAAGTCTTCTTTGAGAGCAAGGAAAACATGTCATTGCCTTTCTGTAAAGCTTTCAATCAATTTTCTTAATCTATGCCTAATTTGAGTAGGAACAAAAATCACAACAATCATGAAATTTGTAGATCTGCTACAAGTCATGTTGGAAGCTCTTTCTTATACCTTTGATCGGCCCATTATAAGTATTTTTCTTTGATATTAATTTATAGTATTTTAAGATCACACAAGTTCTTTTCTAAGGTGCTCCGCTACTGCTTTCAGTGTTTTGTTTTTTTTACTAGGAGGCAGGTCCATTTGTGTGTTAATTTTAAAGTATTCGGAGTCCGGAAGTCAGTGTTAGCAGTATGAGGGGAGGAAGGGAACGATTTTACAAGTGAAGGCAGGGGAATATCAGGAAGTGAAGCCTGTAAGGTTAGGAGGAGAAAATTAACATGCCAAATGGAAAAGCTTTCATTCAGTAATGCTTGATCTTATGCAGTTGGGTCTAGCAAGAAAAAAAACAACGTAAATTTAATTATCAGTACGTACTGACACTAAATCTGGTTCAAAAATGCACAAGCAGTCTTGCCATCACTCCTGTTTTGCCATATATTCTTTGATTTCTTTTAGTTGGTCAATTCACCTGTACAATTTTCAGCCTCCCTTGGGAGAATAGAAGGAGATATTTGGTTAACCTGATACACAGCTGTCATGAAAGGGTTTATTCGGTGTCTTTTTGGTGCCAACAAAATTACCTTCATCACAGCTTGAAAAGTGCTATTTGAGGCATGCACAAGGTGGACCTACCATTAATGCTCCATTAATACTCTCCTCTGACCCAAAAAGAAAACTCAAAAGAGGTTATTCACCCCCACACTTAGAGATGGGTTTGATTCATCTCCTGGAAGCCTCCAAAGTGTGACTGTGCATCTCTTGTGGCACACAACTTCCTTTATCTTCTATGGGAAACAATTATTTTCTTTTCCAACCATAAAATATCAAGGGAGATGGTCTGTGCCATCATCTGTCTTTCGACAAGTTAACATAATAGATGAAGGCAGAAAATACAACCGGTCCATTCAGCCTGCCCAGATATTCCTGTTCACATCAATAAGCTGCCAGTCATACCTCATGAATGCTTGTAAGATATTATTCCTTATCAAAGACAGTTTTTTATTGTCTTCCTCCTCCTCTGTACTCCATCATCTTGGATAAATGAGCATACAAGATTCATTATTTAGTTCACATCCAATATCATTTTCTTCCAAGTCTAACCAAAGAGCTTTGTAATATCCTAAATGGCCTGTGGGAGTGCAGATACCCGAAGTTGCATCTGCTGGTGGGTGAGGGTCTTGAGTTTTGGTTTGTGTATTTAAAGCTTGCAAAAATATTAGATAGACGGGGTCCATTTTCAGCTGCTGCCTGACTATCAAATTTACCAGGATAAACTTATCCAGCTAACATCAAGCTAGGGTGAGAGAACATAGTAGAAATGTCATCTTTGTGAGACTTTTCTCACTCCAAATGACGTCAAATCTTCACCGAGATGTACTGTGCTGTCCGTACATCTCACTTTGCATGAAAAACTAGCCCCTAAACCCTAAATCATCACCAAGCTATTAGATGGCCCTCCTCTAGAGATATAAATACTTGACTACTATGAAGCTTTATAGATTCTCTCTCTCTCTCTCTCTCTCCATGTGGTACAGTAATTATTTTTCTTAGCGTGGGCGCAATCCATGCATTATTATAGCATTTTGATGAATCTAGGGGAGAGTTAGCTGAATAAGTTATCTAGCTAACTCTGAATATCAAAGTATGTAAAGGAAATTAGCTAGAGAGTTAAAGTTATTTTGTATATCTATAAAGAACATTAAGGAAATTAGTTAGAGTACTGAAATTATTTTGTGTGTCTATAAAGTGTGTTAAGTAAAATAGAGGGCTAAAGTTATTTTGTGTCACATTTCATGGCTCAACACCCCTGACACTGCATGGCACAAGCAAGCTCCAGCTCAAACGCTCCTCCTGACGCTGCTTCTCCTCGTCTCGGATTGACCCAACCAAGTCCTTATCTACCAAAAAATAGTCGATCCGAGAGTAGGACTTATGCGGGGCTGAAAAGAAAGTGTAGTTGCGAGACGTGGGGTTACGTAACCTCCACACATCCACTAGGCCCCGATCTGCTAATAAATTTTTTAAAGCCTGCCTGTTGCGCTCGCTCCCTACTCCCCCTCCACCAGTGTTATCGAGATATGGGTAACGAGGAAAGTTGAAGTCGCCGCCCACTACTAAATGCCCCTCTGCCCAGTCACTTAGTACCGTGGAAATCTTATTAAAGAATGAGGACTGATCTGTATTTGGGGCATATACATTCAGAAATGTAAACAACTCCTCATGAATTTTAGCTTTCACAAGGATATAGCGTCCCTTAACATCCCTAGTCACCGAAATAATGTCTGCAACCAGAGATTTAGCAAAGAAAATTCCCACCCCGGTGTATTTGCATTGGGCCGTAGCAGCAGCATGAAATACCTGAGGATACCCCTGGGAGAGAAGCAACTTCTCATATCTCTTCCTAATATGTGTTTCTTGGCTAAATATAATGTCTGCTTTAATAAGGGCCATTTCCTTGAGAAAAAGTTGGCGTTTATGGTACGTGTTGAGGCCTTTCACATTCAATGACACTATATTTAAAAGCCCCATAGCCATGATAATATTGGCCAAGTGACTTCCCCCTTAAGAGCCCCACCTCGTCCCATGGGTACCCTATGCACATACCAAAAACCCAAAATGTACCATTCATAGTTGATAACAAAACCTCGCCAAGCATCCCCTTCCCCCCACCCTTCCCTCCTGACCCCCACTCGCCACTTCGTGGTTCTTTACCATAAGAGAGCTGACGTTTCCCGTCTCCACGTGGCTCACATCCCCCACCCTCCTGACTGAAAGTATATAGAGATATGATCTTTCCCCCTCTTAGAACTAGGGAACACTACAGTTCCTATTGTAACCTTTACTTAGAACAACTATTGAAACTACAGAGAAATACTCTGTCTTGTCTGTGGTACATAACTGCACAAACTGCCCTGGGCAGAAAAAACTCTCTCCTAGCCAGCATGTCTGAGGTGACCTGGCTAGGATACTGATAGCTCAAATGCACACCCCCGGTAGTCTTATCCTGGGGCCTCCAGTTCAGTAGTGCCTCCTGATCTCCGGCACAGCCGTCCTCTGCCTGTGTCCACTCTCTGCCATCTGGGTCTTTGTCCTCTGCGATTGCTGTTGTCCGTGCCCGTCTCCGCAGCACCCTCCGATGCCTGAAGGGGTAACCCCGCCGCTCTGATGATGTCCTCTGCTTCCATGATCTGCTGTACTCTGGATGTTACCCCGCTGATTGTAAACTGTAATCCGAATGGAAAGAGCCAGCGGTATCTTACATTATTGGAGCGTAGGATGTGTATAATATCACGGAAGGCCCTCCGCTTCTTGATAGTGGATATGGCCAGATCTTGAAATATCTCAATCTTGTGGCCCTTCCACGTTATAGATCCCAGTGTCCTGGCTGCTTGTGCCACCTGCTCATTAACCAAAAAGCTATGAAAGCAGGCAACAATGCATCTTGGCAGATTATTCCGGGGAGTACCAAAGGTCCTGTGTGCCCTCTCGAGAACCACTTCCCGTGGTCTCTCCACCTTGCCCTCCGGATCCAGTAGCTGAGCACAAATGCTCTGTACCACTTGTGCCCTGTCTCTGAAATCTTCCCCTTCTGGAATGCCATGAAAGCGGAGGTTTATCCTCCTGGCTCTGTTCTCTAAGTCTTCTACATGCCTTTGTAACTCCTCCTGGGAGTCCCTGATTTTTCCCTGCTCATCTTGGACCCTTTCTAGCTCAGTCTGTGTCTCCTGCAGCCCCGTTTCCATTTCGTCCACCCATTTTTCTATCTCCTGGACCTCCTTTTTAATACCTGCAAATATAGTCCCGAGTTCCTCCCGATAACGCGCCATGTCTCCACGTAATTCCTGGAACCAGGTACGAAATTCGAGCCGGGTGGGTACCTCCATGTCGCCAGTCTCCATTACTCCCTCCGGGGCCTCCGCATTTTCGCGGGTCGGCGCCATCTTGTCTCCTTCTTCGATAGAGAGGGCCGCTGTCGCGGCCGCTGAGGTAAAAGAAAAGCGGTTCAGGTCCGGTTTTTTCTTCGGGGTAGACATCGCTGTCTTCACACGCTTCAGATTCGCTAAATTTGATTGAGAAATACCCAGTTGTTCCCGCGATGGGGTGAGATTGCTCGCGAGGGAAGGGAGAGCTCGGAGCTCAGGCAGCCATCGCAGCGGGTGACGTCACCGCTCTCCTTCTCCACGTTTTTATGTACAGTGATACATAGAATATTTCCAAAACAGCTGACCTCCAAGGTAACCTTGAGGAGAGAAGGAAAGAACTTGAGAGTCTGGTTTGTCAAATGTTGCTATCTGATTTCCCACCCTGATGAAAATGACACTTCCTTTATTTTTGGAAACTGCAGTGTTTCCAGTCATATTGAGATTCAAATGTAAAAGTTGACTATTTTTCCATGCCTTGACCTAACCTGCCACAATAAATGCATATTCACTGCACTTTTGCACTTCCCCTTCCATTTTTGCTGCTGCTTTTTCTCTTTGCTTTTTCTGCCACTTTCACTATTGGGGATCATTCCTACCCCATGTCTGCTTATTAGACCCCATGGATGGGGTAAGATGGGAACAAAGAAGGTGGGGTGATGGAGAAGGCCTATGTTTGATGGGTGGGGAGAGGTGACTGTAATTTTTTTTTTATTGTGGTGGTGCTGGCAGGGATTTGCAGCAAGGGGAGATGGGAACCTGGTCCCTGTGTTTATTTTTTTTATTTCACTTTTTTAAAATTAAAAAGTAACTAATTGGAAAGACATGTTTTTCCATGCACATCCCTATGGCATCGATGATGAAATCCATGCCATGTGTCTTTATTATGGACATGGGGAGGCTGATATTTAATGCTGCTTAGCCAGATATATAGGGACCTACCTGGCTAAGTGCCAGTCATTGAATATCTGCTATTTTCAGTGGTCGCCATTTAGCTGGAGAAGTATTTATCAGATAGCTGGATATCTTGGGGTGGGCAATGGATATATTGGGGCAGGGTTACTTATCCAGTTACCTTAACTGGATAAGTTACCTTAACTGGATAAGTGCCGAAATTTGGAATATCTGGTTAAGTTAACCGGATAAGTTATATTTGCTTGATAGCAGATCTGTGGTTAGCCAGATATAATTTATCCATCAAGCTAGGGTAAGATAACATAGTACAAAATTTCATCTTTATGAGACTTTCCTCACTCGAGATGATGTCAAATCTTCACCAAGGTGTACTATGTTGTTTGTACGTCTCACTCTTCATGAGAAATTGTCCTCTAAACCCTAAACCACCACCAACACCTCACCTCAACCGATTAGATGGCCCTCCTATAGATATATAAATAGTTGCACACTGTGAGGCCCTCCCCAGAGGCTCTCTCTCTCTCTCCCTCTCCCTCCCTCCCTCCAATGCCAGAAATAGCCAAAATGCAATTCTAAAACTTTATTGCATTATTTATTTGTGGTTTTTACATACCGCTCATCGTTTGGAACATCTGATCGGTTTACAGTAGGGATGTGCAGACAAAAGGTTTGTGTTCATAAGTTGATAAGTTGAAGGTGAGGGTCGATTTCGTTCAATATGGACATATGGAGAATCCCATAAGTTGAGGGTCTGTCCATACGTTCACCGGTTCCCTAAATAAAAATTTAAACCCCTCACCCTCCTTAATCTCCCCCCAAGACTTACCAAAACTCCCAACCGGAACTTTTGGCCAGCTTGGGGGGGGCCTCCTGACCCCCCCAAGCTGGCCAAAAGTTCTGGTTGGGTCCAACGGGGGTCCGGAGCGGAGGCGCGGAGAAACACGTGACGTCCGCGTCACTCCGACGTGACGCCGACGTCACGTGCTCCTCGCAAAGGAAAACAGCGATGGCTTCCTGACTCCCCGCTGGACCACCAGGGAGTTTTGGTAAGTCTTGGGGGGGTCAGGAGGGTGGGGGTTTAAGTGTTTATTTAGGTTCAACGTATTCAACGTAGCTACGTTGAATAAGTTGAAAATGCGATGCATTGCGCATCATCACTTTTTTTAAGTTAATAAAAATAATAAGTTGCGTTTTACATATGCATTCAAAACGAATGCACACCCCTAGTTTACAGTAAAACATTAAATTCAGCAACAGGCTTTACATATAACGTAGTGTTCAACAGAATAAACATCATGGGGATGGAACGATAAGAGGGAGGACAGTTTTGTAATTCTAAGTGAACAGCAGGGACAATATTACTATGTTACTATGAGTAAACAAACATTGGGCATGTCGTTGAACTAAGGAAGGAAATAAATAATCCAGGGTATATACAGGTATTTACAATAGTCACATGGAACTAATAGGAATATCCATTCTTAGACATATATCTCAGTTCTGGGGCACAAAGGTAAAGAAGAAGGATGGACGAGAAGAAATATAAGTTAGGGAAGGGAGGAGAGAGGGGGGGAGACTGCAGGGTGGAGACACAGTGGAGAGGGGGGAGGGGATGGGGGGAAAGGAGGGAAGAGAGGGACCTTAAGAGGGTAGGGAGATTATGAGAAGGATTGCTTGAAGAGCCATGTTTTGAGGTTTTGTTTAAATTTCTTATAGCATGGTTCTTGCCGTAGGGTGTGAGGCATGTTGTTCCGAAGCGATGAGCCAGCAATGGAAAGGGCTCGGTTTGCAGTGGATTTAAGTCTTGTCGTTTTGTAGGATGGGGTGTGTAGCGTGGCTGCGTGTTTTCTGGAGGGTCTGTTAGATTCGCGGAAGTAGAGGTGTTCTTTGAACCATTGCATGTCGTCATTGTGGAGGGATTTGTGAATGAGGGTGAGTGTTTTGTATTGTATACGGGCAGTTAAGGGTAGCCAGTGTAAATGTTTAAGTATGGTGGTGATATGTTCGTTCTTGTGTACATTGGTGAGGATACGTGCAGCAGCATTTTGTAGGAGTTGAGCAGTTGGATAGTACTTTTTGGGAGTCCTTGGAGTATGGCATTGCAGTAATCTATTTTCGTGAGAATGATGGCTTGAAGTATGGTGCGAATTATGGGCATATTGCATAGTCTAACGCCAGGAAAAAAGGCATAGTTATTTCTGCCATGTGATAGCATGTGTTATGCTATTGCAGAGTGTGATATTGCTCCTTATTTTGCTAAATCCCACCCAAACTCCTCCCTGATCCCGCCCCTCCCAAAATTTTGCATTTGTGCTGTGCGTTAATGTTCTTATCACAAGTGTTATGGCGTTAACGCATGTCTTAATGTGATATCACGTGCGTTAACGCCATAACGCATTTTCATGAATGACCCTATTAGATAACCGGATATCTTGAATATTGGACCCCTTATTTTTATGAAATAATGGAAAAAGTCAAATTAATGAAGGTACTAAACAAGTTTTTTGTTTTTTTTGTATGAAATCATGTGATGCCCACCATGTTATATTTATTATATCATCCTGTCTTGATAATGTTTGCAACCATGAACTCAAATGCTTTTTGTTGAGCAGGAGCCACATGATCTGGCTTCATGTTCCTATCTACAGCACCAGGAAGTTCAAATTCTGTTTTGGATGGATAATTTGAGGAAATTACAGGGAACTTCGGTGGCACTGAAGGAACTGATTTGGAGGACAAAGATTCATACTTGCCACCCGAGTTCACTAATCCTGGAGTAGGTGATGAAACAAAAACATGCTAGTTTCATAGAAAGAACAATTAGTAGCAAATTATGATCTTATGTTATCCTACGCAGATGTAATGAATAAAGTAGCCTTTAGATCTTGAGGAAAAATGCTTATTTTGGGAGCGATTTTCAAACGTTGCTTTATGCTCATAAATGGCTGTTCAAAAATGTACCCAAGCTCAGTGTGCAACCCCCTTTCCACCTCCCCCTTGAGGAGTGATGTTCTGGGGGACAGAGTTGTGAACTATGGCCCACCTTTTTGGTTTTACAAAGTATGTGTTTAAGTTACTGTGCACTAGTTATGCCACGTTTGGAGCAGGTATGGCTTTGTGCATGGTAATGTGCGCACGTACGCGGCCAGTTACGCAATGTAAGTTTGCTTTGAAAATCTTCAGTGAAGTCTGCCTGTTCAAGGTACAGGCAGACTTTACCGCTGCGCAGGCTGTTTGAAAATTCTGCTCTTAATGAACATTGCAGAAACAAGAAGGAGATCCGTAGAATTTTATTTATTTATGAAGCCAATGACCCTGCAGCACGAAAGTTATCGACAACTTCTTTCTTCCTCATTTGGCATGAGCAAGCAAGGCATGATAAATGGGCAGTGCCATATCTTTATCCTGATGGCATCTGTTGTCATTGGCTGACATTGTATGCAGTCGGCAGGCATATTGTCTTTGCTGGTTGAGGTGGCCAGGCCATATTACTATTGTTGCATCCACAGAATACTGAGGACAATTTCATTTACTCTATATACAGGGATTGACAGCACACATACTTTTAAATGCAGGAAAAGAAAGTGAGTTCAGAGGTGGGGTTAGATAAGGGGAGACAACTACAGGTGTTGTCTTTTCGGGAAAAGGTATCCAGAGAAAAATCCAGGTGCAGATCTCTGTGGGTACATTTTCCTAAGCAGTTTTCAAAGGGAAAGTATGTGCATGCTTTTCCCTTTGAAACTTGGTGCAAAGTTCACAGGGAACGAACATGCAAATTTTGTAAGAATGCGGGTACTTTTGAAAATTGCTCACATCATGTTTACCGGGGACAGCAGCAGTGGATCAGCTGCTTTTTAGGGGAGTGCAAGGAAAAACTCTTGTTTTTCATTTTGTTTCACATGCTAAATGTTTTAGCGTGGGTTAACTGAAACAAAACAAAACAAGTGAAAGCACATTCCTACTGATTTTTCTTGGCAGTGCTTCGGAAATTCTCCTTGAAAGGAATATGTGATGTTTGAAAGATTTTTAAGAATGGTTTTAGCAACCTTTGCAGTTGCCACAGCTTGCTCATTTTAGCTGTCATATGCAAAATTAACTGAATTGCCAGACAAAGCCATTGCAGGCCAAGAAATATTGATGGCCTGATTGTTCTGCACTCATATCACCAAAGTGTGCCAAGATGTTTTCCAATACTCCATGTAGTAACAGCAGCTCCTGCATGCACGAAGAGTAAAGTTCTATCAAGACTGGCATTAAGTGCCACTCTCTGCATTACAAATAATTTTTCAATATAATTCAGATCTCAGAAAGGTTGAAGGACTGTAGAAAAATCACTTTCTGGAATGCTGACGTTTGGATGGCAAGAGTGTACAGTTTACTCAATAGTTTCAGATATATTCCTCCCCCAGTTTTGCTGTTAAAACATGATCACCTACTTCAGCAACACATTTTCATATTTTGTGTTCTGTGCCCTTTTGTTTTGAGCTTCCTCAAGTGATCATTTCAAACTGATGGCCTGTCACAAGAAAGCCCCCATGTGTGTATGTGGACATTGTATTTCTGATCTCATGTGCTTAGGCTTTCACTTTGAGCAGCTTGAGCTTGACCATCTGTAATTGGGTGTTGCTGAACTTCAAACAACAAGATTTATGCCAATTTACATTGTTTTAAACTAACGTGTCAATGATGCTTGAGAGGCCCTCCTTCCAGCAATCTAAATCAATGTTACTTGAAAGTGCTTGAAGCTCTTGAAACTTCACAAGATTCATTGCCAGTTTTTCATAATTGGCATGCCTATCAGTCGTTCTTCCTTCTAAAGCAGGACATGCCAGAGAACTACTTCCACTATTCTTTCCTTGGCATATTACGTACAGAGATCAATTCAAATGCTCCATTAGTTGACCTGTACTGTCTGCCTCGTGTGCAAATCTGAACTTCTTTGCAGTCACCATAATTGCTTTACTTGCATCCCTGAGCAGTGGCAGAGGTGAGTTGCATTAATGTCACCGAAAAACACAACGGGTACAAGCACTTAAAACAAGATATGTACAAGTGACTATTACAGATGAAAACAGGTCAAAGGATAAGTACAACAAAATAGAATTACTGGACTCCCTGAAAAGTGCCTGGAATACAAAGACAACCATAAAAATCTATCACACAGCTAAGTTAATTATGAAAATATGAAGCAAAACAAAAAATTCATAGTGATCTCTCTTTTCGGTGTGAAAGGACATAGAGTTGAAAATGTACATTGCCTATGTGACGAAGAGTTCAGGGAACTATAACTTCAGAATGGATTGACATAAGAGGATGCTGTGGGATTTATTTGAAAAAAAAATTATTTACAAAACTATCTTTAAACAGCTCAGTCAATTTGAGGTCCATGTTTACATGGTTTATTAGGCTAAGTTCTGGACTTAGCCAGACAAACCCGAGATTTTGAAAATCCCGCTGGTTTCACTATCCCCGGCTTATCTGCCTCAGTAATAGGGATGTGCATTTGTCTTATCCAAATGCAGTACAAGTGGCTACCAGTTTACCAAATAGGTAAAACAGGATGAATAGAATGAACCAAAAATGGCCTATGATGGGAACACACGAACATTTTTTAATATTTTCATTTTCATGTGAGAGAGCAAAATTTTAACATTCCAAAAGCTGTTGTTCAAAAATAGTCTTTACTGAAACTCATAAACAGGAAACAAAATCCCCCCAAAATTTGGAAATACCAGTGGCAATGTTCTAGTACTACAACTCAAAGTCCAAAATGGCACAGAAAACAAACTCAGTCTCTTTTCACTCTCTCCACACAGTGCCCAGGTAGGTAAGCTCTTTGGGAAAGGTACCCTTCCTCCCTGGGTTTGCCAGTACTATTTGGGTAAGTAAATCTGTTTTTCAGCTCCTTCCTCTCTCACTTCATTCTTTTAGGTGAGTCTCTGGTTGATTGGCTGGATCAGTCGGCAACTCTGTAAACTTTCCCAGGACAGGCTGTTTCTTCATTAGAGTGCCTCAGTACCCTCTTCCATCAGATTCTTCCTCTTACTTGGACTCCTCATATTTAAAACTTACAGAGAAACATTTCTCTCAGCAGACTGCAAAATCCCAGGTTTCTCCTCTCCCAGTCTTCTTTCACCTTTCTTCCACTTTCCCTGAGCAAGAACACTTTTTCTCCTCTGGCACTTTCCCTGTGGAGGGATAAGGCCACAGGCACCACTTCGTGGGTAGATGGATACCCTGCATAACTCCAGATCTTGGAATCCTCTCTCCTGCTGCCTCTACCTACTGCATCACATGGGTATAGTACTTTTTTACCGGCTCACAACCCCTTCCAAATGGGAGTAGTATACCTCCATGAAATGCTGACCCTATACTGACATTATTGCAGGTACAGGGGCTGGGTGAGACCCCTAAGACGCACTTAAGGCACTCAGACCAGCTGAAGCCGCTACTGTAAGGGGAAGAATTGGGCATGCTGTTACGTACAAGAATGTATTAATCGAAATTTCAGATCTGGCCCGGTCCACCTTAAGCCCCAGACCACAGGGAATCTTGGTCTGGTAGGAGGCCCCTGGGAATCTGTATATCTAGCCAGGCCCAGGAAGGAAAAGGAACAGGAGACCCCAGGGAAACAGGAAGACCTCAGGAAAGGCCCACACCGAGGTACTGTAAGTTATGATATTGCTTCTTTGTTTATAGACTGCAAAGATATGCAGAGTTGGTTTCCTGTTGTGAATTAATAAAATTTATGAATACCCAGCCAGAGCCTAGACAGCATCTATTCTCTGGCCCTTCTGACTGCACACAGTGCCACAAGCAGAAACAGGCGTCTTCTGCCTGCATTAGCCACTTTCCCCTTTAGTTGAGCCCATGGGTGCCAGTGGCTGGCAGGGAACACAAAGCACATACTAAGGCGATGTAGAAAGAACACACTAAGGTGATGTAGAACCCAAACCTGGAGACATGAAGGTGCCCAGAGAAGCAGTGTAGGACCACCTTGAGAAGACTGGATACACAAAGCAATCTAGGACCAAACAAGATTATGAAACACAGGACCAAACTCTGGCAAGAACTGCCCACTGGGGCCTCACATTCCCCCCCCCCCCCCCACCCCGATAAAAAAAAAACCACCCTGACCCTTTACAAATTACCCCTTTGCTTCTCCCACCCTCCCGACCCCCCCAAAAACCTTTTACATGTACCTGGTGGTCTAGCGGGGGGTCCGGGAGCCATCCCTTCAATCATACCCTCGGTGCCGGTGGCCTGGTTTCAAAATGGCACCGATCGCCTTTGCCCTCACTATGTCACAGGGAGCGACGGTCGCTCCCTGTGACATAGTGAGGGCAAAGGTGAGCGGCGCCATACTTTGTCACAGGGAGCGACCGTCGCTCCCTGTGATAGTGAGGGCAAAGGCGATCGACTGCCAGTATGGCGCCGATCGCCTTTGCCCTCACTTTGTCACAGGGAGCGACAAAGGCAATCGACTGCCAGTATGGCGCCGATCGCCTTTGCCCTCACTATGTCACAGGGAGCGACCGTCGCTCCCTGTGACATAGTGAGGGCAAAGGCGATTGGCGCCATTTTGAAACCAGTCCACCGGCACCGAGGGTATGATTGAAGGGATGGCTCCCGGACCCCCTGCTAGACCACCAGGTACATGTAAAAGGTTTTTTTGGGGGGGGTCGGGAGGGTGGGAGAAGCAAAGGGGTAATTTGTAAAGGGTCGGGGTGGGTTTTTTTTTATTGGGCCATCGGCGCCATTTTTATCAGTGGTAGCCAAAATGGCGCCGATGGCCCGAGAGCGGGAGATCGCGCCGGGACTCCCCCCCCCCCCCCCCACTGGACCACCAGGTAATTTAACATTTTGGGGGGGGGGGGTTCGGGAGGGTGGGAGAGCAAAGGGGTCATTTGTAAAGGGTCGGGGTGGGGGTTTTTTTTTTTTTAATTTATAACTTTTTATTGGCCACGTATCCACAGCCTATACAAGATTCCACTAGCATAAGTAAACAGAACATGTACAAAAACAATTATGAAAAGTGGGTTTTTTAATCTGCTCAGGCCTCACTAAAAAATTAACAATGTGAATTGGAATCGGAACCGATTCCAATTCACATCTCTAACGATCCGATTTTTTTCTCCCTCCATCCAAACCTGATCGTTAAAACGATCGGGCACACGATTCACATCTCTACTGGATACACTGGTACAGGTATTGGAGCTGTACCTTTCAAGACAGCTGGAGCTGGATTGACTGGTGCAGGAAATGGAGTCGAAGATGGAGCTGTTCAGATAGCTGGCACTGGATTCACCAATGCAGGAATTGGAGCTGGAGCTGTAAAGACAGCCTGGTGCTGGATTCACTGGTGCAGGGACTGGAGCTGATGGAACTGAAGTTGCTAGGAATATGTCCTCATGGATCAACACCATACTGAGAATTTAGAAACTGTTGAGAGCCCTATGGTCAGCCAATAAGCACCTCTTAGAAAACCCCTCCTCACCAAAATTAGCACACCTCACTATAACAAGAGAGACAGACTCTTCTGTGGCTGACCCTCTTTGGTGGAACTCGTTGTCATAAGCACTCTATACAATTGTTTGCCTTAAAACTTTTAAGTAATCATTGAAGACCTATCCATTTTGCTAAGAATTTGAGATCACTGATGCTTGAATGATAAAGAATCACTGCAGTAGCATGCTGTTTGTTTAACATGTTTGATGAATTTTATCTTAGTTTGTGATGCTTTTATTATCTGTTTCTGTTGTATTGTATTTGTCTGAGTCATTATGTGTGTAACCTTTAGTAATCTGCTTTGAGCATTATTTCTGAATGAAGCAAAATATAAATCTTTTAAAATATAGGAGCTACTGGAATCGCTGGAGCCAAAACAGTCCAGAGTGGAGCTGTTGAAACTGCAGGAGCTAGAATCATGGGTGCAGGAACTGGATTCACTGGTGCAGGAACTGGAACTGCTGGAACTGGAGTAGCTAGGTACGGAGTTAGAATCGCTGGCTTCAGCAAACTGTTATGGATGTAAGCTCTTGGGTTATGGCATGGTTGATGCTGGTGTACTTGCTCATACTGGGACTGGAGCTGGAGCTTCCCCTATACCAGCCCTGTTCCCGAAGGTTGAGTCTTTGGGTTCCAGGAGCCAGTAGGGCTTAGGTGAAAGTCCTGTAAGGAGTGGTCAGGCGAAGTCAAGATGCGGGCAGTGAGCAGATGGGATCCAGGTCAAGGCCAAGGGTGGAGCAGGCAGCGAGTAATCAGTATCCCGTCCAAGCTGGGGTCAGGAAGCATAGAATCTGAAGCAGAGGTCAGAACTGGGAAAATAGGCCAAGACAGACAAGACAAGGCAAGACTGGAGACTGAGGATAAAGAAAGAGCAGTACAGATAGGGCAAAGTAACAGAAAGGCAGGAACACAAAAGGATAAGATAACAGCTAGGCAGGGCAACGAGGAGGCAAGACACGACAAGATAAGCACAAGAACAAGTAGCAACATGCACAGGCAGGAAGACTTGTTTCTGAGGCATAGAGGGAAGCATGATTGAGGTTTAAAAACCTTGCCGCATGATGTCATCAAGAGGTGCTGCAGAAGAGGTTTTCTGCCTCGGGGTAGTGGAATCTGTTCCAGGTTCTCTTGGAGTCAAGGATTTTCTGAAGCTCATTCTTTGTATCTTCCTCCAATGTTACCTCCATTGCTTTAGGAGAAGGTATTGAGGGCCATGACAAGACTAAAGACTTGAGGAGGAAGACATTGTGAACCTTGTGGGTAGGTGGCAGTTGTAACTGATGTTAATGGTCCAATCTGGCGAATGATGGGAAAAGGCCTGATGAAATGTGGTGAGAGCTTAGTAGAGGGAGTTCTGAGCTGTAGGTTGTGTGTACTCTACCATACCAAGTCCCCAGTTTTGAGGTGGGGTGCCAGCTGGTGCCTTTTGTCCACTTGCTTTTTGTATCTTTCTGCAACCACTGTAAGGAGTTGGCAGGTTTTTTGCTGAAGTTCCTTGAGTCCTCATGATGTCAGCTGCGGGGAATGGAACTGTCAGTGGAATGGGGAGTGGCACCCGAGAATGTCTGCAAACATGATCTGGAATGGGGACGAACTAGAGGAGTCTCCAACATGGTTGTTGTGGCAAAACTCTGCCCAAGAGAGGAGAGAGGCCCAATCATTCTGCCATTTGTTGATGTAGGTCTTCAGAAATCCCTTAAGGATCTGGTTGGTTCTCTCCATCTGTCCATTACTTTGTGGGTAATACACGGATGAAAGATCCAAAGAAATTTAAATATTTTTTGCTTAGGCTTCTCCAAAAGCAAGCTGTGAATTGCACTCCCCGATGAGAAAGAATGTGCTCAAGTAATCCATGGAGACGGAAGACATGCTAGCCAAAGAACATAAGAACATAAGAAATTGCCATGCTGGGTCAGACTAAGGGTCTATCAAGACCAGCATCCTGTTTCCAACAGAGGCCAAACCAGGCCACAAGAACCTGGCAATTACTCAAACACAAAGAAGATCCCATGCTACTGATGCAATTAATAGCAGTGACTATTTCCTAAGTAAACTTGATTAATAGCAGTTAATGGACTTCTCCTCCAAGAACTTATCCAAACCTTTTTTGAACCCAGCTACACTAACTGCACTAACCACATCCTCTGGCAACAAATTCCAGAGCTTAATTGTGCATTGAGTGAAAAGAATTTTCTCTGATAAGTCTTAAATGTGCTACTTACTAACTTCATGGAATGCCTCCTAGTCCTTTCTATTATCCGAAAGGGTAAATAACTGATTCACATCTACTCATTCAAGCCCTCTCATGATCTTAAAGACCTTTATCATATCCCCCCTCAGCTGTCTCTTCTCCAAGCTGAACAGCCCTAACCTCTTCTGCCTTTCCTCATAGGGGAGCTGTTCCATCCTCTTTATCATTTTGGTTGCCCTTCTCTGGTGCTGATAGAAGTCCAGGGAATAGAGTGAATTGAACCATCTTGGAAAACCAGTCCAACACAAGCCAGAAGGAAGTACAGCCATTAGAGAGAGGTAAGTCGGTGACGAAGTCCTTGGACACATGGGTCCAGGATTTCTCAGGGACAGACAATGGCTGTAACAGCCCCCAAGGGTGAGCATGTGAGCTCTTATTAGCAGCAGAATTGGGACAGGACTGTACGTAGTGCTGTACATCACGTATTACTTGAGGCTACCAGTAGTGGCGAAGGAGTTCCATGGTCTTCGGGACTCCAGGATGACCTGCCAGGGGGGAATCATGGGCCAATTTAAGTACTTTCTTCTAAAAGCATTTAGGAATTACCATCTAAATACCCCACCACATTAAGTCATCAAGAAGAGCAGCAGAAGGTGTTTCCTGCCATGGGGTCTACATAGCCTGGCATATGGCACACGCACAAACCTAGAGGTTGCACTGGAGGGGGACAGCAAATGGCGGTGTTTCTGCTACTAGGAGGAAGCATGGCGTCAGCATGGGCCAGTGGCATCCTGGGGTGAGTGCGGCCGGTTGAGGATCCTTCCCGCGACCAGCCAGACATTACAGTGTATTTTCAATTTTCAGATCATAAACTAAAGCCATGCAGCACTTAGTCACTTTACTTCCAATATTCATCTATTAATACTCACTGTCTAAAGCAATGAGATTATGTTCTCACTCATATCATTTCCTGCTATAGGCAACAAAATCAACATATAAAATGAACATATATATTTCATATACATCTATTGCCTCCAGGCCATCATGCTGTCTGTTTATGAAATCTAATAGAGGCAGAGAGAAGAAGTTATATTGTCCACACAACCCTAATAATGAACTTCTTTTCAAATTATTCATTTAAGATATTTTACAAATTCTTTTATCTGAATTTTTTTTACCTCTAAGGAAAAGTAGGCTTATGTTTTCTGAAGAAAGAATTATTGTACAAGATGTTCCTGCTGTAAGCTGGGAACAGCGAGTATGTAAAATAATCATCATATCCTTTGTTTTACTGGGATACTGTTCAGGGAAAAAGAAGCATAAGTAAAAAAAGAACATAAGTAAAAAGAAAATAACAGTGTTAAATATTCTCAGATGGACAAATACTTTCAAAGGTAATCTGCTATGAAGTGCTGAAAAGTGGAATATAAAGAAAGAAAGCTTGTTGGGCTGATATTCAGTATTGAGGAGTCCAGCTATGTAAATTCATTCAGTGACATACCTGCTAAGTTTATCTAGCTAACTTTAGGACGGATTTCATGCAGTTGTAAAGTTATTGGTCTATTTATATGAAAGAGAGAGAGAGAACTTCTGTAGAAGCTCTATGTAAGATGCCTATTTATACCACTGTAAGAGGGGGCACTAGTAACTCAGGGTGAGGTTGGGGGGGGGGGGGGTAGGTTTTACACACACAGTCAGAGTTACAGACAGCAAAGTCGACATCAATGAAGATTGTCATTTAGAGTGATGAAAGGTAAAACAGGAGTTGATTTGTACATTGTACTCTCTACCTAGCTTGTTGGCCTCTACAGAGTGTCTCTCTCTCTCTCTCTCTCTCTCTCTCTCTCTCTTTCTCTCTCTCTCTCTCCAGCAGTCCAAACATGATAAAACCTTTTTCAGTTGGTAACACACAGGTTCAA
Organism: Rhinatrema bivittatum; assembly: GCF_901001135.1. Lineage (NCBI taxonomy): Eukaryota > Metazoa > Chordata > Amphibia > Gymnophiona > Rhinatrematidae > Rhinatrema > Rhinatrema bivittatum. The sequence goes on from NC_042616.1 coordinate 217,602,116, forward strand.
TAAATGTAGTGCGTGTTGTGGAAATTGCAGGAGCAGAGAAATCAAATTAGCCTAACCATGCCCCCTTTTTTATCGCAGGTGCTATTTCCACTATATTTATATTTATAGCATTTTGATGAATCTAGGGCTTAGCCGGATAATGCTAAATATCGGTGTTTATCCGGCTAAGGCCTAGATTCATCATTCCGCTATAGATGTAGCGGAATGAGAAGCTGCCATGAAAAAAGGGGCGGGGCGCTAGCGTGCAGCCGGCCGCATTGTGGCGGTGTGGTTTCGCCTGCTGCGGGTGAGGCCGTGCCGCACACTCTCGCCCCCATAGCGCCATGGCAAAAGGTGGTGCTATTTCCCACGCTACTGCCGGTGATAATGTCTAAAACATTATCACCGGCAGCGGTGCTGCCACCTCATTACCCTTACACCCAAACTCCTCCTTAACTCCACCCCTAACCCAGTTTAAATTTTACCCCTGCGATATGCCCCTTATCGCATGCGTTAGGGCATTATCACGTGCAATAACGCACATGATAACGGCCCATTGCATTTTAGAAAATGACCCTGTAAGTTAGCTGGATAACTGATTCTGCCCAGGAACACCACTGTCCCAACTTATTCAGCTAACTTTTTAGCTGGATAAATAGCTGGCAAAATCCTGGGTGATGAACACAACTGGATGTTGAAATGGAGCCCTTTGCCTGGATAAATCCAAACTAGTGGGACAAAAGTCCCTGAAAATGTACCTCCTTGTTTCTATAATTCTTAGTAGGTTGAACATTTATTTTCTTCCTGGTGGGCATTTCAGCTCCCCTGCTGAGACTCCTGGTGCCACATGACCTCAGAGCAGCATCCTGATTGGATCAGTAGGAGAAGGCATTCGGGTACATAACATCTGGAAAAGGTCTCTATCCTGCCCCATATTAGGAAAAAAACAAACAAAACATGATTTAATGCTTGGGCAGCATTTCAGTATAGCGCAGCTTGCTGAGTCAGGGATGTTGAAATTCTCCTTGAAATACATTTAGTTCATCCTATGTGTGAGGTGGAAAGGGGCAAGATATATATTTTTTTAACACTGTCATAACTCTCGTTCTTTCCAGAGCAGATCTACAAGCTTCTGATTTAATGACTGATAAATAAAGGTTCATGTTATGCTTACTGATAAATTATTATAGAAACAGCTATTTTGGGGGTGTGATGTACTAAAGGGGTTTTTGGTTTTTTTTCATTTTCTGTTTATGGGAAATATAGGTAAAAAAAAAAACAAAAAACAAAAAAATTAGATTTAATTTCTCATCTTTTCCAAATCTGAGCTCATGATATGCTTCAATCCAGATGCTGTAGTTATTTCCCTGCCCAGACAGACTTACAGTCTAAGTTGTACCTGAGGCAATGGTTGGTGAAATGACTTGCCCAAGGTCACAAGGAGCATTTGGGGAAGCAGAAGGATTCAAACCCTGACTTTCCAGTTTCTCAAACTGCTACTCTAATCACTAGGTTTTTTTTTATTGGACTAACTTAAATCCTTTCTTGACTGATGTACTAGTACATAGGCTCCCATGATGTCTGATTTTTGCTTGCATATTTTTCAGTCACATTTTGTATTATTTGTCTAAAACAAATAGCAAGTTATTCTTATTGATTACTGAGCTAATTTCAAATTCATCACACACATTCAGTCTGTATAACTGTGCCCTAATGAAAAGATATAGAGTAGTTGGGTTGTATTATGCTAATTGCTGAAACAATATTTTAAAACAAGCATTGCTTCAGCATTTAGATATTGGCTAAAGCAGGTTTAATATGCAAGACAAGACATAAGATGCTTAGCTGATCCAAATGCCAGTCTATAGATTTGAAAGACTAAAGATCACATCACTGAGAGGTTGACAGAAGTGACACTTTGCAAAGTGCCAATGATTTATGCCAATGTCTTGCTTGATGATACTGTTATAGACAGCACTGTCATTAAAAAGTCCCCACTGACTTCAGTCCACATTTATGGTGCACAAATTATAGGTGAGCCCAAAGATCGAAACCTTCCTGCCTTCAGATTGGAAGGAATGTGCATCTTGCACCAGGGTCAGAGGTTGGGAACACCATAGAGTTTTTCACTTGGTCATATATAATACAACTAGATACTAGAAATATGAATGAACTATAGAAATGTAGTTTAAGAAGTGCTTGGCGTACAGTAGGTTATTTCTGATACCACAAGTGATGAATAGGCTTTGTAGTGTTTATGCACTGAAGATACTCTAAACCACGTTTGCATGTTTTAGTAATCTTTTTGTCTTTAAATAGCTTTTAGAATTTGTCCTAGTAGCATGCAAAAATATATTCGGCCTTAAAAGAAGCACCTCTGAACAAACTCTGGTGCAAGCCGCCAGCATTGCTTCTAGTTTGACCTTTTTCAGGAATATGTGTTGTAACATAATCAGTGAAACCAAAGCAAAGTGGATGGCTTTATTTTTTTGTTCTTTTCCCATAATTCTAACTGGTTCAAAATCTAATAATAACAAGTTGGGATAGGTCTTCTCCTTTTTGGAATACACAGAGGATCCCAATGGTCTATGTGCAGGGCTGGTATGATCATTAGGCAGGATTAGGTGGCCACCTAAGGTGGTGTCTCTGGGGTACATGAGGGTTCCATTCTATATATCTACCACTGTCAGAGGGCACATTCAACTCAGGGTGGGTGTTACATTGGTCTTCCTAAGGTGCTACAGACCCTTGCACCAGCCCTGTCTATGTGCCCTGTTCTGCTCTGCCCCTTCTTTTGACGAGCCCTGCACTCTGCCGGCAGACTGACGGCCGGCCTTATGTGCATAAGTCCTTCCATTTGCAATATTCCCCCAATTGCTGGCAGCCTTGTGCACAGATGTGAAAACTTCTATGAACTCCCGACAAGAATGCAGATGGACCCTGCACCCCCTCTATGCTCTCTTTGACGTCTGTAACAAAGAATGCAAAATAACATCTAACAATTCCTGGCCACTTAACAGCTATATCTGTTTTGAATTTGAAAGTTGATTCTACTCTTCGCAATAATTATGGCATTTTGTCATGGCTTAGCCTGTAATAATTGTTAGTAAACAGTTGGCTTGAACCTCATAAAGAATCCCCTTTCTTGACAGTTCTTATGGTTCTAAGTAGGAAGAAAAAAGAAAAATACCAACAATGGCAACCAGATTAGAGGGGATCTCAGAACAAGGGTTAGGTATTGTTGTTCAGCTCCTGGGCATAGCAGGATTAAAGGAACGAGCTGTTGTTTTAAAACGGATTACAGTGGTTTTACAACTTGCTTTAAATTCCTAAAGCAAACAGAAAGCCAGATGTAAATGATATGGAAGAAATAGCCAGACTGTCTTTCTTTACATCTGTGCTATACTGTAATTAAAAAAAACAACCACAAGAACTGATTAGCATTAACACAACATCTCTGACCAAAAGGGCTAATTAGTGCAATATGTGCTGGATATTTAGTTTTGCCAACTCAGGGGTAAATTCTGCATCAAGGGTTAGAAAATTCTGCAGCAAAGATTTGTAAATACAGCAGCACATTTACAGAAAATCGCATAGAATTCACACATAAAACTAGTACCCGTTGTGAAACTAAAGTCATTTTCCAAACTTTCAGGTGTGTCTGGATATTTTATTGTATTCTTTTTTTGTTTTCTTTCATTCTTTTCTTGGTTTCTGTTTTATCTTTTTTTCAATTTTCATTCCTTTCTTCTCATTTATCTGTCTTCTCCCCTCCTCTCACACCTTCTTTCATTGACTCTTAAAGATACCTTTTCTCTTGCTGCCTCCAATCCCCCTACTATTCTTTCTCTTTTCTTTCCAAACTCTCTTGTTCCCTGTCTATCCTATTTGATTTATCTTGCAGGTTATTTTATCCTTTTTTTCCAGCTTCACTCCCTACCTTTCCATTCATGCAGCCTCACTACCCAACCTTCCATCCCACTTGCCTTTTCCCCTGCTAATCCAACCCTCGCTTCCACCATACTTGTATCCCTCCCACTCTCGCTCTCTCTCACTTCCCCAATTGTCATCCTACCAACATTTCTCCTCTCCTACCACTTCCTTCCACCAGCTATCCCCTTCCCCATTTCTCCCTTCTCTGCTTTCCATTCCTGACCTCTCTTCCCCCTTCGATGTCACCTATATCTGGTCCTCTCCATTCCATCATCTTGACTCTCTTTCTTTCTTCCTCCTTGTTCTCTTTTCTCTTTCCCTTTTTTCCTCCCTTTCCTATCCTTTCTGACTGTCTCTGATCGAAGGCAGCTAAGCACAGTCTCTAATGCTGCAGCATACAACAATACTGATTAAGGAGCGGTGCTAATGAAATATTTTAGTGACCGGTTAAGTAGTCAAAATATTGCATGTTCTCATTTTGTTTAGATATATATTTTATTCTTGAGTAAAAAAATACTAGTGCATTAAGATTCTGAATGTTTTTTCTATTTAATAATTCCTGCTACTATGAATCTAAGTAAGTTGACATGATTTTGCATGCTACTATCATACTCATACATGTAAATGATGAAAACATAGAAACATAGTAGATAATGACCAGGCCTGGCACGACTGGGTGTGCAGCATACTGTGCATTTGCATGGGACGGCACACCAGGGGAGGGCAGTGGGCCGGCGGCAGCAGGAGAGGCCACCCGGCCGCCAGCAGAGCCTAACCCACCGGCAGCTGAAAATGAGAGGCCCGGTGCTCCTTTGCATGCATGCACAACATTTTCCACGGGCGCACACTGCTTATGCTGCTCCCCTCCTCACATGCAGGAAAGTTGGTGGGCTGTGGTGGAGGTCATCTCACCACGGCCCAAAGACAACAGATGGCCTGCGGGGCCGTGGTGGAGATCATTCAACATGGCCCAACGACAGCAGGAGGCCGTGGGGCCATGGTGGAGCTCATCCACCATGTGTGTTTGAGCTTATATATGTGTGTCTGTGAGAGCCTGTGTGTATGTGCGCGTGTCTCTGAGTCTGTGTGAGAAACTGTGTGTTTGTCTGTGTGAGTGCCTGTGTGACAGTGAATGTGCCTGTGTGAGAGCCTGTGTGCTTGTGTGTGTGTTTGTGTATCTGTGAGAGCCTATGTGTCACATATACGCTCTCATAGGCACACATACACATACATAATATATCTGTGAGGGAGAAGGAGCCTGTGTATATGAGAGAGAGAATGTGTGAGAGAATGAATGTGTTATTGTGCGTGTGTGTGAGAGGGAAGATAAAATTTTACGGCCCTACCTCCCCCAATCCACGATGATCTCAGGGTGACTGAAATCAAATGATCAGAGGTCTGGAGAGCAGGAGATTTTAAAATTATTATTAGTTTTAATTATTGGGTGTAATTTGATGTTTCTGCTCTTTTGAAATATTTAATTTTGGGGGGAGGGGGAATAGAACATTTTTTAATTATTGGATTTTTTATTCATCAGATGTTTTGAAATATTTTATTGGTGTTTAAGAAATTTTCGATATTCTAGCCATTAACTGGTTTGAAATATTTATTCTGTTTATGATTGATGTTTTATATTTCTTGATTTTGTTATTTAATGTTTTATGAAGAATGGTAATATTTCTGGTTTTCCATTGTTGCTCTGCATGTTGAGGCTGTTTTTTATGAGTTCCAGTACAGTTCTTCTCAGCACATTTCTATTTATACTTTCTGATCTCTTTATTCTGTATTTGATGTGGGTCTGTCTGTGTTCCGCATATGTGACAGAGGGGATGTATTTTGCTGGCATGTAATTTCTGTGTAGGGATCTAGAGCAGCCTGGTTTCCTAATAAGAGTTTTATTGGTGTTCTAGGGCCTGGAGTAATATGTGCAGTGTTGCCTTTTCATAGATAAGATTGTTTTGGTATGGGAGGTTTACTATATTGTATGGAAATTCGGTTTATTCATAGCTTCCTGAAGGCCAAGCCCACATCCAACAAGCATTACAAAAAGTCTAATTCCATAGGAGTTCCAAGCGTCTTTTATGCAGTTTTCTGATTGGCACCACAGCAGTGCATGCAAATATAATATATTTTTGCCTCAGAAGACTGTACTTTTGAATGTTCTTTATCATGGAAAATTAGTTATAAATGCATAATTTAACTGTGTGTGTCTGTAAAGAGTGTGGAAGTGTGTGTGTGTGTGTGTGTGTGGTGGGGGGGGTGGCATGTGTACAAGGCTGTAAGGTTTGCCTAGGGTACCTAATACCCTTCCCAATCCATGGGTTCTGGGGAAGGGAGGGCATATCAGTGTTCAAAAATATAGATTGCAGGAGGGAGCTGGGCTTTATTTGACAGGCCCAGGAAAGAGACTGAATGAATCGGAGAGGGGGGGCAGCACAGTAATTGTTCGCAAAGATCAGCAAAAAAGCTACCACTGGCCCTGATGATGACCTATACAATACACTCACCTAGCTTGCCTGGTTGTTTTAACTGCTCCAACTAAGGATATTCCCCAGCTGTCAGTTGTATACATTTGGTGGTCCGTAGGACCCCCACTATCTAATGGGCTGATTCAGTAAAGTCCGCGGGAGAGCGGTCGAATGCCCGCACCCCGGTGCACGCACAGGCCTATGCGCGTGATTCAGTATTTAAATGAGGCCCGGCGGTAGAAACGGGCAAAAGGAGGCGCTAGGGAAACTAGCACGTCCCTAGCGCCTCCTTTTGGCCCAGAGCGGTGGCTGTCAGCAGGTTTGACAGCCGACGCTTAATTTTGCCGGTGTCGGTTCTCGAGCCCGCTGACAGCCACGGGCTCGGAAACCAGACGCCGGCAAAATTGAGCATCCGGTTTTCAACACGACAGCCGCAGGCCGACTTCAAATTTTTTTTTTTACTTTTTTTTACCCTTTGGGACTTCCGACTTAATATCGCCACGATATTAAGTCGGAAGATGCACAGAAAAGCAGTTTTTACAGCTTTTCTGTGCACTTTCCCAGTGCCGGAAGAAATTAGCGCCTACCTTTGGGTAGGCGCTAATTTCTGAAAGCAAAATGTGCGGCTTGGCTGCACATTTTGTTTTCTGAATCGCGCGGGAATACCTAATAGGGCCATCAACATGCATTTGCATGTTGAGGGCCCTATTAGGTTCAGCGGGTTGGACGCGTGTTTTCGGCCCCTTACTGAATAAGGGGTAAGGGAAAACGTGCGGCCTGTAAGTTAGTTGAGTATGTAAGATTCTCATTGGTCTCTGGCATTCTGGGTCGATGAGCATACATTAACCCAACATTCAGGCCTCTCACCCCCCCCCCCCCCCTTCATGTCCTTCACCCAACCTCTGAACCCTTTTCCTATCACTGTCAGTTTGTCCCAAGCATGTGTAATTCTTTCACTGTATTAGCTTCCACCACCTCCACTGGGAAGCTGTTCCAGGTATCTATTGCCCTCTTGGGAAAGAAGTATTTCTTCATTCATGGTGAAACCTCCCTCCAACTTCCAACTGTAACTCATTAATATGCAGGGCATTTGCATGAGTAAAAAAGTTATTTACCCGTGTAGAATGCCATTTTTGAAAACTGACTCATTCCCCAGAGGCTAAATGTATGCACACTCACAAAATGTGCACTGTTAGCTTCATTCAGGGGAGTTGTTCCTAGGGGTGTGGTATGGGTGGGACTGGAAAAAAACACGTGTAGATTGTATTTCCAAATCTAAGTGTGCTATTTTCCATAGAATTTTACCTGCATGAGCAGCAAGTACAAAGTCAGCGGATAACGTATGCCTGGGGCAGTTTTCAAAGGGAAAGTATGCATGGACATTCTCTTTGACAATTAGGTACAAGATCCATGCACCTGAGCACCTGGACAGACTGTTTTTAAATTGCTCCCAAAATGGGTGGTTAGAAATTTCATACCGTTTATCCAAAAATACTGTAAAAAGTTAATTTATCTATTTATTTATTTATTTAAGGGGTTTTAAGGAAAGGGCAAAGGAGCTGAGAGAAGAGAGTGTTGGATTGTATTATTTGTGTTGTGTCCTTACAGTGTGAAAAGCAATTTGAGAGCTTAGTACTACATATAATTTTTCTTAAACACTGTATTTGGGACTTAGCCAGACAAACCAAGGGATATGAATTTGCCACGGCACTAGCCGTCACTGAAAGAGCTGAGGAGGTTTTTAGCTGGGTGAAACTTGCCCAGATAAATCAGAGGCATTCCGAGGGGAGTTTGGGGGCAGGGCTAACTTAGCTTTAATAACTTAGCCAGACAGCATTGATATTCAGTGTTATCCAGGTAAGATATCTGGATAAGTCTGATCATGCTGCAGGTCATGTCTATCCTTGGTTTTAACTGGGTATATTCAGCGGCCTGGCTGCATCATTGCATATCAGGTTTAAGTTATCTGGATAGGCCTGAATATTGACCTCTGTAAAGGCTAGAAGATTTTTTAATTTATTTTAATTTATGTTTTTTAATTTATTTTTATTTATGTTGTTGACCGGTTGAGCACGTGTGAAAAATTTCTGAAGCGCAGTTTTGAACTATTAAGGAGGGCAATGATTAAACACACACTGGTGCCATAAGGACTGTATGACCTGGTGCCATGCTGATTTGAGCACCCTTCAAAACTTTTTTGACGTTCAGGTTATCACTGTCAGTGTTTGTTTTGCCCCTATCATGGCTGGAATGAACCTCACTCTTAAGCCAGGGTATGTTGTACATGATCTCAATCTCTCAAATTTACTGATAGGGTTTTGTTTTGTTTTTTTGTAAGACTTACCATGTGCCAAAGACAGCGGCCTTCTGGAGCTCACAGAATGTAATATATGTAGGCAACATATCGAGGTGCACTTGATATATATATATATATATACTATATATAATAATTACAAGCTTGTAATCTCATAGTATAACTGTTGATATATTAATGTCCCGATAACTGTGAGAAGTTTTTGGTAATAACTGTTAACAGAATTGTAACAGTGAAATTAGCTGTACTACTAGTAGAAAGTTCTCTTTTCGTTATTTATAATTTAGCTTATTGCCATAGTAAAGGCAGCGCACGCCCTATGACAACGCCATAAAGACCCCTTTTTTTGGAAGACCTGTTATGTTCAGATGAAAACAATCAAGTTTTGATTCAATTTTATTAGAGAGGTTAAGAATATGTAGTAACGTTTGCAGTGAGTGGAGAGGGGCTGAGAGAGCCCGCGTCGAGGTCCAGTTCTGTCCAGTGTAGACAGTCTTCAGGGAGTTTCATCGCACCTGATCTTCAGATGAAGGAGCAGCACTGTGGGACTTCAGTTCCTTCCTTGTGTCATGGGAGCTCACCAAAAGACAGATAAATTATTTTGATCAGATTTAACCTTGGTTCTAACCGAGTATAAGAAGTAATTCTTTATGTAACCCCCATCCCGGAGAGCTTACTGCACTCCGATGGGGGCCATAAAAGATATTAGTGTCCCTTCGGGGTTGGAACCACTCCTGGCTAACTGCTGCACAAAATCTCTTTCCCCCAGGGTCTGGATTCTTTGTTTGGGGAGGGGAGAAAGACATAAGGTTCAGAGCCCAGAGTGACAGGGGGTGACTCTTTTGTTACTTTTCTTGTCCCTGGAGTAGGAGTACTGTGTGTGCTATGCTTGCCAAAGAAATACACTGGAGCCACTGGTTTAATGTCCAAAATTAAAGTCTTTACTGATGGGAAATCAGATGAAATATGTCACAATAAACTTAATCCTCAGCACCACAACTTTCTCTTTTGTTACAGGCGTCTCAGCTCCAGGATCAGGGAAACATCCATCCTCCAGGCCTTGGCTAAGTGGAGCTCCCAGGTGGGCGGGGTATCCTTCAGTTGGGCAGAAAAACCCCTTCCAAAACTGGTACAAGGTATAATTGCAGTCTCTGCACAGAGCGTTGCAATTCTCTCTCTCTCCCCAGGGCTGAAGACACCTGATGGAGGTCTTCAAAGATCTCAAATGGTTCTTTACTCACAGTTGGTAGATCTTCCTTGTTATCTTTTCCTCTCAGACGAATCCCTGATGGAAGGGATCCTCCACTCTGGAGCAAGCAGTTCCAGATTTCCTTTCTTCAGGAGAAAAAGAGGGGCAGCCAAATGCTTTCTCCCAGAGCTTCACAACGAAATTCTTCTTTCCTCAAAAACCGAGGCAAACGCCAGAAGGTCCTGGCACCGGGTTACCACCACTTCTCTGTGGCCAGAAGCCAGAATGTTAGAGGCAGAGGTGAAACAGGAAAGGGAGTTAGAAGGAGAGGAGGAGGAGATGGAACTGGAATTTCCTGGAAGAGGAATCCACGGCGTCTGACTGAGGAGCAGATCAGAGGAACCTTGTTCATACCCTACTGAGGGAAGTACAAATTTTGGACTACTTATTTTTCCCTTGCTGCTGTTTTTCATTTACTCTGGTCTTTGTTTTAGTTTGGATTGTTGGGCCTGATAGCTAAAGGGTATAGGTTTCCTGTGGGTAGAAGGGGGTAAGTTGTGCTTAAGGTCAATCATTCCCCACCAGAGGCTATTTGGGAGATCTAATAATAGGAATAGAGTTTGGCAGTGGTTAACAAAACTGCATAATTTTTTGTTTGTTTGTTTTCTTTCTCTCTTCTTCCCCCCTCCGGGGAAGGATGCATTGATGGACACAGTTTTTCAGTAGCGTTCACTAGGAAGTGACAATCTTATTACTGGTTGAGACACTGAGGAAGGACTGTATTTTCTGAGATTATTTCTGTAGCTGGGCCTTGGTATTAGACTACTGCAGAATGCAACCACTCTGGTCCCCTAATAAAGGGCTGCCTGTGTTTGTTTCACTCTTAGAGTTTTTCTTTACTTTTTCCTGAAGGAGAGGCAAAAGGGGAACTGTAACGAAACCTATGGTTTCGTTACAGTTCCCCCTTTTTGATGTAAACCGACCTGATATGGTCCCTACCATGAAGGTCGGTATAGAAAAGTGTTAAATAAATAAATAAAATCTTGCAAACTCCAGAGTGCATATGGTTGCAGAGACCAGCATCACAGAGACCCATATTGGTTGCATATGTGAGTTTGCTACAAATGTTGGGACCATGGTTGCTCCAGAGGCTGCTGGATACCCTATAAGTAACGCAGGACTCTAAGCATCCAGGATGGACTGGAAGGCTAAAACTAAAAGATCTTGTTTTGCAAATCCTGCAGAGGGGAAACTGGCTGCGAGAGCACAATCTTTAAAAGTTTAGAGGTAGACCATTCAAGCCTCCCCACATACATATCTGTATTTAGTATTTAGTATCAATTTCTCCCCCTCTACATTTTCAATTCACACATGTATTCCCTTGTTTTATTTAACTTTTACTTCATCTAGTTATGGTTTAATGTTTATTGTTACTGTTAAGATCTTTGTTCTCTGTAAACCAAGTTGATTGGATTTGTATCAAGAAAGTCGGTATAAAAAAAAGCTCTAAATAAATAAATAATAAATAAATAAATAATCTGTGTTTTT